>NC_064643.1:259981486-261201486 GCF_023864345.2 Schistocerca serialis cubense
TCCCCATTAATACTGTAGCATATCTAACAAGTTTCGGTACCATACGATAATTACAGCCCGTACTGAACCTCTGTGAGTAGTTACACTTTAATTGCACTATGTGATCAAAAGTATCCGGTCACCCCCAAAAACATACGTATCTCATATTAGGTGCATTGTGTTGCCACCTACTGCCAGGTACTCCATATCAGCGATCTCAGTAATCATTAGACATCGTCATAGAGCAGAGTGAGGCGCTCCGCAGAATTCATGGACTTCGAACGTGGTGAGGTAATTGGGTGTCACTTCTGTCACACGTCTGTACGCGAGATTTCCACACTCCTAAACACCCATAGGTCCACTGTTTCCTATGTGACAGTGAAGTGGAAACGTGAAGGAACACGTACAGCACAAAAGCGTACAGGCCGACATCGTCTGTTGACTGACAGAGAAGACAGTTGAAGACGGTCGTAATGTGTAATAGGCAGACATCAATCCAAACCACCACACAGGAATTACAAACTGCATCAGGATCTACTCCAATTATTATGACAAGCGGGAGGTGCGAAAACTTGGATTTCATGGTCGAGCGGCTGCTCGAAAGCCCCACATCACGCCGGTAAATGCCAAACGACGCCTCGCTTGGTGTAAGGAGCGCAAACATTAGACGATTGAACATTGGAAAAACGTTGTGTGGAGTGACATATCACCGTACACAATGTGGCGATACGATGGTAGGATGTGAGTATGGTGAACGTCATCTGCCAGCGTGTGTAGTGTCAACAGTAAAATTCGGAGGCGGTAGTGTTATGGTGTGGTGTTTTCATGGAGGGGAGTTGCACCCCTTGTTGTTTTGCGTGGCACTATCACAGCGCAGGCCCACATTGATGTTTTAAGCATCTTCTTGCTTGCCACTGTCTTAGAGCAATTGCATATTTCATCACGATCGAGCACGTGTTTATAATGCACGGCCTGTGGCAGAGTGGTTACACGACAATAACAACCCTGTAATGGACTGGCCTGCATAGAGTCCTGACCTGCATACTACAGAACACCTTTGCGATGTTTTGGAACGCTCACTTCGTGTCAGTTCTCACCGATCGACATTGATACCTCTCCTCAGTGCAGCACTCCCTACAGAATAGGCTGCCATCCCCCAAGAAACCTTCCAGCACCTGACTATGGCTGCGGGAGTGGAAGCTGTCATCAAGGCTAAGGGTGGGCTAACACTACGCTGAATTCGAGCATTACCGACGGAGGGCACCACGAACTTGTAAGTCATTTTCAGCCAGGCGTTCGGACACTTTTGATCAAATAGTGTAGATACAGGTAGATATACCACCTGTATCTACAGTTAGCATACGGTCGTTCCCTTCAAATCGCTGCTTACGCGTACTCTCTGCTATTTAATAGATGTGTCTGCTTCAAGAGATTGTTCGACAGTAGTGTAATCATACAATGAAGTGACTTTCCCTCTGTTTATGTGCAGTGCGCTAGATTTGTTTAAGTTGCGAGGCAACTGCCGGTTCCTGCACCAAACGTGGATCCTCTCAGGGTACTCCAGCACTAAGCTAGAGTTTTCTGCCATTGTGACTTCTCTGTACACAACAGCATCATCCACGAGCAGCCTTATGGAAATTACGACGTTATTTAGAGGGACATAGGAGCCACTATAAATGATTGAATCGTTTCAGAGACCTATATTTTCCAAATTAATACAGGAATAAATAGTATTGATGCATGAATATAACCGTAAATACACCGAGTTTGCATTTCGAACCCTGCAAATGTTGTACGAGTGCCCCTCTGTTCACGTGACACGCTCCAAGCGGTTGTCAAGTTAGCTCCACACGTTATGTAGCAAAACCCTGTCAATGCTCATTACTGCAGCATTGAGTTCTCTGAGCTGTTCCAGTGTTTGGCAGGGAGGTATGTAAACACGGTCCTTAACGTTCTCCGAAAGGAAGAAGTCACAAAACGGTACATTAGGCGACCTGGGGGTTCAAAGGAACAAAGCCACATCATCTACACCACTAAGTCCAGTCCAGCGATGCGAAAGTCCGTCGATTACGTAGCGATGCTCCATCGACTGGATGGTTAGAACATAAAATTCTCGGAATCAGCAGTCACTTGTGAAAACAACCACACCTGCAACATATCAAGGTAATTGGTAACCGTCACAGTCTTCTCGCAGAAGAAAATCAGCCTATACAGCTTCGTCTGTGTCATTTCGCAGAAAACATCGATCTTCGGCGTTTCTTGTTCATGCGCCACAATTTAATGAGAATTTTCATTGCTATATTCTCTTACATTGTGGCGATTAACCTCTCCAAATAAACGGAAGGTTGTTTTGTCCCTGAATATCAACTTGGAGGCGGAATGTTCATCCTCAGGTGCTTTCTTCAACATGATGCATAATTAGAGGCGACAGCCAGAATTTTCAGGGTTTAAATTGTTCCATGAGCAGTAGACGGTATGGGCTGCACGCGCTCCAAGTTCGTGGCTTGCGCAGACACTTGATCGTTTTAGACTGAGCAGGAAACTTTCTCTCATCCTCTCCACGGCTGCATCTGCCACGCTTGCTCTACCGAAGTGTTGATACAAGAGCGCAGTTCCTGTTTACATAGCGGTTCATTTCGATAGTTCCCATTTTCTTGCTTTGTCTCCATTTTGCCGAGGCACTGCACTCGTAACGGCAACTAGTGGGCACAATGCAAACTCGGTGAAAATGGTTCAAATGGCTCTGAGCACTATGGGACTTAACATATTAGGTCATCAGTCCCCTAGAACTTAGAACTACTTAAACCTAACTAACCTAAGGACATCACACACATCCATGCCCGAGGCAGGATTCGAACCTGCGACCGTAGCGGTCACGCGGCACCAGACTGTAGCGCCTAGAACCGCACGGCCACTCCGGCCGGCGGTAAAAGTAAGGAACGTTACTTTTTTCTAAAAAGTCATGAACACTGTTTCTGCATCTATGTCTACATGGATACTCTGCAAATCACATTTAAGTGCTTGGCAGAGGGTTCATCGAATGACCTTCACAATAATTCTCTATCATTCCGATCTCTTAGAGCTCGCGGAGAAAATAAACACCTATATCTTTCCGTGAGACCTCTGATTTGCCTCATTTTATTATCATGATCGTTTCTCCGTAAGTAGGTCGACGTCAACAAAATATTCGGAGGGGAAAGTTAGTGATTGAAATTTTGTGAGAGGATCTTGCATCAACTAAAAACGCTTTTGTTTTAATGATCCCCACCCCAAATCCTGTTTCATTTCAGCGACACTCTCTGCGCTATTTCGTGATAATACAAAACGTGTTGCCCTTCTTTGAACTTCCTCGATGTACTCCGTCAATTCTATCTGGGTAATGATCCCACACCGCGCAACATTATTCTGGAAGAGGACGAACAAGCGCAGTGTAGGCAGCCTCTTTAGTAGATCTGTTATTTTTTCTGCCAATAAAACGCAGCTTTTGTTACTTACCAGAGTGTTATAGCAACGAGTTATATTTTTCAAAACGATATTATTTTTTTCTATCATATTGCTGATGCATTTAAACCAACTGTGTACAAATAAGTTTAATCTAAATTTCTAATAATTTTAGTTAGAGAAATAGGAACCTTCATATCCTTAGGTGTGGATGTAACATGTAAATAACTGGTTTTTGTTCAGCTGGTTACAACCCGTACGTATGTCGTTCAGAACTTTCAGTGAATTGTGCGTTCAAGAAAATGAGCGCTCAAGACACAAAGGAATTAATGACATCAGCTGCTAGTGGGCATTGATCTAAATCAATGGGAAACCTGGAAATTTATGCCGGACTGGGATTAGAACTGGGGCTTGCTGCTTACCATGCAAAAGTGTTGCCCACTGCGCCACCCCGACACAATGGTCATCGCAACGGCACGGACTACCCTCTCACGCCACCCGTCACACCCAAACTCTCAGCTTATCCACACACTACAGATGTAATACTCCTTGCGCATTTTTCTCATTACTCGTGCAATTTCGCCGATCCCCGTAAGAGCTCGGGAGTGGTGTGCTTCAAAAATGGTTCAAATGACTCTGAGCACTATGGGACTTAACAGCTATGGTCATCAGTCCCCTTGAACTTAGAACTACTTAAACCTAACTAACCTAAGGACAGCACACAACACCCAGTCATCACGATGATGTGCTTTTGCAGTGAAGTAATCAGTTGGTCGTCCTCGTCTCATGCAGGTTGGTCCATTGATAGTGACCGGGCCAAACATCTCACGAAATAAGCATCAAACGAAAAAACTACTAAGAACGAAACTCATCTAGCTTGAAGGGGGAAACCAGATGGCGCTATAGTTGGCCCGCTAGATGGCGCTGCCATAGTGCAAACGAATAGCAAATGCGTTTTTTAAAATGGGAACCCCCGTTTTTATTTCATATTCGTGTAGTACGTAAAGAAATATGAATGTTTTAGATGGACCACTTTTTTCTCTTTGGGATAGACAGCGCTGTAATAGTCACAAACGTGTAAGTATGTGGTATTACGTAACATTCCGCCAGTGCGGACGGTATTTTCTTCGTGATACATTACCCGTGTTAAAATGGACCGTTTACCAATAGCAGAAAAGGTCGATGTCGTGTTGATGTATGGCTATGTGATCAAAATGACCAACGGGCGTGAGCTATGTATGCTGCTCGGTGTCCTGGACGACATCATCCAAGTGTCCGGACCGTTCGCCGGATAGTTACGTTATTTAAGGAAACAGGAAGTGTTCAGCCACATGAGAAGCGTCAATCACGACCTGCAACAAATGATGATGCCCAAGTGGGTGTTTTAGCTGCTGTCGCGGCTAATCCGTACATCGGTAGGAGACAAATTGCGCGAGAATCGGGAATCTCAAAAACGTCGGTGTTGAGAATGCTACATCAACATCGATTGCATGCGTACCAAATTTCAATGCACCAGGAATTGCATGGCGACTACTTCGAATGTCGTGTACAGTTCTGCCAATGCGCACAAGAGAAATTACAGGACGATGACAGATTTGTTGCACGCGTTCTGTTTAGCGACGAAGCGTCATTCACCAACAGCGGTAACGTAAACCGGCATAATACGCACTATTGGGAAACGGAAAATCCGCCATGGCTGCGACAAGTGGCTCTAAATTGTGCAATGTAATGTGTGCTGACTTCCTACGTAATGTTCTACCGATGTTACTACAAGATGTTTCACTGCATGACAGAATGGCGATGTACTTCCAACATGATGGATGTCCTGCACATAGCTCGCGTGTGGTTGAAGCGCTATTGAATAGCATATTTCATGACAGGTTTATTGGTCGTCGAAGCACCATAGCATGGCCCGCACGTTCACCAGATCTAACGTCCCCGGATTTCTTCCTGTGGGGAAAGTTGAAGGATATTTGCTATCGTGATCCACCGACAACGCCTGAAAACATGGGTCAGCGCATTGTAAATGGATGTGCGAACATTACGGAAGGCAAACTACTCGCTGTTGAGAGAAATGCTGTTACACGTATTGCCAAATGCACTGAGGTTGACGGACATTATTTTCACCATTTATTACATTAATGTGGTATTTACAGGTAATCACTCTGTAACAGCATGCGTTCTCAGAAATGATAAGTTCACAAAGGTACATGTACCACATTGGAACAAGCGAAATGAAATATTCAAACGTACCTATGTTCTGTATTTTAATTTAAAAAACCTACCTGTTACCAACTGTTCGTCTAAAATTGTGAGCCATACGTCTGTGTCGATTACAGCGCCATCTGTCACAAAGCAAAAAAAGTGGTCCAACTAAAACATTCATATTTCTTTACGTACTACATGAACATGTAGTAAAAAATGGGGGTTCCTATTTAAAAATAAACGCAGTTGATATCCGTTTGGCATATGGCAGCTCCATCTATCGGGCCAACCATAGCGCCATCTGGTTTCCCCCTTGAAGCTAGACGAGATATTTAGCCCGTTCACGATCAATGGACCACCCTGTATATGTGTATAAATGAGCACTCGTTTGAAGATCCACTATCTGAATATCCGTACGAACACACACATTTATGTACAGCAAGTTGCAACTACACCGTAAAAAACTATAACTCGCTGGAAAATAACTAAATAAACTATTTTTCTAACTCCACAGAAGGGATATAACGTTTGTTACGTTTAGCCACCTAAATAAATAATAGTTTCACGTTTACATTGTAAGTTAGAGCCGAAACACATTTCTGAAACACCCTGCACATACTGGAAAATACGGAAAGAGCAACATCGCCGACAAGGAGTGTGAGTCGTAATAGGTTACGCCGCCTATTGTGTGATGAAATAAGAAGATGAGAGTGACAGACTGCGACGTGACAATGCACGTGCACACACAGAGCAAGATATAGGTTTGTTGTGGCCTAGGAAAACATACTTTAGTAAGTCGTTGGATTTCATGGGCCACTGCCTTTCCGAAAACTTTGCCCCTCATCCCCACCCCCCTAAGGGTGTGTTGCCAATAGAGTCTTCTCAATGTAGCTGGGTTTTCGGCCCGAGAGAGCGCCAATGTCGGCTCACGAGGACCGACACCTCGGCAGCAGCGACAAAGACCGCAACAGGGAAGCGGCGACCCTCGCGGGCGAGCACTGAGGCGACGACTCTTGAAGTGCGACACGGGTATCCGGCGTGAAGTGCGGAATATCACTGCGGGATGGTAATCTGATTCCGAAATTAGCGCGGCGCGATCCGGGCCGCGACGTGCCGCCCCGCTTTGTGTTTTTGTGGTCGCCGGCGGCCACGGCGGCGCTGCAGAGGAGAGGCCGGCCCCCGCGTGTTATTGCAGCGCATTGTGGCCGCCTGAATGGCGGGCTCACACGCGCTCGCACGGATTAACGCCTCCGACAACGGCTAATAGCGCCGCCGGCGACAGTTTACAAATAAGGGCGGCGGCCATTCTGATGGAAATGCCGGCGGCGACACCTGGCGGCGCCGCCTCAGGTAGAGGTAGGCCTGCACCGTAAGCTGCTGGGGGCGGATTGGGGAGGTGGAGGGGCGCGCCTCCAGACCTGTCTGTACTTGGCACCTCGTCTGGCTCCTGGTGCTCGTTTCACAGTGTTCTTCAGTCTGCTATTGCAGACCCTCTTTTCTAACTTGGCTCCCTGCTTGAAGCAGTTCCTCTGGTGCAAGTTTGGTCTTTGATGCCTATACTCGAACACGGTGTCCCACACGAAAGAATGTGCGATGTTGCCAACTCATCGATGCTGTATTTCACATGGATGTTAAAAACACAGGGTACTTGACTATTATTTTGGAAAACGATAGGGGTAACTTTTTAATTCCTAGAGCGTAGTTTTCCTATTAAAATTAAATAGTTGTGGATTTAGAGTCATAACGACGTATCTACAAAATTTTGTTGACATCTACGTCTACGCGATTACTCTGCTATTCACAATAAAGTGCCTGGCACAGGGTTAAATGAACCGCCTTCATGCTGTCTCTCTACTGTTCCACTCGAACGGCACGCGGGAAAAACAAGCACTCAAATTTTTCTGTGCAAGCCCTGATTTCTCTTATTTTATCGTGATTATTGTTGTGGGTTGGCAGGAGAGCCAACACCGTATTATTAGAGGAAGCCGAAAGGCACGCGTTTTAGCTCACGCAGGCGGGCGTGAGGTCTGGAACAGGACAAGGAAATTAGACTTTAGAAAAAACGGACGTAGCTGGTGGAATACTTAACTTTAATCCATTAATGGTGAACGTCGCTCTTGATGCTCCATGTTTTACAGTATCAATAGTAACTGGTAATGGCGCCTTGCTAGGTCGTAGCAAATGACGTAGCTGAAGGCTATGCTAACTATCGTCTCGGCCAATGAGAGCGTATTTTGTCAGTGAACCATCGCTAGCAAAGTCGGTTGTACCACTGTGGCGAGTGCTAGGAAGTCTCTCTAGACCTGCCGCGTGGTGGCGCTCGGTCTGCAATCACTGATAGTGGCGACACGCGGGTCCGACGTATACTAACGGACCGCGGCCGATTTAAAGGCTACCACCTAGCAAGTGAGGTGTCTGGCGGTGACACCACAATTATCATTTCTCCCTATGTAGGTCGGTGCCAACAGAATGTTTTCGCAATCGGAGGAGAAAACTGGCGATCGAAATTCATGAGAAGATCCCGTCGCAACGAAAAACGCCTTTGTTTCAATTATTGCCACTCCAATTCACGTATCATGTCTGTGACACTATCTCCCTTATTTCGAGGTAATACAAAACGAGCTGCCCTTCTTTGTACTTTTTCGATGTCATCCGTCAGTCCCACCTGATGCGGATCCCACACCGGACAGCAGTACTCCAGAATAGGACGGACAAGCGTTGTGTAAACAGTCTCTTTGGAAGACCTGTTGCACCTTCTAAGCGTTCTACCAATGAATCGCAGTCTTTGGTTTGCTCTACCCACAATATTATCTATGTGATCGTTCCTATTTAGATTATTTGTAATTGTAATCCCCAAGTATTTAGTTGAATTTACAGCCCTCAGATTTGTCTGGCTTATCGCGTAATCCAAATTTAGCTGATTTCTTTTAGTACTCATGTGAATAAGTTCGCACTTTTCTTTATTCGGGGTCAATTGCCACTTTTCTCACCATACAGATATCTTATCTAAATCATTTTGCAAGTCGTTTTGATCATCTGATGTCTTTACAAGACGGTAAATGACAGCATCATCCGTAAATAATCTCAGATTGTCTCCTACGTGGTTAACATAGATCAGGAACAACAGAAGGTCTATTAACACTTCCTTGGGGAACGCCGGATATTACTTCTGTTTTACTCCATGACTTTCCGTCTATTACTACGAACTGTGACCTTTCTGACAGGAAATCACGAATCCAGTCGCACAACTGAGGCGATACTCCGTAGGCACGCAGTTTGATTAAAAGACGCTTGTGAGGAACGGTGTCGAAAGCCTTCCGGAAATCTAAAAATATGGAATTAATTTGTCATCCCCTGTCGACAGCACTTATTACTTCATAAGTATAAAAAGCTAGTTGTGTTTCACAAGAACGGTATTTTCTGAATCCGTGCTGACTATATGTCAATAAATCGTTTTCTTCGAGGTACTTCATAATGTTCGAATACAGTATACGTTCTAAAACCGTACTGCAAATCGACGTTAGTGATATAGGCCTGTAATTCACCGGATTACTTCTCGTGGCTGCCGCATCGCGGTCGCGAAGTGGAGCCCAGGCAGTTTCAGATAAGTTTTTACAGTCTGACGATAATTTATGGATTTGTAGTTTTAGCTTGACGATTTCCACTATGGACAAACGATAGTTACTTTTATTCTGAAGAAGGTTGGGTTATCCCGACTGAAACCTAGGTAAATCTAGGTGAACGTTGCAACTGAGACTGTTGGTTATTAAAATTAAAATGAACATAGTAAGGACGAATATTTTTTTTTTCTTTTATTGATTTTCAATTCCCCCGAAGGGGGCGGGCTGGCAGCAGCTTAGTACACTGCTCTACAGCCTACAGACTTTTATTTTAAAAAAGGAAGAAGAAAAGAAACAAGAAAAATAGGCGATAAAATGGTGACGTAAAGTGTAAAATTGCGGAAAAATGCGGAAAGCTAAAACAGAATGCAAAAGGGGTTGGCAATGTCAATAAAAGACACAAGAATCAGACAAGTAACATAGTACACACACAATTAAAAAACACGGTGACAGTCTGGTTTCTGGTCGCAAGAGATAAAAAGCACACCCAGCGACAGTATGATGGCCGTTCGCAACACTTCCCAAAAAACACAACACGGAACACTCACTGTGTTAAGAGATTCTGTGGTTGGACGGATTAGCAGTTAGCGAGTGGATAGGGAAGTCTATGGATATGCTATTCTTAGTGGAGACTCCGTGTTGGTAGGACATGCATTTTAAAGTGAGATGAAATGATGTGTTTATAAGAAAATACGCAGGGAAATGTATGATGATGGATGTTTGGTTGATAAGGTATGGGCAGTAGAATTATTGACAACAATATAATTTTTGGAACTGGATGTCACATGAGTAAGGTGAAATTTTCTAGATACATTGTTTACTCTTCAACAAAATCTTTCTTTCGCTAATCAAATGCCTCCTAGTACTTAGAATCTACAGTAGTTAGAATCTTTTTATTTAGCTGGTTATAGCTGCTACTTGCTGTAATTGCTGTAGTTCTTGTTCTGAACAATTTCTGTGAGGTAAGTGAGTTTTGAAAAAACAATGGGATTTGCATTGTTGGGACTCGTGACTGAAATGAGTTTAGGCAATTAACAGAGTTGGAGGTAGTTTCACATTTCTTGCAAATGGTTCTAATGGCTTTGAGCACAATGGGACATATCATCTAAGATCATCAGTCCCCTAGACTTACAACTACTTAAACCTAACTAACCTAAGGACATCACACACATCCACGCCCGAGGCAGGATTCGAACCTGCGATCGTAGCAGCAGCGCGATTCCTGACTTGAAGCACCTAGAACCGCTCGGCCACAACGGCCGGCCACATTTCTTTAATTTCATATTTTTTGGTTTGTATTTTTGTGAGGATTTCTTGCAGTTCAGGGCCATTCTTTTGTATTAATTATTGGAAGTCTTGTTGTCAATGTATAGCAGTCAGATTGGTTCCAATGGTTCAAACGGCTCTGAGCACTATGGGACTTAACTTCTAAGGTCATCAGTCCCCTAGAACTTAGAACTACTTAAACCTCACTAACCTAAGGGCATCACACACATCCATGCCCGAGGCAGGATTCGAACCTGCGATCGTAGCGGTCGCGCGGTTCCAGACTGTAGCGCCTCGAACCGCTCGGCAAACCCGGCCGGCCAGTCAGATTGCGTTGGGCTTGTATATTGTGGGTAATAAATGAATAGGTTAAGTTTGAGATGTAGTCGTCATGGAAAATTCTGTAGCTCAGTGTTTAATAAAAATAATGAAAGAGGTAGCTTCAACATGAAGTGTACTTGTTGACTTGTCAACATGACCTTGGAGCAGGGCATTATTGGTGAAGCTCTATTACCAAAAGTGGCCGAGCGGTTCTAGGCGCTTCAGTCTGGAACCGCGAGACCGCTACGGTCGCAGGTTCGAATCCTGCCTTGGGCATGGATGTGTGTGATGTCCTTAGGCTAGTTAGGTTTAAGTAGTTCTAAGTTTTAGGTGACTGATAACCTCAGATGTTAAGTCCCATAGTTCTTAGAGCCATTTGAACCATTTTTTATATTACCAAAACAAGAGTAATGCTGCAGCTGCTATTGGAGAATATTGCCAGCTGAAAGGATTACATAAGGGTCCTCTTTCTCCACATGCTGTGCGGAGCAAGATGAATAAGTTCGAATCAACTGGAGAACCGGGCATCGCTCCGGGAACAGGCCGACGGCCGGTTGCAACACAAGTGGTTGGTGAAATCGCTGTTGCTATGGCAGACAACACTGCGCGCAATTCCCGATTGTCAGGCAGTGCGCGTGCTGTATCACGACAGTTGAACAGCCCGTGGTCCACTGTACGGAAGGTACTTCGAACCTTTCTCAAATTACATCCGTACAAGATCCATATGGTACAGCAGCTGGCACCATAGGACGCACAACCGACGTGTTGACTTTGCACTCCACTTTCTCGCATAGATTGAAGTTGACGAGGGCCAGTCCTGGACCATTCTCTGGACAGACGAAGCTCTTTCTTCTCTGATGGGTGAGGCGAACACACAGAATTGCCAAGTTTGGGGACCTTCACCTCCAGTCACTGTGTATGAAGTTCCTCTGTATGGTGAACATGTCACCGTATGGTGTGGCTCCACGGCTACTTTCACCGTTGGCCCATTCTTTTTCGAACAGGTTGGCGCTCAAGGACCAAAGACGTGCAGTGTGACGAGTCGGCGTTACTGCCATATGCTTCGCCAGCATGTCATACCCGCCCTACAGGAGAGAGACGCATTGACCTCAGTTTTCATGCGAGATGGGCCCCACTGCACATCGCTCGTGAAGTTCACCTGCTTCTCCGAAACACACCTGACGGACAGGGTTTGCCAGGGGAACATTCACACATCAGCATATCAAGAGAGGTAACCAGCATAGTTATGGAGATGCTACGCACTGCTGTGCAGGATGCAATCCTGCGCTTTCCGACTCTTTTGGACATTGATGGGCGTCATATTGAGTCCCTTTTGTAACAGTAATGGTACCTGTATGTAATAGTACTACGTACCGTAGCAGCACATTAGAAATGTTTCAATTGTATTGATTCTAGATTATTTCTCTTCCCCATGTTCTTAATGTTAATACTACCAAGTTTGGTCCTCGCGCGGTAATTAGTTTCCATTTTATAACGCATTAAAGTTTAAGTTTAAAAAATGGTTCAATGGCTCCAAGCACTATCGGACTTAACATCTGAGGTCATCAGTCCCCTAGACTTAGAACTTCTTGAACCTAAGTAACCTAAGGACACCACAAACATCCATACCCGAGACAGGATTCGAACCCGCGACAGTAGCAGCAGTGCGGTTCCAGGCTGAAGCGCCTAGAACTGCTCGGCCACAGCGGCCGGCTAAAGTTTAAGTTTAATCAGTTTAATTATAACCACCCGGCATAAGAAAAAATAAAGCATCAACAACTCGCTGATATCGATCGTCGTCGAATACTAATTTCCTACATTGCAGTATCGTTTCGTTATCTTCAATGTTAACAGACCACCTGAAAAAGAAAGATAGATTGAAAGCATTTATTATTCTTTAACAAGTATCTTTCAAAGCGACAAACGAGAAGAGTAAAATTACTGAAAAATTTACAGAACAGAAACATGTGAATATTAACTGGATAGTTTCCTTTATTGTTCTACTCGAATCAAATGTAATCTCACGTACCATAAATGGAAAGCTGTCTTACATAATTCGAAGTACTGTTAAGTGCCATAAAAAAAACATTCCAGCAAATACGGGTACACACAGCTTAACACCACAAAAGCATGTACTCAGTGAGCACTGAAAGGTAGTAGTCCACGCTTATCTGCAACAGCAGTCATCCAAGGCTCCTACCTTAGTTCGTTCAAAAATCATTCAGGCCTATGGCCACGTTTAAGGAGACTAGTGTCATTATGACATATGTTCACAAAAAGTTCGTTTAAATGATGCAACAATTTTTCACAGCGATAATAAGTAGCCAGGTTTTTTGCTTTATCATCGATGTTGCGCTTTAGGGGACTCCATTATCGCTACTGAAACATCGATTTTTAAACCCTCAACGCCGATATTTTGTAAACATCATCGAAAATCCCTACGAACACATACCGTTCAGCTCTGTTTCACTGGAATGGTGCGTTCGAGGCACTTTTTTTCCAATAACATTTTTTCACTTTACCCAGTAAGGATGAAGTGAACAAACCAAATCTCTCAAAGGCACAATTCAATGCCTTCCATCTTCGCCCAAAACATCCAAACCGAAAACTGAACGTAACCTGAACTATCATCATCCTTGAACCCAAATAAAGTAGACCGGTCGCTGATGTAAAAACATCACTGAATAAACCGTCCTAAACCTGCAGCAATAAATAACACACTGAGAAGTTTGACTAATAGCCTATGGGGAGCTAGACCAAAGTTGCTGATTGTGAGAACCATAGCGTCTCTCCGCGGTAGAATATACCTGCCAACATTTTCCATGTCTGTAGATGCCAAAGAGATCAGCTTGAGCTTAAATGCAACATGCTGAATAATAACTGGCTGCATGAAACTCACGCTAATCGATACGTTATACGGAACTACCTGATTTATGTATCTCAACTCCCAAAGAACATGCCAAGAACACACTGACAATCTAAAACGTAGCTTCGATGAACACCTCCCTTGACTTGGTGCTCCTGTGGAGTCCCACAAAAGATTCTTGGACAAAGAACTTAGTGTGCCTCCAAACAACTTAGCTTCACTACATCAGCAACCCAGCGGCGAGAACTAGAGGTGGAAGATATGGAGGAACCTGAACCGTATCAGAAAGGGGGTAGCACCAAAGGCAAACTTGGTCAAGTGAGGTTTTATAGACGAATGTGACGACAGATGTGCTTGTGACGAACAGCAGGATATGGAACATCTCATGGAATGTCCTAACTGTCCCAGTAATTGAACACTCGTTGAATTATGGGTGGTTAACAAGGAAGTTTTTGCCGCACTACTCATCTATTTCTCTACATAAGTTAATTGTAACTTTTCTTGGGCACAGGTTTCTCAAGTGAGGCCACCAGTTTAATTTAATGGAAACAAAAAGTACTAAAATTCTTCAGAAAAAAGACAACCACCGCCAGAGAAAGCAACATACGTATCATTTTTACGTTTTACGTTTTTAGGTTTTACACTTACCACCCACTTTTGTGCATCTGTTATAATAGAAAAATTATCTAAGCACCCATCAGTAATAGTGTTTCATAAAGTAGGAAAGCAACTTTACTTTTATAAGGCAGAGATATAACATTAAATCAGATGATAATAACTATTTAAAAATATGAAGCTTCCTGGCAGATTAAAACTGTGGGCCCGACCGAGACTCGAACTCGGGACCTTTGCCTTTTGCGGGCAAGTGCTCTACCACCTGAGCTACCAAAGCACGACTCACGCCCGGTCCCCACAGCTTTACTTCTGCCAGTATCTATTTAAAAACAGTTCAAGTCAAAATTTTATGAAAACGTAATGAAAATGTTCTTAAATCCCTACCGCTCACCATGAAAGCTGGAGCGCTCACAAGTGGCCGGAAGCGACCAGATTGACTATACCATTGATTTAGATGGTGGGAATATGGTCTTAATAACTCATCGCTATTGTGCATAACATGACTACGAAGTGTGCTCAGTAAAAAGTATAAATATGTTACTAAAAAATAACTGAGCTAGTTTTCGTCAACCGCCATCTGCCAATATTATTTAGTGGGGCCTGTGCCAGACAGGATCGAAGCCCGACAGCATCACTGATCAGAGATGAACGACCGAATTATTCGCAATAATTTCTTGCACGTAGTAAGTGCAAGACACATTAAAACGATGTTAGGGCCACGATTTGCCAAGAGCCATGACAAATTAATGACTGAACTCAATGTGCGTTCCGGCAATACGTCTCTTCACAACAATCTCAGGGTCCGCAGCTCGTGGTCGTGCGGTAGCGTTCTCGCTTCTCGCGCCCAGGTTCCCGGGTTCGATTCCCGGCGGGGTCAGGGATTTTCTCTGCCTCGTGATGGCTGGGTGTTGTGTGTTGTCCTTAGGTTAGTTAGGTTTAAGTAGTTCTAGGGGACTGATAAACATAGATGTTAAGTCCCATACTGCTCAGAGCCATTTTTTAGAACAATCTCAGGCAAAGCAATATGGAACAGTGTTACCTGGTGCACAAGCATGTAATGTCCGTACCAGGAGAATTTATGATAAGTAGAACCACAAGAGCTTTTTTTACCTTTGTTTTATATTTAATTCTAAAACCAAAACCAGCAAACATCAATACTTCAATATGTGTCTGCTCACTAAGGCAGATCGAGAAAGAAGACACGAAAAACATGCAAATCTCCGCTCTTACCAAAACTCAAGAGGAGAGAAACTTCATACATGTGTTTTCATTCAGACACCGGCTGATTTTATATCGCTAATTTTCTGGACTACGCCACTGCTATTACTTTTTACGTTAGGTGATTCTCGACATTCAAAGATTTACGTAAAACCTTCATATACTCGAAGAAAATAAAGAGCACATACGCGCGAGAAACAGATTACTACAGAACATTACAAGAAAAATAAGACACGAAAAAATAAACTAAGTGATGAATAACGAAATACTCATTGCCTGGAGTCTAATTCAAACAACAGAAACCGGATATAAAGTTTGGAAAACCAAAAAAGATAACAATGCACCACAAGTAAATTATAAAAGGCTTTTGACAATACTGTGTTTTCAAGTTACAGAATTTTGCATGACCACTTCATCGCGTGATAAAGCAACCAACGTTTCTGCTACTAGTACAGATCGTTTTCATCGATCACCCTGACGTAGATAGACTGCAAGAATAGCCATTTCCAGCGAGAGTTCGGCAATCCATCAGTCACAACTTCGCTCGCTTCATTCCTGTGTAACGCATTTGTGTAATATTCTTGAATTCCGTTGAGTTCCGAGAGAGATCAAGTTGACTGCTCAGATAATGGGCAGTCTGATTGTTGACTCACATACATTGTAGAAACATTGTTCTCTTCAAATTCCTGCTGACACCCATAGTCAGAGATTCTACAAGCTTCTTATATTTGCTGATTGCGTGCTCTACGGAAACTGAGTCAAATACTCCTAATATTAAAACGTGAAAAGAAGATTTAAGCGCAACCTACTAAAACTGTACAAATGTAGCGGATCTCTTATTCATGAACATTACATGTAACTTCTTCATTTATTCATTAATGTGGCCATGTTGCCCGTATTTACTTTGCAGTTCTTGAGAGTATTCTTGTTCTTTATTTTGCAACTACAAAAATGCGTGCTTTTTCACCTGGCGCGTTTCGTTTTGTTGAGGTAAAGCATTATCAGTGGTGGTGATTTTCGCTTGATTTCTCGCTTACTTCGAGAAATGCCATCTGCTAGCGCATCGTTTCTGTTTTTCTTCTTTGGATACTGGCAGTTGTGGTCTAATTTTTAGTTGTTCCACAGCTCTTTTTTTCACACCAAACTGTTTCGCACACCACAGTGTGTGCGAAAAAGTGATTTTTAAACTTCAGTCATTCCTGCACTGTCAATTTGCATCACCACGTTTTATGAATTTGATCGAGTATTCCTGGTACACAGCAAAATATACAAAACAATGACCACGTCCATTTGTTACTCCATTCCAGTTTTGTCTAAATAAAACTAGTAGTTACTGTAAAATGCCTGAATGCGTTAATTTTTCTTTAGTTAGATGAGTCTGGAAAATTTTTGTTTTCGTAATCCAGTAGACACTTCTCATTTTTATGACAAATTCAGAGAACAAATAAGAAACTTTCATTGTTAGTACAATATACATTATTCAAAAATTATCATAAAAACGGTGCACAGGAATTGCTATAAAATATTTCAAGTCAACAATTGATGGTAGTCTTCCGTAATGTAACGTCATACACTCCCTTGATATTGTTTTTGTTAATCGCTTGTGAAACAATTACATCTGGACAGTTTAGCTGTCGATATGAACTGCAAGTTATTCTCAAAAGTGATTATGTGTGACATTTTCGCTATGGTTTAAATGCTTAAAATTCACGTCTGCGTACTTTAGATTTCAAGCTACGTGGCGCTACATTCTCCTCGTACGGCTGCGTCTGCTTATTCGCTGCTTCGAGCGCTAGGCAGGAAGAACAGTACAGATTGCTGTTACATGCGGTTCTTTGTGCGTCAGGATGAGTAGCATCAGCATATTTTAAAAAATACTTGCAGTGCATCTCAGTTGCTTAAATTCTGGCAGTGTATCCTTCCTGCGAACAAAAAATTCAGGATAGGTTTCTACATTTCGGATTGGACCGTTTCCTTATTAGATGTACTGATTACTGCCTTATTAATTCTGTCAATATTAATGATATTTACACAGCCTCTTTGATCTGTTGCAATGCCCCAAAACTGAAAAGTAGTTTGAGTGGTATACGTATGTGGCATTACGTACGTAAGTCGCCTCAGCTTATTATCAGAGTATCAGTTTCGATATAAAAAAAGGAGGTTGTTAATTTTATTTGTATTTGCTTCTGAAAATGTTGTCAAAATTATGTTGTAGAAAGAGCATATGCAGCGGAGCATGTCGCGGCCAGAGATGTCACACAACCGCGACGATAGCAGCAGCGTGGCGCGCGCCAAAGATATCGACTGATGCGCAGCTGGCCGCTATTGAAGAGGAACGAAAGCATCTAATAATGAAAGTTGTGAAAAAGAGACAATTAACGTGACATGTTTGTTTGTTCAACAATTCTGGTTCTTGGTTTTGTCCCTTGTTTGAAGAGGAGTTACCGTTGAGATCTCGTGTCGAGAGTTACATTTGAGACGTCGGGGAGTTAGTCACACTTGAGGTCACGGGGTAACGTCAGTCACTTCGTGACACTCGGGAAGTGCAAGCCTACTTGGAGTTGGTGCTCGAGAGATTTAATGTTGGATTTGGGCTTCTAAAGTTATTAGTTGAACCCGTGGCCTATATGAAAAGTTATATGTAATTATTGCGCGGGGTGTATTGTTCTCAATCGGTAGTGGGAAGTGCGATGATATTTGGAGTTTGCTTTAAAAGAGTAACTCGTTGTGAGACACGCTAAGAGACTGGTTTTTCTTGCGTTTTCATGTGATTAGTGATAGTGTAAAGTTTGGTTTAGCTAACCTTGGACTTACTCGCAATCAGGCGTTTCGTAACTTGTGCTAAGGGGAGGTTCTTTTCAGTCTTGATTGTGTGTATTTGGTATCGCCTTCACGCGAAGACTTATAGTGGGTCCGCGTATGTCAACGCCTGAAGAGGGAGAGATTTGCTTTGATTTGAGTGAATATTAATGATACTTTAAAGTGGCGGTGACGCTTAGGTTTTTTGTTTCTTTTTTTTTTTACTAGCTTCCGCTTAGTGGGGAAGTAGTTTACCACCAGCACTCACGCCTGACGAAACTTTGTGGAGACATTGAAAATTAAGAAAATAGCTAAATAAAATAACGCTCAGGCACTGTGCGTGATAAAGAAAAATTGGTGTCTCGTGTTATCATTTCTCCCCATATAACATAACTTGAAAATACGGTAACAGAATCTTTGAAACTCAACAAACAAAAAGGTTAAAGATTACGCAGTGAATCAAAACGGTAAAGTACTATCAGTACAAAGAATATTACAGTGAAAGATAAATCACACTGAGAGTTTGTTACGATAATTACGTAAAATTCGGCTTAAAGTATATGAAAGAGGTTTTTGTCTGACTGTATAAGTGATAAAAAGTGGAAAAGTTAATTTATGTGGAATTAATAAACTATGAAGGTTGTAACATAAAAGATTATCATTGATAGAGTGCAAATAGCATTATCCATTGTGTGTGTTCGTAAAAATAAATAAGCAAGGATAGACCTGCAGTGCAGTGACTGTATAGGGTTAATAATCTGTGACTAGCAACGCTCAGTCAACACGTAAAATAATATCGCTGGCGTGCTCTTACGAAAATTAAACTGAAACTGGTAGCTAAGAAAGTTCAGTCTAGATTGATTGCTTCAGTGGGGTTCTATTAAAAGGAGCGCTTAAACTCCACGTTGGGTAGTTTTCAAGCTGGGAAAAAGATAAGATAAATCCAAGGTATAAGCGTTGGTGTGTTGGGTTACGTAAGCGAGGTTTCCGATCACGTTGCTGTGAAGTGTGGTACATCGCAGTGAGTTGGGTTTAATTGACTTAAGTAGCGCATCCTAATCAGAATTGTAGTTTCTGCTTGATTCCATTGACTAGTAGATTACTTTTGGTGTTAGCTTGCTGGTCGAACCTGTAAAATCTTGTGGTAGTCAGATGCTTTAGTTAAAATTTTCAGTCGGGAGCTAACACTAGCCGATAAAACCAGAACCCGTTTGTACTAGTGGTGGTCCAGTTGCATCTTCGGTGGTAGCTGTTGTGCGAGTGGTAAGCATTTGGTTAAACTTTCCATCCTCACAACTACTTGCAGGTAGCTGATATAGTACACGGCGTTGCGGAACTCTATGGTGTCGCTACACGTTTTAATACACTTGTCATCTCTGTGTATCAGTGCCATCCCACCCAGGTTTGACACACTGATAACTAGTGGTCGCTTTAGCAGGTGTTGTTGGCTAGCGCAGTAAATATAATTTGGCAGACACCACCACCGAGGAGCAGTACACTGTCCTGAGTGTTCACAGGATTGATTACTTCACTTGCTGCGCCTAAAAATGCTTGCGCTTCGTAAAGTTATCCAACCGCTTTCGTTTTTGTTCATTTATGTGTCGTCTTGGTCATTTACTCACTTATGTAAGTTCCGTGAAATGGACTGTGAAAACAGTGTCTCAACATTTGAATCAACTAATTCTGCGAACATGTCAATTATGATTCTCCCTTTAAATTAATCATCACTGCAGTACCTTTGAAAAACAACACACTTTTCATTGTTTAGCAACTCCAGTACACGGGGAGATTCAAGAGCAACAGTACACACTTCGTGGATGTAATAGCCTATATGCATCAAAATAAGAGTAAATCGTTAAATAAAGTTTTGTATGAAATTGCTTTATTTCAGAGATATGCAGTTGAGTAGAGATCACAAGTGCAACACAGACAACATAAAATTAATTCTCAGAAAGCCGTCTGTTGTGGCCGAGCGGTTCTAGGCGCTTCAGTCCGGAACCGCGCTGCTGCTACAGTCGCAGGTTCGAATCCTGCCTCGGGCATGGATGTGTGTGATGTCCTTAGGTTAGTTAGGTTTAAGTAGTTCTAAGTCTAGGGGACTGATGACCTCAGAGCCATTTGCACCGTTTGGACCAATTCTCAGAAAACAACGACAAGAAGGGACCCGAAATTGAACACAGCTACGTACTGTACATTTCCCCAGAACACGTAAACGTGTCCAAAATCCATGTAGACGAAGACAGTGACGTTCTCGACGTCCTACCGCTCTCGGAATGTTGTATGTTCCGTTCATCTTATTTTATACAGTTGCGCAGCCATTTTCAGTTCGCCGCTGTAGTTGTGCTACATTCCCAACTGCAATACCATACACGAACTCCGGGAGATGGCCCCAAAGGTAGGAGTCCGAGGGGCTAAGATCCGGAGATCCGGCGGGCCAAACGACTGGCCCTGCACGATCTGCCCACTTGTCGGGATAAGCAACACTGAGACACTCTCTTGCCTGGCGACTGAAATGTGCAGGGACACCGTCGTGCACAAACCGCAATATGGTTCGTGTAGCGAGTTGGACATCATGAAGCAGACCAAAAAATTCACGTTCGAAAAACTGTCGACACACTCTGACAGTCAGGCGCAGTGGAATAACGCGCTGTCCGAGTAACTGATTTTCCTCTATACCACAACAAATGTTAGCGACAGAATGATTTGATATCCTCGTACTGTAGCTAGTGCCAGGATTTCATACACCCCCTAAATGGGACGAAATCAAGTTGGAACAGAGCATTGTAATTCCATGTGTTTTCTGATAGGCGTACGGTAAAGACTAACTGAAGGTTATTGCTGAACTGCGTGCACCTATCACTCCAGATGTGAAACCCGTTGTTAGACACGGGACTTAACAAAGCTAATCAAACAGAATCTGTTGCTTCTTAAAAGAATGGTAATGAGACAAAACCCAATGAAAGACAAGCACAAAACATGTGAAAACTGTATTTATGAATAAAATTTGTTGATGTTCTTTTAATAATTTGTGGAAAGTCGACGGCTGATATAAAGACACATAAAAACTGTTGTAAATAATGCAGTAAAAGACTATGTAATAACGAAAGAAAAAAAATCTATATGAAAAATATTGTTCTGGTGCTATCCTTTATTATTTTCTCTAAAAGTGCGCATTAAATGTACTTTTGATAAATATAATCAAACGAAATACACTGACAGTCTTTTATCAAAAAGCTATTGTCTTTTCATGGTTTTTCACTGATCAGCTAGTTTCGCGTTCAAAATCCAATTCCTCTTCCTTAACTGTGCTCCTTTTGTTACCGTGATTTCCATCTTCTCGGTATATCAGATTCTTTCTTTCGCCTGTTTTGGTCCTGACTTTTAGCTTTTGTTTCCTTTTCCACTGTATCTGTCTAGGTATAGTATATGTTTATTGAAAGAGACTTGTTTATGTTATTCGAGTTTCTTAAACATCGTTTCGTGACAGATTCTTATTACTAAAGTTCTCCATTCTACTGTAGTCCCCTTCGTAAGAAATAATTGTCACTACATTTATTTCTTAACAACTCCGTAACGTTTGGTGTTAACTCCCTTATTTTGTTTATTTCCTTAAATCATTGCTTCACTTCTCATTTTGCGACAAATCTGTGCCTGTATTTCTTTATGTTCATCATTTTAAATTTTCGTCAGTAACTAGTTTGCCATTCAGGTTCAGTGTTGATAAACGAACTGATCTAGCCACTACATTGCAACTCTCTGTCCCACTTTTCTTTATAATCGTCCATATTTTACCATCGATGGTAATACTAACTTTCTGTCTATCCTGTGCGCTCCACTATTTTATTTATTCGTTCATCCATTCCATACCTTTTTAAACAGTATCACTTTGGGATTTCTCCAGAATTTTTTATTCATTTTTTAAATTTGCCGTTCGAATAAGTATCATATGTACTCGAGAATTACTTTAAAAAATTATGCAGCTATTTTCTCTAAAAGATTTGTTTCAATAAATGCTTCCTTCATTATATAAAATAGATGAAACTAGTGCTGTGAATAAGGCCGTCATACATTCAAACAAAAACTGAGGTCAGATATCAGTGGTAATTTGGTATATGTACTGTTAAATGTAAATTTGAATTTTTGTTTCTAATTTGTTACAAGTAAAATTTCTAAAAATCTGCACGAACTTAAAATGCTGTATGATTCCAGGGCACTCCAACCGTATGTTCGGCAACAAAGTGTGTATGTCGATGTGGCTACGCAGCTCAGGAACAACGTGGAGTAAATGGGTTATCCGTGGTTCAAGTCAGAGGCACAAGTTCGTCACCCTGGGATACATTCTCCTACACACCAGTCTGTTTACAGTAACGTTCGTATATAAAATAGTAATTTTTTTAGTCATAAATCTTCTGACTGGCTTTCCTGCGGCCCGCCATGAAACCCCGCTCCTGTACCAACTACCTCATCTCAGCGTAGCACTTTCAACTTATGTCCTCAGTTATTTACTGGATGTATTCTACCCTCTGTCTTCCTCTACAGTTTTTAGCTTCTACTGCCGCCTCTAGCACCATGGAAGTTATTCCCTGACATCTTAACACATGTACTCCCATCCTGTCCTTTCTTCTTGTCAGCGTTATCCATACATTCCTTTCCTCGTCGAAAATGTCCTCATTCTTTACGTTATCATTTCACCTTATTTTCACCATTCTTCTGTAGGATCATGTTCCAAACACTTCGATTATCTTCTGTTCCTGTTTTCCAGCAGCCCATTTTTCATTACTGCACAATGCTGTGCTCAAAACGTACATTGTCACAAATTTCTTCCTCAAATTACGGCCTATGTTTCACACTAATAGTCTCTCTTGGTCAGAAATTCTCATTTTGCTATTGCTAGCCAGCTTTTCATGTATTCCTTGCTCCATCAGCCATGGGTTATTTTACTGTCTAGGTAGCAGAATTCCGTAACTTCATCTACTTCGTGATCACCAATTAGGATGTTAAGTTCCTCGCTGTTCTCATTTCTGCTACTTCTCATTACTTTCGTCTTTCTTCGATTTACTCTTAGTTGATGCTCTGTACTCATGGACCGTTCATTCCATTCAACAGGCACTGTAATTCTTCTTCATCTTCACTGAGGATAGCAATGTCATCAGCGAATCTTATTATTGATATCTTTTCACCTTGAATTTTAATCCTACTCTTGAACTCTTCTTTTATTTGTGTCCTTGCTTCTTCGATGCAGAGGTGAAAGACTACATCCCTGTCTTACACCCTTTTTAATCCAAACGCTTCGTTTTTGGTCTTCCTCTCCTATTGTTCCTTCATGATTCTTCTACATATTTTATGTTGGTCCTCTTTTCCTATAGCGTACCCCAGTTTTTCTTAGAATTTCTGTCATCTTGTACTATTTTACATTGTCGAATGCTTTTCCTAAGTCGGCAAATCCTATACAAATGTTTAGACTTTTTTCGGTCTTGCTTCCATTGTCAACTGCAACATCAGAGTGCCTAGACCTTCCCTGAAACCAAACTGACTGTCATGTAATATACCCTTAGTTTTCTTTTCTTTTCCGTTCTCCTGCATATTATTCTTGTCAGCAATTCGGATGCGTTAGCTGTTAAGCTGATTGTGCCATAATTCTCGCACTTGTCGACTCATGGTTCAAACTGCTCTAAGCACTAAGGGACTTAACATCTGAGGTAATCAGTCCCCTAGACTTAGAACTCACACACATCCATACTCGAGGCAGGATTCGAACTTGCGACCGTAGTAGCAGCGCGAGAACCGCTCGGCCACAACGGCCGGCTGTCTACTCTTGCACTCTTGGGAACTGTGTGGATGATACTTTTTCGAAATGCTGGTGATATATCGCCAGTCTTATACATTCTACACACGAACGTGAATAGACCTCTTTTTTCCACTTCCCACAATGATTTTAGAAGTTCCGATGGAATGTTATCTATCAGTTTGATCTTAAGTCTTCCGAAGTTCTTTTAAATTCTGGTTCTACTACTGAATCCTCCGTCTTTTCCCATAGACTCCTGTTTCTTCTTCTCCCATGTCACCACACAAGTCCTTCCTCTCATAGAGATCTTCAATGTACTCTTTCCGCCCCCTATCCGGTCTCTCCTCTGCATTTAACAGTGGAATTCCCATTGAACTCTTAATGACCATAAGTTGTCAAATTGAGACTTTTTCATTCTTGAGTGAAATTTTAATTTTCTTTATTAATTAAGATGTAGTAGATCATCTGGTTGCTAGTTCCATCAATCGATTAGTGTGCCAAAGAGACGTTAATGTCTATCAGTGGAAAACATGTATGAAACGACCGCTTAGAACAGTTAACTAGCATTTTTGATTATATTTGTATCCATATGGTTATACAATCAGTTAGTAGATACTTACACCTAGCGGAATTGTTATCTGCATCTAATGTTCAGCATTTTTCTGCTTTTCAGATATATGCCCCACATAAGCCCCTTCAGTCGTACTTTTTTCATCTCATACGGTGCCCTTCTTCTTCCTTTTTCTTATGCGAAAGCCTGTTCTTTGGATCATTCTCTACAATGTCGAAACGCATTATCCCACATATGATCTATTCATGGCCGTCATGACACGCCGTTGCACTTGAACAGGTCTGTTTCGCACTCACGTGCTGTCTACGCTCTTACCCGAAGACAGTTCCACTGCCTCCCTTACCACAAGCGAAAATATTGCCTGTCATCCCTACTTTAAATAGCGCTAGTGCAAAAGGGCAGCCGTCACCGCTTGAATCCATTCCTTGGCTCTGTACTTTTAGTGGTACTACCGCAATTTGTTTCATTATCTCACCAACACTATTACTGCGCAGTCTAAGTACCAATGTCAGCACTGCTTCCAGTGCTACGTTAGTGTTTTCTAGGCAAAATAAGGTGAACCTTATCATTACGTTACGTACAACCCCAAACATACATGAACATCCTGTAACTTTTTACACGAATGAATCTTTTATATTGTAACTCTCTTTAAAAATAGTAACTTTAAGATTACGTTGAATGAATGTCTGATCTGTAGAATGGATACAGAACTCGAATTGTGTTGCGTGTTGCAAGTGTAAGTGGTGTGCTTACTCTGTGTTATTGCTAGCAAAACTTTACGAATCGATTGGGCAATGTAACTGCCAATACCAATAAAGACATACAGTCACTGCAAAATACATTCAGCCCGTTAAGCACTGGATCCTAAGGCCCTGTTCAAAACTAATGACTTTGGCTCCTGTGCAAATAACTTATAAATTAAATTGTCTTACCTCTAAAGCAGCAACGGTGGAACGCGATATATTCTGGTCTCTCTACAATAACTTTATTATTTGAGATATTTTCACAATGCTTTGCACACACATACAAAAACTCAAAAAGTTTTTTTAGAAATTCACAAATGTTCGATATGTGCCCCTTTAGTGATTCGGCAGACATCAAGCCGATAATCAAGTTCCTCCCACACTCGGCGCAGCATGTCCCCATCAATGAGTTCGAAAGTATCGTTGATGCGAGCTCGCAGTTCTGGCACGTTTCTTGGTAGAGGAGGTTTAAACACTGAATCTTTCACATAACCCCACAGAAAGAAATCGCATGGGGTTAAGTCGGGAGAACATGGAGGCCATGACATGAATTGCTCATCATGATCTCCACCACGACCGATCCATCGGTTTTCCAATCTCCTGTTTAAGAAATACCGAACATCATGATGGAAGTGCGGTGGAGCACCATCCTGTTGAAAGATTAAGTCGGCGCTGTCGGTCTCCAGTTGTGGCATGAGCCAATTTTCCAGCATGTCCAGATACACGTGTCCTGTAACGTTTTTTTCGCAGAAGAAAAAGGGGCCGTAAACTTTAAACCGTGAGATTGCACAAAACACGTTAACTTTTGGTGAATTGCGAATTCGCTGCATGAATGCGTGAGGATTCTCTACCGCCCAGATTCGCACATTGTGTCTGTTCACTTCACCATTAAGAAAAAATGTTGCTTCATCACTGGAAACAAGTTTCGCACTGAACGCATCCTGTTCCATGAGCTGTTGCAACCACGCCGAAAATTCAAAGTGTTTGACTTTGTCTTCGGGTTTCAGGGCTTGTAGCAATTGTAAACGGTAAGGCTTCAGCTTTACCCTTTTCCGTAAGATTTTCCAAACCGTCGGCTGTGGTACGTTTAGCTCCCTGCTTGCTTTATTCGTCGACTTCCGCGGGCTACGCGTGAAACTTGCCCGCAGTTCAACCGTTTCTTCGCTCACTGCAGGCCGACCCGTTGATTTCCCCTTACAGAGGCATCCAGAAGCTTTAAACTGCGCATACCATCGCCGAATGGAGTTAGCAGTTGGTGGATCTTTGTTGAACTTCGTCCTGAAGTGTCGTTGCATTGTTATGACTGACTGATGTGAGTGCATTTCAACCACGACATACGCTTTCTCGGCTCCTGTCGCCATTTTGTCTCACTGCGCTCTCGAGCGCTCTGGCGGCAGAAACCTGAAATGCGGCTTCAGCCGAACAAAACTTTATGAGTTTTTCTACGTATCTGTAGTGTTTCTTGACCATATGTCAATGAATGGAGCTACAGTGAATTTATGAAATCGCTTCAATCATTTGTAATAGCCCTGTATATATATGCTAGCTACAGGCACATCATTGTGCAATGCTGCCCGTAATACGTGAAATGTACATGAAATTCATTTGGCTCCTAAACGGGAACATTTAAGAAAATCCAACGTCTTTGAAAAATATCTGACCTGGACTGGGAGACGTTACTGATTATGGTGAATTACTAACACTCAGAGTTTTTTAGCAAAATTATATTGCAAGTTAAGTTTGTCTTTTCAAAAACATCTGACAGTTGAAGTTACATTACTCAATTGATTCACAAACAATAAGATTTAAATAGCAAGCATTATGTAAATTCACTACTCAAGATAAATGCAAATCATCAAATTACACATAGCTGTGTTAACAAATCTTAAAACCATTACAAAAAAGAAATATCTAACAAGGCTTTTTATCAAACCGTTTACGTACATTCTGGAGTTACTCAACAATTACAAACCAACTCATCTATACTTACGTGCCAGCAAAATCAGAAATCATAATTATTGAACATCTTTAACTTATTTTCATGAAGACTTCTGCTCTCATGTTCAACAATATTGACATACCTACACTAATCTAACTCTTGGTGGTTTCACACAGCACACCACAGAAACAGCCTACTCCATCGTCTTTCCCCTCACAGACAGCTACCTCTGACTGTGCGCCCAACGCTCTCTTACTCCAATACCAGCAGTATTTTTGGCTCTGCGGTCGCATACAGTCAGCGATTCGCATTATCGAGCCTATCAGAGACATTCATCGTTTATAGTATACTAGTTTCATTTTAATTTATTAATATTCTTATTTTATTCTGGTGCCACATACGAGTGTGCCCCAGTATACTCATTTGAATATCACTACGCCAAAATTTAAAGACCAGCTATTAAATTCTATCCGGCTGCATCCTCTAGAAATCTGGAATACGTATCTTGTTTACCAACTATGCAATATTTAAATACGCAGGAACCGATCACGGTGTTCCCATGAGTTATTTACCATATGCCCTAATGAAATAAAGACGTCTGAGAACTGTTAGGTGGAATGGACAGGTTACCAACACAGCATTTACGTTGGCGACAAGTAAGTTTGCTAATCTTGAAAACGGAGATGATACGTAGATTTGAGAGAAATTTCTGCTTAGGAAGCAAAATGGCCGAAACAACGAAGCAGGTAGATTTTGACACGCGAATAAAACGTTATAAATGAACAACACAATATTGTGTGTATTCTACAATATTCTACTTCTAATTTACAATTATTTTTATTTTTTGTTTATTTAGTTATTAAACATCTTCAAATACATTATAACATTAGATATCATTTATAATGATGAAATAGTTCTACGAGGAAGCGGTGGAAGGAACAGTTAACGCAAATAAAAATTTTCTTCAACCAACTAAATCGACTGGCATCGAATAGTGGTCTCTAGCAAAATAATGTGTTTATTAAATTGCGGTTGTGGACATTCCAACTGAAACAGTAGTGAACGCACAAAAGAATAAAATGGAACCGTTGAAATATGTTGGCATCGGAGCGTACTGAAGTAAAGCAAAGAAATGAAATAGAAACTGAAGTGCTATTGAAAAGAAATAAGTATTTTACTGAGACGGGAGACAAATTGCTGGGATATGTGTAAAGGCATAATATGAAGAACGGTGTGAAACTGATGGGACTGCAAAACATAGAACATTTTTTTGAGGATGTTGGGTTTGAAAGTACGCAGTAATATTAAAATGCTAATCGGTCTTAATCGCAAGGATTTATTAAAAATTAATAGCTACACGTCAAAATGGTAACCGTTTCCGATTTTTATCAAAAATCGTCTTCAGACGCTGAAGAGAGACGACGGTTGGAGAATTGGTTCAAATGGCTCTGAGCACTATGGGACTCAACATCTTAGGTCATAAGTCCCCTAGAACTTAGAACTACTTAAACCTAACTAATCTAAGGACATCACACACACCCATGCCCGAGGCAGGATTCGAACCTGCGACCGTAGCAGTCCCGCGGTTCCGGACTGCAGCGCCAGAACCGCTAGACCACCGCGGCCGGCGGAGAATTGGTAAGTGTCGGAGGACGTCACTGGTAACAGACAACTGAGCGGTCACCATTGGTGTTCTCCGACACTTATCAGTTCTCCAGCCGTCGTCTCTGTTCACCATCTGATGAGACATGGTCTGGAGATGATTTTTGAGAGAAATCGAAACCGGTTACCATTCTGAAGTGTGATTATTAATTTGTAATAAAGCAATCACGACTGATTCGTATTTTAATTAACTATCAAACCGCTGTTATTTTCCAGCAATGTTTTCGAAAGTTATGCAGTAATATGTTGGCGCAAACCGGAAAATCTGGAGGATAGCTTTAAACCAGCATAAATAAATATAAAAAAGTTAAATATGTATAAATCTTCGCTCCTTGCACTCTTTAGAGAATGTGAGTTGTATGATTCACATGAGATCCACGTTTCTGACGCATAATCGTCATGTATTTATTCCTTTGATTCCTCAGTCGCTAAAATTGGCTATGACATTTCATTGTGTATTATCTAGTTTTGTGACTGACAAATGTATTTAAATATTGCCAAAGCCTGCAAACACGGACAGAAAGTGCGCTTCAACTAAGAGATGCATATAGAATTAATATACTCAATGTATGCGTGACAACGTAATTTTCAAGTAGATTTTACATTTGGTTTTAGGTGGCAGGCCATGTTTTTTGTTGTTAATAAGATTATAAATGAGATAAGACGTTCACGGATCATTATTTAGAATGAGCACATTGGGTTGACCGTACTGATTGACTGTTCTGTCAGTTCTCGGTAGAATATTTCATGCCAGTATCGTGTGTGTTTTCATTCTTAATTGGACTAACTGTTAATAACCAAGTGTAAAAGCTTTCAAAAGTACTAATCAAATATACGTTCTATATGTTAGTACTTCATACTACCGAGTGTGATACGAAACTACATTAAAAGAAATGCACGATGAAGATGTTCAAAAATATTTTATTCAGGCGGAATGACGAGCTCAAAATAGCATACTGTCAGTAATAAATCAGTCAATACCGCTGGTGTAGGACACGATGTCATGAGTTGGTGGCCGTCGTTGCGTGATTAATGTAGAAAAGTGAAACACTGCTTGATATTAGATGCTAAACAATATCCAAGATGCATTTTAGTTACCTTAGACCTAAAAGACCATTTAATTACCCCAAGATCCGAATGCTAGGGTAGTATGCTCACTACTATCAGAGCAAGATTTCTGATATTTGAATATGTTATCCACTTTGTCAATAAGAAGCATAACCGAAATTGACTCCAAGGCCGGTGAAACTTCCAGTTTAATATCATCTTCTTACTGAACGCGCTTTTCTGCGTGTGTTCTACAAGCTTAACATAAACCTCTAACGTTCGTAGATTCTGGACTCCAAAAATAGTCCAATGTGCTACAAAGCTAAAATAATGAACTGCAAATTTTCAGACAAGTACATAACATGTTTGTGGTCCTGTCATTATACTGATGGGTGAAGAAAACTTAATATTTCAACAATGGATTACGATCAACAGAAAGACTGGAAGCACAATCGTCGCCTGCGTCACAATTGTGTGCTTAGGGAGTTGGAGACTTCGCAAACATCTCACTGTGGATATCCCTATCGACACACAGCAGGAAGATGTCTACAATTGTATTACAATTGGTTAGTCAGTTAAGATTAAGGTTTATAACTTCTACTACAAAACAAGAGGAATACTCTAACCTCTTGGAAAAGAGACGAAAGCTCAGTACATGAGAATAAAACCTTTCGGGAATACAAAGCAGATGTGCGAGTACAAAAGAAAAGTAAAGAAAATATAGGAAGAGATGTAACTGGTGGTAATCAGAAGAAGAACAAATGCAGCTCTTTTCACGTACTAGTGACGCTATACAGCGTGTCTAAAGTCATCAATGTTGAAATCGTAAAAAAGGTAGAGGAATTTGAAAATAATATCTTCAATTAAGGAACCAATGGTTGGTAATAAAGTTCTGTGCTGTATGAAAGTTTTGACTGAGCATATGAAGCACGTAAACAATCCACAAGTAACTGTACCTGTCGCATAGAACCACAATAAGAGAGCATATGACAATTTAGTCACTCCCACGACACATACCGCTAATTCCACGTAAAACGGCGTCAACCCGTAACAGTAGCCTCGATTCGGCAAGGAATACATACAGTAATTTTCTTCAAGTGTGCTATATCCAGTTAAAGCCATTCATTCATTGATGATTAGAACGTACAGGACTACCAAATTGCGACAATGTTGTCTGACACATTTCACCCATAATTCTAAATAGGCCAAGGCATTTTCTGTGGAAGGTTGATCGGGTGAATCAACAAATCACTAAGGTGACAAAAGTCATAGGATACCGCCTAATATTGTGTCGGACCTTCTTTTGCCCAGTGTAGTACGGCAACTCGACTTGGGATGGACTCAACATGTCGTTGGGAGTTCCCTGCAGAAATATTTTGCCATGTTGCCTCTACAGCCGTCCATAATGCGAAGTGTTGCCGGGGCAGGAGTTTGTGCACTAACTGACGTCTCGATTATGTGCCATAAATGTTCGATGGGATTCACGTCGGGCGATCTGGGTGGCCAGATCATTCGCTCGAACTGTCCAGAACGCTATTCAACCGAATCGCGGGAGACTGCCGCCCGGGGACATGGAGCATTGTCACCCATAAAAATTCCTTCGGGAACGTGACTTATGTTATTGGCTGCAAACGGTCTCCAAGTAGCCAAACATAACCATTTCCAGGCAATGATCGGTTCAGTTGGATCAGAGGACCCATTCCATTCCATGTAAACACAACCCACAGCATTATGGAGCCACCACCAGCTTGCAAAGTGCCCTGTTGACAACGTGGGTCCGTGGCTTGGTGGGGTCTGCGCCACATTCAAACTCTACCACCAGCTCTTACAAACTGAAATCGGGACTGATCTGACTAGGCGTCGGTTTCCCAGTCGTCAAGGATCCAGTTGATAAAATCACGAGCTTAGCAGACAATGTCGACCTGTTAGCAAAGGCACCCAAGTCAGTCATCAGCTACCATATACCATTAACGCTAAATTTCGCCGCATTGTCCTAACGGATCCGTTCCTAGTACATCTTACATGGATGTCTGCGGTTGTTTCAAGCGGTGTTGCTTATCTATTAGCATTGGCAACTCTCTTTGGCAGCTGTGTTGTCCACATTGAGAGATATGGCCTGAAATTTGGTATTCTCGGCACACCCTTGACATTGAGGATCTCGGAATATTGAATTCCCTAACGATTTCCGAAACTGATTGTGCCATGTGTCCAGCTCCAACTACCTTCCCGCGTTCAAAGTCTGTTAATTCCAGTCGTGCGTCTAGAACAACGTCGGAAACATTTTCACATGAACCACCTGACTGCAAATGACAGCTCCGCCAGTGCACCCCCCCTCCCCCTTTTATACCTTGTGCTCGCGATCCTACCGCCATCTGTGTATGTGCAAATCGCTATGACATTTTTACCTCAGTGTCAATTGCCTGAGTGCACGCCAAACCAGGAACACATGCATGTAGCTCTGTTGTCATCTGGGAATAAGGGATGTCCACAGAACTCTCTTCATTAAGATGTTGAAGAAAGTGCATCACTTGATTAACTGGTTCACGATCACAGTAATCTGAATGAGTGTGCGCAGTTGGTTGAAACAGGTTGGTCAAAACAGGGGCCAGCATTCCAGTACTGTTATCTGTAGACTTTTGCTTGCTATAGCGATCGCTTCAAACAAATGATCGCTATAGCAAGCAAAAATCTACAGATACCAGTATTCGAATGCTGGCCCCTGTTTTGACCAGAACCGAGGTGGAATCTTCCTATACGTCGGTCAGGAGCTTGAAGATGGCGTAGTAAATCACCGAAACTGGTAGCCAAATAAAATCAGTTTGGAAATTGAACGGCGGAAAGGTATTTGATTTGACATCCTGTGTCGAACAGCCGAGTCCCTCAACCATCTCTGAAAAGATGGACATACAGAGGTATGCAGATTCGTTTGCAGTGTTTACTCGGCAGTTAATTGAGATGGACCTGCATTCACTGTAAGTAGGCCAGCCTACTGAGCTTGAACCGATTGTTGCTGAGCAAGCGTAAGATTCATCTCTAATTCCTATCTGCTAGGATACTTTTATGACCACTATTTTTATGCCATGGTTTTTTGGCTGCAAGTGCTCCACCATTCCTTGTAGACACGTTGGACAATCTGCGTGACACACCAACAAATCTGGCTTGTTAAGTCACGACGTAGTCATAGGCGCTTTCTAACGCTGTAGCTCCTATCTTCCATTCTGTCATGACTCAAGTCGACGCGTAATACTGTACTGATTCCATACTATCGACTGGTACATACACACTTTTTCTTTGCCATGACTTACGTGAACAGTGAAAGATACATTATCGCCAACTACCAGTTTAACGCCATCTACAGCTCTCGAAGGAGACCACCAGCATGCTGTTTTAAGTGGGTCAACAATGTTTCATCCAGTGAGCTTACAACTGTCTGTGTTTGACCTCAGCGTTTATCACCATTTCCAGTTCATGACTATGAACTTGCAGACAGGCTCTACAATTCGAACAAAAATACAGATAAAAGTTTCGAATGAAGCTTCATCCTAACTGTCGTCGGGCCCTAGACATCTGTTGCTGACGGGACCACACGTAACTTATTCATCATGCGGGCTGCAGCGAATTAAGCCCCTACAGTGTAACCGATATAGAACTTAGCAATCCTGGAACTCAGCAGAGGACATCAACGGTACTCCGGCCGGGTCATCAGGTGACATACAAGACAATGACAGAGGTCGTTTACTGCATCTCTTCGCGCGTCTGCTGTGTCACGTGCAGAAAGTAGGCCCGCAGTATCCATTCGCAAGGCGGCTATTTAGGCCCTCGCACAAGATCCTTACAGCAATTCCATCGCAGCCAGCGACCTGTGGATCTCCACTACGCTGTACGAAGGGCTGGCCATCTACTTCTGAATAGCACGCCGCCTTCTAAGTCGTGATCAGCAACGTGGTTGCTGAGGCTGCTGTTCTTCTAGCCGACAAGACACTGTCAGACTGGATGTTTCTATCCTTGTCGGATACTGTCAGACTGGATGTTTCTATCCTTGTCGGATACTGTCAGACTGGATGTTTCTGTCCTTGTCGGATACTGTCAGACTGGATGTTTCTATCCTTGTCGGATACTGTCAGACTGGATGTTTCTATCCTTGTCGGATTTTCGGTACTATTGGTTGTCAGTACCTCTTCAGCGAATTGCAACATAAGAGTTATAGTTTATTTTTCTTGACTGAAGCCTAGACTTGAGACTTTGGTTTTATACGTGAAGTGAGAAGCTTATTTTTCCGTTTAAGCGTAAAGTTATTAGGACTTCAAGATCACGATTAATGAAAAGAATGTGACTACAGAAACTTAATTCACTATTTTTAACGTGAATCTCTTAAGACTTTAATAATGTGTTCACTGAAACGTGTGCTATTCTTTCAAGTATCGCGGAACTTATTTATTAATTCTGTGATTATGTAAGTCTAAGTGGCTCCGTTATTTACGAACCATCATTTATTCATTTATTTTGTTTCGCTAACTGTAGGACTAGCATTTATTTTGTTTCACTTATTTCACTTATTTTGTTTCATTGTGGAGAATATTTTTGTGGAAACTGTGTTTAATAAACTTTTGTTGGTTCCCTACACCTGGGCTGTTTACTTCCGTCCGACAGCGGCGGACCCATCAGTAACTGGATGTGCAGGTTGGCTGTAATTAAACTTTAGTTATTTGAGAGAACCACCATGAAGAACGAGTGGCCTTCGGACACTGATATTTTGTGACCCATGAACAACGAGTGATCGTAGGACAGCGAAACTTTGTGATCATTGAAAGAAACACATTTTAATTTTCACAGGAGGGAGTAACATTATTGTTAATTGCGTACCAAATTTACATTCCACGTTACAACCGTTGTTCTGTGTGACGATCGTCTGCATCCACGACAGCCTGGAACCGCAGTAGGCACTCCTCTACTGTTGCCCGAAATAACTCGGGAGATACATCGGCCACTTCTCTCGCAATGCATATCTTCAACCCCCAATGTGTTTTAGTGTTCCGTTGATAAGACCTCTCCTTCAGGTATCCTCACAACCAGAAATCGCAAGGTTTCACCTCTGGTGATACTGGTGGCCACTCAGTCTGGAACTATCAGCCAGTGAGACAGTTTTCTCTGACTGTGTTACGGAGTAACCGAGTGACCCCAGGGGCAATTTGTTGAATCCCAAGTACCTCTCCTCGTAGAGCAGCGATCACATGGCTAAGCATATCACAATAACAAGTGTTGCTCTTGCTGCATGTCCTTGGGGTCCGAATTCCTCAAAAAACGGATCAAACAGGAATTGTTACATAAAGCCACCCACACAGTAACGCGTTCGCTATGGAGGGGTACTTCAAAGACGTTCGTTGGGTTGTGATGAAAGCCACGTGTCATCAACTTCAACCGTTGCAAGAAACGTAAGAGAAAAGCCTATTCGAATGTCGGTGTCACGCGGAAAAAGTTGGTGAGAAATGTGAAGTTTGTGCGGATGCCGTTTCACAATTTTTCTTAGCGCTTTTCGAAAGGTAAGTCATGGAACGTTCAGCTGTCGTGACGCGGCTCGTGCACTAATTGACGATCGCACATTGTGTCCAGCGTTCTCAGCCAAGGCAGTATCTTCATACAGATCTACCTCTATGTGATTGCTCTGCAGTTCATAATTTAGTACCTGACAGAGGATTCTCACTGACCACACTGAAGATATCTCTCTACCGTTACACTCCCTAAAACGACGATGAAAACGAGCACTTAAATCTTTCTATGTGAGCTCTGATGTCTCTTATTTTATTATGATGATCATTCTTCCCTATGTAGGAGGACGCCAAAAAATATTTTGACTCTCTGAGGACAAAGTTGGTGATTGAAATTTCATGAGAAGATCCCTTCGTTGCGAAACTCGTCTTTGCTTTAACGATTGCCACCCCCCCCCCCCCCAATCATATCCGTGGCACTCTCTCCCCTGTTTTGTGATAATACAAAACGAGCTGCTGCCCTTCTTTGAACTTTTTCGCTGTCCTATCTGATGCGAATACCACACCGCGCAACAGTGCTTCAGAAGAGGAAGGACAAGCGAAGTATAAGCAGTCTCGTTATCAGACCTATTGCATTTTCTAAGTTTTCTGCCAGTAAATCGCATTCTTTGGTTTCCTTTCGCCATGACATTGTCTGTGTAATCATTCCAATTCAAGTCATTCGTAATTGTAATTCCAAATATACAGTTGAATTCATAACTTTTATACTTGCATGTTTTATCCTGTAACCGAAATTCATTTTAGTACTTATGTGGATGACTTCACCTTTTCGTTATCCAGAGGCAACTGCCACTTTTCGTACCATACAGACACTTGTTTACATCGTTTTGCAATTTGTTTTGATCTGATGGCTTTGTGCGACTGTAAATGACAGCATCATCTGCAAACAACCTAAGAGGGCTGCTCAGATTGTCTTCAAAACCGTTTATGTAGATTAGGAACAGCAGAGGGCATGTAACACTTTTTTGGGGAACGCCAAATATTACTTTTATTTTACTCATTGACTTTCCGTCAGCTCCTACGAACTGTGACCATTTTGTCAGGAAATCACGAATCCAGTCACACAAATGAGGCGATACTCCATAGGCATGCAATTTAACTAGAAGTCGTTAGTGAGGAACGTAGTCAAAAGCTTTCTGAAAGTCTAGAAACATGGTACTAGTTTGTCATCCCCTGTCAATAGTACTCCCTACTTCGGAGAATAAAGAGCTAGTTGAATTTCACAAGAACAATATTTCCTGAATACGTGTTGGCTGTTTGTCAATAAATCGTTTTCTTCGATATAACCCATAGTGTTCGAACACAGTATCTGTTACAAAATCCTACTGCAAATCGACGTTAGCGATATGGGTATGTAATTCAGAGGATTACTCGTATTTCTTGGGCATTGATATAACTTGTGCAGCAGTAATTTCTTCAACAATTTCTAGCACAATTGACCGTCGGCCTCCCCCAGAAAACAGTTCCCAAATCTTCAGTTCATTCGAACTTCCGAATCGTGTTCTTCAATTCCAGTGCGGAAAGAGGACTTCTCCGTATTCCTGTGACGCTTCGATACACGTGAAGAGCAGCAGTACTCTTGCTGTTGTTTTGATAAAAGAGCTTCATCAGTGAAGCCCTGTTCATCTTGACCAGTCTGTGTGCGTTAGAGAATGCACACTGATGCTGTTGTTCAGCCCTACGGCACCGTAGCGACGCCGGCACCTGAGGACAATCTAGCTTATACCTACCAAATGGTGGATAATCTCTTTGTTTTTCTAACCTGTAGTCAAGATTTTACATTTCCTTTAAAGCTCAAAAATTATTGAAGATAACTCCACAGAACGTTTCTGCATCTTATTTTTAGGTCAAATTACATACATCACCAAAATTTTAACCCTGCCAGAGATTATTATTGTTGTAGGAGGCTAAAAGGTGAGATCATTAGTGCAAAACCTGCCGGATGTAAAATACAACGATTTTTTGAAGAAATTAATTACCTGATGTTCCTCAAACTCTGTATTCCTTATTTCTATACTATTTTCTAACAAATTACATTATTATAACAACATCAATATATTACGTTACGCATTTACATAAGTCTATGTCCACAGCACGAAAAACGATAAAGAAGAGTAGAGCGCCAGGCTTGGCCTCGAGACACTCTCCCTCCCTCTCCCCCCCCCCCCCGTTTCTCTCTCACTCTCGCTATAACCTGCTCCTTCTCTCTCTCTCTCTTTCTCTATCTCTCTCTCGCTCTCTGTCTCTCTCGCTCTAACTTGCCATGATATTAGTCAACTGAAACCCTTGTATCCCCATAGGTGAGGAAATGCAGAAAGACTTTGTGCTTCCATGAAGCCTTCTTAACGACAGTTCTCTGTAAGTATTAAAAACAACGAGAAAGAGAACTTGATAGTATTCGATTACAAGAACAGTGAAGTGAAGGACGTCTGCAGCACGCCATACCATTTATGTATTTAGTTGTAATACTATTAAGAGGGAAACCTTCCCGTCTCCTCTATATCTCTTTTGTTACGTAACCTTCCCTTCTACAATAACCTATGAAACCTTCCCTTAGGATTTCTATCTGTTCCCTTTGAAATAAATTCTCTTTCTCAATCTTCGCATACAAATTTAAATGCTGCTTATTAAAAGTGATTTTCTGATTATTTCGACGAAACATAGAATGTGTCGTTGTCGGGGGTCTCAGTCGTTACCTGCAGTAACACATAACTGTTCCTTATCTTTTTTACTGTTACTGGATCGCCATCTCACTGCTACATCGAACTGCGACATGAATATACTTACTCTGTTTTACTGTGCTCTATTAGCTGCTGGTGGGCTGTCATAATAAGTGGCTGTATTTATTACCAAAGCTGAAGTTATTCTTTAATAGCAAAGCTGATGTTATTCTTTAATAGCAAAGCTGACGTTATTCTTTAATTAATTTGACTGAAGTTACGTAATTCATAGTTAAACTTTTTCTTGATAACAACAAAATTTTGCAAAGTTTTACGTTGATGGTTTTTGGGATGGATTATAATCAGTAATGCAATATTTCTGGCAAAAATTAATTATATTCTGAATGAAATGATTTTACAAACGTTCAAATGAGACTTACTTTTTACAATAATCTTACAACTATCATTGCGCAAACACACCTTCAGTAGTCTTGAGTTTCTCAAAAATATAATTCAATAATATTAGTTCCTTTTATGATAATGGTTAGCAGATGTCTCTGTACATCCGTTTGTAATCTCTTGTAAATCATAGCTGGTGGCTGGCAGGCACACCGTTCCTCTCAGCCGCTCGCTTCAGACCTGCTACCGACTCGCTTCACATCTCGCTTACTGCTGACTTCCTACGAACGCTAAAGTGCTGTCTCTCCTGCCAACAATACTTTCTGGTGCAGACAATCCCTGGTACCATTCATTACAAAATGTATTAATGTGGGGTCTTTCCCGCTCTTTTCTTAAAATGTATCCATACGCGGTCTCTCCCGCCCTTTTAAAAATTATATCAATGTGCGGTCTCTCCTGCCAATGATACTTTGGTGCAGACGTTCCCTGCTACCACAATTATTTGCAATATAACAAATATTAATTATTCCTACTTAATCCTATTAATAAAATATACACACTTTCATAAATTGTGGTTTGACAATAGACAATAGAAATACACGTCTTACAAGAGCAATGAAATGGTATAAATGCGTAAAATCTGTACCTGGTAAGCTGAATGGAGGGCTTAGACTTGTTGGAAGGCTTGTGTAAAACTGCAGTGCATCTGTATAAAAAATCTCATACAAGATAGTATTGTGACTAATTTTAGAGTTTTGCTGCAATGTTTGGAGTCCTCATCAGGTGAATATGCTAACAGAAATGGAAATAATTCAGAGACAAATCACTGATATCGAAACACACCGGAATAGCCCATGCAATAGTGTAACAGAGATGTTCAGGGGACTTACAAGGGGATATTTGTGGAAAAGACGTAGATTTTATCCCGAAGTTCTTCTGGTTGATTTTGTTTTTTCATCGCCATGAGAATAAGGTAAGAGAGATTAGGGCTCTTACAGATACATACAGACAATGATTCTTCACTTGCCCAGTAAACGAATGGAACAGGACAGAAAATCGCAAATATTGTAAGAAGTACCCTCCGCCACGCATGTTACAGAGGCGTGTGAAGTACCTGTACAAATACACTGGTTGATGTGACAAATGAAGCAGGCAGAAGACATGGACGAATGTCAATGGAACTTCGCAGACGTGCACACCATCGGCGAGTATGTAAATGATAAGAGTTGCAGAATCTGTGACTGCCGCCAGACTGCATTCGTGTTGTTTGTGTTTTAGCGTTGTTACGAGGCCAGATAGGATATATTAGGAGCGTGAACACCGTCACATGTTGAGTGATCACTATGAAGGACCCGGAGATGCCGCGTGCTCATATGAAACAGTATTTGTCGCGTCTGTAAATTTATTCATCTAATGATTATCTAAGATAATATAAGGAGTTAGTTAAAATATATAACATTAGAGTGTCAATTTAAAATAACTAAATAATTAATACACCTTGAAACATCATATGACTGAAAGTAAGTAATGGTCTCTTAAACCAAATAATAGTAAATTAACGACTACTTCTGATGGGGAAATTCAAATCCAAATCCCTCAAATATCTCCTCTCATATGATTCTCTCTATTCATTATATTTTCAGCCGCTTTAATTCTATTCAATCAAATAAACTTTTTCTCATTTAAAACTAATCTTATTAAAAGAGAAGAAAAAAAGACAATTGAGATAAAAAATGTAACTTGAAAATGATAACAAACTGATTCTCAACATTTGATCCATCAACTAATATCTTCAACTTATCATTAAATTGAACTAGAACACTCTTAGGATTATTATGAATCCCATCAATATTTTGACTTACACCATCACGAATTAATATTATCTGGAATAAACTAAACTTAACCCTACACAAAGCATTTGAAACATTATTAGGACCAAAATCATTTAATGGAACAATGTTCATCCTTATCTCAATTTTCATTATAATATTATTCAATAATTTTATAGGACTATTCCCTTGCATTTTTACTAGAACAAGCCACTTAGCGTTAACATTTGCAATCGCTCTACTTATATGATTAAGATTTATATTATTTGGATGAATCAATCACTAATCACATATTTACACACCTTGTACCTCATTGTGGGTTTCCATTTGACCGGCTGGTCGGGTAGTGCAATATTCGGGTTTGCGGGGCATTTGTTTGTGGCAGTGGACTATGTTGGATGCGAGAACAGGCATACTCGTCATCAACGTTCCGGTCGGCGACCTCCTACCACAATGGATGATCGCCTTATTGTGCACCAGGCATTTCCCTTCAAAACTGCGCCTATCTTTAGAGAACAAGAAACGGACTTCCTGCAACATTTTGTGTCATCCTGAACCACTGGTGGGAGAGTCGTAGCATCCGAACTAGGAAATTAATATCCCACACGTAGGCCACTACTAACAACAAAGGAAAAACGGCTGGCTGCGTTTGGAATGGTCCTTGACCGAGGAGCATGGAGTTTTGTTGTGTGTTGTGTCCAGCGATGAATCATGGTTCTGCACTATCGCAGATAACCGCCGTAAGCGAGTGGCGACCTATTGTGAGGCCCCCTTTCTTCAGTATTTTGGAGAGGCGCAGCAGTATTACTCCTGGTGCCATCGCATCTTAAAACTTTTTTTTTTACAAATACCCTTCGGAAAATACTATTTATAATTAGTCTGTCCTTGTCGTGTTTCCGGCGGCGATGAATTCGTAAAGGTCGGCCAGAACATGCGACTTAACTGAAAAGTATCGACGTATGACTTCTTCTTACATAAAAAGATTCATAGATATATTGAGGACACAGCACATTCGATTTTACATGAACGTTAGACTGTGTAAATGATACGTTCCCGATGCATTTTACACAGTTTGACGCAGACTCAAAACCAAGTTCGTTTAAAATAGTGTATGCAGGTTGAAAATTAGTCCGAGAAATTGAAAAATCCATACACAACATCATAAAAGCAAATGAAACTTGGATACACATTGTCTGACGAAAAAACGAAGCTTCCAGAAAGGGAGGGACAAATGAAATGAAACTTGCGTGCTGTGAGGGTATGTGACGTTATTTCAGTGACTACAAAATCGAGTCAAACTACAAAATCGAGTCAAACTTCCAAGGATCTAGGCAGTTTGAACCCACTTATCAGTATGATGTTGCACCCCCTCTGGCCTGGACGCTTGCACTGATTCGATTGAGTAGGGCGTCATTCACATATTGTAGCCTCTCCTGAGGCAAGCTAGTCCGTCCTTCGGATCCTGGATCGTGGGGCTGGGACGCAATGGACGTCCGGGCTGGTCCCAAACGTCTTTTATCGGAGACTGAACTGGAGATATTGCTAGCCACAGCACTACCTCAACATCACACAGACAGTTTATAGGGACAAGTGTCGTGTGTGGACCAGCATGTTGCAGAGAGTCCATGATTTTTTCTGGGATGGCAGGCGATACGAAAAGTGATTACGACATGTTTGGTGCACAGTATGGTGATTCTCGGCTGTGATGGTCAGACGTAGTCGACCGGAACCTTGAGGACTAGTATGTCTGCCACCACGTTCCCACGCAGTCCAACATGGGGCCACTGTCACCTCACAAAGCACTACAAATTTGGATACTGTACAATCCGAGCAGGCAGCCGAATGGAGGCCCGTTTCAAACCTCTGTCAAATGCTAACAACATTGGTTTACACGAGAACGCAGCATCTCCGCTTCCTTAATAATGATCACTCTACATCTGACGATGTTCACGCCCCTTATATACCCTTCTGGCCCAGGTGAAAGCAGTGTAGTCTACCGGCTGTGCTACCTATCACAGAGAATCGTCACTCTAGTCATTTGCCTGACCACCTTTGGTGTGTACGCATACGAAGATACATTGATATCCGACCATGTCTTCTGCGTACTTCACTTAAGTTGTCAGGCAGCTCATTTTCACAAGCTGGAAACTAAACAGCAGTCAGCTGTCTAGGTGTTCCGGTACGAACGATAACCAATAAGCGACTTTTGTCGGCACAACATTTCGAAGAAAATGATAGATGCTTTTTATGATTGCACTGCACATACCGCGACCACTGCTTTAGAAGATCGAAGAACAGTTAAGGCTGAATGGTATACAGTACTCTGGTTGCCGTAAGTCGTCGCTGAATTCTGGCAAACAACCTTGCATTAGTCTTCATTTGTAATACTGCCAACTGTCGCAAAGCATGTCAAAAAAAGGATTATTGATGGTGAAAAACACTGGTTTGACTCACCAAATGTATCACCCAACAATCCTTTTTCTTCCTTTATTACAAACAAAAAAACTGGTGTTCAGCGATTTCCATCAGCACAAGATGCTGCTGGACCCTGAAAAACTGCTTTTTTAGTACTGACATGGCATGGGAAAAATGTTTCCAAGATTGTCGAGTATTTTGAGAAACAGTAAAACGAATTGTACTGTAAAAACGTTTTTCTTAAGTTGTGTTTCATTTCAGCATAAAATTTCGGCAATGCAGCTGCAGAAACTCTGTTTCTTCTTCTTATAATATTTCGCCCGTGTACTTTTCAACCATCTTCAGAATGAGACGATAGGCTGAAACTGCAGCACTCGTTCCGTCATTTTAAACCATAGTGACATAAGCGTCAGAGGCGTTAGTCGGCGGCAAAGAGCACCCATAAATCTCTGACTCCGCGGCCGATCCATGCTCGGATTGCTGAAGCGCCAAAGAAACTGGTATAGGCATACCTATTCAAATACAGAGATATGTAATATGTTGAGTACGGCGCTGCGGCCGGCAACGCCTATATAAGACAACAAGTGTCTGGCACATTTGTTAGATCGATTACTGCTGCTTCAGTGGCAGGTTATTATGATTTAAGTGAGTTTGAACGTGGTGTTATAGTCGGCGCATGAGCCATGGGACACAGCATTTCCAACGTAGCGATGAAGTGGGTATTTTCCCGTACGACCACTTCACAAGTGTACTGTGAGTATCAGGAATCCGGTGAAACATCAAATCTCCGACATCGCTGCGGTCGGAAAAAGATCCTGCAAGAACGGGACCAATGACCACCGAAGAGAATCGTTCAACATGACAAAAGTGAAATCCTTCCGCAAATTTCAGCAGATCTCAATGTTGGGCCATCAACAAGCGTCAACGTGCGAACCATTCAACGAAACATCATGATGACTGCCCGAGACAAAGCTTTAGGCCTCACCTTGGCTCGTCAACACCGACATTGGACTGTCGATGACTCAAAACATGTCGCCTGCTCGGACGAGTCTCGTTTCAAATTGTATAGAGTGGATGGACGTGTACGGGTACGGGGACAACATCATGAATCTATGGATCCTGCATGTCGTCAGGGGACTGTCAAGCTGGTGGAGGCTCTGTAACGGTGGGGGGCGTGTGCAGTTGGAGTGATATGCGACCCCTGATACGTCTAGACAGGACTCTGACAGGTGTCCTTTCTGATCACCTGCCTCCAATCATGCCCACTGTGCATTCCGACGTACTTGTGCAGTTTCAGTAGAACATTGCGTCACCCCAAACGCCGGCCGAAGTGGCCGCGCGGTTCTGGCGCTGCAGTCTGGAACCGCGAGACCGCTACGGTCGCAGGTTCGAATCCTGCCTCGGGCATGGATGTGTGTGATGTCCTTAGGTTAGTTAAGTTTAACTAGTTCTAAGTTCTAGGGGACTAATGACCTCAGCAGTTGAGTCCCATAGTGCTCAGAGCCATTTGAACCAACCATCACCCCAAACGTCCAGAATCGCTACAGAGGGGTTCCAGGAACACTCTCCTGAGTTTAAACACTTCCGCTGGCCACCAAACTCCCCATACATTGATATTCTTGAGCACATGCCTTGTGAGTTTATTAAAGAAAGCACCGGATTCCATTATTTTTCCATGTTGAAACCGATATCTCAGTAAATCAAATTCTTCGTCAAACAAATTTTAACTACAAAGGTGTCGCTAGTGTGCAAGTAATAATAGTCGATCGATATCCCAGCAGGGATTGACCGCATAGCCACAGCTTTGATTTATACATATTCTTTGCCGCCGATCAAGGTCTCTGTCGCTAGAGTGTCTGTAGTTTAAAAGGACGGAAAGAGTATCCTCCTCATTCTGTAGATTGCCGAAAGATATTCTGCCGAAATACACGGATTAGTCACATTAATGTGGCCACCGCTTATGTTCAAGGTTAACGTGCAATAACCACTCTCCTCTGGCAGAGGAGGGTATATAAAGCGTGTCGAGCGGACGCTGATAACGGTGCAGTCATCGTCATAACGCGGAAACGGAGCGATTTTGGGCCAAGGGTGGAAGCATTTCCGAAACAGCTTAGTTTGTAAACCGTTCGCGGTTGCCGTGGTTAAAGTTCTCTTATATCGTGCACAGGAAAATGGCGGTATCCAGAACCGGCAACGAGGCAACTCTGATGCACCATGGGCCATAGATGACAGCTGCAGAGATGTGTATGGTCGAGTAGATGTGCAACTGTTGAGCAACTGACCTCCAAGATGATCCAAGTGGCTAACCGGATCGAGGACCTGTAGGACCACGTCGGACAGGCAGCACGCGACATGGATCCTCAACCGAAAAACCTAGCGCAACTCATCAGGACACTGCTGTCGGCAATGCTCCATATGCCTGTTAGTATCTTCCAGAACCTCATGGACTCCTTTCCAGCGCGTCTTGCGTTGCAAAATGTGACGGATCAGGCTTTTGACAGGTGGTCGCGTTAAGGACAGTGTATCAGAAGAAGAAGACGATGAAGAAGAGGAAATAGGGTTTCAGCAGCTGCACTCACACAATTTAATGGATCAATTACTGCCCCGCGAAAAGATATGTACATGAGCAGAAGATGCTTGGTACAACGAAGGACAGTTCATTCAAAGCATATTGTTAAGAGTTAAGCCTGCCGCGATGGCCGAGCGGTTCTAGGCGCTTCAGTTCGGAAGCGCGCGACTGCTACGGTCGCAGGTTCGAAACCTGCCTCGGGCATGGATGTGTGTGATATCCTTAGGTTAGTTAGGTTTAAGTAGTTCTAAGTTCTAGGGGACTGATGACTTCAGATGTTAAGTCTCATAGTGCTCAGAGGAATATGAACCATTTTTTTGTTAAGAGTTAAAATCTCTCGGGTTGTTAGGACGCTCATATTTCTTTCTAAAATAATCGATCGGGATCTTCTTCAGGATGTTTCCGTGTCCACTATCGCTAGACTCAGAAACATCCTTAAGGAGATGCCAGCAGAGGGGACGAAACGTCGATTATTTTTGCAGGATATATGACGCGGACTAACAACCCAGAAACTTTTAACTTTACTGGCAAAGATCACGAAAGTCTGCAGACTTACATAACACGCATATTGTTGTCGTTGAATTACAGAATGTACACTATATTAAGTTACCACTCATGCACAGTCGCATTAATATCCATGCTCGAGCACCACAGTGAAGACAAACAAATCGTTCTCGAATAGCCTGCCCGCAAACAGTATCGTCAGCGGATAACGACAGAGCGCGTCTCTGGCAAATAGGAACTGTCGTTGCGCCGCCCCTGTGTTCTGCGAGAGATAAGGGCTGGTCCTGTGAAAACGGGCGCGCATTGTGCGCCAGACAGGGGGGCTGTTGCTGGGCCCGCCTGATCTGGATCAATCCAGACCGGCGCAGCGCGGCGGCCCTATTACTTCGGCTCAGAGGAGGGGACATCCGTTACTGGGGGAGGGGGGGATCCGCTGCTCAAGCACGCGTGTAACAGCCAGCGGAGGTGACAGCCCTTAAAAAAACTATCCAGTTTCCCTGATCCTATTGAGCGCGCGCCCCACAATGGGCGGTAAGACCTCTTCATTACCGCGCCGGCCACCTGGATTACATTTACAACACAAGAGTCAGCCGGCGCCGGTGGAGAGGGGAGGGGGGTTCCGCTTGTTAGCCCAGAGTGTATGTAGTTAGTGCTCGGGATTTCTCCCCCCACTCCACGGTCCTGCGGGCTTGCATTCCACACTCGAGGCTGTTTTTAGGTCCGGAGCTGTGTTTATCTGTCTTCATGTTCAACAGCGTCTCGCTTCCCTGCAATAGCGGATCAATTAACGCAACACTAATAATGCACGATGTTTAACAAGGGGGAGTTCATTAGGAACATTACGAACGAGCATGAAAAAGGAGACTGGTTGTGCCATTATATAAATATCGATATATGTGTGTGTGAGTGTGTGTGTGTGTGTGTGTGTGTGGTGCCTGCGAGTATGTGCCACATCTCCTCCTAAACCAGAAGAACCGATGTCAGCCAAACTTCTTACACTTATACGTTACCATTAGGTGACAATCGCTGTCGGCGTTAGAATCACCTACCTACTAAATGGAAGGAAATGGGGATGAAAAAAAGCGTTGACCGCGAAGCGTGAATTCCTAGAATTTATTGGTCCACTATTTGAGAGAATGAGAGCACTTAGCGATCTGCAACGAACTTTACACATGATTACAAACCTTCGTGAATTTTTTTCTCGCTGATAACCCCTGCAAAATGATGAAAGGATAACTGTCCACCGCTTGCTTTTCCGTTGTTCATGCAGTAAAGGTACCGCGTGTGGTATGACATTTCAGTTTATTACTTCATTACTACTAACTGTACGTTTCAACCGTTATGCACATATACTACTGAATGTAAGTGCAACATTATATCATTTTACGACTCACAGTGCAGGGGATATGATGTCATTAACAATGAATTGGGTTAAAACTGTCGCATCAAGCATAACAATTAAATTTATTGCTTCGTTACTACTAACTCCATTCGCAATGCATTTTGCAGACAGCATCCACGTATGCAGCTGAATGTACCTACAAAATTATGTCATTGTGCGACACGTAGTTCATGATTAATGACGTCATAAACATTAAGCACAAGGCCAGATGCTGCGTGATAACGAGCGTTGACGCATAGTTATAATTAAATTCAATAAAAACCTGCGCAATGCCGGTTTCTCCGCCAGTATGTAGGGTGAACATTAATAAAACCGACGCACTGCAGGGACCGATTTCTGATGGGGGGAGAAAGGTCCTATGACGATGTGTCCGGAATTGCATCGTTGCCACGGTAGATGGCGCTGAGTTGCTCTGACCACGTGCCGTGTTGTTGCAGGGCCGTGTGATTGACGCAGCATACTGTAAGCAGCAGAATGATCCAGAACTCATGTCAGTAACAAGCCAAGATCGTGTTTGTGTACGGCCAAACAGATGTAGGCGGTCGAGATGTAGCACGGTTATATCAAAACAAGTACCCTCACAGACGTTATCCACATCACACATTTCAACTCGCAGGACGGCCATGTGTCTGAAAGGACCCATGATCACACAAACTTGCAAAAAGGACTTGAAATGTTGTGTGATGTGATTGGTGATTCGGTACAGCCGTGCTGCCTGTCGACAGTTTTCATCTGCTTGGCCGTACACCATCTCAGCTTGTTCCCGACGTGAATACCGGACCATTCTGCTAATTACAATACGCTGCGTCAATCACACAGCCTGCAACACACAAGGAACACACGGCACGTGACCTGAGAGACTGTCATTCGTCAGCGCTATCTATCGTGGCAACGATGCATTTGTGGACACATGTTCATAAGACCTTTTTTTCCGTTCCCATTTACTAACTTTAGAGAGAGAAAGATAGAGAGAGTCGTTCAATAGTTTATTCCCCACAGTTTTTTGCTGGGAACTTATTTATACTTAACGCTTAGAATTTGGGTACAATATCAATCAAGATATCTTTTACATGTTGGTTGGTTGGTTGGTTTGGGGAAAGAGACCAGACAGCGTGGTCATCGGTCTCATCGGATTAGGGAAGGAAGTCGGCCGTGCCCTTTCAGAGGAACCATCCCGGCATTGGCCTGGAGTGATTTAGGGAAATCACGGAAAACCTAAATCAGGAGGGCCGGACGCTGGATTGAACCGTCGTCCTCCCGAATGCGAGTCCAGTCTTTTACATGTAGGTGAGAGTGCTGTACCGTGGTACACTTTTCAGACTTTCGTCTCTAGCTCACCCTGTAACCGAAATTTCAGACATTTTCTTGCTCTGTTTTTTAATTATGGCATTCACTTTTTATAGATTGCAATCTTTAACTGAAATTATATAATTTACTCCCGAAAATTAAGGCTTCTCCAAATGTGTAAAAATGTTCCTCGGTACCCGATCTTCAAGTATCTCGTGAAAAGTAAAGTGGTCATCAATCGGAAGATTATTTTGAACACCAGAGTGCTTTACTAGGCATTGTCCTGTTGGAGATGGTACGCTGTTGCCTTTCTCGTACATCTGAACCGACTCATACAGCCAGTGATAAGGCGACCTACACGTACCATGCTGCATCTCGGTATTTTTCAAATCAGGAAACGTTGTCAGAGGTGAAAAAGTGATAAGTTAAAGATAAAAATCTAGGCTTGATCTGATGCCGAACCGTTGGATTTATATCTGGCACTTAACCACTATCATCCAGTACCTTGGAACAAATGTTCGATTAAAATTCAAACGTTCTGCAATCGAGAATATCTTATGAATACTGTATTTAATCGTCTATCTGTTATTTTATTACTATAATGTACGCCAATAATGAGTAAGTGAAATCAAGTCAAGCAGACGTATTATCAAAAACCTGTTACAAGTCAAAAACATTTTGAATTAGACGCTATTGGAAACTAACACTAATTTCCAATTTCAAGACAGATAAAATTGTTAAGATACAAAAATGGTTCAAATGGCTCTAAGCACCATGGGACTTAACATCTGACGTCATCAGTCCCCTAGAGAACTACTTAAACCTAACTAAAGTAAGGACATCACACGCATCCATGCCCGAGGCATGATTCTAACTTGCGACCACAGCAACAGCGCGGTTCCGGACTGAAGCGCCTAAAACCGCTCGTCCAAAATTGTTAAGGCATTAAAGAAACTCAATTCATCTGTAAGTATCACATGTTCCCCGATATAAGACCTGATTCTGTTACTCGGTACAAGATGGAGCACGACCAAAGTAGTATCTTTCCACAAGTTATATAATTAGTTCTAATTACTCTCCATAAAAATCCGTACCTGAAGAATTAACACCATATTCCAATTAGCTTTAAAGTTTTATACAGAACTTAAATGGGTACAACTCGAAATATTCACAAATGCTGCACAAAACACAATCTCATTTCTAACAACAATAAATATGTAGAAAATTGCGGAAATTGATTATGGCTTTCTCTAGTGTGCATTCCCTCTCGTGATTCTAAAGTCAGTCACTAGTTCCTAGGGACACTATCCTCTAGGTACAACACTATGACCCCCGCTATTTTCCCTTATGGTCTCCATCACGTCGTACAGACTTACATAAATAGTGTCTGTTCTTTCGAATAAACCCAAATGAACAGACACCACATATATAATTAAGGCGAGGACAACCAACTGATCACATCATTGCGGAAGTACACCACACTAGAACTATTATAGGAATCGGCGAAATGCTGGAGGTATCGAGGATAATTACGCCAAAGTTCTATAAGTGCATGTATTCCCTGTTGGTAAATGCTCTTGTCCCGTGGTCGTAGTAATGTTTTCACTGTATCAGCTATATTCTTATCATCTTCAAAGCCTCTCCATTGGCCTCAAACTACTCCAACAGTTCAGATGAAATGTCTTTTTTCTTTTAAAAAAAGTCTTGTGATATGTTGTGAGCATTCGCTGAATACTTGAAGCACACATTTGTGTATCCAAGAGTTTTAGTCACAACACACGCTCTTCCAATGCTCACCTATACCTGTAGAACCAATTATCGAGTTGTCATGCGTCTGTCTGTACGAGTAGTGGCATGTCTGGAGCTGTGAGTGCGACAAGACGGCCAGAATGTGGCCGATCATAGAACTGAGTTTCTGCACTTCGTGCGCTTTAACTCTCACTAATCGTCTCTCTGTATTACTTCTAGCAACTGCATCGGTAGCATACACTGCACGCAAACGTTTGTAGTTGTTCTCCATGGTTTCTTATTCAACAACCAGGAACTGAATTACAGCACATTGCTTGTAACGAGTGACTTGTGTAGAAGCCATTTTGCTGGTTTACTACGACTCTCCATTCCTTCCGAACTGACTATGCTAATGTAGACGAGATGTGGCTCAAATTCAAAGATATAGTAGGAACAGCAATTGAGAGATTCACACTTCATAAACTCATAAGAGATGGAACTGATCCTCCATGGTACACAAAACAGGTCCGAACGCTGTTGCAGAGGCAACGGAAAAAGCATGCGAAGTTCAGAAGAACACGAAATCCCGAAGATTGGCTAAAATTTACAGACGCGCGAAATTTGGCACGGGCTTCAATGCGAGATGCCTTTAATAGGTTCCACAACGAAACATTGTCTCGAAATTTGGTAGAAAATACGAAGAAACTATGGTCGTATGTAAAGTACACAAGCGGCAAGACGCAGTCAATACCCTCGCCGCGCAGTGCCGATGGTCCTGTTACCGACGACTGTGCCGCTAAAGCGGAGTTACTGAACGCAGTTTCCCGAAATTCCTTCACCAGGGAAGACGAATGGAATATTCCAGAATTTGAAACACGAACAGCTGCTAGCATGAGTTTCTTAGAAGTAGATACCTTATGAGTTGCGAAGCAACTCAAATCACTTGATACGGGCAAGTCTTCAGGTCCAGATTGTATACCGATTAGGTTCCTTTCAGATTACGCTGATACAATAGCTCCCTACTTAGCAATCATGTACAACCGCTCGCTCACCGATAGATCTGTACCTACAGATTGGAAAATTGCGCAGGTCGCACCAGTGTTTAAGAAGGGTAGTAGGAGTAATCCATCGTACTACAGACCTATATCGTTGACGTCGGTTTGCAGTATGGTTTTGGAGCATATACTGTATTCAAACATTATGAATCACCTTGAAGGGAACGATGTATTGATACGTAATCAGCATGGTTTCAGAAAACATCGTTCTTGTGCAACGCAACTAGCTCTTTATTCGCACGAAGTAATGGCCGCTATCGACAGGGGATCTCAAGTTGATTCCGTATTTCTGGATTTCCGGAAAGCTTTTGACACCGTTCCTCACAAGCCACTTCTAATCAAACTGCGGGCCTATGGGGTATCGTCCCAGTTGTGCGACTGGATTCGTGATTTCCTGTCAGAAAGGTCGCAGTTCGCAGTAATAGACAGCAAATCACTGAGTAAAACTGAAGTGCTATCAGGTGTTCCCCAGGGAAGCGTCCTGGGACCTCTGCTGTTGCTGATCTATATAATTGACCTGGGTGACAATCTGAGCAGTTCTCTTAGGTTGTTCGCAGATGATGCTGTAATTTACCGTCTAGTAAGGTCATCCGAAGACCAGTATCAGTTGCAAAACGATTTAGAAAAGATTGCCGTATGGTGTGGCAGGTGGCAGTTCACGCTAAATAACGAAAAGTGTGAGGTGATCCACATGAGTTCCAAAAGAAATCCGTTGGAATTCGATTACTCGATAAAAAGTACAATTCTCAAGGCTGTCAATTCAACTAAGTACCTGGGTGTTAAAATTACGAACAACTTCAGTTGGAAAGACCACATAGATAATATTGTGGGGAAGGCGAGCCAAAGGTTGCGTTTCATTGCCAGGACACTTAGAAGATGCAACAAGGCCACTAAAGAGACAGCTTACACTACACTCGTTCGTCCTCTGTTAGAATATTGCTGCGCGGTGTGGGATCCTTAACAGGTGGGATTGACGGAGGACATGGAAAGGGTGCAAAAAAGGGCAGCTCGTTTTGTATTATCTCGTAATAGGGGAGAGAGTGTGGAAAATATGATACGCGAGTTGGGATGGAAGTCATTAAAGCAAAGACGTTTTTCGTCGCGGCGAGATCCATTTACGAAATTTCAGTCACCAACTTTCTCTTCCGAATGCGAAAATATTTTGTTGAGCCAAACCTACATAGGTAGGAAGGATCATCAAAATAAAATAAGAGAAATCAGAGCTCGAACAGAAAGGTTTAGGTGCTCGTTTTTCCCGCGCGCTGTTCGGGAGTGGAATGGTAGAGAGATAGTATGATTGTGGTTCGATGAACCCTCTGCCAAGCACTTAAATGTGAATTGCAGAGTAATTATGTAGATGTAGATGCAGATGTAGATGTATGTCGGAGTCGTTCGAAACTTTGCACAAGTGCAGTAGAGACATCTAAATTGAAGCACCTAAAATGATCATTATTCAGTGAACGACCCTAGTACATACACTACTGGCCATTAAAATTGCTACACCACGAAGATGACGTGCTACAGACGCGAAATTTAGCCGACAGGAAGAAGATGCTGTGATATGCAATGATTAGCTTTTCAGAGCATTCACACAAGGTTGGCGCCGGTGGCGACACCTACAACGTGCTGACATGAGGAAAGATTCCAACCGATTTCTCATACACAAACAGCAGTTGACCGGCGTTGCCTGGTGAAACGTTGTAGCGATGCCTCGTGTAAGGAGGAGATATGCGTACCGTCACGTTTCCGACTTTGATAAAGGTCGGATTGTAGCCTATCGCGATTGCGCTTTATCGTATCGCGGCATTGCTGCTCGCGTTGGTCGCGATCCAATGACTATTGGCAGAATATGGAATCGGTGGGTTCAGGAGGGTAATACGGAACGCCGTGCTGGATCCCAACGGCCTCGTATCACTAGCAGTCGAGATGACAGGCATCTTATCCGCATGGCTGTAACGGATCGAGCAGCCACGTCTCGATCCCTGAGTCAACAGATGGGGACGTTTGCAAGACAACAACCATCTGCACGAACAGTTGGACGACGTTTGCAGCAGCATGGACCATCAGCTCGGAGACCATGGCTGCGGTTACCCTTGACGCTGCATCACAGACAGGAGCGCCTGCGATGGTGTACTCAACGACGAACCTGGGAGCACGAATGGCAAAACGTCATTTTTTCGGATGAATCCAGGTTCTGTTTACAGCATCATGATGGTCGCATCCGTGTTTGGCGACATCACGGTGAACGTACATTGGAAGCGTGTATTAGTCATCGCCATATTGGCGTATCAATCGTCATGATGGTATGGGGTGCCATTGGTTACACGTCTCGGTCACCTCTCGTTCGCATTGACGGCACTTTGAACAGTGAACAGTGGACGTTACATTTCAGATATGTTACGACCCGTGGCTCTACCCTTCATTCGATCCCTGAGAAACCCTACATTTCAGCAGGATAATGCACGACCGCATGTTGCAGGTCCTGTACGGGCCTTTCTGGATACAGAAAACGTTCGACTGCTGCCCTGGCCAGCACATTCTCCAGATCTCTCACCAATGAAAACGTCTGGTCAATGGTGGCCGAGCAACTGGCTCGTCACAATACGCCAGTCACTACTCGTGATGAACTGCGGTATCGTGTTGAAGCTGCATGGGCAGCTGTACCTGTACACGCCATCCAAGCTCTGTTTGACTCAATGTCCAGGCGTATCAAGGCCGTTATTACGGCCAGAGGTGGTTGTTCTGGGTACTGATTTCACAGGATCTATGCACCTAAATTGCGTGAAAACGTAAAAATGTCAGTTGTAGTATTATATATTTGTCCAATGAAAATAAAAAAAAAATGGTTCAAATGGCTCTGAGCACTATGGGACTTAACATCTATGGTCATCAGTCCCCTAGAACTACTTAAACCTAACTAACCGAAGGACATCACACAACACCCAGTCATCACGAGGCAGAGAATGAAAATCCCGTTTATGATCTGAATTTCTTCTTGGTGTAGCAATTTTAATGGCCAGTGGTGTATATTCAAATAGTAGGTGAAGATGAGATGGAAGATACGATACCACGAGAGGAATTTCACAGCACACCGAAAGAGCTAAGTCGAAACAAAGCCTCTGGAGTTAAGAATATTCCCGCAGAATTATTAAAACTTTCGAATTAGCCAGCCATGACATAGAGAGCAAGCTATATGAGGCAAGAGAAATATCTTGGGATTTTAAGAAGAATGACGTACTTCCAAGAAGGCAGTTTCTGGAAAGCGCGAATATTACTGATCCATCATTTTAATAAGTCATGCTTCAAAATACTGTCATTATTTATTTACGGAAGAATGGAAAAACTAGTACTAGCCGGTCTCGGGGAACATCAGTTTGGATATCGGAGGCATGTAAGAATACACGATACAATACCGACGCTACGATCTGTAGCAGAACGTAGGTTACAGAAGGATAACCTACGTGTCATAGCTTTTGCAGATTGCTGGAAAACACTTTTTGAAATTCTAAAGACCACAAGGATAAAATACATTGAGCAAGCAATGAAGGAAATCAAGGAGAAATTTGGAAAGGGAATTAAAGTTCAGGGAGAACAATAAAAACTTGGTTTCCCGATGATATGTTATTTCTGTCAGAAACAGCAAAGGCCTTGGAAGAGCAATTGCATGGAATGGGTAATGTCTTAAAAAGTGGTTACAAGATGAAAATCAACAAAATTGAAGCATGGGTAATAGAGTGTAGTTGAATTACACAGATGGTACTGAAGGAATTAATCTGAAAAATGAGACAATGAATGTAGCACACGAGTTTTGCGTTTGGGCAGCAAAAGAACTGTGTACTTCGATTTTAGCGTTGTTACCACCGCTTTAAGCCCTAACACGGAAGTTGAGCAACGATGGGTCCGGCTAGTAGTTGGATGGGTGACCGTTCGGGCTGTATCGGGGTTTCTTGGTTTTAAGGACACACAAGTCGCCTATTTGGTGTCCAATTGAAAGACTTGCACCAGGCCGTGATGTCACATGACATGTATTCATTTATGACGGTGTAGCGCGCCATAACGTCTCGACACAAGGTGGAGCGATCAACAGGGACTACTACATGCAAGTTCCACGCCGTTCACCTGGAGCAGTCCGGACAAAAAGCCCCGAACTGTGGCAAAACAAGTCATGACTCTTACACCATAATGGGCACCTGCTCACTGATTGTTCGTGGATTTTTGGCCAAAAGCCATACTGTAACGATGCCCGGACGCTGCATTCGACAGCCATGGCTCCAGGTGACGGTTATCCGTTCTCGAGGTACAGAAAACCGTAAGGGGTCGTCGTTTTGCAAACATAGATTAAAAACGCATCGCCGAGAGAGCTGAAAGCTATCGGAAAGGTGAAGTTCCGGAAGTGCGTCGGGGATTTGGAAACTGGAAAATTGTGGTAAGTTCTTTGGGGCCAAACTGCTGAGGTCATCGGTCCTAGGCTTACACACTACTTAATTTAATCGAAACTAATTTACGCTAAGGACAACAGACACACCCATGCCTGAGGGAGGACTCGAACCTCCGACGGGTGGAGTCGCGCGAAACGTGGCAAGGCGCCTAGACCGCGCCGTTACCCCCCGCGGAAAAAGGGATTGGAAAAGCTCTGGCAAAAGGGGTGTAATACCTAATGGGGTCTATTTTGAAGGCGATAACATCGAGGCAGACAAAAGTCCTTCCAATGATCTTCATAATACATAGGCGTATATTACACAGTTTTGACACTTAGATCAATTAGTTTATCCACTTCATACAGCTCAATTAGCTAAAGATAATTGATGTAATTGCCAAACCTGGGCATTTACAGTTTTTTTCTGTCATAATAAACCACGCAACGCAGCGCTATATGATTGAGCGGAAACTCCTATCCTATGCAGCTCTTCTTAGCGCCAACCTCTCTGTGGTAACGCTGTTTGTTGCTCTTACAGCTGTTTATTCCACCCTGGTACGTGTGTTTTGCGATTCTGATATCCAGGCTTTCAGTTCATCAGATAATGCGGAGGAGAAGCAGAACAGGAAGCTGGAACACGAGTTGATAGAATGTCATACTCTGCTCCAAAACCACCAATAAAATAGCAACGAAACGAACGGCAACAGATGAAATTCGCGTCAGTGTCTGTTAATGCTTTTAGCCGCATTTCAGTCACAACTGGCATTGCTACAGCTACACTTTGATCTTAGCCAAAAGGCTTCCTCAACTCAACAATGTTTTAGATATGGCAGGACAAATCTTGAATTTTGACAGAGCCTCAAGAAAATACATACACACCTCTCGGCTTGCTAGTATCTATACTTCATAGTTACGGTTCACAAAACAATGTGAATGAATGGTTTGTTGCGGGAAAAGCTACACTGACCTTCTTCAGTGGAAAAAGCAGTTGCCGCGCTGGATTAGCCGAGCGGTCCATGGCGCTGCAGTCATGGACTGCGCGGCTGGCCCCGGCGGAGGTTCGAGTCCTCCCTCGGGCATGGGTGTGTGTGTCTGTCCTTAGGCTAATTTATATTAAGTAGTGTGTAATCTTTGGGACTGATGACCTTAGCAGTTAAGTCCCATAAGATTTCACACACATTTGAACATTTGAACAAAAAGCAGTTTGTTCCGAAACGATACATCACTGTGTACTGCGAAACATCAGCAGAATTTTCGTACTTGCCTTCAACAAAACAATAAAAGAAGACATTTTTGAAGATTTTGACAACAGCATTTTGAGTGCTTCACATCTTAGTTAAGGACTGGATTTAGATCACATTGCCCAATTCAAAATGGACATACATCATTTTTTTAAAATCTGATATGTGATATCATGTATTGATACCGTTCCACGGGCGCCGAAGCTCACAAAGGAGTTCCAAGTTTTCTTCAGCCACTGAGAGAGGTCGAGTGGGATCTGGCGGACCAAATTGTGCACGCCCACTGAGCCGGATGTCCAGCAGCTCCGAACCACGAGCGCCCACTGCCGCCGCAGTATAGGATGGCCGGCAGCAACTACACAGCCACTCGCTCTCGGAGCCTCTTCGCTACGTGACGTTACACAGACACCTCCTAGTCACAGCTATGCTTTAGTTCAGAGAGCCTATCCCTTGTTGGCACTGAGAGCCAGATTCTATTTCTTGCTGCATTGTCTGTAAAGTAAAGCTTCAGTTTAATGTGATAACTTTGTAAGAGGTCCGAGCAGATGTAATTTTATATAAGAGGTCCGAGCAGATGTAATTTCGATGTATTGCTCATGCGCTGCCTGCGATATGCAAGGTATAAGAGAATCGCTGACCAGAGAGCAGTGTTGACTGAGTACGAACTGTGTAGCTGTAGCAGTATGTTGTGGCCAGTCTGCTCTGGTCTGCAGTCTGCTCTGCTCTGGTCTGGTCTGGTGTATCGTGTTGGGTGGCCGGTCGCGGTGCAGCGATGGCGGAGCCTGAGTATTATTGTATAAGGTAAAAAGCAGCCTCGCGCATATGTAGTAATGTCATCTCAAGTCCCATGTAAATGTTTTTAAAAAATCTCGTAATAATAATCTTTCTCATAAAAAGTAACTTTTAACAACCATTCATTTCAATTTAAAGAATTTACTAATTTCTCCCATCCATGATCATCCCGATTGTTGCAAAAGAAAAATCAATTGCTTCCTTTCATAAATGACAAATCTATCGGCCAGCATTGCACAGGGCTGTGCCAGAAAGCATTATTTTAAGAGCAGATATATATGCGTTATCCGGCGACTTCATTGAGATAACAATTTTTCTCTTTTTTATTCAGAATGATCTTTCAGGGCCATGACGCAGCACTGCTGACGTCCAAAATTTATCAGGTTAAATTCACAGTCAATTATTGAAAAGTTATAAGTGAGTGACAATTTAATTGAGAGGTTAGTTACACTGTATTATTACCAGGTTACTGAATTTATTTTTTTGTTGGGACGTTACACATGATTGTGAACGACATAATTATAATTTTTACTGTCGAGAGGTTTAGGAATTTTTCTGTTTTGAGGTTACGCTAAATGTGAATGAATTTTGTGCGGAGGTTAAATGTGAATGAATTTTGTGCGGAGGTTAAATGGAAAAGAAATTTTGTGCGAAGGTTAAATGGGAAAGAAATTTAGTTCTGAGGTTACACTAAATTAGAATCATATTCATATTATTTACTTAAATTTTGTGGGGAGGTTACAACTTGTTCGCTAATTTCTGTTCCCGTCCTACTTCCCTATGATAACAATTACCACGCACATATGCAGCACACCTCTCCTTACCATTGTGTACGAAGTCGTACTCAACATGAAACAGTATTTAAAAAAAACGTTTGACCTGGTTCCTCAAAACTACTTCTGTGCCAGAAAATGTTCATCGTTCTAAAGAGATAAACAGCAACCAAAAATAAAGTTTTGTTTGAAAAATATTTTTGAGACTTTGATGAATTAGCCTTTCCATTAGGATGTGTCTCCTGAGGGTCATCAGGCCTATTTCCTCTGGTGTTTTTCGAATAGTTGCTATTTCGTTTCTGCACTGTGTGGATAAATTCGGGTCAAAGAAACACTGCTCACCATATATTTCACGCGACGCTCAGTGTCAACGAAAAACGCTACAAACAACATGATTTTCAAAGCATAACATGAAGTTCTAGTTCGATAAAGGGCTCCCAAATTACTCTAGTGCAATTTTTCGTTTTATATGTATGTATTAACGGTGACAGTAAAACAGGAACAATAACCATTATTCAAGCAGTGACTGAGTAGCGGTGCTGAATGGTGCTAGGCCGGCCGGCGTAGCCGAGCGGTTCTAGGCGCTTCAGTCTGGTACCGCGCGACCGCTCTGGTCGCAGTTTCGAATCCTGCCTCGATCATGGATGTGTGTGATGTCCATAGGTTAGTTAGGTTTAAGTAGTTCTAAGTTCTAGGGGACTGATGACCTCAGATGTTAAAACCCATAGTGCTCAGAGCCATTTGAACCATTTTTTGAATGGTGCTAGCAGCCAACTTGGTGCAAGGTGGCGCACTCGACGGTGTAGGTTGGACAAGAAAGTGGTGGCGAACAGCAATTTACCAATATGACAAGTACTGCAGGACACTGGAGCTCGCAGTGGACGGACCTCAGTCTTCTCTGTGCCACACCGTAGAGTACAACATGTACACAGTTTCAGATGTAACAGGTATGCTACTGATTATGAGAGGGTGTTCTCAACTCTCTCCCTCGCTAGCAGCCTATTTAATGGTTTCCGATGTAGTGGATCTTCCTGACAAGATCCCGTAATAGGAATTGTACTAGTTTAGGCATGTGTTACGACGCTGCTAGGAAGGAGGCGAGGCGCCCTTGTCATCGAGTAGTTGGCACTGTGGTCAGCTCACTGGTCTCGTATTCGAGAGAAAAACGGTTCAAATCCTGTCCGGCAATCCATATTTAGGGTTTCGTTGATTTCCCTAAATCGCTCCAAGCAAATACCGGGATGGTTCTTTTGAAAACGGCATGACCGATTTCCTTGCCATCCTTCCAAAATCCGAACTTCTGATCCGTCTCTAATGACCGCGCTGCGGACGGGACATTAAAACCTAATCGTCTTCCTCTTCAGTATCCTTTCCCAGGCATGTTTCAGCCAATAATACAACGAGATCGAGACATTGGGGATTTGCGCCCATCGAAATACGCCTGTGCGAAATAGAAACAATGCCATTGCCCTGGATATGTGCACACATTTTCACAAATCAGAATAAGGACTCTCTCTTGACGATTACTCGCCCCACGCAGCACGATGTGTTGCAATTTGAAAGACTGGAAAATTCACCTGTACCGTCGGTACATGCATCAGAAGGCTTATTTGAGGGACGAGGAGAGTTGCCTAGTCTTTTGTGAGTTGCCATTAAACCAACCTACTGGCTATCTTAAAGAGACTCTATTCACATACGAGTCAACGTTTTGCAGCAGACGTATGCCAAATCGTGCTGTCGAACACTGCTGGGCATCCGTAAACTCACACTGATGCGCAAAGCAGATCATCAACATAGACCACCGTCCAATTGTGCGCTGGTATAAACTATTTTTTTTATAGTTTGGTTGAGCCTGAGAACGTACACCAACTTTCTTCGGAACGAACTTCAGCTCTTTTCAACGATGCTCATTTAAGTATGAGGCATGCTGATATGGATGCAACAGGATGGTGCAGCGAGCTGCTGCACTGCGCGGCGCCTGCACGCCAGTAGCACTGGGTCTGTTTTCCAGTAAAACAGTAGGCAGACATTCGGATGGCGCATGGCCAGGTGGGTCACACGATCGGTCTGTCGTCAGGAACTTTCACGCAGTGTTGCTTGACTGTTAGCACTGCTAGCTCTACGAAAATGCCGCTGCTCTTAGCGGTTAAGTGAAGGCCGTCGGCCACTCCGTTGTCCGTGGTGAGAGGTAATACCTGAAATGTAGTATTCTCGGCACACTCTTGGCCATTTGGAGCTCGGAATATTGAATTATCTAACGATTTCCGAAATGGAATGTCTCACGTTTCTAGCTCCAACTACCATTCCGCGTTCAAAGTCTGTTCATTACCGTCGTGCGGCCATAATCACGTTGGAAAGTTTTTCACATGATTCGGCTGAGTCCAGCTCACAGACCCGCCAGTACACTGTCATTTTATACCTTCTGTACGCGATACTAGCGCCATCTGTACACGTGCATATCGCTGTCCCATGACTTTTATCCACTCAGTGTAGACAAATAAGGTCATTATTGATTATGAAATGCAAATAAATTACGGAGTATTTCTTTGGCAATAATTAAGTAATGTATTGGCATTTTAGCTCGCCGGGAATTGCCACTCACTACGTACAGTAACTAAGCTAAACTAAATGTGTTTCATCTGCTTTCTACTATGTTTTATTAAAACACAATGTTAGTGAAAAACAGTGCATGTGATCGCGATAAGGACATGGAAACTGAAACACCAGGTCATTCTGTGGAATCGTCCCGAAAGTGGTACTGTATTTGATCGTACCACTACCATGGTAACGTGGATTACTCTCGAATAGTCTGACAGATGCTTGTTAGCTACAGTTCATTTACGTCTGAGAATGCATGTACCACAGTATTCCGGAGATATTGTGAGACCTGACTTCCCTGTTTTGCAAAATATCTGTAATTGTTTCAGTATGAACGAGTGTAAAATTCAGTGTATTCTGAGAACAGTCAGGATGTTATGTTTTTACTTATTCCAAGGTTACGTACTAGAGAGCTTACTCTTATTTCATTAGAAATGTATCAGGTTTCCTCCACTATTAATATTTCTAGCTCAAATTCTGCTTCAGTTTGAAAGGTCAATTAATTTAATTGCTAAATTTTTCGAATGAATATGGTCATTTCGATCAAATGGAGTATTAGGCAGATGTGAAAATTACCCAACTATCAGTTTAATAAGTCACGGCTGCAAAATACTAACGCGAAATCTTTACAAACGAATGGAAAACCTGGTAGAAGACGACCTCGGGGAAGATCAGTTTGGATTCCATAGAAATACAGGAACACGTGAGGCAATACTGACTCTACGACTTATCTTAGAAGAAAGATTAAGGAAAGGCAAACCTACATTTCTAGCATTTGTAGACTTAGACAAAGCTTTTGACAATGTTGACTGGAATACTCTCTTTCAAATTCTAAAGGTGGCAGGGGTAAAATACAGGGAGCGAAAGACTATTTACAACTTGTACAGAAACCAGACGGCAGTTATAAGAGTCGAGGGGCACGAAAGAGAAGCAGTGGTTGGGAAGGGAGTGAGACAGGGTTGTAGCCTATCCCCGATGTTGTTCAATCTGTATATTGAGCAAGCAGTAAAGGAAACAAAAGAAAAATTCGGAGTAGGTATTAAAATCCATGGAGAAGAAGTTAAAACTTTGAGGTTCGCCGATGACATTGTAATTCTGTCAGAGACAGCAAAGGACTTGGAAGAGCAGTTGAACGGAATGGACAGTGTCTTGGAAGGAAGATATAAGATGAACATCAACAAAAGCAAAACGAAAATAATGGAATGTAGTCGAATTAAGTCGGGTGATGCTGAAGGAATTAGATTAGGAAATGAGACACTTAAAGTAGTAAAGGAGTTTTGCTATTTGGGGAGAAAAAAAATGACGATTTTCGAAGTAGAGAGGATATAAAATGTAGTCTGGTAATGGCAAGGAAGGCGTTTCTGAAAAAGAGAAATTTGTTAACATCAAGTATAGGTTTAAGTGTCAGGAAGCCGTTTCTGAAAGTATTTGTATGGAGTGTAGCCATGTATGGAAGTGAAACGTGGACGATAAATAGTTTGGACAAGAGAGAATAGAAGCTTTCGAAATGTGAAGAATGCTTAAGCTTAGATGGGTAGATCACATAACTAATGAGGAGGTATTGAGTAGAATTGGGAAGAAGAGGAGTTTGTGGCACGACTTGACAAGAAGAAGGGACCGTTTGCTAGGACATATTCTGAGGCATCAAGGGATCACAAATTTAGCATTGGAGGGCAGCGTGGAGGGTAAAAATCATAGAGGGAGACCAAGAGATGAATACACTAAGCAGATTCGTTGCAGTAAGTACTGGGAGATGAAGAAGCTTGCACAGGATAGAGAAGCATGGAGAGCTGAATCAAACCAGTGTCAGGACTGAAGACCACAACAACAGCAACGTAATATTGGTAAGCTCCCAATTCGCCACAGTGTATTGTGAGTAATACGTAAAAATACAATTGTTTACAAACTGTGTAAGTGCCGAGTCAGTTGTTTACGGAGTTGTCAGGCCGACTGGTTGCCGTCCCATTGACATTTATTCGCCCCTAGGTGTGGAGGTGGCGGGAGGAAACGATGCAGAGTGAAAATCTCATTCTGGAAACATCCCCCAGGCTGTGGCTAAGCCATGTCTCCGCAGTATCCTTACTTTCAGGAGTGCTAGTTCTGCAAGGTTTGCAGGAGAGCTTCTGTAAAGTTTGGAAGGTAGGACGCGAGGTACTGGCAGAAGTAAAGCTGTGAGACCGGGCGTGAGTCGTGCTTCGGTAGGTCAGATGGTAGAGCACTTGCCCGCGAAAGGCAAAGGTCCCGAGCTCGTGTCTCGGTCGGCGCACACAGTTTTAATCAGGCAGGAAGTTTCATATTAGCGCACACTCCGATGCGGAGTGAAAATCTCATTCTGGAAACATCCCCCAGACTGTGGCTAAGCCATGTCTCCGCAGTATCCTTACTTTCAGGAGTGCTAGTTCTGCAAGGTTTGCAGGAGAGCTTCTGTAAAGTTTGGAAGGTAGGACGCGAGGTACTGGCAGAAGTAAAGCTGTGAGACCGGGCGTGAGTCGTGCTTCGGTAGGTCAGATGGTAGAGCACTTGCCCGCGAAAGGCAAAGGTCCCGAGTTCGTGTCTCGGTCGGCGCACACAGTTTTAATCAGGCAGGAAGTTTCATATTAGCGCACACTCCGATGCGGAGTGAAAATCTCATTCTGGAAACATCCCCCAGACTGTGGCTAAGCCATGTCTCCGCAGTATCCTTACTTTCAGGAGTGCTAGTTCTGCAAGGTTTGCAGGAGAGCTTCTGTAAAGTTTGGAAGGTAGGACGCGAGGTACTGGCAGAAGTAAAGCTGTGAGACCGGGCGTGAGTCGTGCTTCGGTAGGTCAGATGGTAGAGCACTTGCCCGCGAAAGGCAAAGGTCCCGAGTTCGTGTCTCGGTCGGCGCACACAGTTTTAATCTGCCACGAAGTTTCACATCAGCGCACACTCCGATGCAGAGTGAAAATCTCATTCTGGAAACATCCCCCAGGCTGTGGCTAAGCCATGTCTCCGCAGTATCCTTACTTTCAGGAGTGCTAGTTCTGCAAGGTTTGCAAGAGTCTTCTGTAAAGTTTGGAAGGTAGGAGGCGAGGTACTGGCAGAAGTAAAGCTGTGAGACCGGGCGTGAGTCGTGCTTCGGTAGCTCAGATGGTAGAGCACTTGCCCGCGAAAGGCAAAGGTCCCGAGTTCGAGTCTCGGTCAGCGCACAGAGTTTTAATCTGCCACGAAGTTTCATATCAGCGCACACTCCACTGCAGAGTGAAAATCTCATTCGGGACTGGCTACGTGTTTGTGTCCGCCTATACACGGTCGTGGACATTTAGCTGTTAGTCGGTCGATATACAACTGCTAAGTGAAAGTCAAAATACATGATGATAGATGCGATTTTAGAACTTTTTTCCGTGTGACCATCGGCTTATAACCCGTCGACAGTGCGCGGAGTTATTATCTTTTAACGCTTAACCCAACTGTTCTCTGATTAGTATGCATGCACTGAAATCGCATGTACTACAAGTCATTTGTAATGATCAATTAATAGCATTTCAGTTTACGAGTGGAAAGCCTCTTTCTTATCCAAGAAGTTTGGCTTGATAATAAATTCATTTTAATTTAAAAGATAAAAGATTAGCAAAATATTTTAGCGAGGCTGATTGTTCCGGAGCATTGATGCACATTTACGGACTGTCTACTGAGGAGGAGCTGTAGCCACGGTCAGTTGTACTTTTGCAACTGGTAACAAGCGTTATCACGGAGTCCGGGGAGAACAATAAATAGACATAGGCTGCCCTACCTCAGCCCAGAAATTCTAGAACTGCAACGGACGCCACTAGAGACTGCAGGCACTAGCCGCCAGCTACAGTGAATCCCTGTTAGTCATGCAACGGGTGCACCACAGCGAAATTTTGCGGGCACCAACGGCCGCTGTGTTGCCGATAAAATATCGACGCAAACTGAAACAAGGGGCTGGTGGTATTTCACGTGAACATCAGACAGTACCTCTCGAAACAGTATTAGGAATCGGAAAATCTATCCGCGGAAAGTGTGAGGTGTCGGTTGATCTACTCGTACTTAGCACACCCCTAAGATGCTGCAAATTCGATCCCCGGCGACTTTTAGGGAAGGAAAGCTGCCCATAAGATGAAGCAAATTTAAGAGAAAAAACGACGCGCAGTGGATAATGTCTTATGAGAATTACTAGAGATGGCCAACACAAGCGGAAGTACAGCTACCAAACCTTAAACGAATATATTATTGAAGAGACTCATCTAAGAGTACAAAAGGCAACTACCGGTCACTATAACAATTTAGTTTTCTCCCGTAACACATAAAAAACATTATTTATCCACTAAATCAAACTTAAAAACATTTAATAAATCAACAAAAGATTGTAATTATGAGTTATAGTCTTGGCACACACACGAAAACATAATGTGAAGCTAATCGCCGATAGTTCCTAGGAAGTCGTACGCAACTGCAGCGTCATTACTATCGGACCAAAACGCCTTAGGTTCGTATGAAATCTTTTAGTCGTTTATATTGAATTTGAAAAGTATAAGATTATGTTTTTAAGACCTATTGCTACACTACTTCCTACACGAATAACATTTTTGACAGCCTTAAGACGTAAATGGATTTACACTGAAGAGCCAGAAACTGGTATACCTGCCTAATACGTCTAGGACCCTCGCGAGCAAACAGAAGTGCCGAAACACGACATGGCATGGACTCGACTATTGTCTGAAGTAGTGCTGGAGGGAATTGACAACATGAATCCTGCAGGGCTGTCCATAAATCCGTAAGAGTACGAGAGATTGGAGAACTCTTCTGAACAACACATTGCAAGACAATAATGTTCATGTCTAGGGAATTTGGTGGCCAGCGGATGCGTTTAAACTCAGAATAGTGTTCCTCGAGCCACTATGTAGAATTCTGGACGTGTGGGTTGTCGCATTGTCCTTCTGGAATTACCCAAGTCCTTCGGAATGCACAATAGACATGAATGGATGCAGGTGATCAAACAGTATGCTTACGTACGTGTCACCTGTCAGAGTCGTATATAGACGTATCAGGGGTCCATATAACTCCAACTGCACACGCTTCACACCATTACAGAGCCTCCACCAGCTTGAACAGCCCCCTGCTGACATGCAGGGTCCATGGATTCATGAGGTTGTCTCCATACCCGTACTAAATCCAATCGATATACTTTGAAAAAAGACTCGTCAGATCAGGCAACATGTTTTCAGTCATCAACTGTCCAATTTGGGTTTGACGGGCTCAGGCTAGACGTAAAGCTTTGTGTCGTGCAGTCATCAACGGTTCACGAGTGGGCCTCCGACTCCGAAGGCCCATGTCGATGATGTTTCGTTGAATGGTTCGCAAGCTGACACTTGTCGATGGCCCAGCATTGAAATCTGCAGAAATTTGTGGAAGTGTTGTACTTATGCCACGTTGAACGATTCTCTTCAATCGTGGTTGGTCCCGTTCTTGCAGGATCTTTTTCCGGCCGCAGCGACGTCGGAGACTTGATGTTTTACCAGATTCCTGATATTCTCGGTACACTCGTGGAATGATCGTACGGGAAAATCCCCACTTCATCTCTACTTCTGAGAGGCTTTGCCCCATCACTCGTGCGCCGACTATAACACCACACTGAAACTCACTTAAATCTTGATAACTTTCCATTCTCGCAGCTGTAACCGATCTACCAACTGCGCCGCACACTTGTTGTCTTATATAGGCGTTGTCGACCAAGCACCGTATTCTACCTGTTTGCATATCTCTGTATTTGAATACGCATGTCTGTACCAGTTTCTTTGACGCTTCGTGTATTTTTAACTGTACAGTGGTTTCTTATCTGTTGCCCCAATTACGTTGGATCTGGTGTCTTTAGAATTACCTTGAAGGTGTTCAACAAGCATTAAATTCTGCAGCTGTAGCTTGCTGTAATAAAAAAATTCCTATATGTTCTCAATGGTTTCGAAATACAGAGCTGTTTCTACGTTGGACACTTAGCTTCTGCAGCGCCTTTAGGGAGTAAATTTAAATTGTATCTTGATTCCCATCCTGTTCCTTCCGTTCTGTATATTCTATTAAATGAACTTCGTTTCCTACGGCAGGCTGATCATTTATCTGTTTAATGAGGCAAAATTATTCGTGTATCTTTACGTCAAAATTATTTCCAGAACAATCATTGCGAATGTTAATATAGTGAAAGACTCTTCTTGACATCGTTTTTGTTGATTTATGCACGTTTCCTGTTCATTTTAATTTTTCCTCGTCTTTTCCAATTTTTCATTCTTTCCAGAGATACCTTATCTGAGGTCTTCAGTCCCCTAGAACTTAGAACTACTTAAACCTATCCAACCTAAGGACATCACACACATCCATCCCGAGGCCGGATTCGAACCTGTGACCGTAGCGGTCGCGCGGTTCCAGACTGTAACGACTAGAACCGCTCGGTCACTCCGGCCGGCGGTACCTTATCGTCGGGGGCACAGTTATGCCCCTGTTATAATCGATGGATATTTTCTTAATTATGCACTTGGTCTTTTCAGCGTGTCCTCTTAGAGTAAACAACATATCACGACGTGTCACAATTCTCAAGAATGGAGAGGTCTCTGCAGCGTCGTTGCTTAGCATCAGTCTGAGACAAGGCAATAGACGAGTAGCATGGATGTTTCCTTCTTCATTTATATCTGCCAGTACCAGAAGTACACAGTTTTAGTCTGTCAGAAAGCTTCATATGGCATTATTGGCCTCCAGATCCCGTCTGGGGTTGCTCGGCTGCCTAGTACAGGTCACTATTAGACCGCTCGACTAGCCGCGCGGTCTAACACGCTGCTTCCAGAGCGGGAAAGTGATCCGGTCCCCGGCACGAATCCACCCGGCAGATTAGTCTCGAGGTCCGGTGTGCCGGCCAGCCTCTGGGTGATTTTTAAGGCGATTTTCCATCTACCTCGGCGAATGCGGGCTGGTTCCCCTTATTCCGCCTCAGTTACACTATGTCGGCGATTGCTGCATAAACACTGTCTCTAAGTAAGCGTACACCATAATTACTCTTCCACGCAAACATTTGGGACTACACCGCCTGGTATTAGACGTTCCTAGGGGGGTCCACTGGGAGCCGAACCGCACAATAATCCCGGGTTCGATGAGGGGGGGCGGTGGGGTGAGTGGACTGCGGTAGCCTGTTGTGGGGTTGTGTAACCACTGAGGGCTACTGCGGGACGAAGCCTCTCCATCGTTTCTACGTCCACGGTTTAATACACAATACACAGAGAAGTCACTTCGGCGACTTGCGCGTCTCTGTGATGGAGATGAGATGAAATGACGATGGCAATACAACACTCAGTCCTTGAATGAAGAAAATAACCGACTCGCCCGAGAATTGAAACCCAGCCACCACGATTTCTGTTTTTTTTTTTTTTCTCTCGTTTTTCTTCTACGGTTCTGTACGGGTTTCACATGAGATCTCTCAGATAACAACTATTAGAACTTTAGTCAGTTTTTTTAGTACGGTGAGTGGTCATACCCCAGACCGAATACGCTGAGCTGGCGTGTTAGCACCACTAGACCACGAGTTGTATCAGTGCAGTTCGTACCTTCAAACCCAGTACAGTGCTCTGACATTTTCTTTGCTCCTTAGCAAAGGTCTCAGGAATTCGTGCTGCTTATATCTTAATTCTCCTCGCTGCCAACTTTGGCGATCAAAGCATGTGCCCACTATGTCTGAATCTACACTGTGCAGCAAGAATATTGTCACCAGCTACCTACTCGTCGGTATTGACGCGTCATAATTATTATAACGAAGGCAGAAATATAAATAATGAGCCGCAGAGCCAAGACGGAGAGACAAATACTACTCGATCTGATTCTGAATCGAATGAACACAACAGGCCGTCTGTTGGAAACTAAGTCCCGTCTATGAAGAAAATTGCGCACACCAGGCGGAACCAAGTAAGACAGCCAGTAACAAAAACACAGACCCCAGTCAGTCAGCACATGCAGACCGATAGGAGGAGTGAGGAAATAGGAAGAGGCAGTACCAGTGGTGTACTAAACCACTCTCGCCATATAGTTGACAGCATTTTGGACAAATTGAAAATGTTGGTCAAGAAGGAAAAAGAAAACGCTACAGATAATAGGAAAGAACAAATCATCTGGTTTAAATCAGATGAGGATGAAGATGAAGTAAAGTCTTACAGCTTCCACAATAACGGCAATTTGAAGGCTGAAGTTTCAGTAGAGGAAGTAGAGTCAGTTTTTCAAGGTTCTAAAGAGAAGGAGTTGTTAAATGAAGGGGCTGGCAATGAGATCAGGGAACCTAATAGCTATATTGACTGTATTGACTTTCCACAAACTTTAAAAACAGATGACAGTATTACAGATAGTAATGTGGCGCTGGGACGCAGTTGCTCAGAGGCAGAGAGTAACTTAGCTGATTTGCATCAAACGAAAGCGCCTGTGCATAGCATACAAAGGATTTCATCATAATATAAAAGTGAAATTAAGAATTAAAATAACTTTTCCAAAGCTTGTCAGTGCATGTATTAAAGCAAAAATTGTATGTTTTGCTAAATATATTATTTTAAGAAAAAACTAAGTGGCCCTAATTAAGGAAGCTAGAAAGCTAAAAATGTTCGGAATACGCAATTGCATGTCAGAATTAAAAGTTACAAGTCTCAAATTGATCAGACCAATATTTTGGTCAAAACTGGCGTTTTTACGAAAAATTGAAGGCGCTAAATATTGGACTCAGAAAGATGAAAATTCGTATGTAGTTTCAGCGTGGTCTACAAACCTTATATCTGTGACACCAAGTTATTTACTAAAACCCAACTGAAACTTATTCAGTTTTTTATTTAGCGTATGGCTAATACAGACATATCATGAAATTACATATACATATGTACATATTGACACACAAGAAACTTAAGTTTGTCTTTACAACTGAATATCCAGTCCTTCAATCCAGCGCACTGCATCTGGAGTTGCTAGCAGGAAGTCCTCTTTGGGGCCGTGATAGGCTCGAATCCTGCATTCACTGACAATGTTGTGAACAGTCTGGTATGGAGCCTCGCAGTCACAAGCTGGATCAGGCAGCTCCTTCCACTTAAAGAGAGCATCCCTGCATCGCCCATGGCTGGTACGGATTCTGTTGAGAGTAGACCAGGTCTTGCGTGGTAAGTCGAATCCACTTGGAAGTTTAGCACCTGAGAAGATGTTATGCAGGTGCACATCTGTCACTGCTTCCCACCAACCTTTCCATTCTTCAAGAGGTTTGAAATTCTTAGCAACCATGTCAGCAGCATCGCACAGATTTGGATCACGTGATTCCAGTCTCTTGTGATTTAAAAGTGGCAGGTCGCTATGCACGGGTAGGTTAGAATTCCTGGAGATCTTGTGGAATTCTCTCATAAGGGCAGTACATCTGCGTAGATCAGGAGGCATTATTCCGGTTAACAGTGGAAGCCAATAAACTGGAGTAGATCTGATTGTGCCAGATATTATGTGCATTGTCGTATTCAGCTGGGTATCAACAAGCCTTGTATAATGACTATTCATCCAAACAGGTGCACATTACTCAGCACTTGGGTATACCAAGCCCAGAGCTGAAGTTCGCAGGGTGGTTGTTGAAGATCCCCAGGTACATCTACATCTACATCTACATTGATACTCCGCAAGCCACCCAACGGTGTGTGGCGGAGGGCACTTTACGTGCCACTGTCATTACCTCCCTTTCCTGTTCCAGTCGCGTATGGTTCGCGGGAAGAACGACTGTTTGAAAGCCTCCGTGCGCGCTCTAATCTCTCTAATTTTACATTCGTGATCTTCTCGGGAGGTATAAGTAGGGGGAAACAATATATTCGATACCTCATCCAGAAACGCACCCTCTCGAAACCTGGCGAGCAAGCTACACCGCGATGCAGAGCGCCTCTCTTGCAGAGTCTGCCACTTGAGTTTATTAAACATCTCCGTAACGCTATCACGGTTACCAAATAACCCTGTGATGAAACGCGCCGCTCTTCTTTGGATCTTCTCTATCTCCTCCGTCAGACCGATCTGGTACGGATCCCACACTGATAAGCAATACTCAAGTATAGGTCGAACGAGTGTTTTGTAAGCCACCTCCTTTGTTGATGGACTACATTTTCTAAGCACTCTCCCAATGAATCTCAACCTGGTACCCGCCTTACCAACAATTAATTTTATATGATCATTCCACTTCAAATCGTTCCGCACGCATACTCCCAGATATTTTACAGAAGTAACTGCTACCAGTGTTTGTTCCGCTATCATATAATCATACAATAAAGGATCCTTCTTTCTATGTATTCGCAATACATTACATTTGTCTATGTTAAGGGTCAGTTGCCACTCCCTGCACCAAGTGCCTATCTGCTGCAGATCTTCCTGCATTTCGCTACAATTTTCTAATGCTGCAACTTCTCTGTATACTACAGCATCATCCGCGAAAAGCCGCATGGAACTTCCGACACTATCTACTAAGTCATTTATATATATTGTGAAAAGCAATGGTCCCATAACACTCCCCTGTGGCACGCCAGAGGTTATGGAGGATGTTGTTTCGGGTCCTCAGCTTTTGAGCTAAGTTAAGAAGGTGTTGTTCGAAGCATAGTGTACGATCCAGGATGACACCAAGATATTTTGGGTTCCAATTGTGACGAAGAATTCTGCCTCTGAAACTTACTTCCAGTTTTACGTTCGCCAACTCGTTATTTAGATGGAAGCAACACACTTCTGTTTTCCTCACACTGGGTTGGAGTCTCCAGATTTTGAAGTAATTGTCTAATGCAGACAGGTCATTGGCTAAAATCTCTTCTGTTGTCTTCATTTCCTGGTGTTTGACGGCTAGAGCCAGGTCATCGGCATAGCAGTATTTTCTGGACGAAGTGTCAGGTAGATCAGATAGATATAGGTTGAACAGTAAGGGTGAGAGAACTGATCCTTGAGGCAATCCGTTGTTCAGCTTCCTCTCCTTACTTATGTTGCTTCCAGTGATTACCTGGAACTTCCGATCACTTAGCATGCTGTTAATCAGTCGAGCCATTGTTCTGCAGGGTATGATGCGGAGAAATTTGTAGATAAGGCCTTCCCTCCACACAGTGTCGAAGGCGGCAGTTAGATCAACAAATGCCACAGATGTTTTCTGCTTCATTTGGTATCCTGACTCTATGAAGGATGTGAGAGACAGTACTTGGTCGCAGCAGCTGCGCCCTGGTCTGAAGCCTGCCTGATCAACTGGAACGTTCTCTAAGATAGCGCTACTTATTCTGTTATATATTAGCCTTTCAAAAAGCTTGTAGCAGCAGCTGAGTAGGGAAATGGGGCGATAGTTTTCTACCTTGTTGCTGGGTTTGCCAGGTTTCAGAACAGATATTATCTTCACCTTTTTAAACTGACCAGTCAGCAGGATGTCAGTGAAGAATTCTGACAGCCATTTCTTAGCTTTTCCTCCCATATGGATCAGGAATTCTGGATGGATACCATCGAATCCAGGTGCCTTAAGATGTTTGAGGTCCTTCAGTCCAGAGTCAATGTCTGAAACTGTGAAGGGATGGGTATACTCAGATGAGGGAGATGCCTTCTTTTTCAGGTCACGAAGCTGTCGTCTGATATGTCTTGTATGTTTCTTGTCAGGAGGTACTCTTGAGGTAGTAATGATGTTGGAAGCAATTTTGTCTGGTGTTACTTCGGAATTTTTTCTGCATGCTGGTGCACTTCCTCCCAGTTTTCTCAGAAGACTCCATGCTTTCCTGCTCGAGTGGGTAAAGTCCATAGTTTTGACTGTTTCTGCCCATTTCTGCCTCCGAGACATGTCCAAGCTGGACAATAGTTCCGTAGCTATCTCTGGGTCATCACTTTGCTGAAAGTATTGGTACAGTGTTTCACTTTCCTCATTCCATCCTGGAACATATTCTTTTCGGTATCCTCTTGTCATACACTTTTTAGCTGTTGCTGTTACTGCACCAATGAAGCGTTGATAGTTATTATGTGATGGAGGTATCCATCGAATGGTCTTATCCAGTTCCGTTGAAAACTTCATCCAGTCGGCTTTCTGGAAATTCCATCGAGCATGCGGAGTTGATCGTATGACAGGAACAGTGCAGCCAATTTGTATTATTACAGTTCTGTGTTGGCTGTGAGGAAAGGCATCTATCACTTTCCTTGTGGTGTTGATGGGAAAGCCAGTTTCGTTGCAGCTAACAAAGCATAAGTCAGGATTTGAATCCTTGTTCCAAGCAGCTGACCTGAAAGTGCCTTGATCTTTGGCACCAAACACTAGATGAAGATTATTCTCATCGATCCATTCTGCAAGCATGCTCCCATTTTCATCATTTTGAGAGTACTTCCAAAGTTCATGGTGACTATTGAAGTCTCCTATGTAAATTGCAGGATGTTCTGCTGTGTGTAGGACAAAATCGGGCCATGTTGTTTTGGGTGGTTTGTAAACATTTATAATAGTAATGCCGTGCAATTGTATGACAACTGTATGTATATCTGCCTCCACACTTACAGAAATCAGTGAAGCTTCGTTTATGTTGTTACGGACATACGTAGCAATTCCATACACCTCGTGGTAAGTTACACCAAGTGCAGAATATCCAGGAATTCTACCTCGGCTTCGGAATATTTCTTCGCTGGAAACACGAGTTTCTTGAATGGCGACGACATCGATATTGTTGTCCAGCAAAAATTTTCACAGGTAGTCACACTTTGCCCTGCTAATGCTTTCGATATTCAGTTGAAGGAGTCTGATAGTTGGTCCAATGTTTCTTGTTAATGAGCTCTGAAAAGAACTAGTTCTGCTATTTAGTTGATATGTCATTGCCAGGAGATCCTATGGATAGTCTGACTGCCTGTAATCACTGTTGCTCAATTAGCACCAACCAGGAGGCACGTGTAGGGTATTTTAAGGTTAAGCCTACGGACGTGAGCAACGCTACCTCCCACGTATTCAGTAATTAAAGCAAACTTATTCAGTAATTAAAGCAAACTTAACTCTAGCTATATAAAAATTAAGAAGATAGTAAATTATTAAACTACAGAGATATTAATTAATACGTATCCACAAAGCGACTATTTAGATGCTGCTCCTTTGCCTAGAGTGGCTGATAACAGATGTTCCGTTCGGCAGTCCGCTGCGCCCATATACACTCCTGGAAATGGAAAAAAGAACACATTGACACCGGTGTGTCAGACCCACCATACTTGCTCCGGACACTGCGAGAGGGCTGTACAAGCAATGATCACACGCACGGCACAGCGGACACACCAGGAACCGCGGTGTTGGCCGTCGAGTGGCGCTAGCTGCGCAGCATTTGTGCACCGCCGCCGTCAGTGTCAGCCAGTTTGCCGTGGCATACGGAGCTCCATCGCAGTCTTTAACACTGGTAGCATGCCGCGACAGCGTGGACGTGAACCGTATGTGCAGTTGACGGACTTGGAGCGAGGGCGTATAATGGGCATGCGGGAGGCCGGGTGGACGTACCGCCGAATTGCTCAACACGTGGGGCGTGAGGTCTCCACAGTACATCGATGTTGTCGCCAGTGGTCGGCGGAAGGTGCACGTGCCCGTCCACCTGGGACCGGACCGCAGCGACGCTCGGATGCACGCCAAGACCGTAGGATCCTACGCAGTGCCGTAGGGGACCGCACCGCCACTTCGCAGCAAATTAGGGACACTGTTGCTCCTGGGGTATCGGCGAGGACCATTCGCAACCGTCTCCATGAAGCTGGGCTACGGTCCCGCACACCGTTAGGCCGTCTACCGCTCACGCCCCAACATCGTGCAGCCCGCCTCCAGTGGTGTCGCGACAGGCGTGAATGGAGGGACGAATGGAGACGTGTCGTCTTCAGCGATGAGAGTCGCTTCTGCCTTGGTGCCAATGATGGTCGTATGCGTGTTTGGCGCCGTGCAGGTGAGCGCCACAATCAGGACTGCATACCACCGAGGCACACAGGGCCAACACCCGGCATCATGGTGTGGGGAGCGATCTCCTACACTGGCCGTACACCACTGGTGATCGTCGAGCGGACACTGAGTAGTGCACGGTACATCCAAACCGTCATCGAACCCATCGTTCTACCATTCCTAGACCGGCAAGGGAACTTGCTGTTCCAACAGGACAATGCACGTCCGCATGTATCCCGTGCCACCCAACGTGCTCTAGAAGGTGTAAGTCAACTACCCTGGCCAGCAAGATCTCCGGATCTGTCCCCCATTGAGCATGTTTGGGACTGGATGAAGCGTCGTCTCACGCGGTCTGCACGTCCAGCACGAACGCTGGTCCAACTGAGGCGCCAGGTGGAAATGGCATGGCAAGCCGTTCCACAGGACTACATCCAGCATCTCTACGATCGTCTCCATGGGAGAATAGCAGCCTGCATTGCTGCGAAAGGTGGATATACACTGTACTAGTGCCGACATTGTGCATGCTCTGTTGCCTGTGTCTATGTGCCTGTGGTTCTGTCAATGTGATCATGTGATGTATCTGACCCCAGGAATGTGTCAATAAAGTTTCCCCTTCCTGGGACAATGAATTCACGGTGTTCTTATTTCAATTTCCAGGAGTGTATAAATACAACCAGAGGCGGTAGCTAGAGACACGTCGCACCGAGATACGAATCTGTCCGCGTCAGTCAAACGCCTGCGTGCGCTGTGCCTCGGATGACATCAGAGCTAAGCAGTCACCAAAAAGTTTTCGGTAAAAGTAGGAAGTTAACTGACGAGGACTGTACATTATCCTGGATCTCTTACATTTCACAGAAGTAACTGTGTGCCACCCGTAATATTGGCAAAACCGCATGGCAAGTGGTAAAATTGTTTTCCACTTTTAAGCCGAGCTATTAACTTTGGTAGTTAGAAGTGAGAGTGATAGGCCATATTAGCTGGAACTTCCTGTAGAAGTCGCGTCTGAACTTTTAATAGTGCTGTTTCCGATAGGGACATTATTATTATTAATAGGCATTTTATTGCATTTTTTGCGTGTGAACTTTTACTGAATATATCAATCAGCTAAAACTCAAAACTTTTATTTATAGTCATTGTTCCTGGTCCCACTGAGCATACAGCAAATAGGAACATTTTCTTTCAGTGAACACAGTGAGTAATGTGGACTTGCAGACTGGTTAATCACGGTCAGTGCGTTCTCCGTCGCTTTTTGGCTGACCACAAAAATAGGTCTCAGGCAAAAGATGAGGGTAGATGTCAAGTAAGCACAGACAATTTAAGTGTCTTTGCTTCAACAACATAACAAAATGTAAAGACCAGTTAGATTATTTACCCACCGCCCCACAGTGTGTCCACTTTTAGCACAAATAACAGCAGCTACGATTCGTGGCATGGAAGCATCGAGGCCTTGGTAGGTCACTGGAGAGACCACACTTGCACGCACAAGTCACCTAATCCCCGTAAATTACGGAGAGGGGGCCGGTGAGTGTTAGATTACTTTACTAATGAATGATACTACTTATTCCATTTCAGTTTTTTGGTGTTTTTCTTTACGTTTTTTTTCTTTCAAGCAGCAGGATCCCCCATCCTCCGGTATCCAGAACAATGACCTGGCTGCCTCAGCCTAGTCACCTCCCTGCATTTAAGTTCTTGCAGCATCTCCGTAAGGCTCTTTAACCAGTCAAAAAATAAAAAAAAAATAAAAAAAACTGTGACCGTTCGTGCAGCTCTTCTTCATCTTCCATCTACATCTTCATACATACTCCGCAAGCCACCGTACGTATGGTGTGTGGCGAATTGTATGTTCCATCACTACAACTGATTTCCCTTCATGTTCCACTTAAGTATAGCGAGGGAAAAACGACTCTCCATACACCTCCGTACAAGCTCTAATATGTCTTATGTTCATGACACTTACGCGAAATGCTCGTTGGCGGCCATAGGATCGTTCTACAGTCAACTTAAAATGCCGGTTCTCTAATTGTTCTCAGTAGCATTGCCCGAAAAGTACGTTTCCTTTTCTCTGGGTGTTCCCATTTGAGTTCCCAAAGCGTCTCCATAATACTTTCGTGTTCATCGAACCTTTCGGTAAGAAATCTAACAGCCCACCTCTGAACTGCTTCGAAGTCTTCCATTAATCCGACGTCATAGGGTTGCCAACCACACGAGCAGTACTCAAGGATGGATTGCAGCAGTGTTCTACCTGCGATCTCCTTTATAGTTGAACCATACTTTCCTACAACTCTCCAAATAAGCCGAGGTTGACCATTCGCTTTCGCCACTATAATCCTTACATGCCCATTGCATTTCACATCGCTTTGCAATGTCACGCCTCGATATTTTGAAACATCCCCTTTGAAAAATTAATGCATTACTGTGCTGATAAACCTCTTACGTTATTTGATTTTCAAACAGATGAGCAAAACTGAACGTACTCTCTCTACTTATCCTGATCATTACTAAACTGACACACAATATTTTTTTTTTAGCGCAACGCAATCTGACTTTCAATAATACCTACAAAAGAATGACCCTGACTGACAGTAACCTATACCTTTCATGAATCACTTACCTCAAAAAAATCTTCGTAACTCGAACTACTGCAATACAGCGAGCGCCAATACTGCCAGCTAAATAAAATATTCTAACCACTGAAGGCACTAACTACTGATAGGCATAGTTAGGAAATGAAAGATTTTGATAGAGAACAAACAATTTATTTACCTTAATAATGTTCAAAAGTCATCATATACATATCAGTTCATGACATACAGTATTACAAATTTACTCTTTCTGATGGACACACGTCCAGATCGTCCGCTCTCAAAATTCTGCCATCTCTTTCCCCACATCCACCACTGCTGGCGGCTCACCTCCAACTGCGCAATGCTACGCGCTGTTCACATCCAACTGCGCAACACTACAATAGAAAATATTCCAACAACCAGCCACAGACTTCACACAGCACAGTCAGTGATTTTCATGAACAATATTTTGCAGTTTTTATGCCTGCTTCGTGATTCTGTAATGCATTTTCATGACGCGAAAAAATAGGTTGGAAATGCTCACAAATTTGTGTTTTTATGCCATTACAGACTTTTTGACGTTTATACTCGATTTTAAGTAACTCTGCAGTTAAATCTTGACGTGTTTGTTCAAGCGTTTGTTCCATTGAGTCTAACTTTTGAAGTTGTTGCTGTGTTTGTCTCTGATTTTATTCCATTGTGTCTAACTGTTGCTGTGTTTGTCTCTGATTTTGTTCCATTTGTTGCATTAATTGCAATAATAATGTATTAGTGTCTGGAATCTGTTTCTCTATGCTTTTCGGCAGTGCATTTGCACCGGCAATGTTCACATTTTGACAAGCAGAAAATGTGTCTTGACTTATTTGAGAAAACGGTGAGGACCCAAAACCTGAATCTACAGTATTTGCAAGATTGTGTCCTGTCATTTCGGATTCCTGAGGCGAGCTGTTGCCGACCGATCGATCGATAATGTTTGCCTGTTCACTAATTGTTTCACTGTCTACACCATTATTTGCCGCCCGCTCCATTTCCCGATGCACAATTACCAAACTACTACATTGAATGTCTCTTAATTCGTTACACGGTGGTGCTGATAAGCTACAATCGTCGTCAGTATCATTTCTCAATTTACTTTGGAGTCTAGTGTTACGTTTTTCACACGCCATAGTTATCACGTATTTCACACGATAACAAGAAAAGCACAATTTGAAGAACAAAAACAAGATAACACATTAGCATAGCACTGAAAATAATATCTCGTTAATTGCAAGCGCAGTTGCGAAATACTTGGTGCAAGTCACTGCGTCAAGTAGCGCACTACTTATGATTACGTACGTTACGAGATAGTTTTCGCTACTCATCTGCATTAACTTACTTCACGTCATTTTGTATCCTCCTACAGTCACTCAACAACGACACCTTCCCGTACAGCACAGCGTCATCAGAAAATAGCTGCAGACTGCCGCTCACCCTGCCCCTCAGATCATTTGTGTATACAGAGAATGAGAACGCTCCTATAACATTTCCCTGGTGCACTACTGACGATAGCCTTATCCCTGATGAACACTTGGCGTCAAGGACAGCGTACTGGGCTTTGTTACTTAGGAAGTGTTCGGGCCACATATCTGGCAACCTATTCCGTATGCTTGTACCTTCGTTAAAAAATCTGCAATGGAGTACCGGTAATCTATGGATATGGAATCTGCTTGTTGCCCTTCATCCATAGTTCGCAGTATATCATGTGAGAAAAGGGCAAGCTAAGTCTCGCACAAGCGATCTTTCCTAAAACCACCGTGTTTGTCCTATTTCGTACGGGTTCCACACATTTCAGCAATATTCTAGTACGTGCCGCACGTGTTCCGATTTGTATCACTACAAATTATTACACACAGGTCTTTGGATGAACTGACCGATTCCAACTGTGATTACTGATATTTTGGTCATAGAATACAACTTTTTTTCGTTTTGTGAAGTGAAAAATTTTATACTTATGAACATTTAAAGGAAGTTGTCAAACGTTCCACCGCTTTGAAATCTTATAAGGATCCGACTGAACATTTACCTAGTTTTCTTTCAGGCAATATTTCGTTGCAGGTAGCTGTATTATTTGCGGAAGTCCAATATTAATATTGTCACCAAAATCATAAACACACAACATGAACAGTAAGGGTCTCAATACACTTTCCTGGGGTACAACTTATGTTATTCCTACATCTTTCGACGACTCTGTCCAAAACATCGTTCTGCTTGCTTCCTACCAAAAAATCTTAAATCCAGTCACAAATATCACTTGATACTGCACGCGATCGTACTTTTATCAATAAGCGTATATGTGGTCCTGAGTCATGTGCTTTTAGGAAGTCAGGAAGTACTGCGTATAAGTGATTGCCTTTATCCATGATTTTCAGAATGTTATGTGATAAAAATGCGAGGAGGATTTCACATGATCGATGTTTTAGGAGTCCACTGTTATTTGCATGGAAATGGTAATTCTGTTCAAGATATCTCATTGCACTTGAGCTCAGGATATGTTATTATATTCTACGACAAATGGATTTCAGAGATAGTCTACAGTAGTTTTGTGGATCGTTTCTGCTGATTTCCTTGGAGACCGGTGTGAACTGTGCTTTCATGCAACCCCAAGGCACTGTTTTTTGTTAGATCAACGGAATATTTTGCTTAAAAGAGGGGCTAACTCAACCACGAATTCTTGGAGTCCTAGAGCTTCTTTCTACTTTAATAATTTCAGATATTTCTCAACGCAACTGCCATTAATATCTATTACGTTCTCTTTGCAGTGATACGATACTTAAATTGGGGCACTTCTCCCGGATTTTACTTTGTAAAGGATCATTTGAAATGGATTTTAGTATTTCTCCTTTTTTTTTTGCAATCCTTAGCTTTAGTTCCTGTCTCGTCCGTGAGGGTCTGGACACTAACTTAAGTACTAACAGTATTTATATATGACCAGAATTTCTTCGACTTTGTGAGAAATTTTTCTATAGTACACTGCTGGCCACCGTAAATGCAACACCAAGAAAGACAAGAGGTAGCACAACAAAATTTATTTTGTAGATAACATGTTGACCAAGTATCAAATGATTACGTTTACAGACGTCTGTGACACGTGGTTCCTGCCAGAATCAGTAGCCAGAGTAGCCGCCATTGTTGGAGATCACCGCTGTCACACGTCTCGGCATTGAGTCAAAGAGACGTTGGATGTGTTCCTGGGGTACAGCAGCCCAAGCAGCTTCCACACGTTGCCAAAGATCATCTGGTGTGGCAGCTGGGGATGTAATCTGGGTCACTCGTTGAGCAACCATGGACCACATGTTTTCTATCGGCGAAAGATCCGGAGAGCGAGCCGGTCAGGGAAGCACTTCAATCTGGTTATTGACGAAGAGCCTTTGGACAATGCGTGCCACGTGTGGTCGCGCATTATCCTGTTGAAATATGGCTGTGGCCGAGCCCTGAAGGTAAGGAAGGACAACTGGCTCCAGCACCTCGGATATGTAGCGCCGGCTATTTAAAGTACCGGCAATGCGTACTAGAGGCGTGCGAGAGTAATATCCAATACCGCCCCATACCATAATACCCGGTGCAAGACCAGTGTGGCGGTGCATAATGCAGCTGTCCAGCACCCTCTCTCCAAGGTATCTCCACACTCGAATCCGACCATCGTGGTGCTGCAGACAGAAGCGTGCCTCGTCAGTAAAGACAACGTCATTCCATTCTGCCGTCCACATCCGTCTGTTATCACACCATTGGCGACGGAGAGGTCTGTGGTTCTGCGTCAATGGTAGACGAAGCAATGGACGTCTTGCGGACAGACCACTCTGCTGTAAACGGCGTCGAATGGTACGCGCAGACACTGGATGATGCGTTACAGACGCAATGTGCTGTGCTATGGTTCGGGATGTCACTGAGCGATCCGTCACTGCCATGCGCACAATTTGCCTATCAGCACGTGCAGTGGTGCACCGAGGTGAATGCGATCGACCACGTCGGTCCGTCGTACCCTCCTGCATCCAACGGTCACATATCCGCATTACAGTTGTTTGGTTTCGTCCAACACGACTAGCGATTTCTCTGTATGATAATCCACAACCTCGGTAAGCCACTATCCTTCCTCTGTCGAACTCGGATACTTGATCAAACGATGTTCGCTGTTGTCTACGAGGCATAACTGATCGTCTTGTGAAACAACCACAAGGTAAACACACGTGCCGAAGGTACACTCGTCGAAATCGCCAAGCCTTAAATGGCGCTATGAGGTGGCGCCACAGGCGCGCGTGATGTGCGTCTGCGCTGAAATTCTAATCAGTTGCATGTCTCATCGCTGCAAACTCATGGTGTAAATTTCACTTAATTTGGATGCTTCCTTCAGGGTGTTGCATTTACTGTGGCCAGCACTGTAGATAATGGAAGTGGAAGTATTCAGCAATCTAAGACAGATAATGAGTTTGTACAGGAGAGACGAGGCTTAGCAATAGTTAGCGTGTGCTCAAAATATAGTCTAATTTCAATAATCAACATACGAATATGAACAACACGGAGCACAGTAAATGAAGATATATAAACATCATATTAGTGCCTTGTTATTCCTTGTGTGTCAACAAACGTCATCAGAGAAGGCCTCATCTTTGTCTACTGCGTTTAAAATGCAAGTAGACCTAAACCATGAGAACAACCCTATCACTAAACTGTTCGCTGTAACAAACTCTCTGCCCTACCTTCCTATTCATGATGAATCCTACTCCGTTATACCATTTTCTGCTGCTGTTAGTATTACCCTGTACTCATCTGACCAGAAATCCTTGTCTGTATCTAGACTGAGCCTTAGTATTTCCCTTTTAAGATTTTCGAGCTTCCATACCAAGTCCAAACTTTTGACTTCCACGCCCCGACTCGTAGACCGTTATCCTTTTATTGAATCTTTTTCTCGTGGTCACCTCCACATTCGCACTTTCCTTCCTTAGATTCAAATGGGGGACTAGCCCGGAAACTTTTGCCAATGTAGAGATCATTTTGACACTTTTTTCAGTTACAGACCCCATGTCCTCTGGATCCACATTAGGTGTTCGTATTGCAGTGGTCTAAGGGCTGCCAATAAAAGGCGGAAGAATCAGCAATGATCAACGGCTTGAGGATACAGAAGGCAATGGAAACCACTGCATTAAAGACACGTAACGTGTATCCACAGGACATGTGGCCTGTAATTGAAGAAGTGTCATGATGATCTCTCCATTGGAAAAAGATTCCGGAATAGTCCCCCATTCGGATCTCCGGGAGGGGACTGCCAAGGGGGAGGTTACCATGAGAAAAAGATTGAATAATCAACGAAAGGATAACGTTCTACGAGTCGGGGCGTGGAATGTCAGAAGCTTGAACATGGTAGGGAAACTAGAAAATCTGAAAAGGGAAATGCAAAGGCTCAATCTAGATACAGTAGGGGTCAGTGAAGTGAAGTGGAAGGAAGACAAGGATTTCTGGTCAGATGAGTATCGGGTAATATCAACAGCAGCAGAAAATGGTATAACAGGTGTAGGATTCGTTACGAATAGGAAGGTAGGGCAGAGGGTGTGTTACTGTGAACAGTTCAGTGACCGGGTTCTTCTTATCAGAATCGATAGCAAACCAACACCGAAAACGATAGTTCAAGTATACATACCGACGTGGCAAACTGAAGATGAAGAGATAGAGAAAGGTTATGCGGATATTGAAAGGGTAATACAGTATGTAAAGGGGAATGAAAATCTAATAGTCATGGGGGACTGGTATGCAGTTGTAGTGGATGGAGTAGAAGAAAAGATGACAGGAGAATATGGGTTTGGGACAAGGAATGAGAGAGGACAAAGATTAATTGAGTTCTGTAACAAGTTTCAGCGAGTAATAGCGAATACTCTGTTCAAGAATCACAAGAGGACTATTTATACGTATACTTGGGAAAGGCCGGGTGATACGGGAAGATTTCAGTTAGATTACACCATGGTCAGACAGATATCCCGAAATCAGATACTGGATTGTAAGGTGTAACCAGGAACAGATGTAGACTCAGATCACAATATAGTAGTGATGAAGAGTAGGCTGAAGTTTAAGACATTAGTCAGGAAGAATTAATAAGCGAAGAAGTGGGATGTGGAAGTACTAAGGAATGACGAGATACGGTTGAAGTTCTCTAAGGCTATAGATACAGCAATAACGAATAGCTCAGCAGCAGTTAAATAGGAATGAACATCTCTGTAAACGGAAGTTGGGAAGGAAAATATAGGTACAAAGAAGATAACTGCGAAGAAACCATGGGTAACAAAAGAAGTACTTCAATTTGTCGATGAAAGGAGGAAGTACAAAAATGTTCCGGGAAACTCAGGAATACAGAAATACAAATCGCTGAGGAACGAAATAAATAGCAAGTGCAGGGAAGCTAAGACGAAATGGCTGCAGGAAAAATTTGTGAAGGCATCGGAAAAGAAATGATTGTCGGAAGGGTAGACTCAGCATACAGGAAAGTCAAAACAACCATCGGTGATATTAAGAGCAAGGGTGATAACATTAAGGGTCCAACGGGAATTCCACGGTTAAATGCAGAGGAGAGAGCGGATAGGTGGTTCAAATGGTTCAAATGGCTCTAAGCACTATGGGACTTAACACCTGAGGTCATCAGTCCCCTTGACTTAGAACTACTTAAATCTAACTAACCTAAGGACATCACACACATCCATGCCCGAGGCAGGATTCGAACCTGCGACCGTAGCAGCAGCGCGGTTCCAGACTGAAGCGTCTAGATGCCGGCGCGGTAGGTGGAAAGAATACATTGAAAATCTCTGTGAGGGGGAGGATTTGTCTGATATGATAGAAGAACAAACAGGAGTCGATTTATAAGAGATAGGGGATTCAGTATTAAAATAAGAAATTAAAAGAGCTTTGGAGGACTTAAGATTAAATATGGCAGAAGGGATCGATAACATTTCATCAGAATTTCTAAAATCATTGGAGAAGTGGCAACAAAACGACTAATCACGTTGGTGTGTAGAATGTATGAGTTTGGCAACTTACGATCTTTCGGAAAAATACAATCCACACAATTTCGAAGACGGCAAGAGCTTACAAGTGCGAGAATTATCGCATAATCAGCTTAACAGTTCATGCATCCAAGTTGTTTACAAGACTAATTTACAGAAGAATGGAAAAGAAAATTGAGGATGCGCTAGATGATGATCAGTTTGGAATTAGGAAAGGTAAAGGCACGAGAGAGGCAATTCTGACGTAGCAGTTAATAATGGAAGCAAGACTAAAGAAAAATCGTGACAAATTCGTAGGATTTGTCGACCTGGAAAAAGCTTTCAACAATGTAAAATGGTGCAAGATGTTTGAAATTCTGAGAAAAATAGGGGTAAAGTAGAGGGAGAGACGGATAATATACAATATGTACAAGAGACAAGAGGGAGTAATAAGAGTGGATCACCAAGAACGAAGTGTTCGTATTGAAAAGGGTTAAGACAGGGCCGTAGACCTTTGCTCCTATTGTTCAATCTGTACATCGAAGAATCAATGAAGGAAATAAAAGAAAGTTTCAGGAGTGGAATTAAAATTCAAGTCGAAAGCGTATCAGTGATACGATTCGCTGATGACATTGCTATCCGGAGAGAAAGTGAAGAAAAATTACATGATCCACTGAATGAAATGGACTGTCTAATAATTAGATAATATGGATTGAGAGAAAATGAAGAAAGACGAAGGTAATGAGAAGTAATCGAAATGAGAACTGCTAGAAACTTAACATCAAGATTGATGGTCACGAAGTAGATGAAGTCAAGGAATTCTGCTACCTAGGCAGTAAAATAACCAATGACGGACGGAGCAAGGGGGACATCAAAAGCAGACTAGCAATGGAAAAGAGGGCATTCCTGGCCAAGAGAAGTCTACTAATATCAAATATCGGCCTTAATTTTAGGAAGAAATTTCTGAGAATGTGCGTCTGGAGTACAGCATTGCATGGTAGTGAAACATGGACTGTGGGAAAACCGGAACAGAAGAGAATCGATGGATTTGAGATGTGGTGCTACAGACGAATGTTGAAAATTAGGTGGACTGATAAGATAAGGAATGAGGAGGTTCTGCAAGGAGTCGGAGGGTAAAGAAACATTTGGAAAACACTGATAAGGAGAAGAGACATGATGACAGGACATCTATTAAGACATGAGGGAATGACTTCCATGGTACTAGAGGGAGCTGTAAAGGGCAAAAACTGTAGAGGAAGACGGAGATTGAAATATATCCAGCAAATAATTGAGGACATAGGTTGCAAGTGCTACTATGAGATGAAGAGGTTAGCACAGGAGAGGTATTCGTGGCGGACCGCATCAAACCAGTCAGAGAACTGATGACAAAAAAATGCAGTGGTTTTCATTGCCATCTGCACGCTCATGCCGTTGATTGTTGCTGATTCTTCCGCCTTCTGGGGGCAGAACGATTACAAGACTTTAGTACAGAAAAAATACCACATACAAGGGGTAATCACCTCACAGATATGGAGTTTCGTAATTAATATTTTGTTTGTTTAGCGGTACGTGTGTGGAATACTGATACACATGCCGTAGTACGCCACTGGGCGTCCCTTTGGTGAAGTGGAGCATCTTAAGGTAATTCGATTTTTGTATCTGAAGGGTAACAGCGCTGCAACAATCTATGCGGGGTTGGTAGAAGTGTGCGCCAACAATGCACCATCATGTGGCACAGTGGTTAGGAGGTGGATACACTTCCAATGTGGTCAAACGAGCCACAGTGACACAAGGACGAATCGGAGACCGTATCTCTGTGAATAGCCGAGAATCGCCAGAGGAGGTCCTACAGCTCGACGACCGGTGTATCACAGTAGAATCGACAGTGAAAAAATTGAAAATCTTACACAATATTTCAAACATGCAGAGGTCGCTACCCGCTGGATCGCTGTGACTTCAAGACTCATTGAAAAGTGCGACTAAACGAGGCAGCAGCGAACAGGTGTCAGCTTATAACACTACTTTCCGCTACTGCTGTACCATAACCTTAAAGTTGGAGGCAGGTTGTGAAATAAAACTGTCTTGTTAAAGTAATTATGGTATAACGCAACAGAGCAGTGTTACCCTCTGAGAGGAATTTTGTTATGTTGACCGCGTTGTACCTAACGGAGGTGGCTTATCGGAAGTGAAAGTCAGAATTACGTAAATATTCAGACAGTAAGAAACAATATTTAACCTATCCACACTGTTCAAAGGATAAAGAAAACGATCGCCAGCCTAATTAGGCAAGAGAATGATTGACGTTCTTGTTAAAAAAAAAATAGGTATGAGTAACTTTAACGGACAAACACAACCTATACTTTGCCACACGCGAGTGCAATGAACTCTGGCACCTGAATACAGTGTGTTCAGGTTAAGGTTGGAGTTAACAGATCAGAACAAACTACTGGCATAAATATAACAGATACCAATACACACTATTACTTTCAGGGCTTATTCAAACTGAAAATGGTCTTTATAACATTACTATTAATATTCACTGTAGAATCATAAATTGGACGTAGGTTCAGTATTACTTTTCAAACATTTTCCTATCTGACAAAGAATTTTAAATGTAGTTCACTGCAAAATTATGAACTGGTCACAGGTTAAGTCTCTCTCAGCTAAATACTTTTCTATTTAGGACGAAAGTTAACTGTATTTCACTAACAAGCAATTTCTCACTGAATTTTAAATAAAAGAAGTTACTGTTTTCATAGATAGTGGTCTTTCTATTAATTGTTATTTATCATGAGCATAAAGGATAAACTGTGGAACCTATTACACTATACACAACTTTTACTTGAGCAGTTGACAGTTTGGTAGCTCGTCCCCGACTGACTCCGCTACACAGTTCCGTTCCCGAGGGGAACCACAACACCTTTTACATACAAAATAACTAAGAACCCTAAGTGAAGGTCAGCAGTTTACATAACAGCAAACAAACATTTTAAATAAAACAGAACATTTGCACATATTGGTATTTCTACAAAAAATTATTCACCCAAATTCCAAATATATACAGTAAGTTTTGTCCCCCTCCAATTGAGACAAAGAATTTAAATGATAGATATACTACACTGCCTAGAAGCAAACCATAACATCAAAGTCTTTACAAAGAAAGGAGGATACCATCTTGTGTTTTCGATTCAATCAAACACATTTACAGGAGCGCAACGATGTAACATTAAATAAAACAAAAAGGCAAAATAAATCAGTAGGGCATTAGAGCTATAATGTTACAAGCTCTATCCGTATGACGACTTTAACCAACTAATCAGCATGGAGGGGAGGGCTAGGTGGGTCACTATGGCCCCGATACAAAGGAGAAAAACAAGCGGTGGAAACATATTGTTTCGCCATTTTCGAAAGAAGCAAGGCCTCAACCATCATTTGGTAACATTATAATGACGGTGTTTTTCTTGCACGGGGTGGGGAGGGGGGAGGGATTGCCATGGTGTGGTGCTAAGGAGTCTTGAGGAGCAAACAGCAGCTTACTAACGTCATCTCTTGATAGCGTTACGGGAAACAGTGAAGACTAAACGTCGTGAGAAGGTGCCCAAGGATGTGTTTTTGTCAGCGACAACTCCATAACTCATTCTTCATAAAACACAGACATGCCGCTCCTTGGACTTTCAAAGCTGGCCTCACAAATCTGTCGTGGCATCTATTGGCTTCTTCCTCCTTTACCAGATGAATAAGCCAAAGCATGAAAGACATTTTCAGTGCAACGACAAGGAGATTTTCGAGGTGGAACCTTTCTGTAAAGCCAGCAATCAGACTTCTACAACCGGGTCAGTGATGAATCTTCCACCGTTGTGAAAAAGGTGTCTCATTGAAGCGTGAATAGGGTAGAGAATAATAAACACCAAGTTTTATGGTCGCTGACTGGTTTCTCAAGATTTTTTTGTCTTCCGCCTTGAACCATGACCCATGTCGAGTTCGGGTGGCTTGCATTCGACAACGATACAAATAACTGTACCATTCCTGCAGCCACAACGGAGGGGTATCTGTCGAGAGGTCAGACTAACCTGTGGTACCATGAAGAGAAGTAGCAAAGTTTTCAGTAACTGCAGGGTCAACAGTCTGGATGATTGACTGACCTGGCCTTGTAAATTTAGCTAACATGGCTTTGGTATGTTGCTAACGCGAATGGCTGAAATCCATAGGAAAAAAAACAACAGTTTACGGGTCGCAGTGTGGTATGTTTGATCTCTTACTCGGGTAGGTATATTATAGAATTTAACCAGAGAAATGGATAAATTACATGAAGTCGGGTTAGTGAAATGCGGTGGCAGAAACAACACGCCTGGCCATGAGTACAGGGCTATAAACACAAAATCAGATGGGTTTAATGCTAGTTTTGGTCTCGTATTCAATAAGAAAACTGCAATGCGAATAACACTATGAAAAGAGTTGAGTACATAGTTCCGCGTAGTCAGCGCGTACACAACTTTCCCACAAGAGCGCGCCCCGCTGCGCACAACAGCGCAGGCGCAGCGCTCGTCCGTCTCCGCACTACGAGATGGCGTTGTCATAGAGACGGACCAAATTCTGCTTCCGCCGATCCGCGTATTAATATGTAACGCAGACAATGAGATTGCTGCTAACGTAGAACATTTTCTCCTCGCGGATCACACTCGCGCAGTGATACCTGAACGCTCGAGGTATTATAACGAGTGTACAGACCTCCGATTAGTCAGTCTACATTAGTCTGCATTTATCTGCACCAATCTGCATTAGTATGCATTTGTCTATAGTCAAGTTTCAGTCTGCGCCTAATAAGATTACCATATTCCTGTACATAGCCATGAAGATAAATGAATAGACACTTTGTCAAGTATCAGAGATATGTGAGATTAAGATTAACGTACCAAGACCAAAGGAACTTCAGATTGTCAATTGTAAACAGCATCCAGAAGCAAGTTAAGTTATTTCTATGCTTTTTATTATTTTAATAAATGTGTGTGAAAATTAATCAAGTTCTGTTTAACGTTGGTCACCGTCAATCTGCTACTCTAAGCGTGCAAGTGGCATTTCTATCGCCTGACCTAATGGCAGAAGATAAACACGCCACGATAAGACCACGAGACATATTGCTGACACCCGCCTACTTCGTTAAAGCGACAAGTCAAATAATCTGATGGCGTGTGTACCGAAGATCTTACAGTACCCACACCACAAAAAGCGTATTCAGAACTTTACATTAGCTAAGACAGACATAAAATTTACTCCCACCACAGCTGTACAAATCTATATGCCTTCCAGTTTCGCAGATGATGATAATGATGATATTGGACGAAAGTACGATTAGATAAAAGAAATTGTTCACACAGTTAACTGATATGGAAACGTAATTTTTCTAGGTAATTTGATTTCAATAGTAGGAAAAGGAAGAGAAGGAAATTAGTAGGAAATTATGAACTGGGAAGTCACCTGGTAGAATTTTGCACGGGGCATAATTTAATCATTGCATTTGATTTAAAAATCAGAAAAGAAGGTTGTATACGTGGAAACACTACAAGGCTTTAACAGAATTATATACGTCCCTGTCACATTAATTTGACCACTACCTATGTTCGACGTCAAGGAGCAATAACCACTTACAGACCGCAGATGACAGCACTAGCTTCGGAAGGTATATAAAGTATGACAGGAGACACGGACAGGAAGTGCAGTGAATGTCATAATGCAGAAACGGAGCGCTTTATCTGAGCGTCCAAAAGGCCTTCATCATTGCTTTCTGGCCGAGGAAGGAAGCATTCACGAAACGTCTAAGCTTGTAAATTGTTCCCGTGCCGCCGTGGTTAAAGAATATCGTGCGTGACAAAATGGCAATATCCAACAACAGCGCCGACGCAGTACTTGTGCACCACTGCTGCAGTGATACTTACCGATGAATAGATGAGCAACTGCTGAGTAACTGATGATCCAGATGAACCAACGGGTGACTAACAGTGTCTCCTCAAAGACCGTTTGGCGAACGCTGCTATGTGCTCGTATAGTCCTCCGCAGTAGGCGCCTGGTTCAAGCACCCATGCTGACTACTGTTCGTGTGAGACGAAGGCTGGAATTTGCATGCCAATAACGCAGCTGGACGTCCACTGAGTGGCGGGATTTGGCCTTTTCATATGAATCACGTCACATGGCCGTTGTGAACAGCGTAAAACGTCCGAAAGCAAACACACTTCAACAATCGTCGGAACGGTCCAGGCCAGAGGGCATTTTCTGGATGATTTCTTCATTCTGGAAGGCACAATGGATCAACACAAGTATGCATCTATCCTTGGGGACTATTTCCAACCCTACATGTAGTTCGTTTTCCAGTGGCACGATGGCATCTACCAGCAGGACAATGCTCGCTGTAACAAGCGTGGTTCGAAGAGCAACAGGATGAGTTTACCGCAATCCCCTCACCATCCAACTCCCCGAATTCAAATCCAATAGAAAGACTGTGGGACCACGTCGCTCGGGCTGTTCGTGCCATGGACCCTCATACGAGAGACTTAGCGCAGCTGACCATGGTACTGGAAACGACATGGCTCCACATCCATGTCGGTACCTTCCAGAACCACTTTGACTCTCTTTCTGCACAACTCGCAGCAGTTTTCGTCGCAAAAGGTGGTCATTCAGGCTTCTGACAGGTGATCACATTAATGTGACTCCACAGTCTATAACGGTAAGACTGAGATTTCAAAAACAGATATTAAACTGTAAAATATGTCCAGTGGCAACGTGGATTCTGACCCTAATTTATTGGTGACGAACTGAAGATTACAAAGGAAGAAACTGGAAAAAGGTAGGAACTTAAGGAGATGGGACCTAGATATACTGAAAGGAATAGGTGTTGTTGAGAGTTTCAAAGGGAGTATTAGTTAAGGATAGAATGGAACACGGAAAGACGGAGGGGTAAGTTTGAGACATGATTAGATTAGATTAGATTAATACTAGTTCCATTGATCATGAATACGATATTTCGTAATGATGTGGAACGAGTCGAATTTTCCAATACATGACATAATTAGGTTAATTTAACAACATACTTAAGTTAATATAACAACTTTATTTTTTTGTGTTTTTTTGTTTTTCTTTATTTTTTTAATTTTTATTTTTTTTAATATTTTTGTTTTTTTCTTTTTTCTTAATTTATATCTAAAAATTCCTCTATGGAGTAGAAGGAGTTGTCATTCAGAAATTCTTTTAATTTCTTCTTAAATACTTGTTGGTTATCCGTCAGACTTTTGATACTATTTGGTAAGTGACCAAAGACTTTAGTGCCAGTATAATTCACCCCTTTCTGTGCCAAAGTTAGATTTAATCTTGAATAGTGAAGATCGTCCTTTCTCCTAGTATTGTAGTTATGCACACTGCTATTACTTTTGAATTGGGTTTGGTTGTTAATAACAAATTTCATAAGAGAGTATATATACTGAGAAGCTACTGTGAATATCCCTAGATCCTTAAATAAATGTCTGCAGGATGATCTTGGGTGGACTCCAGCTATTATTCTGATTACACGCTTTTGTGCAATAAATGCTTTATTCCTCAGTGATGAATTACCCCAAAATATGATGCCATATGAAAGCAATGAGTGAAAATAGGCGTAGTAAGCTAATTTACTAAGATGTTTATCACCAAAATTTGCAATGACCCTTATTGCATAAGTAGCTGAACTCAAACGTTTCAGCAGATCATCAATGTGTTTCTTCCAATTTAATCTCTCATCAATGGACATACCTAAAAATTTGGAATATTCTACCTTAGCTATATGCTTCTGATTAAGGTCTATATTTATTAATGGCGTCATACCATTCACTGTACGGAACTGTATGTACTGTGTCTTATCAAAATTCAGTGAGAGTCCGTTTACAAGGAACCACTTAGTAATTTTCTGAAAGACAGTATTGACAATTTCATCAGTTAATTCTTGTTTGTCAGGTGTGATTACTATACTTGTATCATCAGCGAAGAGAACTAACTTTGCCTCTTCATGAGGCATAAGTAAAGTAGCTAAAAAGACTAGGCCTAATGGAAGTTCTTGGAAACATATGAGATACTGAATGTAAATGACAAAAGGAAAAAATGCAGTGATTGTATCAGGCAAAAGGGAATACAGACGTCTAAAAATGAGTGACAGAAGGTTCTACACGTCTAAGCAGAAATGGTTAGTGAACAAATGCAATGCTGTAGACGGATGCATGCCTACAAGGAAGGTAGTCAGCTATAAGAAAATTTAAGACACCTTTGGAGGAAAGAACAGTAACTGTGTTAGTATCGACAGCTAAGGTAACAAACCAACCCTAAGGGAAACAGGGAAATCTAAGAGGTGAAAGAGCCACACAGAAGAGCAATATTACAGAAAGGCAAGTGGAATTAGATGAAAATGAAATACGATATTGCGAGAAGAATTTGGCAAAGAACTGAAACACCGAAGCAGCATTTCAGCAGGGAGAGAAGCAGGCTAGTAGCCTATCCATGATGTTTTTCAATCTATACACTGAGCAAGTAGTAAGGGAATACCAAGGAGAAATTGGGAAGGGAAAGTTTGAGATCTGCCGACGACATCGTAATACTGCCGAAGACAACAAAGGATTTTGAAGAGCAATTGAACGGAACGGATAGTGTCTGTAAAAGTAAAACAAGGGTAAAGAAATCCAGCTGAATTAAATCAGGTGAAGAGTAGAGTATTAGACTATGAAATGAGACACTAAAATTAGTAGATGGGTAATGCCATTGGTGCAGCGAAGTAACCGATGATGGCCGAAGCAGAGAAGATATAAAATCCACACTGGCATTAGCAACAAAATCATTTCTGAGAAAGAAAAATTAGCTAACATAGAATTAAATGTTAGGAAGTTTTATCTGAGCGTATTTGTATGGAGTGTATTCCTGTACAGAAGTGAGATGCGGACAATAAACAGTCCAGAAAACAAGAGACTAGACACTATTGAGATGTCGTGCTTCAGAACAATAGTGATAATTAGATCGAATAATTGATGAGGAGATACTGAGTCAAATGGGAGAGAAAAAACTTGCGGCACAACTTGACTAAAGGAAGGAATTGGTTGGTGTGACGCACTCAGACAAATCGTATTAATGAGCTTTATTACAAAATGAAAGTTTCAATACTTAACTTTTGACGGTTACACAGATGAGTCGCAAGCAAAGGGCGACATGCAAAATAAATAATCTTCTTCGGTATACACAATTCCAAGTCTGCGCTACATAGGCAGTATAAGCGAAGTGATCCAGCGTTCACGCTGCTATACAAGTATCTAATCCTGAAATTTCTATTCCACTGGGGAGTCGCTAGTCGGTCGCGGCGCTTGTGTCCTCTTCACATAGAGAGGCCGCTGCTGTCGCGTTCTCGTCCTGATGAGGGGTTGGCCAACGTGCGAATGGTTGGCGTCTTATCACAGCCATCTGTTCTCTGTCGTTCTGACTGGCTTGCCGACGCTTGAGTCTACGACGTAACAGGATAGACATTCGTGGAGGCCTACATCAGATCATCCTGCGGACTAAAGACCACAAAAATAACAAGTGAAAGTATGTGATAATCCCTCGTAAATACAACTGCAGCACTTGCTAAGTGTGAATAATTACCGTAAACTAGTGCAGGTAAGAATCCCTGAATTTATGCTCTGACTTTTCCCTGAGTTTTAATTGTATCGTCATACTTTAGACTCAGTGATCACAAAATGTTCAGGATGGGATGTCGAACAGCCCTTGAAGCATAACAACAGCGCTAATCAATCAACAGGTATTGATCATAAACGGCTGCACGTGAGAGCTAAAGATTCGGTGTTTCATCTGTTTGAACATCAATAATCTCTCAGTATACAGCCACAGCAGTAATATTGTCTGAAGATGGATACTGTGCCAACCGGTACAGATAATACACCGCAGAAACAGTGTGAACTTGACGGTTGAATAGACACTTGTGATACTCACGAAGCAAGGTGTGAAAACAGTATCACTTAGAAAGTCATCAGCCAGCCGCAAGCTATACACTTGTGATACTCACGAAGCAAGGTGTGAAAACAGTATCACTTACAAAGTCATCAGCCAGCCGCAAGGCATACACAAAAATAAATTCTCAAGTCTTCCGACGGAGAGTTTCAACAACAGGGCACGACTTCCCTCGTCTTCAGTCACCATTAATACGTTGATGCTTGACGCCGTGTGGCCACCGGAGGCCTCACCAAGCCTCACTCCTAACGAGTTGTTTCCTGCCTTGGCTTGGCGGTGAAACATCTGTTATTCTGTGTGCGGCATTCAACGCGTTAATTGTGCGATATTTATCCTATTGAGCACTCATGTGATTTCTTTGAACGACGAACGTTGTCGCTCCATATGTTCTGCACTCTCCATACCAACAATGAACGCCGAACTGCAGGAAAGCAATTCCGTATACCTACTATCTACATGTCGACAGCCGGCCGGAGTGGCCGTGCGGTTCTAGGCGCTACAGTCTGGAACTGCGATACCGCTACGGTCGCAGGTTCGAATCCTGCCTCGGGCATGGAGGTGTGTGATGGCCTTAGTTTAGTTAGGTTTAAGTAGTTCTAAGTTCTAGGGAACTGATGACCTCAGAACTTGAGTCCCAAAGTGCTCAGATCCATTTGAACCATTTGAACCATGTCGACATAATACTCCCATTTTGGATCGCATTTGTGTGCAATGGTTAGACTGTCAGGTATTACGTCAAAATTTACTGATCGCACAATCAAAGAGGAACACACTATTCATCAACAATTACTGTGACTGTGCAATTGGTTTACTTCTCAATTTATAGATCTGTTGCCTGTTACAGTTATTGCCGTGTTCATGAATTTAAGACTTACATACTTAGGGCTCTCATAGATGACCAGAAGGCTCTAAGTGTATTAAATTCAAAGAACTAAAACAGTAGTTCAAATGGTTCAAATGGCTCTGAGCGCTATGGGACTTAACTTCTGAGGTCATCAGTCCCCTAGAACTGAGAACTACTTGAACCTAATTAGCCTAAGGACATCACACACACCCATGCCCGAGGCAGGATTCGAACCTGCGACCGTAGCGGTCGCGCGGTTCCAGACTGTAGCGCCTAGAACCGCTCGGCCAATCCGGCCGGCAAAACAGTAGTTAGTACATACACTGGAGTGCCAAAGAAACTGGTGTAGGAATGTGTATTCAAATACAGAGATATGTAAACAGGCAGAGCACGGCGCCGCAGTCGGCAACGCCTATGGGACTAACATTGAGGTCATCAGTCCCCTAGACTTAGAACTACTAAAACCTAACTAACCTAAAGACATCACACACATCCATGCCCGAGGCAGGATTCGAATATGCGACCGTAGCAGCAGCGCGGTTCCGGACTGAAGCGCTTAGAAGCGCTCGCCACAGCGCCCGGCGGCAACGCTTATAGAAAACAAGTGTGCCGTCCAGATCTTAGATCGGCTACTGCTGCTACAGTGGCAGGTTATCAAGATTTAAGTGAGTTTGAAGGTGGTGTTACAGCTGGCGTACGAGCGATAGAACAAGGCATCTCCGACGTAGCGATGAAGTGGGGATTTTCCCGTACGAGCATTTCACGAGTGTATCTTGAATATCAGGAATCCGGTAAAACATCAAATCTCCAATATCGCTGAGGCCGGAAAAAGATCCTGCAAGAACGGGACCAACGACGATTGAAGAGATTCGTTCAGCGTGATAGAAGAGCAGCCCTTCCGTAAATTTCTGCAGATTTCAAAGTTGGACCATCAGCAAGTGTCAAATTATGACCATTCAAACAAACATCATCGATATGAGATTTCGGAGCCGAAGGCCCACTCGTGTACCCTTGATGACTGCACGACACAAAACTTTACGCCGCACCTGGGTTCGTCAACACCGACATTGGACTGTTAATGACTGGAAACTTGTTGCCTGGTCGAACGGACGGTTGTGCACGGGTATGGGAACAGCCTCATGAATCCATTGGTCCTGCATGTCAGCAGGGGACTGTTCAAGCTGATGGAGGCTCTGTAATGGTGTGGTGTGTGTGCAGTTGGAGTGATACGGGACCCCTGATACGTCTAGGTACGACTCTGACAGGTGACACGTACGTAAGCATCCTGTCTGATCACCTGCATCCATTCATGTCCATTGCGCATTCCGATGGACTTGGGCAATTCCACCAGGACAATGCGACACCTCACACGTCCAGAATTGCTACAGAGTGGCTCGACGAACACTCTTCTGAGTTTCAACACTCCCGCTGGCCACCAAACTCCCCAGTCATTAACATCATTGAACATATCTGGGATTCCTTGCAACGTGCTGTTTAGTAGAGATCTCCACCCCGTCGTAGTCTTACGGATTTGTGGCCAGCCCTCCAGGGTTCATGGTGTCAGTTCCCTCCAGCACTGGTTCAGACATTAATCGGGTCCATGCCACGTCGTGTTGCGACACTTCTGCGTGCTCGCGGGGGCCTTACACGATATTAGGTAGGTGTACCAGTTTCTTTGGCTCTTCAGTATATAATAACAGCTATGTTGCATAATAAGTATCTGTGACAGTGATTGCGCAACATAAATGTTGGTAAGTGATGAATTACTTCACATACTGAAACACGTATGTAACGTAGCAGCGATGGTGAGGCACGTTAAAATCTTTGACCAGAGAGCCTATTATCGTGGTTAGTCTGCGCTTGACCGCGCGAGTGTTGCGAGCAGTACAGTAGTAGTCGTGCAGTGCAGTACAGTCGTTGTCGTCATGCAGTACGCTAGTAGTCGTCGTGGAGTACAGTAGTAGTCGTCGTGGAGGACGCTAGTAGTCGTCATGCAGAGCAGTCGGTCAGTAGTAGCAGCCCAGTGCGGTTGTGTGATGTAGTCTGTCGGCAACACTGGTCAAGATGCTGAATGAGGTATATTGTTAATTAAGGTAATCATCAGATAATGTAAAGTTTATTTATTGTAATTAATTTCCAACAAGTGCCCCAATAATAATTTTGATTTCAAAAGCAATTTTACAAAAAAAAAAAAATTATTTAATTGAACTAACGATTTCGTTCCACTTCCCTTAAAGAAAAGTTTCAGTTAAATTACAAAAAAAAGAATATTATTATTTGCAATGCAGTTCCTCCAAGCCGTGCGCAAGAATAAGAGCAGAAATTTGACTAGCAGTTACAATGAGGTAAGAATTTAATTCTGATTTTTGCACAGGGCCAAAGACCGATTTTTCGGTTTAATTGAATTTTCATTATCACTGAGATTTTCTTATCACTGAATGGACTTTCATTTTTTTGTGAGGAACTTATATTTGAGTCAGATTGCGATTCTCACTTTTATTGTCATTAAATTTAATTGCTAGGGAGGTTACGTTTGGCTCCATTTCTATTAAATATTGTCTTTTAAAATTTCGGTGGGGAGGTTACAATACTAAATAAATAAAAAATTGTTTTCCTTTAGTTTGAGAAACAGGTAGAAGTGTTTTTAAATCAGTTAACACGTGCCGCCGCGTAATTGCTTGTTTCAGTCGTGACTTTTAACATCGTTAGTGGCATGTCTGAGCAATCAGTAATAACTTACTCCGTTCATGTGTCTTCCGACAGATCACGGGTCGACACCTGTTATATCTTTATATAGTAGTGGCGACAAATTAAGCTGGTATTTATAAGTCTGTTATACCTTTACATAGTACGGACGACAAATTAAGCTGTATTTATTGGTCTTATTTTATTAGCAGTCGAGATCGGTGTTACATTACTTCATCTTCAGGCCTCTGTACGATACCAGGCGATATTGTGGATGCCGGTAAATCATCTTCATAAAACTCATAGAGAATATTGTAAGTAGGCTGTTTATGTTTTCTTATTGGTAACGGCACGTAGCGCTCTATATGAAAAATCACTGGCTGTGCTGTGTGCAGTCTGTGGGTAGTTTGCATTGTTGTCTGCCATTGTAGTGTTGGGCAGCGGCAGTTGGATGTGAACAGCGCGTAGCGTTGCGCAGTTGGAGGTGAGCCGCCAGCAGTGGTGGATGTGGGGAGAGAGATGGCGGAGTTTTGTAATTTGTGATGAACTGCTATATATATTATGACTTTTGATGATATTAAGGTAAATACATTGTTTGTTCTCTATTAATATCTTTCATTTTGCTAACTATCCCTATCAGTAGTTAGTGCCTCCAGTAGTTTGAATCTTTTATTTAGTTGGCAGTAGTGGCGCTCGCTGTATTACAGTAGCTTGAGTAGCGAAGATTTTGTGAGGTAAGTGATTTGTGAAACGTATAGGTTAATGTTAGTCAGGGCCATTCTTTTGTAGGGACTTTTTGAAAGTCAGATTGCGTTGCGCTAACAAAATATTGTGTGTCAGTTTAAGCACAGTCCTGTATAATTTTTCTAAAGGGGAAGTTTCAATATGATAGCGGTCATCGGTTTCTTGTTCTCTCTGTGAGATGTATAATGATTTCTCGGTATCCACAAAATCACCTGGCAGCATAGAGTGGCCTAAAGACGGAGCAGTAATGTTTACATCGAAATCGATTGCAAGTAAAGTAAGACACATCAATACAGCTGAATGTGTCATCCCTAAACATAATCTCAGCTTGTTAAAGATTCTTGATTTTACGAATTATCGGAACTTAGAAATTTGACTAATGTGAATTTTACTTGACGATTTCTACTGCATCTCGTGGCATTGCTGTGATCGACGACAGTGTAAGTGAAATAAGACATAATTTATTTTCTGACCTTTCAGTTTTTGGATCACGTCAATGACATCGTTTTTTTGCGCTAGTGTAGGACCACTTTATTTTGTTCTCCAGAAATCAATAGAGTCGCGGCACAGAATGCGGCGGCACTTTCTATTCCATCCTAGTGACATTCGATGTCCGCCATGTTTTAGCTAGGCTAGAAAAGAAGTACGAACATGTTTTACCTGATTCACTGAGACATCAACTGTTCGACATCCAGTTTACATGGAGATCACTGTCGTTTATCGACATAATTTTATCCTATACTGACGTCTTTGAACTCCTTCGATTTGTGCTGTCATTCATACTTGATAATGAAATCAAGCAATGGGAAAAAATCTTCGCTAGATCTCACTTGATGCCCTACCTGATGCACAGCCCTCAAAAAATAAATAAACTACGTGGAATAAAAGAAACAGAGTCGAACAGTCACACATAAGTAAAATATTATAGTATCAACAAAAATGAGACGTTTATACAAATCTGGCCAAGTTCGTTCCCTCGGCAAGCATTTTCTCGAGCTATAAGCTCCACAAATTGACACTGGGCTGTTGCAAACACCACGGCATCATTAGACTAAAAAACACTCTGATATGCAAAACTCTTATATCATCTGTCACAGCCAACTAAGATAGCTCGATGGAAATTGGATCATACATGGAAAGAACCACTAGAGTAGAATACAGAGAGTAACTGAAAAGAATACGCAATGAGATGAGCAGAAATGACACTTTTATTCAAAGACAACAATTACACTGAACATACCGTTAATCATGATAGCCCCAAGGACTTTAAAAAATGGCGATGCATGGTTTTTAATATAGAGTGTAATTATCACGGACGGTAATGTGTGGTCTGCAACGTGCTCTCTTGCTGGCTATAAGGTTGGTAATGAGGTCTTGTAGTGGTTGACAGCTGCTGGATGGTCGTTGGTGCGTGTGGTTGTCCTGCAATACATCTCCCCTACGCATCCCGCAAGCGCTCGATGGAATTTAAGTCGAGGCAGTGGGCAGGCCAGTCCATTCGCCGAAGATCCTCTCGTTCGAAGAGCTTCTCCAGCTGAGCTCTTCGATGCAGTAGCGCATTGATATAAACAGGGCCGAATGCACCACTGAAGAGACACATGGGGAAGGAAAACAGTGTCACAATAATGTTGACCTGTGAATATCATTCCCCACGCCATAAAACCTAGACCACCAAAACGATCGTGCTCGACAATGTTCCTGGGTGCATTCGACCTCGCGCTATATGGGGGTACTTGCAGAATCACTACTCAGACTGAATCTCTTCTTATCCGAGAAGAGCATACGCGAACCCTCGTTGGTCCTCTCCCTATGCTCTTGGCACCATCGCAAACGGTGCTGCTGATGTGCAAGGATCAACGGAATACGACGTATTAGTTGCCGTGCGGAAATCCCGCACTCATACAGTCCCGGTGGTGTTACGGAGCGTGGGATTCCGTGCATTGCAGTCCTGTTAAATGTTGTTGCAATTGCACCCACTGTTTGACATGCGTCCATTGTTGCTGTCGCACAATATAGCGGCTATCCGCTGCTGTAGTAGGCAGTGGTCGACCACCTCCTCTCCTTCGGGCATCAGTTTCTGTGAAACACGCTGTGAGCAATACCAAACTCCTGGTTTACACTTTGTACTTCTTCTAGTTGACCGATAAGTCTCCCCCGTGTGAAGTCATCCAAATGTTGTATCCGTGCCATGTCGTAATGAAGAGCACCGCCATAGCGCACCGTAAATGCTCACTAACTGACACGTAATGTCCTTTCCCGTTCCTGCCTCGTGCTGCGAGACCATCTCCATTTGGCGCTATAGTCACACTGATCTCACGCCATGTGTCGTCCAACTTTCTGTGTGCGACTCGGACATCTGGCGACATGCTTCCACACCTTCGGTCATTTCCATCGACTACTTAATACAATGAAGCGTCGAAGAAACTGGTGTAGGCATGCATATTCAAATACAAAGATATGTCAACAGGCAGTATACGCTGCTGCGGTCGGCAGCACCTATATAAGACAAGTGTGTCGCCCAGTTGTTAGATCGGTTACTGCTGCTACAGTGGCAGGTTATCAAGATTTAAGTGAGCTTGAACGTGGTGTTATAGCCGGGGCACGAGCGATGGAACACAGCATCTCCGAGTTAGCGACGAAGTGGGGGATTTCCCCGTACGATCATTTCACGAGTGTGCCATGAATATCAGGAATCCGGTAAAACATATCTCCGACATCACTGCGGCCGGAAAAAGATCCTGCAAAAACGAGACCAACGACGACCGAAGAAAATCGCTCAACGTGACAGAAGTGCAACCGTTCTGCAGATTGCTGCAGATTTCAGTGCTGGGCCATCAACAAGTTTCAGCGTGCAAACCATTCTGCGAAACATCAACGATATGGGCTTTTGGAACCGAAGACCCACTCATGTGCCTTTGATGACTGCACAACAGAAAGCCTTACGCCTCGCCTGAATCTGTCAACACCAACATTGGACTGTTGATGACTGGAAACATGTTGCCTCGTCGGACGAGTCTTGTTTCAAATTGTACCGAGGGGGTGGACATATATGGTTATGGAAACAACCTCATGAATCCGTGGCCCCTGCATGTCAGCGGGGGACTGTTCATGCTGGTGGAGGCTCTGTAATGGTGTGTGGCGGGTGCAGTTGGCGTGATTTGGGACGCCTGATGGGTCTAGAAATGACTCTGGCAGGTGTCATGTATGTAAGCATCTTGTCTGATTAACTGCATCCATTCATGTACATTGTACATTCTGACAGACTTTGGCAATTCTAGCAGGACAATGCGACACGCCACACGTCCAGAATTGCTACAGAGTGCTGCAGGCACACTCTTGTGAGTTTAAACACTTCCTCTGGCCACCAGACTCCCCAGACATGAACATTATCGAGCATATCTGGGATGCCTTGCAAAGAGCTGCTCAGAAGAGATCTCCACCTCGTCGTACGGATTTATGAACAGCCCTGCAGCATCTATGGTATCATTTCTCTCCAGCACTACCCCAGACATTAGTCGAGTCTATGCCGTGTCGTTTTGTGTTTAGGGAGGTGTACCAGTTCCTTTGGCTCTTCAGTGTATGTTATGGTACGTTTTGTATCTCGTCCTTAAGTTTTGCAGAGAAGTGTATGTAAATCCCTCCAAATATCCATTCAATAATCAATATATTTTGGATAAATGGCAGCAACGGTCGTAAATATTGAAATCCTTTATTTTGCAGATCGATTTCGCTCACTGTGTGACCATTTCCAGTGCGAATTATTCGAACCTTGTAGTGACCTTACACGAAAGGCAACGTAAATGCGATTTTAATGCTGTCTGTACGTGCTTATATCGTAGTCCTCCAGATTTCCATTGCCCATAACTCTCTAGTAACTAACCCGCGTTACACATTCCGCAGGGTCTGTTTTCAGCACGCCGAATTTACAAATTTAGAGCACATTCCGAGCTTCCTTCGGCCTCTAATTTTCCAGTCGGCTCTGTGAATACAGATTCATTGTGCCGTCTTCATGCTTGTATTATACTAATTGGTTCTGCCCTCTCTTCTATTACTTGCACTGTGCCAGTTGGTGATACTTGTTGACAGGGCCTCTCGCTACTCTTATTTATTTATTACTCTTATGTACTTCGTAATTCCCAGTAGTCCTGTCCAGAGATCACCGCTGGGGGTCCAGATTCATGCCAATGCCCACTGCCAGTCTTGATGCCTTCGTCCGTTTTGGGCATCAGAGCCACAACGGGGCAGTGGCTCTCTTGAAGAACGCTGGCCTGTCTAGAAAGAGTGCTGCATAACTCTTTTAATCTCTTTTGAAGACCCACAAATTGTCTTTCAAAAAGACTGATTCAATTTCTCAAGGCCACATCTTCTACATGATTGATGACAGTAACTTGGGATGAATTTTATCTTACGGATAGAAATTGAAAGTTTATATTGGCCCCAGTTGTAAGTTAACAGATCATATGGTATGGATGGTAAAAATCAACCGGTTAAAACCGATGTCGGTGTTTTAGTTCTGAATGAGAGGAGTTTTTCGGTATTCGTTTGGTTTCTGTTATAACAGGGGATTTTTATGTTTTTTTATAATATCTGGACAAAAAATCGAAACATCAGTTAGCAACAGCAGCAGTACCAAAATTTTTGGTTTCTAAGAACCTTTTTCCAGAAAAAGAGTAATTTTTATTCGTAAAATTTCCATTGATATGAAATACTCTGTTATTACAGAAAATGGAAAAAGGGATCGGAGCTAGTTTAATAACAAAGCCGACAGAAACGAACAACAAACACATGACATAAGAATGGTAGAGCATTGCTTTATCTGTTATCATATGATTAGATGATATTAGATGGTACCAGTGTACATGCAGTATGTAAGACTTACCTCATCTGCTGTGTATGATAGTTTCTCGCTTTTGCCATCGGATATCAGCTGTATTCCAGAATGGCAACATCCCTAATCATAAAGTATTTTACAAGGTGCGGTAACAGTGAAGTACAATGCTCCATTTTCTTTAAAAGATTAAAAACGCGTGTACCCACAACAAACTTGCGACGTCATATATGGTGAAAACTTAAAGTTACACATTTTTTGAATAGTTTACAAGAAAAATGGAATGTCGCTTATCTGCTGCCAAAGACTACGGGGTGAGCTACGAGGTTTTCCCCGGGTTATGTAGGGTATTCCTTAGGTTATATGGAACAAAAAAATGTAAATAAGGTAATGGGATCAGATCCATAATTAAGGAGCTACATTAACTGTAAAACTCAGGAAAACGGCAGAAAAAACTTCTATTGTAGGATTTCACTACCAAAACTACACATAATAATTAATTTAAACAATTTTATAGCAGTCTCTTCCATTCAGAGTGGATTTAAAGCAAGTGTTCAACATTTCCTCCCTACATTTGAAGGCAAAAATTCGCACAGGAGTGAACCGCGTGAGTAGCATTCCGTAATTTCACATGATCGTTCCTTATTGACGCTGCGGCATCGAAAATGCGTTGTATCAGTTCTTCTCGTGTTTCCACCTTAACTTCGTACACGATGTCTATCATCCACCCCCAGATGCAGTAATGTAGGGATGTCAAATCTGGGGATCTGGCTGGCCAGTCGATAGGGCCCCCGTGACCTGTCCATCGATGTGGTACTTGCTGATTTAGATAAGCTGATGGAAACGTACAGACGCCGCGTCATGCTGGACACAATGTGGGGTCTTGTTTCCAGAGGAACACTTTCAAGAAGCTGCGGTAAGTCTTCTCGTCAAACGTTACCGTACATCTGACTATTTAAATTTCGTGGTAGAATAAACGGCTCCAGTAAGTGGTCACACACAAGACCACACCAGACACTGAATCTGTGTTGAAACTGAGATACCACCGTGGTATAGAAATTTTGTTTATGCCATCTCTTGTAAAGGTTGCCTTATCACTGAACATTATGAAGAGATTGAGCTGCCGATTTCCATTTACCCAGTTACAAATGTGCAAACGGTTGGCACAATCTTGTGGCTCTAAATGGTGAACTTTCTGCACATGAAAAGGATACAGTTCATTCTCATGAAGAATCCTACATACCTTAGATTGTGAAACGTTCAGTCTGGTAGCTAGGCGCCTTGTACTTCAATGAGAACTGTGCTCTACTGAATTAAGAACGTTTTCCTCTTCTTGAATATCACGATGTCTTTCAGAGTGAATACGAATACTGGGAAGAGTACCAGTTTCTAGCAATGTTCGATAAATTCCACTAAATTTTTTGGCTCTCGGAATCCTACGATTAGGATACCGACGGTGATATTCGGCAACATCAGCTTTCGCATTACCATCACAGAAGCTCAAAATGTACACCATCTCTCCGTACTCCTGTGATGAAAACTTGTACAGCATCGCAAACTGTATTGTACACAGGAGACAAGAACAGTAAACACTGGTCGGCCGTCGTGGCCGAGCGGTTCTAGGCGATTCAGTCCTTAACCGCGCTGCTGCTACGGTCGCAGGTTCGAATCCTGCCTCGGGCATGGATGTGTGTGATGTCCTCAGGTTAGTTAGGTTTAAGTAGTTCTAAGTCTAGGGGACTGACGACTTCAGATGTTAAGTCCCATAGTGCTCAGAGCCATTTGAACCATTTTTTAGTAACCAGTGACTGCAGTAATAACAACGTCGTTGTTATGCAACAGTATCACTCGCTGTACCTAAGACTGATCGCGTGGCCTATGACACAAGTGTAGCGCTCCATACACCGTGGCATGTTGTAGCACCTTAATTATGGATCTGATCACATTACTGTATTTACATTTTTTGTTCCAAATGACATAAAGAAGAACCTCCAGCAACAGGAGGAAAACCTCGTGACTCACCTTGTATATAACATGCCTTTATGTGCTTGTAGTTCTTGAAAACGGACAATTAACACGAAAAATAGAGTTCTTCAGTCTCAGTTTTCACCCTTTTGCACTGACTATTCGTAATGCTCAAATAGTGGTACGACACTCGATTACAACATGATTTTTGAGCAGGTGCCCAAAAAATTAGAATCAAGAGAAGATTACCGGTGACTTTTTGTAGTAATCAACCATTTATCACTTTTCTAGAAAATCAGCGAAATGTGGACTTTCATTTGTGTATTTCATTTAACATTTTGGTTCCATGTATTTTGAAGCTGAGGAAGTGAAAACATTTCAGTCGTTGTTCGGTTTCTACGTTGAAACACGTATGTTGTGTGGCGGCGATGGCGAGGCATTGCAGAGTCTCTGACCAGAGAGCCATTTATCGTGGCGAGTCTGCGCTTGACCGCGCGAGAGTTGCGAGCGGTACTCTGTCAGTAGTCGTCGTGCAGTACAGTTGCGAGCAGTAGTCAGTGGGCAGTCTGTGAGCAGTGCAGTCTGTCGGTAGTAGCAGCCCAGTGCAGTTGTGTGATGTAGTCGGTCCGCAGTAGTAGTCGAGTACAGTTGTGTGTGAGGAGTCGCCGGGCGTCGACATGGCACTCTGGTCAAGATTCAGGATGAGGTATATCATTTTTAAATGCGCTCGGCTAATAATGTAAATTAACTGTAGTTAATTTGTGCAACAATCGCCCCAATAATAATTTTGATTTCAAAGCAATATTTTTAACAAAAGAACTATTTAATTGAACGAACGATTTCCTTCCATTTCCTTTAAAGAAAAGTTTCAGTTAAATTTAAAAAAAAAAAATGTTACTTGCGATGCAGTTCCTCCAAGCCGTGGCCAACAATAAGAGCAGAAATTTGACATGCAGTTTCAATGAGGTAAGAAATTAATTCTGATTTTTTTGCACAGGGTCAAAGACCGATATTTTGGTTTAATTGAGTTTACATTGTCACTTAAGTCCCATTAGCATTGAATTGTTTTTCATTATTTTCGTGACAGCTTACACCTTGAGTCAGATTGCGATTCTCATTTTTATTGTCATTAAATTTATTTGCTGGGAGCTTACGTTAGGTTGTATTCTTGTTAACATTCAACTATTGTGTTTCAAAATTTCTCTGGGGAGCTTACACTTAGCACAATGTGCATTAGCATTCTTAAATAATATACTTTTATAATTACGGTGGGGAGGTTACACTTGGCGACATCCAGTCCAGGATCGTATTTCGTTGAGAATCTTTTGAAAAACAGTCAGATATCTGCTCTTATTTGCTTAGATATAATTAGAATTTGGTGCAACGCTTTTACTAATCTTGTGACTTGCTTTCTACAGGTCAACGGCAATTCGTTGCTCTGTTGTATTTGTGTTTGTTGCCTTTTCCATTTTTGCTTATTTGTTTTGTGAATAATTGTGACTATTGTAAAAATGCCGCGAAAGACTGTGAATAGTGTATCGCGAGGTATTGTGAACGAAATTACCGACTTAAACAACTTTACTGATAGTACTTATGACACGCAGTGTAATGATGACAATCCTGCGTTCACTGACAATCAATGCGTTCCAACCACTAATGATGACTTTTGTCTTAATGATGAACAAACGAACTCGGTTATGTCCTCTGTTGATTTGACGACAATCGATGACGCGGGACGCTCTATTGTCATGAGCGCTGCCCAGCCTAACACAACCGGTTTACTAAATTTACATGATGAACACACAAGTTTGTCTAATGAAAATGAACAGGATACACAAAGTACTACGGATTTATTTAATTCCGAAATAGTGTCTGACAGTGTACATCCGACTGATAATCCTTTTTGTAAATTGCAGAATGACCAAATGGTCACACAAAGCGCGACAATTGCAGGTACACCACTAAACAGCACTGAGAATAGAAATGCTAATTTTGGCTCGGACCAAATTATGGCACTATTGCTGCAACGAGTTAACCAAATTATTGAAAAACAATACAACCTTAGTGAGGGTAACAAACAACTTAGTGAACAGAACAAACAGCTTAATGAAAAATTAGACGACAATTCCAGACAGTTAAATGAAAAATTAGACGACAATTCCAAACAGCTTAGTGAACAAATTAGAGCCGTTGCCGCGCAGTGCCACGACACTAAGGAACAGTTGCGCGTGGAAATTGAGGCTTGTTCAAAAAAAAGTAGCGAAGAAATTAGGTCTGTTGCTCAGGAATTAAGGGAAATGCAAACAGCCGCAACAGAAACACTTAGAGACGAAATTAACGGAGTCGCTAAACAATGCTCTGAAAAAGCTACACAATTACGGGACGAGTTTAAAGCAATGACAGCAGAACTTTCGCGCACAATGGATGAAAAGATCGACGCAAAATTCAACCAACAGAACACTCAGATTGACGAACGCTTTAATCACCATATACAAAACAGTGATACGCGTTTCCGTAAATTTATTCAGGATCAAAACAAAGTAAAACGTCAGGTAATGGAAACAATCACTGCACAGAGACAGGAAGACAAACGTAAAATGTTTGCGAAGGCAAAAACATATGTAGACAACAATATTGCTACAGTATCGGACAAAATTAATACCATCGAACAGTTGAACACTGAATTACGTGATGAGATTTCTGACCTTAAATCAAAAACAGATACACACACAGCAGATATTCAGATAGTGACAGACAGATTCGAACAATTAGAACTAACACAGAATTCCGATGTAATTCAAGCTGACGTTAAAAAACTGAACGAAACTACACGTAATTTGCAAAAACAGATTAATGCCTCTGATTCTAAAACCGATGATCAGGTAAAAATACTGACTGAAAAATGTGATGAATTGGCCAGTCGTATTGATGTTATTGAAACTAATAATGACAGCAAATCAGACGATACTTCACCGGTTTTATTTAATCAAACACCTGAATTTCAAAATTTACAGCAGACAATTAATGAGATCGATTCGTCTAATAACACGTTGCGTAGAAAGTTATCGAGTTTACAACAAGAAGTAACAGAGGTGAAATGTATTTCAGTTAATAACACATCACAGCAGACGCCACTTTGCGAACATCTGTCAGACTCGCGCAACGCGTATAATTTGGGTAATCTACAGAGAGTACGGGACTTTGATTCCGAACAACCACAGTTCAACAAATTCTCTTACAATCCTGAACCTGTTCCATCACACAGAGACGATAATTTTGATTACAAACATTTTCTGTCAGTGAGAAAGTTTAAAGTGTTTAAAAATGACAGAACACAGATTCACCCACTGGATTGGATACAACATATGAGACCGATCGCGAGGCAATGTTACTCGGTAGAAGAATTTCAGAATGCCTTTCTGTCAGCGTACTGGTCGAAGACGACACAGACTATTCTTTCATAAACAAAAACTTCACATATAACAACCTAGGCCAACAAACGTACAGCAATTATGATCAGACGCGTAATTTTAATAGAAAAGGTAACAGACGCTTTAGGAACGACAACTACCAAAACTTTAATAACAGCCAAAATTCTAATTATCAATATCGTCAAAATTTTCAGCAGCAGGAACCACACTTTAGTAACAATAGAGGTGTTTCGCAACAACAACATCAAAACCAGCCGGTTAGCATACCTAACCAACAATGGAATGCACAAGGTCAACCAGGCTTTAATGTTCCGCCGCGTGCACGTATAGTCCCAGATCCAAAAAATAGTAACGCACGGCAGCAAGGAAACAACTACGTACAGAGAAGACAGTATTTCAATTCCTATCGCAATACACCGTATAGGAATGACCATTACGACAGACGTAAAAATAATGAGAACAATTTTCAGCGTACATCTAACAACAGTCGGACATACCAACAGCAAAATTATACACAAGAACCTATTCTCATGAATGAACCCGACAGTAGGTATCATCCAGAGCGTAATACGTCTGGAAGAAGTAATAGAACTGTTCAAATAGTAGAAATGCCACAACATCCAGCTGAAAATAGTAACACATCAGATAGAATCTGACTAGATGCTGTACAGGTCGCATCTTCCAATAATACAAGCACTACTTTAGACACGCAAAATGTTGTTCACGAAAATGTAATTACTTTTGACGATATCAGAGACACACTCTTGCAGGAAAGACCAGTTGTTCAAAAAACCATTTCACATCCTGTCATCGAAATTAAAATTGGTTCATCGAAATTTTCAGCAGTAATTGACTCTGGTTCACGTATGTCAGTAATAAATGAAGAAACTTTTAACGAGTGTAACAAAGAGAATACCTATCCGACATTACCTTTAGGCAAAACAAAAGTGAAAGGAGCGGTGCCGAGTAAAGGAGTAGACGTTAAATTACAGTCGCATTTATCATTCTGTATTGGAGGTCATACTTTCCACTCAAATTTTTTTATTGTTCCTTTATTGACAACAGACGTTATTTTAGGTACGAATTTTCTGGTACAACACGACGCAGTTATTGATTTTCAGAATTCTTATTTAATGTTGAAGGATGAAAATATACAATTTGCTATAGAATTTCAGCACTCACTATCTGCGGAAGAGCAAACAATTAATCGCACAGAGGTCATTTCCGCAACACGTAACGTTGACTGTAATTCCACATTGTTCACTGATACGTACGTACACAACTATAATACTCCAGACGAAACTGACTACGACGTAATGCAGATGATTTCCGATAAGGTTAAACAAAGCAGTGCAAATACAGACGACGAACGCACGCAATTACACAAAATTCTTTTACAGCAAGCTCCAGTTTTCGACAACATTCCTGGTACTATGTCCAGCTTTATGTATGAATTTCAAGTGAAACAGCACGACACATTTAAAGCAAAGCATTATCCCATTCCATATATCCACAGAGAACAGGTTAAAAAAGAGTTGCAGGATATGCTTGACCAAGGAATTATTGAACCAGCAGTTAGTCCGTACATAAACCCGTTACATATTGTTAAGAAAAAAGATGGCTCACTTCGCCTTGTACTTGATTCACGTCACGTTAATGGCATTATTATTAATGAAACTGATCGACCACAGACATTAGAGGAACTTCTACAGAAATTTCCCGGTACAGCTATTTATTTCACATTAGATTTGAAATCGGGATTTTGGCAAATTCAACTTCATCCGAATTGCAGAAAATATACAGCTTTTCTCTGTTTTGGCGACTGTTATCAATTTTGTAAATTACCATTCGGCTTAACTATTTCTTCAGCAGCTTTTATGCGCGGTTTGAACACAATACTTCCGACAGAACTTAAAGACAGAATTACGACGTACATAGACGATATTCTTATTGCAGAAGCTAACTGGTCTGAACACAATCTGATTTTAGAACGACTGTTACAAATTTTCCATGCACAAGGACTCACAGTTAATCTTAGTAAATCGCACTTTGGCAAAACTTCTATAAAATTTCTTGGACACGTAATTTCAGCAGAAGGCATTGCGCCAGATCCGGAAAAACTTCAAGCTCTACGTGACATTACTATTCCTAAGACGAAGAAGGAATTACGCAGTTTTTTGGGCTTAATTAACTTTTTTCGTAAATTTATTCATCACTCCGCTTTAGACACTCCTAGATTATGCCAATTAACAGGTAAAAACAGTATTTGGTCTTGGGATAAGCAAGCACATTCTGAATTCATGAACCTGAAACATGCTATGTTGAATGCTCCACTTTTATCGCACCCAGATCTTACCAGAAATTTTTCCACTGCCACCGACAGTTCCAACACCGCTTTAGGCGTACATATTTTCCAGGAAATTGAAGAAGATGGTTCAACAGTAATTAAAAACATCGCATTTGCAAGTCGCATTTTGTCACCTGCTGAACGAAATTATTCCGTCACAGAATTGGAAACATTATGTGTTGTATGGGCTTTCACGAGATTTCGGCACTTTCTTTATGGGAGACACACTACAGTTTACACAGATCACAGAGCTATACAATTTTTACTTTCGGCTGAATTCACACACGATAATTTAAGTAGATGGAAGCTATATTTACAGGAATTTAATTTTACGATTGTTCACATTCCCGGCACACAAAATGTTATAGCAGACGCACTATCGCGTTCTCTGAGCAACAATCAGCAAGACGTAGCAACCAACTTCTGCAAAGCAAATTTCAGTTTCATGTACATTCAACAAGTTGCATTTGAAAATTTTATTTCGTCGTCATTACAGGACATAGCACAAGAACAAAATAAAGACAACGTGTGGAAAGGAATTAAACACCTTTGGCAAGATAGGAATAATGTTACGATTAGAAACCATTACACTGTACGCAATGACATTCTGTTTCGCCGCTCTCATCCTGGCAGCAACAACTGGTTATTATGCATTCCTGACGAACTGGTTAACAAATTAATCTGGTACACTCATTTAAGTTACGCACATTACGGAGCAAGAAAGTGTTTTCTTATACTGAGACAGAACTGTTATTTTACCAACATGGAGAAACGTATACGACGAGTTTTAGCGTCTTGTAAAATTTGCTAGAAAGCTAAGTCAGACACCACTTCACATATTCCTCCTTTATATCCCATTGTACCTGTTAAATTAAGACATATGGCCGCTGTAGACATTTTTGGTCCAATTCCGAGAACTAACAGAGGTTTTTGCTACATCTTTGTCGCCGTTGAACTCACTTCAAAATTTGTTACTTTCACTCCGTTCCGCAAAGCTACTGCTAAAACTGTTTCGAAAGCATTTGTAAAACATTTTCTATTTCATGTAGGGCATGTGTTGAAAGTAATTTCTGACAATGGATCACAATTTCGTTCTGCTATATGGACACGCATGTTACGAGCTAGAAACATTTCTCCGATTTATATATCCAAGTACCATGCTTCTTCGAACCCCTGTGAAAGATTAATGAAAGAAATTGGTAAGCTGTGCCGAATATACTGCCACAAAAGGCATATTGATTGGGATACACACATACTCTCATTCCAAGATGTAATTAATTCCATTCCAAATGAATCCACTATGCTATCTCCGTCTGTTATACTGAAAAACGTTGAACCACCAAACAAAATTAAAGAGTTAGTAAACTTCCCTACTTGTCGTCGACTAAGACACCACGAAATAATTAACATTGCGCTGAACAACATCAAACGTGCCGCAGAGCGCCGGAGAAGACAGCAAAAACAGGTTTGTACACGCCGCGACTTTCGCGTTGGACAGAAGATATTAGTGCGTACACACTATTTATCCAGCAGAATAAAAGGTAAGTGCAGTAAATTTGAACTTATATACGCAGGACCATATCGGATTCGCAGCATCCCTCACCCCAATGTTGTACACGTCGAAACTTTGAGAACCAGAAAATCGAAAGGCAACCACCATTGGTCAAATGTTAAACCCTTTATTGAATGAAGACACTTTATGATTCAACACACTATGATGCCATTTACTAATTTTTTTTATGACCACTTATGCAATTATATTCACATGACTAATTACTGATGATTATCGTATTTTTCTTGGCAAGTGCCCGGCAAGGTAAGGTTAGCAGGTCGCTCTTCTTGTCGTTACACATCAGACCGTGCACATTTTCCATTTTTTTTGTGTGTATGATTGTATTCCGGTTTTGTTTGTATGCACTGTGAAATAGTTAAGATATAACACTCACCAGTTGACTTTGACATTTTTGTTGCCCTATGACATCTCAAGATCGTGACTGTTTTACATTATGCACTGTGAAATAGTTAAGGTATAACACACCAGTTGATTTTGACATTCTTTTTGCCCTATGACATCTCAAGATCGTGACTGTTTTACGTTTTTTGCTGCTGCATTGTATTATTCTGTGTACATTTTTGCATCTGAACACTGTCAATGTCTTTGACATATTACGTTTTCTGTCATGTTATGCAGTATGGTTAATTATGTCACCATAAACCAGTCATTATTTGGTGGGTATATGATTTAAATGCAAGACATTAATCTTTGTTCATCAATTTCAGAAAGAAATGATGCGTGTAAGAAATAAATTCAACAGAAATGGGAATTTCACCTACGGAATAAACGAAAGAAGATGCAATAACTTTATGAGGAAGAGTAAATGGATCAGGATTAACAAGCATTAACAAGAATATACTATACTCATCGTAGAATAGCAGTCTTAACTAATTTTTCTTTCAGAATACAAGGTGATTGATGCAGGCTGTCAGACAGAACTACACATCTTAGTTTTAGTGATGAAATATGCTAGAGATAGGGAATAGTTGTGTAATGAGTAATGAAGTGATTTTTTGCAGATGATAATGAATGCTGATGAATAATGATGAAGAATATGCTGCTATGAATAAAAAGTTTTTTTCTACAGGTGATGATGATAATGGAGTTTTTGATGATATGGATAATGAAGTTTTCTTTGCAGATGAGGATAATGTTGAAGTTATATTTAGGCTATGTAGTTATTTAAGTATTTGTTGCAGTTCGTTTTGACAGCAAGTGTTATATTGCACAGTATAATGACTGAAGGTTTTGGAAAGGACAGCTATGGAACACATTTTTTACACACATTTCACTACTTGTTAATTCGAAGTTCACTACTTTTCAGCATAAAATGCATTTCTCTTTTCAGCTTAATAATCCATTTTTATATATTTTACAGGAGAAATTATTTATGAGATTAATGTGCTATAAGCATTTGTTCATTAAATCTATGAATGTGGTTACATATACTCTACTTGTTTCATCATCTTGCCACAGCTGACTTATGACGAATGACGTTACACATTTTTCATTTATACCAATAACCCAGAAGCAAATTCTTCTCTCTTGCTTTCCCCTATAATTACCCTAAGCAATGCATTGCTAACAAAAAAATGTATTACCAGTCCCAAATAATGTTACTAGTTTATGAGAATTCTGAATAATACTGATCAGCTTTGAATAGTATGTCACTTCAGTAATGACTTCTTAATGATACAAAAAATATATATATATATATATATATATAATAATGCTTTGTAACGGGCAAATAACTGCCACTGTTTATTGTAATGAGACTACTTATAATGCCCATGATTATTAATGCTATGACTGTAATTAAATGATTTTTAATCATGAGTTCTTAATGGTGTGTATCACCAGTTTCAAGTAATGCTACTCATTTAAGAAAGTTCTGAATAATACTGAATGATGAACAATGTTTTATACTATTCAATACTTACTGGCCACTGAGTGCCAATAATTAAGTCACTAAATGAATTACGTTAATAATTATGCCATTAATTAGCCCCTGTTTTCAATTATGATTTTTCATGTTCTATAACTGGCCATTGAGTGCCAATAATTAATGTCACTAAATGAATTATGTTATTAATCGTGCCATTAATTAGCTCTTGTTTCCTATGTTGACTTTTCATGTTTTGGTAAATGGCCAATGAGTGCCAATAATTTGTATCACTCAATGTATTATGTTAATGCTAGGCCAATAATTGACTCTTTTTTTTCAATGAAGACTTCTGATGAACATTATTCTGTCATACTAAATATGCTTTGTAACTGGCCAAGGACTGCCACTGTTTATTGTAATACGATTACCCATGATGCCAATAATTTAATTTTATGAGCATTATTCTGTAATACTACATACTTGGTACAGAAATGTTCAATAACTGGGCTATGAATGCCGCAAACTACTACTGTAATTCTCAATGAAGCCTATTATGTGACTTAATGTCCTTCACCTTATGAGCTAACTACCCTGAATTACTGCAATATCCATTTGTCCTGTCCATCCTCACGATCATGGGGCACTATATTTGGTTTTTGCACTAATTCTACGTTGGTGTGCCTTGTAAGAGCGTGGTTTTGACACGACATGCTGTCCACCACCGTGGGCGATGAAGACGTTATTATGGTCCCACTGTTTGGTGTACCTAATGTACTGCCAAAATGAAAACATGGAACATTACTACGACAGTTCAGTGTCTTGGCTACGCTGATAAATTCTGATGGGAAAAGAACTTCAAATTGTGTCACTTGGTGTTGTACTTCTGTGGAAAGATATGGACTTTCAGAACAGCTGTGTGCAATCTAAAGTGCTACAACCATGATGCAATCCTTCCCTTTCCTATCCTAATTCTTGTCACATAGTGAAGATCATTTTTTTGCTAACATCATTTATGTTCGTGGGGTATACATTTTTTTTTCGATTTGCTTAACTCCAGTGCGAGTACACTTATGTCACTTGTCGACATGGCTTTTGCCATTATGTTTATATGTTGTGAAAATGCTAAAGACATTTTTTCGATGTGTTCTGAAGTACAGTATATGTGCACTCTTGTCTTTTATATTGTATATACATTTTTATTTTGATGATATGTTCTGAACTACAGTGCATGTGCGCTTATGTTATGTGTTAATATGTTTTCTACTGAACTTCAGTGCCTGTGCACTTTTCTCATTTTTCAATATGATTTGTACTCATTCTGTATGTTCAATACTTCAGTGCATATGCACGTATGTCATTTGTTACTCATTGTATATACATTTCGTCATTTGCTGATATGTTCTCAACTGCAGTGCATGTGCACTCATGTCACTTGTCAACATGATTTTTTGCCATTCTGTTTATTTGTTCTGAAAATGCTAAAGAATTTTTTTTAGTGCGTGTGCACGTTATTATCCATCAAATAATTTGTATATACATTTTTCTAATCTGCGAATATGTTTTGTACTCATATCTTGTCTTTGTCTGAAATGTTTTGTACTCGGTGCATGTGCCCAACATTTAATTCATGTATCTAAATATTCTGTAAATTGTACAAGTTGATTAATTAAAGAAAAAATTTTGCCGCGCTTGGCAAGTCCAAATGACTCACCAACGCTGCCAAATTTTTGCCCCCCCCAGTGGAGGGTTATGAAACACGTATGTTGTGTGGCGGCGATGGCGAGGCATTGCAGAGTCTCTGACCAGAGAGCCATTTATCGTGGCGAGTCTGCGCTTGACCGCGCGAGAGTTGCGAGCGGTACTCTATCAGTAGTCGTCGTGCAGTACAGTTGCGATCAGTAGTCAGTGGGCAGTCTGTGAGCAGTGCAGTCTGTCGGTAGTAGCAGCCCAGTGCAGTTGTGTGATGTAGTCGGTCCGCAGTAGTAGTCGAGTACAGTTGTGTGTGAGGAGTCGCCGGGCGTCGACATGGCACTCTGGTCAAGATTCAGGATGAGGTATATCATTTTTAAATGCGCTCGGCTAATAATGTAAATTAACTGTAATTAATTTGTGCAACAATCGCCCCAATAATAATTTTGATTTCAAAGCAATATTTTTAACAAAAGAACTATTTAATTGAACGAACGATTTCCTTCCATTTCCTTTAAAGAAAAGTTTCAGTTAAATTTCAAAAAAAAAAAAAAAAAAAAATATTACTTGCGATGCAGTTCCTCCAAGCCGTGGCCAACAATAAGAGCAGAAATTTGACATGCAGTTTCAATGAGGTAAGAAATTAATTACGATTTTTTTGCACAGGGCCAAAGAGCGATATTTTGGTTTAATTGAGTTTACATTGTCACTGAAGTCTCATTAGCATTGAATTGTTTTTCATTATTTTCGTGACAGCTTACACCTTGAGTCAGATTGCGATTCTCATTTTTATTGTCATTAAATTTATTTGCTGGGAGCTTACGTTAGGTTGTATTCTTGTTAACATTCAACTATTGTGTTTCAAAATTTCTCTGGGGAGCTTACACTTAGCACAATGTGCATTAGCATTCTTAAATAATATACTTTTAAAATTACGGTGGGGAGGTTACAACGTTACTACAGGAAATAATAGAAATAAAAACCGAAAACGGGTCATTACAGAGATCGGTTATTTTGATCAGTTTTGATAGTCAGTTTAAACTGGTGTTTAACCGCCATTCCTATCGTGTTGTTGCCGGTAGGAGTCTCCCAGAGGCTAGGCAGTTCGCACACCCGCTCGTCCATTATCACGTTGAGTCGAGATGGCTGTAACACAGCATCAAGCTATTTTGAGTTACCCGTTTTGACATGTGTTATTCAGTATCAATAGCGTGGCGTTATTTTCGTTGTTTTCTTAAGAATGAGCTACCTCAACGATGGATCGTTGGTAAGCAGTCACCTCCAGGGTCACTTGACCTCACGATTTATGTTTTTTTTTGTGGTGATTTATGAAAGACTTCCTGAAAGTGACACCCCTCAGAACTAATTTGGGTCACTCCGACGCCGTATAGCTGGCCTGGTCAAGATATGCGATCCCAGAGCGCGATCTCGCTCCGCGTACACAGCCATGCCTGCACAGTGCTCTGGCTTCCCCCACCACTCCGCTATTGCTACAAAGTATGTGAGCGAGAGGGCTATATGCTGAGGTCTGTACGCACAAGAGACTTAGGAAGACGTGTTTGCAAGACAGTGTGACTACTTCCAAGAGTCGAATACTGCACTATACGTTTACAAGAGTGTTTCCTTTCAACTTTTTATATTTCCACCAAAGCTATACTGCTTAATTCAACAGATATGTTACATAGTGAGCAGAACTACAAAAAGCTTTACACACAGGCATTTAACATTTAGTTGTAAAATTCATAAATTTCTACACATTTCGAATTTGGAATATGTAATATATCTGGAACTATGATTCGTGACACAGTAAACACATGGAGGTACGCCGATAAGAAAGTTTTAAACCCGAACAGTTGCGGGACTTCGTCGATTTCGTAACACAAAAAGCCGTTTGCACACATACGTTGAACCGAACATTGAAATAACTTTAGCTGTATATCTGTGCCGTAGAGAACATTTCTCTTGGCGTAACATTTTATGAGAGTCTTGTGAATTCCTGGATTTGATAAACGGGTTATTGAGACGCGTGCTAAACTGTACGTCTATCAGCACAACTTGGAAGTACATCGGCAGCCCAAAGCGAAGACAGTCTGAAAAATAAATCGAAATTAGTCTTCAACGTGCAAAGTCTTGGAATCTCTCTTGACAACTCATCATGAAATATTCCAATTGCTGAAAACTAGTCAGTCGTGTTTGGTATACAGATGTCTGTCTTTAGTATCGGGAAATGTTTCATGGAATGAACTTCGACCTTTTTTTTTTTTACATATGATTAATTTTTGTTTCAGAACATCAATCTTGTCTGTCATGTCTGTTAGCAACCTATTCTCTCCTTGAATTAAAAGATTTAACGAATTCACATAGTTGGTGAAGTCACCTATAAAACAATTTTTCACTGAACTATTTGCCTTTAATTCAATTTATTCCCTAATGGGCACATAAAGTTCAGCCAGCGTTCACTGTCGTTCGTCAGACGACAAGTGCATGATATCGTTTTCTTGTCTGATGTTGTAATGATGTTCCAATGAATGTTCTTCCTGCTCATGATAATGTGATGGCGTAATAAGCAGTTCGTATGACCTCCAAAGTACTGCTGAAGTAAAGCGATTCCCATTCAGCATTGAATAAGTAGCTTCTCCACTCTTTCTTATTTTGGACAAATGCCATGGACGTCATGTTATTCCTCATACTAAACTCCATACGAACAGGCCTCGGAAGGCCCAACGGTATTGACCAACCGCCGTGTCATACTCAGCCTATAGGCGTCACTGGATGCGAATATGGCGGAACATGTGGTCAGCACACCGCTCTCGCTGCCATTGTCAGTTTTCATGACCCGAGTCACTACTTCTCAGTCAAATAGCTCCTCAATTTGCCCCTCAAGGGCTGAGTGCATCCTGCTTGGCAACAATGCTCGGCAGACCAGATGGTCCCCTATCCGAATGGTAGCCAATCCCGACAGCGGTGATCTGACGGGAACGGGCATTACTACTGCGGCAAGGCCGTTGGTCTTTTATTCCTAATGCCGAACGTAAATCTAACTGAACACAGCGGGTATTGTTAGCAAACTGTTAAAAGCCGACTGCTTTTTTCTAGCGGCGTCCGGCTGCAGCTTTTCTTTCCCCTCACTTCTTGCCCCTGAGCCACACTTACCGCTTGGTTCGGAGCGCTGGCTATGAGCGCAGCTGGAGCAAAAAAGTTCAAATGTGCGTGAAATCTTATGGGACTTAACTGCTAAGGTCATCAGTCCCTAAGCTTACACACTACGCAACTTAAATTATCCTAAGGACAAACACACACGCCCTTGTCCGAGGGAGGACTAGAAACTCCGCCGGGACCAGCCGCACAGTACATGACTGCAGCGCCTCAGACCGCTCGGCTAATCCCGCGCGGCACGGCTGGAATGCTCGCGCTCGTGGAGCGCTGTTTAGCCAGGCCTACCTAACAGCACCAGTGGTGAGTGTAGTAATTCCTTACATACTCGCAAAAATGTGGGTCAAATTTCACCTTTGTCTGAATGTTTGACGTGCACCTGGTGGAGGGAACATTGAGTACTTGTGAGATCTAAATGAAAACTATGAACCTATAAGTAATTCTAAAGAGTAGACCAAGAATGTATCTCCAGGCATGTAAGAGCTATACTCTTGAAAACCTGCACAGTTCTTTTGAAAATAAAATTCTTTGTATTCCTATGTGTAGATTAAAATTTATCGTAATATTCTATCTCCATACATATAAAAGAGACAGTCTCGTGAAAGCGGATGAGTCTTTTTGAAACATCCTATACATTATCTCATTTAAATGGAACAATACACATTAATAAAGCATCCACTCCATAATATGATTTAGTGATATACTATCTCTTATATATTATAAAATACAGTATACTAATTTACTGTTGCCGGCCGCTGTGGCCGAGTGGTTCTAGGCACTTCAGTCCGGAACCGCACTTCTGCTGGGGTCGCAGGTTCGAATCCTGCCTCGGGCATGGATGTGTGTGATGTCCTTAGGTTAGTAAGGTTTCAGTAGTTCTAAGTCTAGGGGACAGATGACCTTAGATGTTAAGTCCCATAGTGCTTAGAGCCATTTGAACCATTTTAATTTATTGTTTGTTTCATTCATAAGTCTGCAGACTGATTTGTTATGGGTCGTCACAATTCCTCTCCTGTGCCATCCTCTTCATCTCAGAGTGGCACTTGCGCCAGCCCCCATCAGTAATTTGTTGGATGTTTTCCAATGTCTGTCTTTCCCTAAAGTTTTCACCGTCTACAGCTGTCTCTAGTGCCATGGAAGTTATTCCCTGATGTCTTAAGAGATCATCCTGTCCCTTTCTCGTCAGTGGTCCCCATATATTCCTTCCCTCGCCGGCTCTGCAGAGAACCTCTTTATTTTTTACCTTATTAGTCCACTTAATTTTCAACATTTTTCTCTAGCACCACATCTCAAGTGCTTCGATTCTCTTCTGTTTTGGTTTTCCCACAGTCCCTGGTTCACTTCCATACAATGCTGTGCTCCAAAAATACATTGTCAGATTATTGTTCCTCGAATTAACGCCCATGTTTGATACTAGTAGAATTTTTTCGGCCAGGAACGCCCTCTTTACCCACGCTACTCCGATTTTTATGCCCTCTTGTTTCGTCCGTCATGTATTGTTTTGTTTCCTAGGTAGGAGGCATCCTTCTCTTCACCCAACTGGTGGTCAACAATCTTTACGTAAGGATTCCCAGTATTTTCAATTCTGCTGCTCTTCATAACTTTCGTCTTTCTTCGGTTTATAATTTCCACATTAACTCTTAATGGCGATTCTCTAAAAAGTCAGTCTACTCAGTATTGACAGAACTTTGTATATAATATATTGTCAAGCTCATTAAAACATTCTCTCTGCTTATTCATCGGCTAGGATAACCATTTTATTATTAAAGCTTAGTAGAAGGAGCCTGTACCATAGCAGAACTCCCATCTGGCTTTTTTTTGCGTCATTATAAATCGTAGAACATTCGTTATTGTGTCGAATGCACCAAACTACCTTTGAGTCACAGACATGGACAGGGAACTTGTCATTCTTAGAGCAATGCAACCGTTTGAAGAAATGTTGCCCAGTTTTTGCTGAAGCATTGTAATTAGGAGCAGAAATGGATTTAGAGGTTAATTGAAGTTCGCAGCTTTAGTGACTAATGTTAACCTCTGTCGCTTCTTTCTTTCTGAGAGATAAACTGATACTCTTTTCAGGATTTTTGCTGATGATTTAACTAACTCTAATGAAAAATCTATAATAAAAAAGCTGCACAGATATTCAATCAGAACTTGATGAAGTATCAAGGCCGGCCGAAGTGGCCGTGCGGTTAAAGGCGCTGCAGTCTGGAACCGCAAGACCGCTACGGTCGCAGGTTCGAATCCTGCCTCAGGCATGGATGTTTGTGATGTCCTTAGGTTAGTTAGGTTTAACTAGTTCTAAGTTCTAGGGGACTAATGACCTCAGCAGTTGAGTCCCATAGTGCTCAGAGCCATTTGAACCATTTTTTGAAGTATCAAACCCGCAGCTTGCTTTAAATGTTCACAAATACAAGACTGAACTCTTCACAGAAAGAAAAAATCGTAGTATTCGAAGACTGCAATAACAGTGACTCACAACTGGAATTACTGAACTCATACAATTACCTTGCTGTTTTAATTTGTAGGGGTATGAAATAGAACGGCCACAGAGACTTCACTGTAGGAAAAGAAGACGCAGACTTCAGTTTATTAGCAGGAGACTCGGAGAGTGAAATAAATCTATGAAGGAGATCGTTTGTGACCCGTCCCTTACGAAATAATGTCCATGCTGAACGTATAAAAATAAAGGCAGTATGAATAGTCACGAATGTTTTTGACCCACGGGAGAACGTCTCGGAAGTGCTAGAAATCCTGAACTGACAGACGCTTGAAGATAGACGTAAGCTAGCCCGCAAAAGCTCTCATACAAAGTTTCAAGAACTTATCGCTCTGTATCGACAGGAAATACAAGATGAGACTAATTACAACACACACAGATTTATATAAGCACCCATTTGTTCAAGGAGAAGTACCCTCGGCCATGCACATGATCCTAATTTTCAGTGCGGTTCATTGCAGCGCTATGGCCATTTTCAGATACAGGTGCACATCGATTTCGAGTGTGCCATCGCATCTCAAACCATACATTCGCACACACACAAGTCAAAGTGCGTAAAACCAATTCGTGTTCCCGTGAAGTGGAATCTGTTCTGACACACACACTTTTCAAAGTAAGTACGGATACTACCAGAACTTACAGACAAGAAATTCGACTTGTGCTCCCATGCAACACTGTTTTTCAAAAATATGATGAAGCACTTGTCATCGATGTACACCTGCGTTTGAAAATTCCGGGTTTTAAAAAAAGATACCGTGTAGTTCACCTGCGACGTTCTATTTGGAGTACCAGTTCCATCTCGTAATACACTTCATATTCAGACCCACATAACTATTATCGCGAGGCGTAGCTTGTCAGCAGAGCGAGAATCACAGATAGTTGTTGTTATCTGTAAATTCTCGCTCTTCTAACAAGGTACGTCTTGCAGCAATAGTTATGTGGATCTGAATATGGCGTATATTATGAGCTGAAGTTGATATTCAAAATAGAACATATCAGGTGAACCAGATGGCGTCTTCTTTCCCTGTAGTTACAGTGGTCACAGTTCCCAATCTTCAAATATATAATATCTACGTTCTGAATGCGGATAGTAACGTAAAATAAATATTATGTAACAGTGCAGTTTGTTACAGTGTGCGAAGATCGTTCTGAAGGTAAACCACGTTGAAGTCGCCTGGATAGCCAAGTACGTTAACGCATTGCTTCAGGGATTCGGGCATTGGAACCTGCCCCGGATAGAGTCTGCCTCATGGATTAATGACGAGACCCGGTGAGGTGGCTACCTCGATGTCACTTTTAGGCGATTCTCTACATGGAGCTAGGTAGATAGCGGGCTGTTACCCCCATATCCCGCCTCAGATACACGTTATGCAAACATTTAGAAATCGTTCTTACTCTTGAACACGATATTTCCTCTAGACGCAGTCAGATGGAGTGCACAAATTTCGTCCCGGGGGTTGGGGGGTGGGGTGGGGGGGGTAGGGGGGGGGATAGTGGTGTCAAGAGGAGTACGCGGTCACCGACTGTCACTAAGATTACCAAAACCCAAATAACAACGCCTACCACGTAGAGAAACTTTTTACCAAAGTTAAATCACCAAACAGCCCAACATTCTCTTTCAGTTCATTTTCAACTTGCGAGTAGGTGGAACAGCGCTACTAGATGTTGACCATGCCTAAAAAATCAAATTCACTTCCTACTACAGACGTAAGTTGACCTTGTCTATATAATCAGAAGGAAGCAGATCCGAAGTGATGATAGATTAAGGACAGAAAGGCCATCACAACTCTACTGAAATAAAAGTCGAGTACAAACTACTCGAAAAAGGTGTAGTTTGTAAAAGAAAGGGATATGATTACATCAAAAATGGAATTCGTACAAGATGAAAGAAAGGCACTGAAGTCTGTGGTAAAACTGCGAGGATGCAAGGTAATGCTTACTGGACTGGGAGACAATGCTGGGAGTCAACGCTCGACCAGTGCAGCAAAACTCTACGTTTAAGTTATTTAATGATATTTACAGAAGGATGAAATAAAAAAATTTAACTGAGGACGAGATACGTTTTGATGACGGCACACAGCAGTAGAACGGAACACCTTTTACCTAAATGGCTGCGTGGAGGCGTCGGTGGTCCGCCTGTGAAGGTAATTATGAATGGCCATCGTAATCTCAGACGGCCGTAGTGTCGCAACTACCGTACATCAAGACCGCGGATTGGTTATCCGATTAACTGGTAGCATTACGTTGATTCCTGGTGCCTGTACGACTCAATTAGCTATATCCACATGCACATAAACTGTATGACTATGTGGTTTGGACTGACTGCACTACCCACGAAAACCCCTCTAGCCTGCAGATGTGTCCGAATGAGTGAGAGTTCTTGCTTGGGGAGGTTTAACATCTCGTGTTTCGGAGAAAACGGCCGCCTGCGCGAAGGGCTGTGCTTGTCATAGAGAACCTGATGGTGCCCGTTTGCACAGTTCTTATTAGGCTACAGAGCCGGCACTGACTTCCTCTAACGGTCAGGATCTCTCCTCTGCGGCCTTTGGCGCATCCACGCGTGAAGGACCGTTTAAATTACCCACAGAGGGCTCCCATCCAACAGAAAACGATATCTTGCCGAAAATGACCAACTCTTGAATTATTAGCAACCATGAAAATTGATGGCCAGTAATCCCTTATTGTGGTGTCATCCCTCTCTACCTGGTATCCCTTGTCCACGTTTTCACATACGAGGGTCACTCCAAAAGAAATGGACACTATTTTTGTAAAAATACAGTTTTCATTCTGCATGTGTGAAAGTTTTACAGTGTGTAGATACATTCTTCCCGCTTGTTTTCAAACTTCGTTCAACCTGTTCCCGTGAGTGGCGCCGTCACAGCATGCCTTCAAGATGGCTGCTGCACCTGACGTTCGTCAGAAGCAACGTGCTGTCATAGAATTCCTGTGCCGTTAAAACGAGACCGTGGGAAACATCCACAAGAGGTTGAAAAAGGTGTATAGAGATGCTGCTGTCGATGGCAGTACAGTTAGTCTGTGAGCAAGCGGGTTACGTGACGAAAGCGGGCACTGCAATATTGAGCATTATCCTCGCAGAGGCAGGCCTCGTACTGCACACACTCAAATGTGCAGAGAGTTAACGAATTGGTGACTGATGACAGACGCATCACAGTGAACGAATTGTCACGCTACGTTGAGATAGGGGAAGGAAGTGTTTGCAGAATACTGAAAGTTTTGGCGTTAAAAAAGGATTGTGCCAGGTGGATTTCCAGGACGTATACAGTGGCTCACAAAGAAACCAGAAAAACGGCATGCAGCGAACTTTTGGAACAGTACGAGAATGGTGGAGATGAATTTCTTGGAAGAATTGTGACAAGTGATGAAACACGGCTCCATCATTTTTCACCAGAGAAGAAGAGGCAATCAATTGAGTGGCATCATGCAAATTCACCCAAGAAAAATAATTCAAAACCTTCTGCTGGAAAAGTTATGGCTGCGGTGTTTTTCGATTCCGAAGGACTCTTGCTTGTGGACATCATGCCAAGTGGAACCATCATAAATTCCGATGCATATGTGACTACACTGAAGAAACTTCAAGCTCGACTTAGTCGTGTTCGACCACATCGGCAAAAGCAGGATGTTTTGCTGTTGCACGACAATGCACGGCCACATGTCAGTCAAAAAACCATGGAAGCGATCACAAAACTCGGTTGGACAACACTGAAACAACCGCCTTACAGTCTTGACCTGGTTCCATGTGACTATCATCTCTTTGGGAAACTGAAAGACTCTCTTCGTGGAACACGGTTTGGAGATGATGACTCCCTTGCGCACGCTGGCAAACAGTGGCTCCAACAGGTTAGTCCAGAATTTTACCGTTCAGGTATACAGGCGCTGGTTCCAAGATGGCGTAAGGCAGTTGAGAGGGATGGAAATTATGTGGAGAAATGAAAATATTGTTCCTAAAGGATGTATCTACACACTGTAAAACTTTCAAACATGTAGAATAAAAGATGTATTTAAAAAAATAGTGTGCATTTCTTTTGGAGTGACCCTCGTACATAAAATGTCAAATAGCTTGAAGTTAACATTAAATACTTTTTATTACAATACCTTAGGCAGCCTGAAAGGTTCGTTAGCCTGTGATGCAGATGTGGCGATACTAATTTTCCACCCATGGAGGATGCAGCATCAGAATTTCCATATTGCTTTCCGCCAAAAATATCCTTCCTTTTGAGAAAAAATAGAAACTTTCCCTCTTAAACTGCCGAAGCAACTCCTTCGTCAACGCAGCGGCATTCATTACTGTGGTGTCACTGCAAGGCACCACACTTGCTAGGTTGTAGACTTCAAATCGGCCGCGGTCCGTCAGTACACATAGGATCCGCTTGTCGCCACTGTCGACGCTAGCAGACCGAGCGCCGCCACTCGGCTGGTCTTACGGGACAAGCTAGCGCACTGGTCAGTTCTACAGCCGACTTTAATAGGGATGGTTCACTTGTTATAGCTTCAGAGATCTCATGTGCAGAGACGCTAGTTAGCATAGCCTTCAGCTAAGTCAATAGCTACGACCTAGCTAGGCGCCACGTACAGTTTATGCATTGACAATTGATCAATATATGTGAAGCAATCAGAATTGTAAAGAAGTATTCGAAGTTCAGTCTATAACTGTACTTGTAAATATTATTGTACAAAGTCAAGATAGACGTTCACCGCTGATGCTGAATTAACGCTAAGTATTTAGTTGTATTCCTGTCTACTAACTTTCTAATCACCTAAGATGTTCCAGATACATCCCGTCAAGTATAGTTCATTGATCCTCACGTCTGCCTACGTGATCAACGCGTGCAATTAATGGCCACACCTCGTGATCAGACTAAGAGTCAAACTGCGTGACTCAGCCGGGTCACCCTTTTTCCATGAGGCCCATAGTTCCGCCTCATACATAACATTTACTTACAGTGTTAAGCTATCAGAAGACGAGGAACCCACACGTTATACACTTTTCTATATCCCAGACCACCACCAACAATTGCACTACTTTTAGCAAAGGGCTGTGCCCTTCGACGCATGGTTCAAAAAATGGCTCTGAGCACTATGGGACTTAACATCTATGGTCATCAGTCCCCTAGAACTTAGAACTACTTAAACCTAACTAACCCAAGGACAGCACACAACACCCAGCCATCACGAGGCAGAGAAAATCCCTGAGCCCGCCGGGAATCGAACCAGGGAACCCGGGCGTGGGAAGCGAGAACGCTACCGCACGACCACGAGATGCGGGCTCGACGCATGGTGATTTACTAAAAGGATACTTGGTAGTTGCAACTGAACGTTTATAAACTTCAGATATAACAGCTTGTCGTGGTGACATATAATCACACAGGTTCTTGTAGACGACTTTCGGTGGCAACTTGCAAAATGCTTTGTAAAGAGTTTGTTGTTTTTTTCTGTTTGTGTAGATATAGCAGACACGCAGCTAGATGCGACATTCTTAGCAGCGTTGAAGTAAAAATGGAAAATGTCGCTTTGCCATGAAATTTATTAGCTTATGTGTCCACATCCGGGGCGTCAGTCGTTTTGGTAAGTGAATTAAGGATTCGTAGCGCAACTAAATAGGAAAATGAAAAAACTTCTAGCACCCAAATCTGCAGCGTGTAGAATCCAATCTGCAGTGCGACACGGAATATACGGGACGAACCAGAACGCCACCGACAAACTTTCAAAGGTTGTTCGCAGCAACAGCCCAGGGAAGCGTAGCTGTGCCGCTCCTCCATTGCATTCAGTGAACCCACACACAATGCGAACTCATCATCACTAAAACTGTCCCTACTACTGTGTGTCACTGTTAACGTACAACTAACATTACCGGAAAAACGGATTAGAGACGTAACGGAGCAGTTCTTAAAGCAAGCTTGAGGACGTAGAGCACAGTGGGCATTACTGTTGTCAACAATAGGTACCGAGAGTGAATAGAACAAGTTTGTTTCCAGACAATGTAGAGTACATACCGTCGACAGTTGCTCAGCTCTGCACTATTTTCAGTGCAATACAGACATGAAGGTATCTGTGGCAGGCCATCAAATGAACTCTGCGACGAGCGGCCCGAGATCGTGGATCGTAGATACGAAAATACTCAGAAGGTATACCTGAACAAAAGTGTATCGATAGAGTTTTGATTCGTGCTAAAATGGTTGAAATGGCTCTGAACATTATCGGACTTAACATCTGAGGTCATCAGTCCCCTAGAACTTAGAACTACTTAACCCTAACTAACCTAAGGACATTACACACATCCATGCCCGAGTCAGGATTCGAACCTGCGACCGTAGCGGTCGCGCGGTTCCAGACTGAAGCGCCTAGAACCGCTCGGCCACAATGGCCGGCCCCGATTCGTACTGTTTATATGGACAAGCTAGATTTTTTTTCAAGCAACATGATTCTGTGGTTAGTGTACTGGACTCGCTTTCGGGAGGACAACGTTCAAATCCGTGCCTGCCCATCGAGATTTAGTTTTACGTCATTTCTCTAACTTCTTGAGGCAAAGTCTAGATGGATCCTTTGAAAGTGCAAGGCCGATTTCATCCCCCATCCATGAAACAATCCGAACCTTGGCTCTTTCTCTAATGACCTCGATGTCCTTACTTCCGTTCTAGAATTTCTTCCAGGATCGCTTACGTCGTTTACACTAGTTTCCACACGACTCCCCACCCTATTGGCTCTGAGCACTATGCGACTTAACTTCTGAGGTCATCAGTCGCCTAGAACCCAGAACTAATTAAACCTAACTAACCTAAGGACATCACACACATCCATGCCCGAGGCAGGATTCGAACCTGCGAACGTAGCGGTCGCTCGGCTCCAGATTGTAGCCCCTAGAACCGCACGGCCACTCCGGCCAGCCCCCACCCTATTCCCAGTGTGGATGACAGTAGTGCAGAACTAGCTGCTAGCAAGCCTTCGCTCGTTTGCTGTGAATCTCTATGCTTATCGTATTCAAACCTGTTCTTGGAGGAGTCTGAAACATTTTATTGACTTATTCCCAAAAACCGTAGTAATACGAAGGTCGTAATAGCACAAGCGAGTAACCGGGGCATTCGCGAGCCACCCTTCCCAGTGTTTCAGATGGGTGCGTGCACGTTTGTGGAATTACATTACAAACTTGTCACTCAGGTCGGAGCCGCAAATATTTTTTTATCCCCCGTTTTATAAAAGGTTTCGGAGGTGCTACAGGCGCGGCGGCGGGCTTTCAGCGACGGGGTCGCCAACTAATGCGCGACGGCCGCCTCAATTAGCGTGCCGCGGCCGCTGCGTTTGTGGCCGGCCGCGCTTCATCTCCGGTCCGCGGCCGCGCCGGGGGCGGCGGGGGCGGCCGGAGGCGGCAGCACCGCGCCACCTCCCACCCCCACTTAAACCGCGCCCGCCACCGCCGCCGCGGCAAAAAACTTTTAAAAGTGCCATCCCGTCATCGCGGAGCCGATAACACGTCACACAATGGCGGCAGCGCGCGTTAACAGCTTTCAGCGCCAGGGGGACGGGCGCCGGTGTTGGCGCGAGGGCTAAAACGCCGCCGGCGGAAGACGGGGGGTTAGCGGGGGTGGCGCGGGGACGGACGGCACCCACCCACCCCCGGGCCTGCCGAACCGTGTTAACCGAAAATAGAGTAATAATTCGATTCCAAAAAATCATTATTGGAGTATGGAGCGTTGACTGACTTGACTTAATTCAATCTGCGTTTTCATTTACTCGTCACGGCGCGGCGCGGCGGGGGCGCGCCCGGCTGGCGCGCTGCGTCAGGACAAGTTTTCGGGGGCTGTTTACTCGCCGCTTTGCGACTTGGCCCGCTGTCCGCCCTCGCGCCGTCCGGCGCCCTCTCGCCCTTTTGATTTGGAGGCCGGCTTGCTGCTGCAGCCCTCGGCGCTCCGGCAAACAAAGGACTGATACTCGACGCGCAAGTGGGCAAACGAAGTTAAACATGAAGTCAGCCAGAAGAGCGAGCGGGGGTCGCCGTATCTGTGGGGGCCGCGCTCGCCCTCCCCTCCCCCTACTTTCCCTCCCCCCCCCCTCTCCAGGGCGAGCCAATAACGCTCCGCCAGAGGCGAGACGCCGGGCGGCGCCGAGGAGCCGTCGACAAACAAGAGGGCACCACTCAATTACGCCGCATTTATCGGTAATGGCTTATAAATTGACGTTTGTGTTACTCTTAAACGCAGTTAAGGGGCGGGACCTCGCTCCCCACTTGCTCACCACCTCCCCACGAGGAGGCAGAGATGTGCGCCAGAGTTCTTTGAGAGAGGGGCCGTGACTCAGGCATCAGCATTGCTAAGCGGCGTTTCTCACACCAATCGTCAAGGGGCGCGGACGTCGAACAACATATCATCGTACTCAAAAATAACATTCAGTTGCACACTGGCGGAACACCCCTTGGGATATACACCATGTCTGAAAAACTTGTCTCACATTGCTATGGGAGATGCTATTGTTGGAAACTAGAACGAAAGTTGTTATAATTATACGTCCGGATACGAATAACTGTTGAGATAAGGGCCGATTTGTGTGTTACGAGTAATACACGGTGTGTTCCAGTGTAAAGTTGTGAACCACAGTGCTACCTCGTCACGAGTCCTTGAACTTTCAGTAACAGCCTTGTGGAAGACCAAAGCACTAGCAGCAGGCGTCCTGGCCGCGAATGCAACAGTACGTGTCTGACGCTCGTCGGAAAACGGCGGTGGAGCAGTGAGGCAACATCGAGTTTTGTGTCTGTGAGCGAGACCGGAATACCGCGGGGTAGGTACTTGGTCATTCCTGCACGACAACACCCCAGCTCACCAAGCGAAGAAAGCCAATGGATCATAGCCCCGCGTAGCAGACCGCATTCGCTAGTTTTGGCCCCAGCCGACTTCTGGTTGTTCCCCAAATTGAAGGTGGTAATGAAAGGACACCGTTATGACGGAATTAAAAAGGTACTAGAAAAGTGTACTGAAGCACAAATGCAGTTTCGAAAAGACACTACAGCGACTATTTACAAATACTTTTCAAAACGATTTCAGGGAGATACTACTGTGAAAAAAATACGACGATTTTGTTAAGGTAATCAATGATTATTGTTTTTCATAGGTTCGGTCCTAACGGAACTGGGTCACACCTCCGTACAAGTGCTACTCACAATTAGTGATGCAGGCCGTTTTACTATTGCTGTTCGTCACGCATGTCTGAATGGCTGGATTTTGTAGAACACAGATGATGACGCTGATACCTCTCATAGGAGTGCAGTGATCTGCTGCAACAGTACTACCCGTGCAATAGCAATAGAACAAGTTTAGTGAACGAACTGAACTGTAAACAGTGCAATGGGGAACTGACATATGTGGTGAACGAAATCGACAGTGTCCCATTCCATCTGCAAGAATGTTTAGCAGGCTGTTCCTGGGATTTTCAGACACTGAATCATTCGCAGCAAAGATAGCGTATTACGGTAAGCTTCATTCAGTTCACCCGCACGAGACGGAGGAGCAGCTATTACGACATGTAGAACTTCGTCTTAAAACAATTGTGTAAATAACTGAAGTTGTTGTAAGTTCAAATGGCTCTGAGCAATATGGGACTTAACTTCTGAGGTCATCAGTCCCCTAGAACTTAGAACTGCTTAAAACTAACTAACCTAAGGACACCACACACATCCATGCCCGAGGCAGGATTCGAACCTGCGACCGCAGTGGTCGCGCGGCTCCAGACTGTAGCGCCTAGAACCGCTCGGCCACTCCGGCCGGCAAGTTGCTGTAAGTATCAACCACACTTCCGCGTTGTCAATTTTGCACGAGCGGTTGGCCGGCCGGAGTGGCCAAACGGTTCTAGGCGCTACAGTCTGGAACTGTGTGACCGCTACGGTCGCAGGTTCGAATCCTGCCTCGGGCATGGATGTGTGTGATCTCCTTAGGTTAGTTAGGTTTAAGTAGTTCTAAGTTCTAGGGGACTGATGACCTCAGAAGTTAAGTCCCATAGTGCTCAGAGCCATTTGAACCATTTGAACGAGCGGTTGGTTTATCCTTATCATATATAACGCGTGCAAGCTCTGCAACCAACAGACCATCGCCGGCCGGGGTGGCCGAGCGGTTCTTGGCGCTACAGTCTGGAACCGCGCGACCTCTACGGTCGCAGGTTCGAAACCTGCCTCGGGCATGGATGTATGATGTTCTTAGGTTGGTTAGGTTAAGTAGTTCTAAGTTCTAGGGGACTGATGACCTTAGAAGCTAAGTCTCATAGTGCTCAGAGCCATTTGAACCAACAGATCATCGTGTACTATTACAGTTCTGCCAATGGCTATATACAAGAAACTGCTGAACATCCACAGTTCAGAGCCTGCATTTTATTTTCAGACGACATAGCGTTCACAAGAGATGGCACAGTAAACTATCAAAATGACCACCTGTGGGTAACAAATCCTTGAGCAAACACAGAAGTGAGGCAACAGCGTCGCTTCAGTATGAATTTATGGGCAGGAATTGTTGGTGACAGACCCATAGTGTCATACACTTTACCAAAAAGATTAATAGTGGTAGTGCACCACCGATTTCTGCGCTATGAATTAAAAGCGCTATTGGAGAACGTTACCCTTGCAGAAGGATACCAACGAGACACCATCCCATTCCCTACGGATTAGACGACAGTAACTCAGTGCATCTTTCGAAAATGATGGATTGGTCGTGGACGTCCGGTAGCACGGCTTGCTCGTTCATCAGACCTGAATCTTTTGGGTTCCTAACCGTGGGTACACCTAAGGACGTTGGCGTATGCCCAGTCCGTCGACAACCAACTTGTTCAAGCGTGGGCTCAGGCACTGAAAATACTCCAAACGTATCATAAACGGAACACCGAGCACAGCGAAGGCAGAGTGCAAACTGAGTCTCACCACTCGAATCCCTAGCGTGAACTACTCCCACAACTGCCGCCGGCACATCGCACGGTGCATACACGGTATCAGTGGAAAGGGGGGACGATCGGTATATATATAAATATACAGGGTTTCCCATTTATCTTAAACACCCTAAATAACTGTTTGTCCAGACGCAAATTGAAAATGTTTCAAGCAAATGTTCTTTAGCCGTCAGTGGGACATCAATAAGCTTGATTGCCTTCATCGTAGCTTTGTTCTTTACAAAGATATGAACAGCTGTATGACTTTTTTAAATGGCACCCTGTATTTTTTATTCGATAATTCATTTCCTCTCTAAAGACCTATTCAAAAATGTATCACAGTGTATCATTCACTGAAACCCAACGCTATAAATTACGTAACACAACATTGACTTTGAGCCCAGGATCAAACACTCGTCCACTTGCTGGAGTTGTCAGAAAACAAATGAAAACCAAGTAAAAACATAACACAAAATTGACTTTGACTCTTCTGTACCATTGCCCAGGAGCAGAACATTCAAAGGTTCTCAGAGTGGTGACACCGATGCACTCGTCGAATGAAAGAATTATTTACTGTTTCCAGTGAGAACTACAAGCAAGCACGATACGTTCCAGCATATGATCTGGAGTTGTTAGAATATCGCGATACACCACGTGGTTAATGCATCCCCAAAGAAAAAAGTCCAGAGGATTTAAATCAGGAGTTCTAGCAGGCCAATGTGGATTCGGGGTCTCATTAGAGTTGACACGACTAGGAGGTAGTTATAGTTACGTTATATGTGCCCAGTAGGTATGACGTGGAACGGCGTCCGTCCCTCATGACAACGCCACCCTGTAACTAGTAAGAAAACACAAACTCCTCTCGTGGTTTGGTCATATTTCAGTCACCGTCTTTCGTGATTAATGTCAATATTTCGATAGAGCAGCGCGTCAGAATGTATAAGCCGCTCATGCTTCTTCACTGATAAACGCGGCAGTTACACCACTCGATGACGCGATGACTCCCTTGAATTGAAATTATGACCACCAGTTTTCTTTTGTTGTGAGTCCGCGACAGACTTTTCAGCTTGCGCGAACTGGCTAACTGTAAAAAAATGGTTCAAATGGCTCTGAGCATTATGGGACTCGACTTCTGCGGTCATTAGTCCTCTTGAACTTAGAACTAGTTAAACCTAACTAACCTAAGGACATCACACACATCCATGCCCGAGGCAGGATTCGAACCTGCGACCGTAGCGGCCTCGCGGTTCCAGACTGCAGTGCCTAGAGCCGCACGGCCACTTCGGCCGGCAAAAAGGACTAAACTACTGTACTAAGTGTACCCGTACCTTCTCTTCGTTGGTGTACATTCTACTCACACAACTCTTCAACTGACGATGGTTGACGGAATGACGGGTGTTCATCCTACTTGTGTTTACAATGGTCCTCCGTCAACGCCAGCACGTGTATGTGTTCCATTACCCCGAGTACCTGCACTAAGCGCTGGGAGCGTCACCGTCAGTGTTGTGTTATGTAATTAATAACGTTGTGTTTCGGTGAATGGTACACTGTGGTACATTTTTGACTAGTTCTTTAGGAGAGGAAATGAATTACCGAACAAAAAATGCAGGGTTCAGTTTAAAAAAAGTCATTTCGCTGTTCTTATCTTTGTGAAAAACAAAGCTACAACAAAGACAATCGTGCTGATAGATGTCCCCCTGACGACTAAAGAACATTTGCCTGAAACATATTGTAATTTGTCTCTGCACAAACAGTTATTTAGGATGGTCACGATAAATGGGACGCCCTGTATATCGCAACTACTGTTCTACGACGTTAGTTAGCAGGAGTAACCTGATGATGATGGCACGTTACGCTGTCAAAAATTCGCTCTACATGCCCGAGGGACTTTCAAGCAGCATACTCGCCTGGAAAACCTACGAACACACATTCGAATACAGTAAGAACAGCGTAAGGCTTGACACAGTAGGGTTTGTTATATATCTTGGAATAACGCTGCACAACGAATGGAAGTGGAAGGTCGGTTGTAAGAAAGGTGAATGGTCCACTTCAGTTTACTGGAAGAATTCTAGAAATGTGTCACCTAACTATAAAGGAGGCCGCTTGTAGAACTCTTTTACGACTCATTCTAGAGTAGTGTTCCAGTGTACTGGATCCCCACCAGGTTGGATTAAACGAACACACTGAAGAAACTGAGAGGTGTCCTGCTAGATTTGTTACCGATAGATCAAACAACACGCGAGTTTTCGACACCGTAGCTGAGTGGGCGGCGGACTTGTCATGCCGGAGGTCCCGTGTTCGAATGCCGGCTGGGAAGGAGATTTTCTCCGTTCAGGGACTGGGTGTTTGTGTCATCTTCATCATCGTCACTTCCTCCTCATCGACGCGCAATTCACCGAAGCGGTGTTACCTCAAAAGCCTTGCACCAGGCGATCAGGCCTACCCGCCGAAAGGTCCTCTCCAAACGACATTTCATTTTTTTTTCAACAGGTGGGTGTAACGGAACTATTCCGAGAACTCAGATACGACCTTCTTTTCACGAAACTCTAATGAGCAAGCTCAGAGAATCGGCATATGCGACAGGCTGCAAAACGATCCCACTGCCACCAACATACGAGGGTTGGAACTTAAATAGTGGTAACTACACTCCTGGAAATGGAAAAAAGAACACATTGACACCGGTGTGTCAGACCCACCATACTTGCTCCGGACACTGCGAGAGGGCTGTACAAGCAATGATCACACACACGGCACAGCGGACACACCAGGAACCGCGGTGTTGGCCGTCGAATGGTTCTAGCTGCGCAGCATTTGTGCACGGCCGCCGTCAGTGTCAGCCAGTTTGCCGTGGCATACGGAGCTCCATCGCAGTCTTTAACACTGGTAGCATGCCGCGACAGCGTGGACGTGAACCGTATGTGCAGTTGACGGACTTTGAGCGAGGGCGTATAGTGGGCATGCGGGAGGCCGGGTGGACGTACCGCCGAATTGCTCAACACGTGGGGCGTGAGGTCTCCACAGTACATCGATGTTGTCACCAGTGGTCGGCGGAAGGTGCACGTGCCCGTCGACCTGGGACCGAACCGCAGCGACGCACGGATGCACGCCAAGACCGTAGGATCCTACGCAGTGCCGTAGGGGACCGCACCGCCACTTCCCAGCAAATTAGGGACACTGTTGCTCCTGGGGTATCGGCGAGGACCATTCGCAACCGTCTCCATGAAGCGGGGCTACGGTCCCGCACACCGTTAGGCCGTCTTCCGCTCACGCCCCAACATCGTGCAGCCCGCCTCCAGTGGTGTCGCGACAGGCGTGAATGGAGGGACGAATGGAGATGTGTCGTCTTCAGCGATGAGAGTCGCTTCTGCCTTGGTGCCAATGATGGTCGTATGCGTGTTTGGCGCCGTGCAGGTGAGCGCCACAATCAGGACTGCATACGACCGAGGCACACAGGGCCAACACCCGGCATCATGGTGTCGGGAGCGATCTCCTACACTGGCCGTACACCACTGGTGATCGTCGAGGGGACACTGAATAGTGCACGGTATATCCAAACCGTCATCGAACCCATCGTTCTACCATTCCTAGACCGGCAAGGGAACTTGCTGTTCCAACAGGACAATGCACGTCCGCATGTATCCCGTGCCACCCAACGTGCTCTAGGAGGTGTAAGTCAACTACCCTGGCCAGCAAGATCTCCGGATCTGTCCCCCATTGAGCATGTTTGGGACTGGATGAAGCGTCGTCTCACGCGGTCTGCACGTCCAGCACGAACGCTGGTCCAACTGAGGCGCCAGGTGGAAATGGCATGGCAAGCCGTTCCACAGGACTACATCCAGCATCTCTACGATCGTCTCCATGGGAGAATAGCAGCCTGCATTGCTGCGAAAGGTGGATATACACTGTACTAGTGCTGACATTGTGCATGCTCTGTTGCCTGTGTCTATGTGCCTGTGGTTCTGTCAGTGTGATCATGTGATGTATCTGACCCCAGGAATGTGTCAATAAAGTTTCCCCTTCCTGGGACAATGAATTCACGGTGTTCTTATTTCAATTTCCAGGAGTGTATTTATTTACAGATCGAACAAAATAGACACGTGTTTCCAAGTTTTACTGACCTTCACAGTAGTCACCATCATTGTGTATAACCCGTTGCCAGCGATGTGGAAGTTGTAGGATACTCTTAGCAGTGCCAATTGTGTTGACAGATAAGCGGCGCGGTCTATTGCCCGACGAATTTGTAGCAGTTCAGAAGCGAATGCCTTGAAGTGTTTCCTTCAGTTTAGAAATCGAATTGAACTTACGAGGGCTTTAGTCAAGAGAGTGCAGTAGGTGGTATAGCACTTAGCAGCCCCTTCAGACAAACAAATCAGTACCAACTTGCACTGTACGTGCTTGAGCATTGTCCTGCAAAATGATAGTCGGGTCCTGCAGAAAGTGTCATCACTTCTGTCTCTAAGCTGGTCGTAGGCTGTGTTCCAAAACTGAACAGCATAGAGACAGAAGTTATGACACTTTCTGTAGGACCTGACCATCATTTTGCAGGACAATGCTCAAGCACGTACAGTGCAAGCTGTTAATGATTTGTTTGACTGATGGGGCAGTTAAGTGCTATACCACCTACTGCACACACCCCTCCCCCTGACTTAAGACTTCGTAACTTCAACTTGATTTCTAAACTGAAGCCGGCCGCTGTGGCCGAGCGGTTCTTGGCGCTTCATTCCGGAACCGCGCTTTTGCTTCGGTCACAGGTTCGAATCCTGCCTCGTGCATGGTTGTGTGTGTTGTCCTTAGGCTAGTTAAGTTTAAGTAGTTCTAAGTTTAGGGGATTGATCACCTCGGATGTTACGTCCCATAGCGCTGAGAGCCATTTGTACCATTTCTAAACTGAAGGAAACACTTCACGCCATGCGCTTCAGAACTGCTACAAATTCGTCGGGCAATAGACCGCGCCGCTCGAACTGTCAACACAACTGGTACTGGTAAGAGTATCCTACGACTTCCACATCGCTGACAACGGGTTATACACAATGATGGTGACTACTTTGAAGGTCATTAAAACTTTGAAACAGGTATCTATTTTGTACGAGCTGTAAATAACTAGTTGCCACTATTAACATTCCATCCCTCGTATATCTCGTTTAAGAACTGCGAAGGCAAGATAAGAGAAATCAAGACTCTCACGGAAGCATGAACAGTCGTTTTTCTCCCGCTCCATTGGCGAAATAAACAAGAAACTGAATGCCTAGCAGTAGTGCAAGGTACCATCCTCCATGCATCTTGTAGTGGTTTGCTTGGTGTGGATGTAGCTGTAGGTGTAGAAAGATTGGCAGCTACTCCTTAAATCGATGAAATGTTGAATACTCTAGCACATGCAACGTAAAAGTTTAGTAACCTTTGATTACACGCGTGTAGTCAGTCATGTACAAAGACTAGTGGATAACTTCCGCCTCAACGTCCTCTATTAAAGGTTAACCCATCTTCAGGCATCTTACTACGGACAGTTACATGGCAGAGGCGGTTTACCTTATAGCTCCACTTGTAGAGAAGCAGCCTACGCACGCCTTATAAAATTCACATCAGTCTTTCCATTGTGTGCCAGCCAGTCCGCTGTAACTAGCTCTGACGTCATAAATGTTGCGCAATACTTTAAAAATCAAGTAAATAACCTGAAACGTTTCTAGCATGTCAGGAGTAATACTAAATCAATATGTGTTGAATATCAGTTCAATAACTTTAACCATTTTCGAAATTTGGACGTTTTTCTGTAAAAATCATTGGCGCAACGTAAAAGAGCTAGAAACTTAAAAATTTATATTTAGATTCCTTTGGCATAATAATTTAGTAGAAACAGTATTCTGGATCTCACAAATTAAAATTTTAGTTGAATTACATGATTTTCTGGTTTTTGTCTTAGAAATTAAGGAAGCAAGATAGATTAAGTAGGCGAATAAATATAGCTAGGATGTTTAAATTTAAGTAGAAGGGAGATCCGCTATAATCATAACAGTGTGAGAAGTTTCAACAGAATAACTATAAAACTATAGCTATAGCGTATCTCCGAAGAGCAAGTTCTGAGCTCGTCTACTGCGTGTAGTGTAATTAAATTAATTCTCTCGCCCAAAACATTTTACTTAGCCACGTCAGACTTTTATTATGATTAATTACTTGTGTGCTGATTGCACAATTAAATTGAAAGCTTCATTGGCCATCAGCAAAGGAAGCAATGATTTATTCGATAACTTAAAGTGGTGCATTAGTAGCCCAGTGGCTAGTCGGGAGAGCAGATTTGATCAGGCGTTCCCTTAGCCATCCGCACCGCAGCTTTATATGTAAGAATGCTGCGCAAGAGAAGGAAGGCCCCAGTTCTCTCCAGACGCTGATTAGCGCACCACCTGTGCCAGGAGTCGCGTCGCGTCGGTATCGTTGATATAAACAGCCTCGAATGCCGTAATTAGTTATTCGGGATATGCGTAACCATGAAATCGTTTTCGAGTGAAGTGTTAATTCTGGGATGACTTTAATGATCTATCTTCAGTTTGCGTATGTCGTATTTTCACGTGCCGCCGCAGGACAGACATTCTACCATTATTTTGCGTGGCGTTTGATGAACATTATCATCAAATTATGACGAGCATTCACTTAAACATTTAATTTGAGCAGTTATAGTTGCATCAGCGCATTAGACTCTGAACTGCTCTGGTAGTTGGATTGTGTGGATTCCATTTGGTCTGTGACTTTCAGAATATAGTGAACATTTTAGAGAAAATGGTTTTTGATTATTAATCCCAGACAATCTTCTAATTCCTCAGAACTATAAGCTGTAGCTATAAATGTATTTCTCAGATGAAGTGGGCACTAGGAATTCTAATTACAGGCTACACGTTTTGCTAATCACTTTCTGGTTGCCAATATTGTAGTTAGAGAGGCAGTGTTGAGAACGGCAAACTGCATAAATACAAAACATTTATTCCATTATTCCACCCGTTGCCCCACATATGTTGCTAATCGGCCGGGAAACAAACTGAGTAAAAGTGAAAGTGATTTTTAAATATTCGGATTCGGAAGTGCAATGCGACACGCAACTGAGCAATGGAACAGTGATAGACAATGTTACGCGTGCATGTGGACGACACAATTGTATTAACAACGCATCTGGATTGACGGAGCTGGCGCTGAGTCTAGCTGCACTGCTGGCATCGCGAGAAGTCAGTCTCGCTGCACCGTAGTCATCCGTCGGAGCGACTAGAGCCGCGTCTGCTGTTGCGGGCTACGCCCAAAACACAGCAGTTGTCGAGGTGCCGTCTGCAGTTCAACGCGCCGCGTCACATCAGTAATCCTGGTACGCGGCGCCGGCAACGCCATACGTCGTGCAGAAGGAACTAAGTTAAGTGAAAAGCTGTTAAAACTTTTACTAACCAGCACTAAAAGACTGTCGGCGATGGAACCGCAATAAGAAACAGAAGTTAAACCTAAATCAGGACCTATGTCTGTTGAAGGAACTGTAAATCCAGACAACGGTTCAAGTGTAAATATGCATGAAAATAGTAATGTTAAAGTGAAATCCGAACTAGTGTCTCCTGTCAGTAGTGTGAAAAAGGGCAACGACTCAATAGTAGACACCCCTGTTGTAAAGCAGAAATCAGAAAGTGTTAAGTTATTGATGATAGTTTCTCTGATGAATTAAAAATGAAACAGTCATTAGAGATGGTAGAGTTTAAGAAGGAGAAGTTAGATACGACTGATCAATCAGAAGTTTCATTTAGTTTTGATGATTACTGGTGTTGAAGCTAGTTTTTCGTCACCTGAGTGTGATAAAAAGCCAGCTAGTGAGCAACCCAAAGATACTGGGGCTATTGATTTAAATGTAATATTACAAGCAATAGCTGCCAGGAATGCAAAAACGTCAGCCAGTAATGCTAGAATGACAGCTGAGTTAAAATCAGATATAATTGAGGTAAATAACAGGATTGTGGCCAGCCAAGCCAATTTTAATAGACGGTTTGAGGCAATGGACAATAAATTAGAATCCAATAAAGCTGAATTAGAAACTTCCTTCAAGACTGGCTGCAATAAGTTGAAAGACGATCTGGACAGTTTAAATTATAAAATTGATTACAACCATGAGGATATTAAGAAAAAGGTTGCTCAACAGTTATCTGTGATGTATAAAACAGTAAAATCCGAAGTTGCTGAGGTTCGCAAAGACTTTGAAATGGAAGATGCGAAGCTGGTGCACAAGTTAACAGAAAAGATCGAGGCGGAATCTGAACTGTGCTCAGATAGGTTTAACGATATTAATATAAAAGTAAACATATGTCAAGCAGAAGTAGATGCAATCAAAACTGATACTACTCATATTGTGCAAAGAGTAGATAATGTTGAAATGAGAGAAGAAAATATTAGTACTAACATTGCTAACATTGAGAGTAAAGTAGCTTCAGTAACTTCTGGTAATGGTAGTATACAACAAGTTGTAGCTGCAAACGCCGCATTTATCGGATGTCGGCAGTTCTTGCGGTTCGATCCAGATAAAAATATCCACCCGCTAGATTTCTGGAATGATTTTGAAGATGTGATCCCACCAACTTGGTCTGAACGAGAGAAAATCTCATTTATTAGAAGCCATTTAGCAGGTGACGCCATGCGTTGGTCAGCTGATGTTATGTTGAAGTGTAAAACATTAGCGGAATTTAAAACAGCTTTCATTAATGAGTATTGGTCTAGCAACAAGCAAAATGAAGTGTTGAGAGAATTTTGGAGTGGAAAACGCTTCATTGCAGCCAAGGAATCTTTAAAGGGTTTGCTAGGTCATGGATCTCACGTTTGTCACATTTGGACGAAAAGCTAAAACCTGAAATGATAATACTAGGTCTTGAAGCCTAACTGCCACGGTATTGGCAAACTAGAATTATATCTGGCCCAAGAGACAATCTGGATCGTTTCATTGATATTTGGAACGTGTAGAGCGTGTGGCTGCCAATGGGGAGCAAGCACGTAATAGCAGAAATGCTAATAACACTACTAGTAATTTTAAGAACGAGCAGAATGGCAATGTAAACATCAGAACAGTAGGTGATCGCCATCCGAAGAAAGGTAGGAATTGGAGAAATAATTACCAGAACCAACAATGGCATCCTAATGATAGTAATTTTGTTCCTAACAAAAATGTGCAAGTAAACAACAGTGTTGAAAGCAATGCTGTGCCAGTTAACTATAATGCAAATAAAGGTAACAGTAGTAGGCAGAGGCTGGAAAACTAGTTTCCGTCTATGAGGATACTGGCGCTCACCAGGCGGTTACATTTCCTAAACCAGTAATTACAGTAATTGGTAAGACAGATCAGAATACTCAGACTGAACATGTGGATGAGGGGTCGGTAGCATCTAAGGATACAGCAGAAATATTAGATCACTCACAGTATTTAATAGATACCATCTTAGAGACGCTTTCTAAGCGGGAAGAGAAAGAGAAAGCGCAGCAGTGTAACGGTAGGGAAGAGCTACAAAATACTGAATTGTCAGGTGAAGAAGCAGAAGAAATTCATGCTTATATTTACGATGAGGATGATGTGCTCTTATCTAAAGTGCCTGTGCAGGATGTTGATACTGTACTAATAGATTTAGGACAGGAGGTAAGTGAGAATGTAGAGGATAGCCTGTTGTGGGTCGATGAACCCAGTAGCTGTGGCCAGTTGTCACTTGAGAAGGAACCCGACGATAATAGTGAAAGTGGTTTAGCTGTAACTAGTGTTATGCCCGGTCTGGAGGCGCAGAATCGCTCAGACTACAGTAATTTGGGTCATATAAAACTATAGCTATAGTGTATCTCCAAAGGGCAAGTTCAGAGCTCGTCTACTGCGTGTAGTGTAATTAAATTAATTCTCTCGCCCAAAACATTTGACTTAGCCACATCAGACTTTTATTATGATTACTTACTTGTGTGCTGATTGCACAATTAAACTGAAAGCTTCATTGGCCATCAGCAAAGGAAGCATGATTTATTCGATAACTTAAAGTGGTGCATTAATACCCCAGTGGCTAGTCGGGAGAGCAGATTTGATCAGGCGTTCCCTTAGCCGTCCGCAACGTGGCTTTATATGTAAGAACGCTGCGCAAGAGAAGGAAGGCCGCAGTTCTCTCCAGACGCTGATTAGCGCACCACCTGTGCCGGGAGTCGCGTCGGTATCGTTGATATAAAAAGCCTCAGATGCTGTAATAAGTTACTCGGGATACGTGTAATCATGAAATCGTTTTCGAGTGAAGTGTTAATTCTGGGATGACTTTAATGATCTATCTTCAGTTTGTGTATGTCGTATTTTCACGTGCAGCCGCAGGACAGACATTCTACCATTATTTAGCGTGGCATTTGATGAACATTATCATCAAATTATGGCGAGCATTCACTTAAACATTTAATTTGAGCAGTTATAGTTGCATCAGCGCATTATACTCTGAACTGCTCTGGTAGTTGGATTGTGTGGATTCTTTTTGGTCTGTGACTTTCAGAATATAGTGAACATTTTAGAGAAAATGGTTTTTGATTATTAATCCCAGACAATCTTCTAATTCCTCAGAACTATAAGCTGTAGCTATAAATGTATTTCTCAGATGAAGTGGGCACTAGGAATTCTAATTACAGGCTACACGTTTTGCTAATCACTTTCTGGTTGCCAATATTGTAGTTAGAGAGGCAGTGTTGAGAACGGCAAACAACAGCATTAAATAAATAATAGTAACATTTAACAATTATTCCACCCGCCACCCCACACACTGCAAAATGAACGAATGGGTAAGATAAGCTTCTTTCGATGTGACCCAGCTCATGTGGGACTGGTTCACAATGATAAGGTCGACTAGTTGACGAATGGGACCAATGCTTCTGGCTCTGTAATGGACGTCAGTCCGGTTTCGATCTATGGATGCGGAAACTGGCCGACTATAATAGGCAGAGGACTGGCTACGTTCACTCTGCCATAAAGCTCACTAATACGATGCGATATAACCAGTAATTACAAGTTCCCCGTGGTTTCAAAAATTTCAGGTGAGCAGGAAGGTGGTAACTGTCTTGGTACCAGTGCGTACTAACCATGGTCCAGCCCCTACCTGTTTACATCTGACATGCATCACGGACAACCGGTTCTGCGACTATAAGAAGACAGAAGCAGATACAAGCCACTCGCTGTTTTCCTGCAGTTTCTGTGAAGCACAACATAACCGAAAAACAATCAAACTTTATTTAACTGAAGGTGCTGTTTCCAACAAATGCTCGTATTTTGTTATGTGATAAAGATAATCAAACAAAGGTCTATTTTATTTCATTCGAGACAGTTGCTTCTGTATATGAGATTTGGTGTACTGTCTTTGGTTGCAAAAACACTCTAATCTGTCGACGTATAATCCCTATGCTCTCGTTAATACTTTATATATATATATATATATATATATATATATATATATATATATATATATATTCTGTTTGGTATAATATCTAAATTTAACTAATTACATTCCATTAACATTAAATTCAGTTACTGATTAACTTTTAGCACAAATACTGACGTATGAAACAATTTCAAACGACCATAAGTTAAATAGTTTTTGAATTCTTATTTTCCGATTAACGTAGAAAGTGGCAAATCATAAACATAAACAAGAGATGTGTTGATCAGTTTGTCTACTAATCTGTAAGCCGCTCTTGATCAGACATAAAAAACAGACAGCATAACAGTTTCGTACACATGATGAGTAACGATAGACCTCAACTTCCATCACTTCAAATCTTCAAATTTGAAATCTGAAAAATCCGAACATTAGCATTGGTAACTTTATAATTGTTTTACGTAATTTACAGTACAAAAATTTCCGAGGAGAATGAAATGACTGATAGATAAATTTAACCAGGTATTGGGCTTTATTAGTGATGAAAATTACACTGGGTGTACCAATAACTTTGGATTTATTAGATCACAAATCACTCTTCAAATTTAAATAAAGTGTGGTTACTATATATATTATGCTTGTGAGAGCTTTATTTTTGTATCATTTCATCACGTAAGTGCGAGAATTTTGTCTGCATTTTATCTCGTGCTTGGAAGTCGAAATGTTGGACCTATGGTGTGTACCAGTGCTGATATTTGTCCTTCTCGTAATTAAGCTGCTCTTCCAACGTAACTTGTTTGTTTATTTTAGGTGGTGCTCCGACTAATCTCATCTTCTATTAATTGTTGTCGAAGTTGTAGCGTTTCAGGAGGCGGCTTACACTGTGTGAAAAATTATTACATAGTCAATCATTAGTGTAAATTGGCGTCCATTGTCACAGTCCATAATTAGCACGTTATCGCTATAGTCGTTTTTGTTTTTTAAATTACAGTTCACAGTATCTCACAGTCTATTTAATTTTCATGTAGTCAATGTCGCATACATATTTTTGCAATTGCAGCTCAACAATTGACGTCCACACCTGCAGAAAAGTCTTTGAAGATTGTGTTCACTGTTCATCATGTATCTGCTGTTAATTAATGACCACGGAGTATTTGTATTAATTCCGTCCACACAGAACTGATGTGTATCGGCAAACTGAATTGCCGAATGAAGATTTGTGCCAAGGTTGGGATTCGAACCCGGGTCTCGTGCTCACTACGCAGGTGTGCTAAGCACTATGCCTCATTGCCACAATGGTTTGGACAACTGCAAGGACTACCCTCACACGCTTCTCTCCTCAGTCCAGATTCCCACTGTGGCAGGGTGGCACAGCTCTAGTCCGTCTGCCTAGAGAGCAGGAGACCTGGATTCGAATCCCAGCCTTGGTGCATATTTTTATTCGGCACTACAGTCTGCATATATAAACGTGGGATTGAAACCATATAGTTTTAATTGATTTAACCACACCGATCTGTCCACATTTTAACCGTGTCATACAAGTAAGATGACGGCTCTGGGACTACTTTATGATTGGCTTTTCCGTTTTAATGGTCTGTAAATTACTGGCCTGTGATTGGCAGAGCTAAATGTTTATGTCTGAGAGAGAAATATGTATTTTACTGACGAAACAGAATTTTTGCTGAAATAATTCTGCATCAAGTTGCAGCTGGCTCAACGCCTCGCCCCTGTTTTTAGACAACACGCATTGCGTTTGCCCCTGATTTCAGACAATGTCTGTCATGAAATTTTGTTCTGCCTAGACTTCTACACATTGTAAGTTTAGAATATGTAGCAAAGCATTTCACGTTCTGACGTGGCCTGTGATTATCGAGGGAGACTGCAGAAGACACACTTGAAACTGTGGACAACTGTCAATTCTGCTTGTTGGTAATTCGACGGATGGCACAGTGACAACGTATTCCTCCCTGTTACTGAAAAAAAGGGTTAGAACTTCCTGTTCACTGGGTCGATTTCAATAAAGACTCAACCTTAAGTACATAGTGTTTCTAAAATATTAGTTTAGTATCATAGTATAGTACTTTATTGTTCGTAAAAGCCAAGTTAAAGCTTAAGTTTGTGAGATAAAAATTTTTGTTAAACGTTACCTTCACATTCTAGGTGGAAGTAAAATAACACTTTTAACAAACAACGGCTGAATAAGGGACGTGCAGTGTAGCGGACCCGTTCTCGACTTTAAACCGTCCTGCTTTGTCGCATAGGATGAAAATAACAAAGCCTCACGATATAAACTGGAAAAATTTGATACGTTTTAGGCACGCAAACAGCAAATGATAGAAATAGGTTCACTCTGCCAATTCGAAAGAACTGTTTATAAACAACTTTGTGATTCTTACATTGAAGTACTGCCCAATAGAGTTTCGTCCATGTCAAGTCAGAGTTACAGAACATATCAGGAACAGTGAAAGAAAGTGAGCGGCACAAAGTGTCACGGGCTTGTTTAACTCTGAGAATGCAAGAGAAATGTTTCAAAATTTTAAGCGGCAAGGATCTGAAAAATATGCACAAGATCTCGCGAAAGGCTACAAAACTTTAAGATTTATTTTACAGGACAAAATCTGTGAATTTTCATCATCCTTTACATATTGTTCGCCTATGCTCCGAGAACAGGGCGTTCCCTTGGTCTACAAGAATATAAAATACTACTAATAGCATCTCACACAAAACATATAAACAATTATCCTTCCTACGCAGCCTCACGAATAGAGTTTAAAGCGACTGGAAGTGCACTACGCAAGCAGACTTCGTTTTCTCTTTTAAAAAATTTTCTGCCATTTTTGGGAAACTTCTAAGTTTAATCCTAAACCACACTGTATCAGTGTACTTCTGTTTTAAGGGTTCTTGAACGTCGTTCAGTTTTTTGGGCTCTTTCATTTAAAATAATCCATAGTTGCTTCTAAATCTCTGTGGATAAAAGAAACAAGGTGTTTTAACTCTGTAGTTTTACGCACCAAACTGTATTACGTACAAGTTTAATTAAAAATGGTAGTGGTTATATTATCTAAATCATAATAAAGGTCATGAAAAGACTGAATAACTCATTTTCCGTTGTATCTAAGACTGAAATCCTTCCAGTAATTTCACCTGCACTCCAATAATTAAAACTATTTAGAATAACAAGACTGCCTCAGAAGCATTAATAGTAATACTTTTACTAGTAGTTTTTTTAGTAGCGCAATAATAAACATTTCATTGCTAGCAGCAATAAGAAATGTAATAATTGCAACCTTAGGAAAAGCTTACGTGAATATGAGAAAGTATACAAAACTAAGAATATTATCATATAATGGTTTTAAGGAAGAGAAATTCAGGTAGACTGTTGCCACTAGGCACTGGGCTGTAGGAGGGATATGGTGGCAAAAGATGGTAATAAACCATAATGGGGGAAAGAGTGCGTTCCGAATCAAAGGCTGATACCATTTAAAAAAATTATAAAGTGACTCTTCAAACAATGGTACCTCTCATAAAGCTTTGTTAACTTATTTTCGTGATGGCCACACAAACAAACTTCACACAAACAACCTTAACTTGCTTAAATTGTTTAATGTTACAACCTGTTTCGCGGTATGACCTCCTCATCACGTAAAAACCGGTAATACCTAGAACTTGTACTATACTCACACATAGATCTTAACGTAGAAGAAGTCCAGCTAAAATGACATATTTTGTTTTTAGGTCATCATCTGGTTCACAAACCATGATGCTAAAACAAAATTGTATCGGGATCGCGTCTCTTTCATTTGTAGGTTTCGCTCTCTTGGTGCCATGTTTATAAATTAATATAAACGATATTTTTTTGACTTTCTTGATAAAAGTCATTTTACACCAATCTCAGGGTAAAATGGCACAGAAGTAATAAAAAGTAAGAAATTCAGATAAACATTACATATTTGATATATTTAATAGATTTGTACTTAAGAACAAATAAAAGACTATTCCTTAGAGAATTCTTTAACAATATCAATTAAGGTTTATCAGTTCTGTCACACAAAAAGTGGAGACAAAGTAGAATTACGAATGTTATTCCATAAACAGTTTAGGGCCCAAGTGTACCCGATACCTGTTGTGTACAAAGAAAGAGTAGAAGCTGAGATCGAAAGCGTGCTAGAACAAGGGATTATCGAACCAGCATCCAGTCCGTACAACAGCCCCTTAGTCTGTGTTGAAAAAAAGGATGGGTCAATTAGACTAGTTTTGGACGCAAGAAGGATTAATAAGATAATAGAGCCAGAGACAGATCCGCCACTGACACTTGACGAATTGCTACAAAGGTTTCACGGGATCAGAGTTCTCAGCTCAGTTGATTTGAGAATGAGTTTCTGGCAGGTGGAGTTAGGTAGGGGGTGTAGAAAATACACTGTTTTCTTATGCTACGGGAAATCGTATCAATTCCGGAAACTACCATTTGGGTTAAATGTATCATCCGCGGCATTTATCAGAGCGCTAAATACTGTCATTCCTAATGAAATAAAAGATAAGGTAACACAGTACGTGATGATGTCCTGATAGCAGAAAGAAACTGGGAAGACCACAATAGAATGTTAAGGATATTGCTCGGTGCATTGGAGAGACATGGGGTAACCGTGAATTTGGGAAAGTCAGAATTTGGACGAAAAGAAATCGAGTTTCTAGTGAAACGTCCCCTTAGAAAAATTATACATGACTGTCCTTAAACTGATACACAATATTTTTTTAGCGCAACGCAATCTGACATTCAAAAATCCCTACAAAAAAAATGGCCCTGACTAACATTAACCTATGCGTTTCACAAATCGCTTACCTCACAAAAATCTTGGTTACTCGAACTACTGCAATACAGCTAGCGCCACTACTGCCAGCTAAATAAAAGATTCAAACTATGGAAGGCACTAACTACTGATAGGGATAGTTAGCAAATGAAAGATATTAATAGAGAACAAACAATGTATTTACCTTAATATCATCATATAAATATATATATAGCAGTTCATGACAAATTTCAAAACTCCACAATCTCTCTCCCCACATCCACCACTGCTGACGGCTCACCTCCAACTGCCCAACGCTACGCGCTGTTCACATCCAGCTGCCGCTGCCCAACACTACAATGGCAGACAACAATGCAAACCAGCCACAGACTGCACACAGCACAGCCAGAGCGCTACGTGGCGTTACCAATAAGAAAACATAAACAGCCTACTTACATAGCCTCCATGCTCCCCACAAAAAATTTTACAAATTGTTTTGGGCAGTGGCCAATAATGATTTGATAAAATTTTCATAATTACAATAACAAAGATATCAAATGCACACACTTATTGATACAATGTTGTTAAAAAGCCAAAATTTTCTTACAGTCCATAAAGACAGTCCTGATCAATCATCACAGTAAAACTGCAGTGTTTTTTTTTCAAAGTCTGAGCAGTAAAAGAAAATGCACACGGAAGTAGTGGATTTCCATGCAGTCTTGATGAATTAGTGTTATCCTTCCAACGGAAAGACAGTGCTGACTCTTGACATGCAGACAGGTAATGGGTCACAACAAAGCAAACCCACAGCAGAGTCAGTCGAAATTTTGAAGAGTATTGGTCCACTGTAGTCCTGGTAGAGATTACAGTACTGGTGGGCCACCAGAGGTGCAAACCCACTGCAGTCCTTGTAGAAATAATGGTACTGGTGAGTCAGCAAAGGTGTAGACCCACTGTAGTCCTTGTAGAAATGGCCAGCAGCCATCTGTTGTGACTGTGCAGGTGCACAATCACCATCGAAGAGTCTTGCAGAGAAGATAGCAAGTCCATAAACCACCACTTGTGCACGTACAAAGTTTTTGGAATTGTCCTTAGAAGTCTTGCAGACAATATAGCAAGTCTATAAACCACCACTTGTACACTCACGAAGTTTTTGGAATTGTCCTTAGAACCAGCAATGCTGTTATCCAGTCCCTTGCTGAATTATTAACACATGTGCAAACACTATCAGTCCCTACTCCTCACATATTGTCCATATGCTATGACCAACAGAAACGTGTGCAGTGAAATGGAACTTACAAGTTACTTAATTTGATGACCTGGTGTCAATTACAATTTTATAACATAAGAATACAATTACAAAGGCACAACATACATAATTAAAGAACATAACAATACAGAGAACATTTGTAGTACAGGCTTTACAGAAGAATCGAAATAACATATACGTCAGTGTTACAGGAATTATGACATGAGTACATACATAAAAGATCAGAATAATTATTGAAACATCGACTTCACACATGATCATTAAAACAGAACAGAATAAATAATGTCTAAACATCTTTATGAAGAAAAAAACATAGTATTTGAAAAATTCTACAACATAAATCTTATTAGCTAAACACATAAAAACAGGAAAAACACAAGTACACAAGGGAACACAAACACATAGTGGGATAACACAAGGAAAGGACAGGGTTTGTTGTACTGCAGTATTTTGCAAACAAAACTTTCTTTACTTCTTGGAGATCTCCCTTCATTCATCATTATTCCCTAAAAGTCCTATCTATACCTGATTTCTGTATTCTATTCATAATTCCTTCAAAATAATTATTTCTCAGTGTACAATACTCATTTTGGCCCAAATCTTTTTCATATAACTTCTCAATGCATTCTTTCCCTATTGTCCATAGTCAGTTTCTTATATAGTCTACCCCCTCTTAAGCTAACTTAAATCTACTGAGCTCAGATGCATAAACTAATGAACGAGGCAATGCAGCAGCACAAAACAATGAACACAAACAGCAATGATAAAAAATACAGAAGGCAAAGCAAGCAGCATAAATTACAACTAATATAATGCAATGAGCAGCAAACAAGAAAAATAAATCAGTAGTAAACTGGCTTAGCACAGTAACACAAATTAAAATTCAGTAGCACTATGCCTGGCAAACAGCAGCAGTAAATGCTATAACGTATACCTAAGCATGGCAAAGATCAAGCAGAAAAAATATTACACTAAAGACAAAAACGCAGACAAGGGAAATGTCTATTCACATCTTAATGTCTAAGTAATTAAAGTGGTGCACCACAAAAAGTTATTCTACCAAAAAAGTTACCAAGTACTTGAAAAGAAAATTATGAATGCAGTTCCTGTGAAGGTAAATGACTTTTTGTGCTCCCTCATTTTTTTGAAAAAAATTATTATTTACTCGATCTGTAGACAGAAAATATTTATATTAGTACATCTATAAATTTTATTTTAACCAATGCTGCAGTGCAGCTAGAAACTAGATATTAAACAAAATAGGCAAAGCAAGGCGTCAAACGTCATTCACTAGCCATATGGCATTTCATAATGCAGTAAACAATCTTACAACTAGCAAGACAAGACACATAAAATGTTTCTCATCATTTCATTTCAGTAAATATCATAAATTAAGAACTCTACAGTGTAATCATGTTTTCAAGTTCGAGCGTGTCGTATTTGCGATGCTTTCTAAAAAGGAATGTCAATAGCGAGGATAATGGCCTCCCCTTTTTATTTTTTTTTTCACCTGTGCCTCTGAAAGGCTTTTTTCCAGGCGTCTGTCGTGCAGCTGCCTACGTGATGCGTCATGCCCATGACGCATTACGTGAAGGTCACTTTCTTGCCGAAATATTTACGACACTGGTTTCCCCTACAGTGACAGTCTCATATAAAAATATTTGACAGGTCTAGAATTTGCGTTGCAAATGTGTAGAAACAAAATCCTATGAATATAACAGGGTTCAAAAAGTTTTCGTCGGCATTGTGATACATTCACGCATTTACACACATTTCATAACTCTTAAAGTACGATTCTCGGTTTCCAACAACCTTTTTCACAAACCAGAGTCCCTAACCACTACTCATTATTCCTTACCTTATTCGTCGACACTTCTTCAATATTTCATGATAACAGATACGTAGCATACTCAAATAAGTCATATAGCATCAGCTTATTGATCATAAACATACCTCAACAGCATAATACACATCGTCGTCATAATAATAACATCGTAACAGATCAATCACATCTTAAAATCATCGTAGCTTTCTGAATATTTTAAACCTACAAAAAATTCTCTGCTCGTTTCAAAAGTGTCATCTACCTCAAATGTACTTTAAAAATCATAATCCTATACCAAATACATCATTCAAAGCTCTCATAGTATCACTATGGTTCCAAAAAAATATGAACAGTTCACAAAGTACAGACAAAATACAATTTCGTAAATGTGAAGTTATCCAACTGTGTAATTACGTAAACATCTGTCACTGACGTAGTAAAAAAGTTTGTCTCTCTCAGTTAAATGATCAGATAGCTGTGTAATTATATGTTAGAGAAATATGGTACCGATGTGTAAAGTTGTGTAAGCAAATACCATATTAGCTAGGGATCCTTGTGCTTGCCAAACACATGATACACAAAGTAAGCGTGTACCCCCCTGAGGATTAATGTAATTATACCCTCAGGTGTTACAGATTACAGCAACGGAATGAAATGTATCACGGAAAACCTTTGTATCATTGTACTTCAAATGTCTTTAAAAAATAAATGTTTTAAGTACAAAATTAATCACTCAAATGCGTGTCCTATAGCACTAAATGTGCGTCTTGCTGTAAGATAATTCTGTGGAACTGTCGTAGTTATCGTCCTCTGTAAGCAAAGTTCTGCTGAAGTCAATGTACTTACCTCATGATAAACAAAAGTGAAATGCCTTGCGTATAGATATCTTAGTTATTACGCTTATTGCCGTGATGAAGAAAGTACTGTGCTGTGACGTATTGTTGTGCTACGGAAAAGGCAGTCTCATTGTAGCTATACCACAAAAGTTACTACTAAAACATGTTTTACTTTCCAGAATAATACAGAAAAACTGTGCAGATATAAAACAGATACACCGCAAAAGCAACATTGTAAATTGTCACTCATTAGTAGCGTCGTGATAAAATCGTGTAGCTGTCACATAAACTAACCTCTGTGTCATCTGGTATCTCACAGAAAGTACTTTAAATCCAGAATGTATTTTCAAGTAAACCAAAATGTTGCATTAAAATCTCATTAGCAGTACTGGTAAATGTTCTAAGTATGTAAGCCTTATAGTCGTTACATAATCGTGCAACTAACAAGCAAGAATGTACACACACAATAACACTGTGACGTCTGTTCACTATAACAATGCATTCGTAATTTCTGTTTAAGTAAGTTCTCTTGGTTCTTGATTGGATATTGGATATTGGATTAACTTCAAACATTGTTGTATGTTAACAGATTCTAAATCTGACAAAGCATACTAGCAATGTAAAGTGAAAAGTTATATGGCAAAGACAAAGTTAAAAAGCAGATTATCTTTCAATAAACGGTTTTACATGTGAAATGTGGTGTAAACCTTTACTCTTCCTAGTATGCAGAGTTTCAACTTCAACGCAATTATCATGTGGTATACGTCAGATTCTATAAGGTCCACTCTAAACTAGAAAGAATTTGTGACTCAAGTGTTTCTTCTTATGTGACAATGAATGAGCTTTAATGAGAACTTTCTGACCAGTATAAAATTTCTTTGCATTTGTTTTACCGTGTAGTTTTCTCCTTTTGTCTGTTGCAGATTTTATATTTTTAAGAGCCAAATCAATTATGTCTTTGTGTCGAAGTTTACATGTATTCGGGAAAGGTACAAGCTCTCTGATTCTGTTCGGTGGTTCTTGATTCTTCAGTACAAGAGTAGGTGGTAAAGCAGTGGAATCATGAGGCATTTCATTCAGCACGTTTTGAAATAAGTGTAAATATCTGTCCCAATGCTGATGCTTTCTGTGACAATAAAGTCTGCAAAGCTTATTGATTTCTTTCATAACCCGTTCGGAGGGGTTGCAATGTGGTGAGTACAATGAAATAAAAACAGGTTTGATTTTATGGTTGCGAAGCATGCGTGACCAAACAGCAGATCTGAATTGCGGTCCGTTATCTGAAATGACTTTACTAACGTGTCCAACTTCACGTAAGAAATTTTTAACAAAGGCGTTGGATACAGACCGTCCAGTGGCTTTACGTAACGGTGTGAAAGAAACAAATTTTGAAGTAAGTTCAACAGCGACTAGAACGTACGAAAATCCATTAGATGTTCTGACAAGCGGTCCCAAGAGATCAACAGCAGCAAATTCTTTTAATTTAGAAGGAATGATAGGAAACAGCGGAGCACGATGTGAGATAGTAGATGGTTTCGCCTTTTGACAAAGTTTACGAATAGACAAGACTCTTCGAATTCGCTTTTCCATATTGTTAAAATAACAAGTCGTTCGAAGAATATGATAACATTTTCGTGGGCCAAAATGTGCATAGCTGAAATGAATGTACCAAATGAGCTTATTAACAAAATCATCTGGAATGCAAAGTACCCATAGCTTGTCATCAACAGTGCAGCGTTTGAACAGTATGTTGTTTCTAACCAGATAATAATGCCGAATCTGTGTGTGTGTCTTTTCATACCATTTGCTCTTGATGTCTTTCCAAATCGGATCTTTATCTTGTTCATGAGCAAAGTCCTTTAAAGATGTGGTGATGAAGTTTTCGAAGGCGACTTTCTGAATGTAAAGAATACTGAAATTTTTTTCGAGGTTGCCTTCTGTGTTACTTTTCTCAAGCCCAGCCGGTGCACGTGACAGTGCGTCCGCAACAATGTTCTCCTTGCCGGGAATGTAGACTATTGTGAAGCGGAATTCTTGCAGAAACAATGCCCAACGTTTTAACCTATCATGATTTAATTTTGAAGACATAAGAAATTGTAGTGCACGATGATCACTGTATACTTTTACGTGCTTACCAGAAAGAAAGAAACGGAATTTGTTAAATGCCTAAACGATAGCTAAAGCTTCTAATTCAGTAACGGAATAATTTTTTTCAGATTTTGTTAGCACTCGGCTAGCAAAAGCAATGGTTTTCTGAACGGTAGTGTCATTTTCTATGGCTTCTTGAAATAAGTGGGCACCAAGACCGACTTTAGAAGAATCCGTGCTAAGGCAGAAATCTTGTGACAGATCTGGATGAGCTAGTATTGGCGCGTTAAGTAGCGATTCTTTCAAAGAATTGAATTCCAACTGTGCTTGTTCGTCCCAGTTCCAAATAGTATTTTTTCCAGTGAGAGAACAAAGTTTTGGTGTAACAAGAATTTGCATGTTCAGAAAACGACGGTAAAAATTTACGAGACCTAGAAAACTGCGGACTTGTCTTTTTGTGGATGGAACTGGAATGGCTCTGATTGCTTCCAACTTTTCAGGGTCCGGCTGAACACCTTCAGAAGAAATAATATGTCCCAAAAACCTCACCTTTGACCTACCGAATTCAGACTTTTCCAAGTTAACTGTAATTCCAGATTCTGCAAAAATACGTAACAAACTGTTGAGGATTCGATTGTGTTGTTCCCATGAAGCTTCTGCTATTAGAATATCGTCCACATATAAGGTGATGTGACGTTTTAAGAACTCAGGTAATATGGAATTTAGCACACGAATGAATGCTGCCGAAGAAATGTTCAAACCAAAAGGAAGTTTCCGAAACTGATAACAAACGCCGAAACGAAGGAAAGCTGTGTATTTTCTACATTCTGGATGAAGTTCGATCTGATAAAAGCTGGATCTGAGATCAATGGAAGACAACACTTTTACACCATTAAAATTTTGAAGAAGTTCTTCCAACGTTTGCGGCCTGTCTGTTTCAGGAATAATGATAGTATTGATTTGTCTCGAAGCTAAGACAAGCCTGATCGATCCATTTTTCTTCTCAACAACATGTAATGGATTGTTGTATGAGCTTACTGCAGGCTCAATAATGCCCTCGTCAAGCATAGATTGTATTTCTGTTCTAACACGGTCCTTATAATGTGCTGGAATTACATATGGTCTAACACAAAATTTAGTATGCTCACGAACACGAAATTGGTATTGAAATCCCTTGATTGTTCCTGTTTTGTGAGTAAAAACTGTGGAATGTGCTTGTAAAATCTCAAAGAGGTCCTGCCTATCAGCGTCATTACAATTCTCAATTGTTTGAATTTTATTCTGAATTAACTCATTAGTTTCAAATATGCCGTCGATATCATCCCTGTCAGTACTTGCAGAGTGATTGTTAGTGTCTAGTTCCGTAGATAATTCCTAACTGTTGTCCAACAGAAGGTAAAGCCGATTAATTTCTTCGTCATGGTTTGAGAGCCAATCTTCAAATTTGAAAGCTATTGACTTACCTTCCTTCTCTAAACTTATTTCAGCATCGTGAAAGTTTAAGATTGCTTTGTATTCATTCAAAAAGTCTACTCCCAATATAATTTCCGTCGACAATAATGGAACAATAAGAAAGTTCATAGAGAAGCTGTGGCTTTGGCAAAAGAATTCTAAATTGGTTTGTTGGCGTACATCTACACTTTTTCCAAAGATTGCACCTTGTAATTTAATCTTATGTAACGGAAGTGTGGGGCAATCGTTCGATTTGTTGCATTTGCTGAAAGCTGTTTCACTAATTACTGAAATGGGACTGCCAGAGTCAAGTACTGCCGTAAATTTTACGTCATTTACAGTAATGTGAATCACAGGATATGCAATGTTGTTATGTTTTACGTCGTGTTCCTCGAGTAAGATGTCCCTAATGTCTTCCATTTTTACGTAATTACTAGCTACGGCAGCTGCGTCGTCAGTTTCATACGTATGTTTCGTGGCTGCCAACGGTATGAGTCATTGCCTATTGTCTCTTTGTTGGCGCGCGTCGTTATTGGGATTTGGAGATCTAACTTCTACAAATTCACCTCCTCGAGAGGGCCCTGCTCTGTTTGAATCCCGCCAGTTCTGATGCAGTTCAGGTCTGTCGTTACGATCATATCGTCTGTCGTCATGTCGATAGATGCCATAGTTTCTTTCTTGTCGGTCACGTGGTGGAGAATTTCTCCCTGAATCGTAACTGCGCGCTGGACCGTTGCGTCTAAAGTTATTCTGTCTCCCTTGATAATAATTATTTTGGTTCCCAAATTGTCTGTTTCTCTGATTGTCTCTGTGATAGTCACTACCGCGGAGAGGTGATCTTTCCCTGTAATTATTACTACTCTGCCAACGGTTGTCATACGGGTGGTGTCTGTTTTGGTCACGATATGTGATGTGAGAATAGCCTTGTCGTGTCCAGTTATTATTTCTTTCATCGCGGAATTGTGACAGATGTGACCTGTAATTGTTGTGCTCGTGTCTCCGCGTTCCCCGATTGTCAGTGTCAATTTCCAGTTCTTGTAACAGTCCCTGAAAAGCCTCAATGTCTTCTTTGCAACGTCCTGCTAAAATAATGTCGTAAATGTTCAGGTAATTTGATTAAGCAAATGCGGATGAGTTCTGAGGGGCTGTATGGGTTGGACAGGTACTGATTCTTGTGCAACATGTCTTCAAAATATTTCACAAGACTGGAGAATTCAGATTGTTCGAAATGTTTCATCATTATGATACCATGTTTTACTCGGTCTTGTGTGGCTTGAGACCAATATGCTGAGAGGAAGGCATGGTAAAATTCTCCTTCACTGTGGCAATCGTGAATGACCAATCGCATTCTTACAGCTGGTTCATTCTCTAAATAGCTACACATAAATTCTAATCTGTGTTCTAACGACCAGTTGGGAGGAAAACAATGAGAGAATTGATGGAGCCATGCTTGTGGATGAATGTCGTTGGCAGAATTCTTAATCGTTTTGAATTTACGTGTAGTAATGAACAGCTTATAGTCAAAATCATCATGTCGGCGAGTCGCATGTCGGTCATTGTTACGTCGTGTCAGCGGTTCCATCTCAAAATTCGGTGCACCTTGCCAATTTCTTTCATAATTTCCGAAATGCCCTGTGATATTATTTCGTGGCTTTTGCGTATTTCTAAGTTCCTCTTCCCGTGTTGGAGCGCGAGTGTCCTCTGAGATATGAAATTTTTGTATTACTTGTGCCAACTGATCTTGTACTTCCCGGATTTCTCTTTTGTATTGTGTATTAATTTGATTCTGATTTTGTGTGAATTTCTTAATTTGTTCATACTCTTCTGTGTCAGTGATGGCTACAGGTCTTGTGTCATTCAGATCATCATCTACCTTTGCAGATAAGTTTGTGAACTGATCCGAAAGTTCGGCTACTTTCTCCGATAGTGTACTTATTTCCTCAGTGTGCTTTTCTGAACCAAGTTTCAGAGTGTCCATTTGTGTTGAAATCGTATCTACTGTGTCCTTTAAGTTTTCTTGAGTTTTTGCAAGTTGCGTAACCGAATCGGTAGCTGCAACCGAGTCAATTTTAGCTCGCGACAGGTGTGAATGGAGGGACGAATGGAGACGTGTCGTCTTCAGCGATGAGAGTCGCTTCTGCCTTGGTGCCAATGATGGTCGTATGCATGTTTGGCGCCGTGCAGGTGAGCGCCACAATCAGGACTGCATACGACCGAGGCACACAGGGCCAACACCCGGCATCATGGTGTGGGGAGCGATCTCCTACACTGGCCGTACACCACTGGTGATCGTCGAGGGGACACTGAATAGTGCACAGTACATCCAAACCGTCATCGAACCCATCGTTCTACCATTCCTAGACCGGCAAGGGAACTTGCTGTTCCAACAGGACAATGCACGTCCGCATGTATCCCGTGCCACCCAACGTGCTCTAGAAGGTGTAAGTCAACTACCCTGGCCAGCAAGATCTCCGGATCTGTCCCCCATTGAGCATGTTTGGGACTGGATGAAGCGTCGTCTCACGCGGTCTGCACGTCCAGCACGAACGCTGGTCCAACTGAGGCACCAGGTGGAAATGGCATGGCAAGCCGTTCCACAGGACTACATCTAGCATCTCTACAATCGTCTCCATGGGAGAATAGCAGCCTGCATTGCTGCGAAAGGTGGATACACACTGTACTAGTGCCGACATTGTGCATGCTCTGTTGCCTGTGTCTATGTGCCTGTGGTTCTGTCAGTGTGATCATGTGATGTATCTGACCCCAGGAATGTGTCAATAAAGTTTCCACTTCCTGGGACAATGAATTCACGGTGTTCTTATTTCAATTTCCAGGAATGTATGTAGTTAATTGCAAGCGCAGCTGCGAAATACTTGGTGCAAATCTACATGCATGCCACAACTGTTTTACTGTACAACAATGAAAGGCTGCAACTATAAAGGAGATTCTCTCTACAATTACGCGCTAGCAATAAACAATAGCTACACTAATTACACAAACTACAAGAAAAAAATGAGAAGATTCCAGTGAGGTATCCTCGGCTAAGGGTCGACATATGAAACGTCCCCTTAGAAAAATTATACATGACTGTCCTTAAACTGATACACAATATTTTTTTAGCGCAACGCAATCTGACTTTCAAAAATCCCTACAAAAAAATGGCCCTGACTAACATTAACCTATGCGTTTCACAAATCGCTTACCTCACAAAAATCTTGGTACTCGAACTACTGCAATACAGCTAGCGCCACTACTGCCAGCTAAATAAAAGATTCAAACTATGGAAGGCACTAACTACTGATAGGGATAGTTAGCAAATGAAAGATATTAATAGAGAACAAACAATGTATTTACCTTAATATCATCATATATATATATAGCAGTTCATGACAAATTTCAAAACTCCGCCATCTCTCTCCCCACATCCACCACTGCTGACGGCTCACCTCCAACTGCCCAACGCTACGCGCTGTTCACATCCAGCTGCCGCTGCCCAACACTACAATGGCAGACAACAATGCAAACCAGCCACAGACTGCACACAGCACAGCCAGAGCGCTACGTGGCGTTACCAATAAGAAAACATAAACAGCCTACTTACACTAGGTCACATTGTGACGCCAGAGGGAATAAGACCAAATCCAGACAAACTCGAAGCAATCAGAGATTTTCCAGGGCCAAGAACAAAACGTCAGCTACGGGGTTATTTAGGATTAATCATTTTCTGCAGGAGGTTTATTAAGATTGGGGGGTGCAGCGACACCCAGACCATGTCAGCTGACTGGAAAGAAAACGGTATGGAATTGGGACCCTGTCACGCAGGAAGAGTATGAGAATTTAAAGAAGGCACTGCTATCGGCACCTGTTCACGGGCATCCAGACCTAGGGACAGAGTTTTGTATGGCCACAGATAGTTCCCGTAGTGGATTTGGGGTAACATTGTTCCAAGAGCAAGAGCAAGGAGGAGAAGTAATGCAACAACCTGTTGCATTTGCGAGCCGAGTGCTTAGCAAAGCTGAGAGAAATTACACAGTAACTGAGCTTGAAGCTTTGGCAATAGTATGGGGTTTTAGTAAGTTTAGATACTATTTGTGTGGGAGGCATACTAAAATCTATACTGACCACAAGTCACTACAGTTTCTGATGTCGGCCAAACTTAACCATAGACGACTCACTAGGTGGGCGCTCTATTTACAGGAGTTTCAGTTTACGGTCATGTTTGTTCCTGGGACATAGAATATAGTGGCAGATGTGTTGTCAAGGAACCCAGTAGGTCATGGTCAATGCTTTGATGAGGAGGTAAACGAGAACAGATATGACATATTGTATATGCAGGGCGTGCCGTTCGAGAAATACATAGGGGCGATACTCACAAATATCGCGAAAGAGCACGATAAAGACGCATCATGGAGAATGGCGAAGGACAGAGTTAGAGCGAACTTAGATGCCAAGATAGCGCGCTTCTATACATTTCAGAACGGGGTCCTTTTCTACCGTAGAAATCCGAACACACAGGACTGGGTGTTGTGTATACCAAATGAAATAGTCAACAAGCTAATCTGGTACACGCACCTAAGTTACGGGCATTACGCGGTAAGGAAATGCTGTAAGAAGTTAAGGGAATCAGTTTATTTCATTAGTATAGAGAGGAGGATCAAGAACGTGCTTGGTAGTTGCAAATTGTGCCAGAAGTCAAAATCGTTAACTATCTCATGCAAAGCACCGCTTTTTCCGATAATGCCAGGTGGATTGAGGGAATTCGGAGCAACAGATTTGTTTGGCCCGCTGCCTAAGTCAGTGCAGGAATATAGACATGTTTTGGTAGCAGTGGAATTGGTGTCAAAGTATGTGACTTTTACCGCGTTGAAACGTGCGACGGGAAGGACAGTAGCAGCAGCGATCGTTAAAAACTTTTTGCGAGAAGTAGGAACTGTAGAAAAGTTCATAGCTGACAATGGACCACAATATAGATCCAGACAATGGCTAACCACACTGAAGAGAAGAAGGATAAAACCGGTGTTCATATCCCGATACCATGCTGCAAGTAACCCCAGTGAAAGAGTGGTAAAAGAACTGGGAAAGTTGTGTAAGATCTATTGCCATAGGCAACATAGAAGTTGGAGTTTTTTTCTCAAAGATTTTCAGGACATCCTCAATGAGCTACCACATGGAGCGTCTGGTTTATCAGCAATTACGGTATTAAAGAATGAAGCACCACCAGATCGAGTCAGGGAGCTGGTAGATTTTCGGCGATCAGGAATGCAAAGGCACGCGGAAATTGTCAAGATTGCGATAGAGCGTATTAAGAAGGCAGCTAAGGATAGGCAGGAGAAGCAGAAAGGGAAGATCCGTAAAATCGAATTAGCAGTAGGAGACAAGGTTCTAATTAAAACTCATCGATTATCAAAGAAGCACAGATTCCTAAGTAGCAAATTCTTTTGTGTGTATAGTGGACCATTCAGAGGGAGGCGGATTGTCCATGAAAATGCTGTACTGATTGAGACGATCAAGGGAAAACAATCGCGTGGGCTTCATCACGTTTCTAACATCAAATTATGGAAAAGTTAAGGATAGTTCGAAAGGAGGCAAGTTATGGTAGATAGGCAGTGTATTTATTTGTGGTGTGTAACGTTGTGCAGGGTCAAATCAAACATAAGCATTTTCAGGCGGGATGTCAGGAAGTATGACGGAATAGACTGGTCGAATGAGTTATGAACAGGAGTCGACAGAGTGATGTATGTACGTATTTTTTGTCATATGAATAAGGATCAAGCAGAAACGACGTGATGAGTAATGAGTGGATAAAGATAGTAGATAGTGAGAGAAGCGACGTGATAAATAGTTGTTGATAAAGGTAATATTTAAGGAGAGAAGCGACGTGAAGCAGTGTGATTAATAAAGAGAGATTCGACGTGATGAAACAGTGGTAAATAAAGGTGAGTAGAATTAATAATGTGGAGATGTCTTAGATGTATGTTACAGAGAGGCCTGTGTATGCTGCAATCGAGATTGATGCCAATGGCAAAGTAAGACCAGGAATTGATGGAGTAATGGACGGACGGAGAGCCGAAATACGAATGAAGAGAGGAGGACAACTGCCCAACGTGAAAGGACATAAAGGGCGTATGAGATCCAGATGGTGAACGTTGTGGAATACTGACGTAAGATTTAATATAAGTCTAAATCTAAGTATTACCATAACATTTGCAATATGACAAAAATAATATTTTGTTGTTGTTGTTGAAGCCTGGTACCAGTATAACTAATCAAAAAGGTACCAAGAATGTGTACAGTTATTTTGCAGAATGAATAACTTGTGTATTTTTTGTTCTTAGATGAAATGTCGCAAATCTAAGGTGATATTTACTAGGATGAATAATCGGTAAAGTGAATGCAGAGGTAAGCCGATGGAGAGAGGTGCCTTAGTGAAAGGACGTAATCGGAGACTGGACTGCTATCTCCGAAACAACTCCATGTGTTATGTGGTTGAGTATAAGGGAGCAAAGGTATGGTATGTTGTCGTGAGTGTGGTGGTGTTAAGGTTAGCTGACTTCTAGACCTATTCTGTTAGTGTATTAATGGATTGAATGAGAAGGAAAATGTGGTGTCAGTTGGGTGAGAGTCGTAGAGTAGTGTGATCAATGCACACACTCCTGTAAAGTGGATGCTACCGATCCATAAGTGAAACGTTATTGCGCTTTATTGTTTGATTTGGATGAACCTCAATGGTAGGTCAGGATATGATGTCATGTAGATGGTACATACATGTCCTAGAAATGTTGTTATATATAATAAAAGGTAAACATATGTAAAGAGATACTAATTTCTGTCTGTCACAAGCACAAAGGTGCATTGTATGTTGTAGATTTAGAGTCATCAGTTTCTAAAATGTTTATTGTGTTAGGATGTTAAAGTAGTTTACTATTTAACATTACGTGGTAGGTAATTGTGAGCTGCATAGACTGGTTTTTTTGTTTTTTTGTTTTTTGTTTTTTTTTTTTTTTGTTTGTTTTGTTAGAACACTTTCAAGGGGTGTTAATTTCAGTCTGTCACAAGCACATAGGTGCTTTGTATATTGTAGTTCTAGAATCAACAGTTTCTAATATGCTCACTGTGATAGGATGTTAAAGTAGTCTACTATTTTATGTTGTAATTATGAGCTGTATAGATCGTTTCTTATTCCTTTTTTGTTTTTTGAACACTTTCATGTTTTGTATGAGGGACGACAGGTACAATCAGTAGCACAAGTGTGGGCTGTATATAGAAAAGGGATAAATGTTGATGTTGTGTGTGTAGAGAACTAGGGTGTATGATTTTATGTTTTTTAGAACAAAGATTCTTTTGTTGACAATGTATCTAATAGATTATACATGTAATCAATGAGTATTTAAATAATGTAAGAATATCCTTTTGTCTGTAATGTTGCGAGATGCACGGAAGGGTCTGACTGATTGGGTGTCGTAGCACTGAGGTGCTATGCAGAACGCGCCCGTATCACTTAAGAATGCGGGAGGCCAAGCTGACGTCGCCATGGGAGAGGCGACAGAGCCACGGCGCTTCCCACTCCACTGTCGGTCGAGGTACACACCACGCACCCGCTACAGCTGGTCAACGGCCTGGGGTGACACGCACGTACCACTGGCAATTCATAAGTTGTGCCACCCTTACGGCTGGAGACAGTATCCCGCAAAGGCAACAGTGGGTGGTTTTTCTACTCAATGGCTCGTGCGGCAGCGGCGCGACAGCAGAACGAACGACGCACGGCAGAGTCAGGTGGGCATTTTTTAACAGCAACTATTAACTAGTACTGGGCTGTGGAGCCGTGAAATAAGATGACTGCTCGTATGTCTCAATAAGGTGGAAAGTGAAGGACTGGTGTTTCCACGTTGTGAGTGGTGGAAAAGATCTTGTCTTTAGCAGAAAGGACGATTGTTTTGTTTTGTCTTGACCACTGAACGGTGGGATCCATAAACTTTTGGCAGTGACTTTTTAAATGTGCTTTGTAAATTGCATGTGGGACGCTTGGTATACTTAAAGAGGGCAGTTGTCGTTTGGCGACTAATTATTGTATGAACGCAAGAAACTAAAGTGGGACATTGACATTTGTATTTGTAGTAGGAGACATTTCTTTAATTGGTGAGGGAATAAGTGTTGTTTGTTGGAACTTAAGACTTTATTACACCATGAGCTGAAAGGGCAGGACCGTGGATAATAGTAGTTGTAGGGCCATTTCTGGACGACCAGATTCGTTTGGATGGTACTCTGAGAGTGACTATGACATTTGTGTTTAATGTGAGATACACTTTACTGTTCAGTGCGTGTTCAACATGCCGATTTGAGTGAACTAAAGACTTTCGTACGGGTAACCATGGGAGAGCTTTGACACCGAGACAGTGTTTCTAGGAAAACTATCAGCAACTTTTTGACCTCAAGAAAATCACAGAATGAAATGATTCCGTGTGACTCGCAAGATAGGGAATAATGTATTTGTATTTGTAACTGTGTACATTTTTATATGTTTTATTCCTGAAGGGACGACAAGTGTAATTGTATTTCATTAAAATATGTGTTTAGAATAGTTGGTGTGTTTTTTTTCTTTGGTTTTTTCTGGGTTAACAAGTTCATGTAGCATGTTTATTAGAATATTTGGTACAAGGATGCTTTAATTATTAGCCAGTATCATAATACTAACGTAGCGGCTCTTGTTGCATTGGTCAGTAAGGTTGTCACAGGGGACAAGAGTTTGCATTGCACAACAAATATCGGAATTAACCGATGTATTTTGACGTCGTGGACAGTAATAATCTAGTTGGTGTGTTGACTGAAGCCACTTATTTGCATTATCACTGTGGTGATAGTTAACATTGAAGTGAAATGGAGGCTAGTCGAAATGCAAGTTCTTGTCGTCTAAACATGTAACAACAGAGAAATGAGCAGTAGACTAAAATACGAGAGTTAGTGGTGGATTCAAGCACTTATTGCTAACTGTTTACTGCGTGTATTGATCAAAGTTGATGGGCTGACTAGCTCAGCAGCAGGTATTTGTACTGGTGGACAAGGATAAGGTTAACCTCACAGTCGAGTAGTGGTGGCAATTTCTTAAGTGATGATAGTTAATGAGGTATGACATGATGTTTAGATGAACTATATTACGTAACCAGTATGTAACTTGTGGTATATTTCACTGTTTTTTTTCTCAGTTTTATTTCTCTGGAGGTTTGATGTACATTTTAGAGTAATGGTATGGAGCCTGACATTCTACGTGTAACTAATGTACGCAATTTTTTTCTTTTGTTGATTTTGTTTTGTATTTAGACATTCCTGTGTAAAGATTATTACCCTGCAATTTATGAATGTTAGATAACTTGCTCAGTGTTTGGACGCTGAGCTATTTAAAATTTCATGAGTACAATTAGTATTTTTTTATTTGTTATAGAATTAGTGAAGTTTGGATTACTCCTAAAAATAACGGAGATGCCGGTAACTAAAAAAAATTTATCTCACCATTATTTTTTATTTGTATGATTTAATGTTTTATTTGTCATTTGGATTGTTGTAAATTTGTATGTGTACATTACTCCAGATTGTGGAGAGTACAATAATGCAACAACTGTGTCAATAATTTGGTAAAGCAACAGCATTTGGTCGTCTATTTGAGGTCACCAGGGGCTAAGGTCTCCTCCTGGTTATTTTGATGACTTGCTACGTTTGTTCTAATACAGGTTTCTTAAAAAAAGTCGGGACTACCCTCGCATTGCAAGGATACTACCGTGCCATTTTTTTCTGCATGGGTAGCCGGTGGTGAAAGGGTACAGTACCACCCAACATTGAAAATAGGTACAACATTCTTCATTATTCTTGTCAGAACAACAAATTTTTTGTAATAATAACTCAATTTCACTTAATACACCGAAGCCGGATACCAGTGTAGGAAAAAATGACAATTTATTTATTTAATTGATCGCATAGGCACTCCTACAAAATAGATCCCTACATCCAATTTGGTGAGATCTGCGAAATGAATGAATGTATGGTCGTCTGTTAACCACAGATAGTGAATGTGCAATATATGATCATCTTTGAGACGCTCCTTTGGTCACATTTGCTGGAACCAAAGAGATGAAATTTACCTGAGCTTTGAGCGCCTGAAATGTGGCTGACCAATACGGTAGCAAGGTACTCCCCCGCCTTGACGGAGGTGCGAGCTGACCTGAAGAACGGCCATGTTGCAGCACTCTGGTGCTGGATCTTGTGTTGGTAAGATCTGTCTTAGGTGTGCTCCGTAAAGACAAAAGAGTGCAGAGAATGGTATGCATGTGGAATACTTAAGAGTAGTGTGGAATAATAATTTCTCTATTTCAGGAACTTTTGTGGGGAGAATTAAATGTCAGGCAGGTAATATTAAGGGGATCGTAGTAATCTTCGGAAGTGACCAACGGTCACAATGAAACCACCAGTAGCAATAAGTTGAAATACTTCCGAGTGCTAAAGTTAAGCTTAATTACTGGCGTGTGTACTATAAGTTGGAAATATTTAAGAAATGGCGTGTGCTGGACTTAAAATTAGAGACGAGTACTTCCACGTGGTGAGTACTGTGTGAGTCTCAATCTGTGTATGAGACAAAAGATAATGAGAAGTACTCGTCCATGGCATCAGTTGAGAACTCGCGTGTGTGACGAATATGTTCGTAATATTACTTTGCGTGTTATATTTCCGTGTGACGCTGGATTCAAACTCTAATACTCTGAGAGAGAAGCAAGGTGAGTCAGCCGTCTATCCAGCAACGCCACTTGGCTTGCATAGCACAGGAAGACATGCATATATCCTCCAGAACTCTTAGTAGGAAAGAAAAGTTACGAAGTGGGGCAGTGTCGTTTCAAACTGGGAGAATACTAATTGAAGTGGAAAAGCTGAAAGTGATGTCATTTTAACGTTGCCACTATTCCTTGTATTGTATTCCATGTTGCCAGAGTGGTGTATTTCATGTAATTTAAGTATGTGTGGTTTGCATGGGAGAATAGCAAGACAGTTTCAGAGGCAGTGGGTTATGCATGTTCCTTTTTGTACCGCTCGGTCTGGAGGAAATTTTCGTGATGATGGATGTGAGAGTCGAAGTGTGAGATATAGCAAAAGATCCACCATACTATCCAGAAAGTGCACTGTAGTGTTAGATAATTATGAGACCATAAGATAGAGAATCACCAATGTTAATTGTTGTAGAAAATGTAATGGTGTGTTTAGGTTATAGAATTTTTCGGAATAAATAAGATAGTAAATAGGAAAAGATTGGTGGCCTTTTCCTTCGAATAGTATGTTGTCATGATATCCAGAATTTATAATGTGTGTGCCATTCATATTCAGTGCGATGGCCACGTGTTAATCAAAGCCGTTGGATAAGAAAGAAAATGTGGTATTGCCAGTGCGTAGAGAACAGTCAGAGTTGTTTAAATTACTAATAGTCAGTTGTGCGTTATCCGTTTCCGTTGCGTAATATTCAAACAGGAGAATAATTTGTAACTTAATTGTGAGTACTAGAGCTCATGTTACTCGATAAATAAGAATGAATCCACTCGCTTGGCAGACCACTCATCTTGCAGGCCTTACTGCTTGATGCCACAGTATGAGCAAGGCATGTGGGTGCCTCTCACAGTGTCCCACGCTCTTTAGGGGGTGACAGGGGTTGGTAACTTGCCGCCCCTCCTTAAAGAACTGACTTTAGGTACAATATCTGGGGGGGGGGGGGGGGAGGGGGAGAGGGAGATTTGTGATCTTTCGAGTACACACACTCTGATGGAGTGGGAGCTAGATATTAAGTGGGCTGGGATTTGCAAGTCAGATCGCATGTAAACATTTTCTATCAGCACCATCAGGAGTTCGGACTGATTCACTGTAATAGAGCAGTTGTTTTAATGCGAAATTAGGTCACTCCCCGTCGCCTCCACCTCCTCTCTCCCCCTCCTTGTCACCAGCCAATCATAATGCAGTACTGTAGATGGAAAAGCCAGTAAAAAGTTCAAGATGAAAGAATGAGCTCAACTGTGCTTTATGCCCCAGACTGTCTCCCTCTTTCTAACAAAAGTACTATAATGAAACAGGCTGTCATAATCCAATCTTACTTAATAAACAAATCAATTAAAATCTAACCATCCTATGCGTGCTCTGTAACCCCTGCCTGCCTCCCCCCTTCTCCAGCCAGTTACATCGAAATATTGAAACACGGCCCTCCCCCATTTCCTCTCCTCTTTCCACCCAGACAGGGTGTGGTACCAAAATTATGCACAAAAATGACACCAGGTTATATCATTTCTATGAAAGTCAAAGATGATTGTATGCATAAATAAATCTCTGGCATAATATTAAAATGACTCTAAGTTCAAAGATATGCATTATATATGTCAAATGTACGTACATATCTCAGTATTTCATACATCAAATTCTGAACTCCTTACAAACATGTGATCTCTCTGCATTTCATACGTCAGATATTATGTTCCTTAGCCCCATATCTCGTCAAAGTAGTCATTTCTCTCTGCATTTCACACATCAAAAATACTGTAGTCCTTAAGCATGCATGTGATCTCTTTCATGCAAACTAATCATTCTCTCTCTGCTGTGTCGTCCGAAAAAGACACAGCTAAGGCAAAAGCACCACAGGTGCAAAGATGCGAGCTGGTGCCAGTGCCAGAGAGACTTGCCACTTGCATGAGTTCCACCAGCGCCAGGGGCGGCGCTGAGGATAAAGATATTGACTTCGCCTTGGCCAATTGCCGGCCGAGTACGATCCGCCAATGACCGGACGACAACGAACAGAAGCCAACTCGGAAAACGGAAGGGCAGCTATCGCTCACTTGGTTACACATCAGCGTCCAGGGTTGACTTAGACAGGGAACGTCGTTTAGTGAACTCCTAAAAGATGGCCGGTGTGGCCGTGCGCTTCTAGGCGCATCAGTTTGGAACCGCGCGACCGCTACGGTCGCAGGTTCGAATCCTGCCTCGGGCATGGATGTGTGTGATGTCCTTAGGTTAGTTAGGTTTGAGTAGTTCTAAGTTCTAGGGGACTGAAGACATCAGGTGTTGAGTCTAATAGTGCTCAGAGCCATTTGAACCAGTTTTGAACTCCAAGAAGTGAACAGACAGTAGTTGTACAGGCTGTCCGAAAAGTATTTCCCTGATTACATAAACTGATAACTCAGGCTAGAAGTAAGATACAAATATGAAACTGGTGTCTAATTGTTTACGAACTATCAAAGTTTTTTTCACACATCAGTAAACTTCCACATGAGCACCCTTGGTAGCACGTATCACATCTAGGCGATATTCAATTTCCGTCCACACATTAGCCAACATCACTGCAGGGATCGATTCAACGACTGTGGTTATCCGTTGCCTCCGCGTTTCAAGATCTGGTACACGTGTTCGGTAGACCTCGTCCTTGACATAACCCCATAAAAAGAAGTCTAATGGGGTTATGTCAGGAGAGCGTGGAGGCCAAACCGTTGGCCCATCACGACCAATCCATCGCCCAGGAACGGTCATATCGAGATAGGCACGGACGTCCAAACCCCAATGAGGCGGTCCGCCGTCTTGCTGAAACAAGACATCGGGGTGATACTGAAGCAGCTGAGGAACAGCATACAGTTGCAACATGTCCAGATATACTGCAGATGTGATGGTAGCCTCGGCGAAGAAGAATGGCCTGATAATTCGATCGTGCAATAGCGCGCACCAAACATTCACCTTTGGACTGCCTCTGGTGCACTCCATGACCTCGCCAGGGGGTTGTGAACCCCAAATGCGCACATTATGGCGATTCAATACTCCACTGACAAAAAAAGGTCGCTTCGTCGGAAAAGACAATTCGTCTGAGATAACCATCATCGTCTTCAATACGTGATAGCATTTCGACCGCAAAGTCATATCGACGTGTATCGTCATTTGGCAACAAGGCCTGAGCGATTTGCACTTTGTATGCACGAAACAATAGACGTTTGTGTAAAACGTCATGGAAAGAGCTTTTTGGCGTCTGTAATTCACGTGAGGCCCTGCGCACCGATTTCTTTGGACTTCGCAGAAAAGACTGCCTTACAGTTTCCACCCTGTCTGCTGAGGTTCTTGGTCGACCAGACCTCGGAGGGTCAGCAACCGATCCTGTGTTCTTGAACTTCTCATACCAGGCTTTAATGCTCTTGAGATCAGGTGGACTCCTTCCAAATGTTGTCTGGAAGTGTCTCTGCACTGTGGTTGGTGATCGTGTGTCATGGTACCACAGGACACACTGTACCTTCTTCTGATTGGTTAACATGGCTTCTTGGGCACTGCACCTCATCCACTACTTACGTACTGCGAACCTAAAACAGAAAAACAATTTTGATAGTTGTAAACAATTCGACACAAGTTTCATATTTGTATCTTACTTCTAGCCTGAGTTATCAATTTATATAATCAGAGAAAGTCATTTCGGACACCCTGTAGATTGCTTTAGCTATGTACTGTGAAGTCTCTCTGCTATTGTTTGCACTTAGCCATTGAGGGACTTTTTTGTGTTAGTATTAAATCCAGTGTTGCCGATTTCCCTATTCGACAAGTCATAAGTATAAGTAAACCTTTTTAACTCATTTGTGTGACTCTGTTATTAATTTGTTGGAGTGTTGTACGAGCACTGCGTCGCATCCTCGTCGCCAGTTTTGTAAAGGCCTCGTCGCTATTGCTGTGGAGGCCGAGTTGGTCAGTTCTTGAAACTATTTCTTGTGCAGTACACCGCTGAGACAGTTTCTCCATGCCACTATTACACAGTTATGGCCCAGAATCAAGTAACAGGATGGGAGAACGAAGATTCTACAACACTCCAACAAATTAATAAGAAAGACACACCAATGAGCTAAAAGGGTTTACTTATGATTTGTCGAATTGGAATGCCAGCCGCACTGCATTTAATACAACACAGAAAAGGTCCTCAATGGCTAATGCAAATAATCGCAGGGAAACTTCACAGTACATAGCAAAAGCAATTTACAACAACTGTTCACTAAGCGACGTTTCCTGTCTAACAAGGGTAAGGCCTCAGACGTGGCCAGCCGATTCGGCTCAGATTTGGCAGGTCGCTTGTGTACAACTTAAAACGAAGGACTCTAAGATATTTTGGCTCAACACCCTCTCGTTTTTGTGAAAATTAACCGTAAACGTTATGATGGGCAATCGACTCAAAAGTGGTGGGATCGATAGATAATTGTAAATAGAGCGTTTTTCATCGTCAGGTATGGGGTTTGCAAACGCATACTTTTTCAGAAATCGAGGAAAGAAACTTTTGCAATTGCCGCTTATGTATCCACACGGTAAGAGCCTTTCGCCAAAAGCGTCAATAACGTACGGCCAAGGTAACTGGCTGTGAAGCGGATAACCCGGGATCGAATCTCGAGGAAACTGCACGGTATTCATTTTTTGAATTGTAGTTTTTCGTATCAGAATTCGTTGGGATAGGAGGGTTAATAAGGTACGCAACTCAGCACGGAATAATAATAGTAATAAGGTAGGCAAATTAACTTCCCAATCGACGTGAATTAGTAAAGAATTAAATTTTTAAGCCTTGTCACACGAAAACAACTCCGAGTAAGAGTGCTGCGAATTCCTCACGAAGGACCGCAGATAGCCAATCGTGCGACGCTTGTTAGTGAGGCACGGAACAGAATGCACGCGGTAAGTGTTACATATGTTGTCCCGGATGCCTGTTCGTCATATCATAGTTGTGAACCTCGAAGAGCGAGGGTGTCCAGCACGAACCTTACAGAAGTCAATCGGAAAAATTTGTTTTCCGTCATTAGTCTGCCGCGAACCTCGAAGATACATGTAATGACTTTTCATCGTTAATCCGCCGAATAAAATATGTTTTGTGAAAAAATACAGTGATCCTCCGTAAGAAACATATGACTTGTACTGTATGTAGTTTGTAGTAATTAGCTTTTCTGTTTATCCCGTACTAACTACACTCCTGGAAATTGAAATAAGAACACCGTGAATTCATTGTCCCAGGAAGGGGAAACTTTATTGACACATTCCTGGGGTCAGATACATCACATGATCACACTGACAGAACCACAGGCACATAGACACAGGCAACAGAGCATGCACAATGTCGGCACTAGTACAGTGTATATCCACCTTTCGCAGCAATGCAGGCTGCTATTCTCCCATGGAGACGATCGTAGAGATGCTGGATGTAGTCCTGTGGAACGGCTTGCCATGCCATTTCCACCTGGCGCCTCAGTTGGACCAGCGTTCGTGCTGGACGTGCAGACCGCGTGAGACGACGCTTCATCCAGTCCCAAACATGCTCAATGGGGGACAGATCCGGAGATCTTGCTGGCCAGGATAGTTGACTTACACCTTCTAGAGCACGTTGGGTGGCACGGGATACATGCGGACGTGCATTGTCCTGTTGGAACAGCAAGTTCCCTTGCCGGTCTAGGAATGGTAGAACGATGGGTTCGATGACGGTTTGGATGTACCGTGCACTATTCAGTGTCCCCTAGACGATCACCAGTGGTGTACGGCCAGTGTAGGAGATCGCTCCCCACACCATGATGCCGGGTGTTGGCCCTGTGTGCCTCGGTCGTATGCAGTCCTGATTGTGGCGCTCACCTGCACGGCGCCAAACACGCATACGACCATCATTGGCACCAAGGCAGAAGCGACTCTCATCGCTGAAGACGACACGTCTCCATTCGTCCCTCCATTCACGCCTGTCGCGACACCACTGGAGGCGGGCTGCACGATGTTGGGGCGTGAGCGGAAGACGGCCTAACGGTGTGCGGGACCGTAGCCCAGCTTCATGGAGACGGTTGCGAATGGTCTTCGCCGATACCCCAGGAGCAACAGTGTCCCTAATTTGCTGGGAAGTGGCGGTGCGGTCCCCTACGGCACTGCGTAGGATCCTACGGTCTTGGCATGGATCCGTGCGTCGCTGCGGTCCGGTCCCAGGTCGACGGGCACGTGCACCTTCCGCCGACCACTGGCGACAACATCGATGTACTGTGGAGACCTCACGCCCCACGTCTTGAGCAATTCGGCGGTACGTCCACCCGGCCTCCCGCATGCCCACTATACGTCCTCGCTCAAAGTCCGTCAACTGCACATACGGTTCACGTCCACGCTGTCGCGGCATGCTACCAGTGTTAAAGACTGCGATGGAGCTCCGTATGCCACGGCAAACTGGCTGACACTGACGGCGGCGGTGCACAAATGCTGCGCAGCTAGCGCCATTCGACGGCCAACACCGCGGTTCCTGGTGTGTCCGCTGTGCCGTGCGTGTGATCATTGCTTGTACAGGCCTCTCGCAGTGTCCGGAGCAAGTATGGTGGGTCTGACACACCGGTGTCAATGTGTTCTTTTTTCCATTTCCAGGAGTGTAGTTATTTTTTGTTGTGTCATATCTTTCATTTGGATAATCTGAATAATGGAGGATGAACACCCTTCGCCCAGTGCTGAAATATATAATTGGAAGCCTGTCACAGACGACGGCAAGCGGAAAGTTACCGACGCTGTGTTTTGGTTTGTGAAAGTGTTGCAAGACAGATGTATTATCAGTTCATTACCGGAAGCAGGCAGTTCTGTTTCCCGGCGTTCCAGATTGATAGGAACGGCTACCGTCGAGCGAAATTACTTTTATTGGTACTGAAGAACTATACCACGAAGGCAAAGCAGAAGTTAATTCAGTGGAATATATCACGACTAGTGAATCGCAAAATGGTCGTAATACTTTGGAAATGTCTACGTCGCAGGAAATCTGTGCTTCTTCTGTTCCCGATGAGTATCACGAACCGGTTGCTAAACGATTGAACTACGGCGCTATGCCTCTTGAAGTAAAAATGAAGGCGTTAGCGCCAGCGAGGAATCATACAAATTGGAACCAACAAACACTGCAAAAGAGTGGAGCAACAACAGCCCTAAAAAGGAAGAAGGACCTAAAATTGTGGGAAACTGATGTTGTTAAAGGAGTGACAAGACACGACAAATACCAGGCGATAAATAAGTGGATGTACGACCTATTTGTCGAATCTCGTTGTCGTAACGAGAATGTAAGAACGACAATACTCCAGAGTGCGCTGCAGGTGTAAATGGTTCAAATGGCTCTGAGCACTATGGGACTCAACTGCTGTGGTCATCAGTCCCCTAGAACTTAGAACTACTTAAACCTAACTAACCTAAGGACATCACATACACCCATGCCCGAGGCAGGATTCGAACCTGCGACCGTAGCAACAGCCCGGCTCCGGACTGGAGCGCCTAGAACCGCACGGCCCTGAAGGTGTAGAGCTTCAATATACGACAAACAAGGATTTTACGTTTGCTGCATCATTACTTTGGGCATCACGTATTACCGGCTCTAATCGTCATTACGTGATCAATACCGAACATCATGCGAATACCGGGTGAACATTCGACGCACGTTATCGCATAAAGGAGAAAAAATTTACCCTTGTCGCAGCTGGGAGAAAAAAAAAACACCTACATTCGCACACGGCTCAATATACCATCACAGCTTCTGGAAAAGTGTTACCTAAGGTTTTCCTGTGTTTACAAGAAACGAATGTTACATTTGGTCCTCGGCTTGTAGAAGAGGTCACTCGCTTAACAGACTCGTAGACAAATGTTTGCATTACCTGTTCCAAATCCGGGATATTGACAAATGCGATTTACAGAACATTTCTTGAGAGTGTTTTAAAACCTTACGTTGCTGGTAACAAGTTTTGTCTAATATTGGATTCCTGGGGTGGACAAACTAATACTCTAATGTATGACAACATATTTATAGATGACGAGGGTCAACAGACCCGCACGATAAAGTAACACCCCCGAACTGCACACCAATGGGCCAGCCGTGTGATATTTATTTCTACCGCCAGGTTAAAACTTTATTTTGAGGCCTCAGAATTGCAGTGTGCTTCTGGAAACCCGGCGGGAATTGCACAACCGCACGGATGCTATAACTATTCACAGCATAATTCATAACCAACTTTCAGCACCGCTTTTTCAGGCAATGATATCGTATGCGTGGTACCCATTAAAATTAATTATCGAAAAAGTAATATTTTTAAATGTAAACCAAGTTTGTTTCCCGCCGACTCTTCGGAAGGAGCAGCGTCGAAAGATTGGATTCATTAGATGTTCTTGGTGCCGCAAGTATATCGGTTTCGAATGTTTATGTGGCAAGTACCATCCACCTAGTTGTTTGAAGAAAAGTGAGGACACTTAACAGTGACTGGAAGGGCCTATGTAAACTTGTTTACTATCCCAAGAGGTTTGAGAAATTTGATTGCCTACCTTTTCATCATTCCTTATTGATTTACTTACTTTCTTAGCCCTCCTATCCTTATCAATTGAGAAAAGGAAAAATACAACCGAGAAGAATAACATCGGCTAGGATTCCTCGAGATTCAGTCTCGGGTTATCCGCTTCCAAGCCAGTTACCTTGGCCGTTGCCCTATCGGCGCTCTCAGCGAAAGACGTTTACCGTGTGGATACATACGCGGCAATTGTAAGGGTTTCTTTCCTCGATTTCTGGAAAAGTATGCATTTGTGGACCCCATACCTGATGAAGAAAAATGCTCTATTTACAATTATCTATCTATCTCAGAAATTGTGTGTCGATTGCTCGTCATGAGCTTTAGGGGTGATTTTCTCAAAAGCGGGACGGTGTTGAGCCAAAATTTCTTAGAGCCCTTCGTTTTAGTTTGTATACAAGCGACCTGCCAAATTTGAGCCAAATCGGTTGGCCATGTCTGAGGCCTTCCCCTTGTAAATCAACCATGGACGATGATCTATAACCAAGTGAGAGAGAGCTGCTCGTCTGTCTTCAGAGTACGCTTCTGTTCGTTGTCGTCCGGTCACTGGCGGATTGTATACAGCCGGCAATTGGCCGAGGCGAAGCCGATATCTTCATCCTCAGTGCCGCCCGGGGAAATGGTGGAACTCGCGCAGCTGACGAGTATATATGGCACTGACACTAGCTCGCATCTTTGCGCCTGTGGTGCTTTTGCCCTGTCGGCCGGTGTGGCCGTTCGGCTCTAGGCGCTTCAGTCTGGAACCGGGTGACCGCTTTTTCCCCAGCTGTATATTGTTCGGACGACACAGCACTCTCTCTCTCAATCTCTCTCTTTCGCTCCCTGACGCCTATAAGCATACACACGCACACACGCACACCTATGTATGTCATATGTCAAAAATTTTATTTCTTACACAGTTGTGACATCTTTCGTTCCGAGTAATCATTTCTCTCTCTGTTACATTCATCAAATATCCTGTATTCATTAAACACATAAAATCCCTCATATAAAATAATCTTTAGCTGTTTTCCCTGAAACAGTAACAAATTTCCCATAATTACAGTCTGTACTGTTTCATCATTTCAGTTAAAATATTTCGTTCCCAAATCTGCGTGTGTGTGCATCTTTCCACCTCTGTATCGTCATTAAATGTCATTTCACACACCTTTTTCTGTGAAAAAGCATAAGTACTCGATTTCTAGAACTTTTCTGTCAGTATTACACAAACATGCACGCAAGACACATTTTTCGAAGGGATAGTGTACATTTCGCTTGCTGCAGCAAGGTACAGGGAGAGACAGAGGTCCAATCCAGAGAGAGAGAGGGAGAGATGCCATTGCATCACTCAGCTGTCCTGATAAGACACTTACCTGCCGAGAGACAGGGATACTCGCTAAAGTTGTGCGTTGTGTGAAGGAAACAAACTACAGAAGGAGGAGTAGGGAAAATAAGAATATTTGCTTCATATACAATTTATTATTAAAATTTGATTTTCCGTACAGTGTTTTTCACATAGCATGCTTTTTCATATATTTACATTATTCACATGTTTATAGGCACATATAATAGATATTGACGTTAACTTTTTTAAGTATTTACGTATTTTTAATCTTTTACTTTTCACAATAAAAAGCAGTCACAAACATACATTATTCGCAAACATCGTTTTTGATGCGGAAACGTCCACAGGCAAATATATTTACTTTATCGGGAAAATTATGTTCTTTTACCATCACGTGCAGACAGAGATAATTTATGTTGTTTAGTTGTCGATACAACATGCTGCATTGACTGAATGACAAACTGCACAGTAGCTTTCACTTCTGAATCCAAGACACACTGCCGGTAATCGTCAATGGTAAACCTATTAGCGGAAGATTGGTTTACACCTTTCCTTCTGCACGTTATGCGCGAAGACTCACTCTCGAGAGCTTACATGTTTGCACACAAGGCCCACAAATTCTAGAATAGGCATACCATTCGGTTCACCCCTCGTTAAACCAACCATTTTTTTATTCGCCAGCTTTACCGAAGATTACATTAGGTCTACTTAGTACAGCGGTGACTAGATTCACATCAACAATAACAATCCTTTGAAAATTAGGTTTTACAATCACTGCATCATCCAGCGATTTCGCATAAATCATAATACTCAGAGAATCTCTTTTTTAACATAAATTTATTTTGTGAACACTATTTTAGATTTCTATAATCAATGAAATAGTTTTTCTTGTTATTCAAGGCAGAAAACAATTTCCTTGTTTTCTTGCTGTTATAGGGATATTTCTTAATGTAAATCGTGAATACTTTCAGTGTGTCCAAGACCTGCTTTCAGTATGTACTCTGTTTTCGAATCGTCTGGTACGTCCTTCACCTCAAAACGTTGACAGTCTCTAGAGGAAACGATTCAAAATTTGATAAGGGAGGATGTTGCAACATTTCCCAGTTGCATAAGTTGTTCACATTTTAGATAAATGTTGTGAGCTTCGTCAATATTTTCATCGCCCGCGAATTTGTTACTGGGACCTGCACGTCTGCAAGAACAATGAACAATATCGTCTCTGATTCCTTGTTAATAAACAAGAGTTATTCCATTCTTCAATAATCTGCAATTCTGCTTTACTAATTTTCAGTAGTGCATTCCATGCAAAGCCAGCTAAGGTAATATAATGTGCAGGATCCAATTCATAAGTCTTAAGTGCAAAGAGCAATGCATCAGTTTTTAAATAACTTGGAATATTCTCCAAGTCTAAAACACTTGAATGCGTTCCACTCACTGCAGTCTCTCTAGTATTCAGCCTCTGTTATCGTTTCATCTGAAACTAATCGATTGAAGGGCCAGCGATATTCAGACAAAATCTGTTCGTTACTATCATACTGTAAAGGGAACTTTCCCGTCTGATTAACAAGTTTGAACTCTCGATCAACGGATGAAGTATGCCTTCATTATATCGAGTTCATCCACTTTTAGGTATGATGCACACTTTTCAAGTAAACATATCAAAAAATTTAGCGAAGCAATAAATCATAAATTTATACTGCATCTCTTCTGATGCATTACTGGAATATTTTAGTAAAAGCTTTAATTTTTCCATATTCAACGGAAGAATAAAAACGCGCCCTGGATTTAGTTTCAGTTCTTTTTCGCTATTGTCTGCACTCATTTTTTTTCACAAATGTTTGTGATAAAGAAATGCCCATCGTAGTTGCTCAGATTGTGGAATACAATGGGCAGAGTATAGTGTGGCCTGTAGCTCACATTGCCACTGGGGTGTGCTGCGCGTCGGTACACATCTATGAAATCACACTGGTCACGCCTCGATATGTATCTATGCAATGGGAGTGGTCACAGTGCTGTATATCGTCTTCATCAAAGAGTTTCTCACAAATATGATAGACTTTTCTTGAGCAAAAAGCTGATTCTTCTTCGGGGCTTAATATCATCGATTTATTTTGTAATAAAATGTATTCACAATCTCAACAATTGCATAGAGCTGTTCTGTGAACCGTTCCATGCAGTCACTGCCTCTATACAGTTTAAATTTGGAATATTCCCAGTTATAGCTGCAGTGTATGTAGTATGTGATACTGATTCGTTTATGCAAATGCACTTGATCGGAATACGATCAGTATTACAACTGCTACCAGCAACTGGTTCCAAGACGCATCGTATATCAGCATAAATCACGGAAGGAAGTTTGATTTTATTACTAAATTTCGTCAATTTTATGAACTCGTTTTTGCAGATGGGGAATATACTGGCAATCGGTTTAAAATGTGTACACTCAACTAAATTTGCATTTGATCTAACGAAAATAACAAAGGCAGTATTCACTTATTACAATCGAATTTTGACAAGCAGTAATGCTGTTTCGTGTGAGTCTTTACAAGCTTTTTATGTAACACAAAAGACATATACACAGTGTGATCAAAAGTATCCGGACACTCCCTAAAATATACGTTTTACATATTAGGTGCATTGTGCTGCCACCTGCAGCCAGGTACTCCACATTAGCGACCTCAGTAGTCATTAGACATCGTGAGAAGGCAGAACGGGGCGCTCCGCGGAACTCACGGACTTCGAATGTGGTCAGGTGATTGGGTGTCACTTATGTCATACGTCTGTACGCGAGATTTCCACACTTCTAAACTTCCCAAGGTCCACTGCTTCCGATGTGATAGTGAAGTGGAAACGCGAAGGGACACGTACAGCACAAAAGAGTAGAGGTTGAACTCGCCTGTTGACTGACAGAGACCGCCGAGTGTTGAAGAGGGCCGAATTCGTGCCAGGCCTCACCGACCGACATCGATACCTCTCTTCAGTGCAGCACTGCGTGAAGAATGGGCTGTCATTCCCAAAGCACCTGATTGAACGTGTGCCTGTGAGAGTGGAAGCTGTCATCAAGACTAAGGGCGGGCCAACACCATTTTCAATTCCAGCATTACCGATGAAGGGCGTCACTAACTTGTAAGTCATTTCCAGTCAGGTGTCCGGATACTTTTGATCACATAGTGTATCTGTATTATTAGTAACCTGCATCATCAGTAGATTCACATGTTTGTTGCGACAGTGTTTTGTAATATGCAGTGGTAGAACTCGATCTTCCACAATCACCCATACATAATTGGAGCACTGGACGTTGTAGACATATTCTCTGCAGGGAACAGTATGTTGGTAGTTTTGAATTGTTTTCACATCATTAATATTTAGACTCATGTCATGCATCCTTATTAACAGGATTTATACCTGCTATAGTTGACCACTAGAAATAGGCATAATCCTTTGACTTGACTATCACTCCTTATGCTTTTATTTGGTACAACCTTTGCCAGTTCTGAATATACTCCTGCAGCATATGCCCTACTTTAATTGACACTGACGTGCAGCTGAACTCTTTCCTTCAATTCCTAGCCGGAATTGCAAACTTGGAAATTTTCTAGTGTTCCAGGAGCCACTCTGTGACATTGGTTAACTACCATTTATTGATGTCAGCAGACAGCAATAGAGACGAGTTCTTTGTACTGAGGTACATTTGTTTTTGCTAACCTGTCTTTGAACAAGTGATCTTAATAGGTTGGTTAATTTGACAAATTTTTGTCTCGAAAATGTGAAAATAAATTTTTTGGTTTCTTACTGTCTGATGGTGCCGCCATATTTTTCTGGAGAAAGGCATATTTATAAATGAAAATCGTGAATACTTTCAGGGTGTCCAAGATCTATTTCCAGTATGTATCCTGTGTTAGAATCGTCTGGTACATCCTCCACCTCAAAACTTCTGACTCTATCCCGAGGAAGCCATTCAAAATTAGTTACGGGAAGATGTTGCAACATTTCCCAATTGTACGAGCTGTTCACGTCGATATAACTGATCTAACATTCTTCGAATTTTTTTCGTCTTAAACGACCATGAACTTGTTACTCGGACTTGCATGTCTGTAGGAACAATGAACGTTTTCACCTCTGACTCCTTGTTCAATAAACGGAAGAAGTTCGATGTCAGTAATAATCTGCAATTCCGCTTACTAATTTTCAGCAATGCATTCCATGTCAAGCCAGGCTCCTTAATAGCAGTTATAACACCACAGCTCTGTGGATGATCATACATTTTCTAAGTGTTTTACGAAATTTGTTTTATTAGTTGTGCTGAATATTATTCATGTAAATATGTAATCAAGTTACCAATGCTGTTTGTTATTTAAGAAAGAGAATACGAATGGAATGTTAACATTTTGTAAGTAGACACGCTGGCCTAGTCAGGGAAAAAATATTGTCAAAGAGTGTAATAAATTGTAAATGCATTACCGCTGGGCATGCGAGCGCGCCAAAAAAGTAGCAGTTCGGAGTCACAAGGAGATGATTGGTGCCCTTGGTTGTGTAGTTGTGTGTATTCGCCAGTGTGGCTATGCAAAAGTGCGGAGATAAAAAGTGTGTTTCCTAAGTGCGGAGCAGTGGAAACTTAGCGGATGTTTAATATGGGCAAGCTATGGCATTTATTGGGCACAGTACAAGTGCAGCAAGAGTAATTCACATAACATCAAGAGTGCTGTGGGCCCTTATTATTGGCTGTGGTATGGGGAGAAAGCAACCTGTGCCCTATTTTACCGCTAAATGAAGCCACTCGATAAAGCAACGGCATCACAAAGTGTAGTAAAATCTAGACTTTATAACTAGAAGTGTAATAGGCTGAACAGCGTAATTGGGATTTTATTGCTTAAATAACATTGTTTTCGTGCACATTGTCACGTAAATAATTTCCCTAAGCCATCATCCAAGTAGTATCCATCTTATCCCTTTGTATGAACCGAGATAATCAGAAAATGAACTGAAAATAAAGTGAATATTAATTTATTAGATTATCAAAACATAATTTTTACAACTTTTGGAGAATTACGTAATAATGAAATCTTTGTCAATAGTATGAATAATGTCAAAAATAGAATGATGCAACTTACATACTAAAAAATTGGTAGTAAAACTTAACGGAACTTGGACACTCAATCTCAATATCAAAGCACAGTTCTAATCTATAGCTTGTGGCATAATTTATAAGTTTTATTACAAAGAAATATCAGAGTAAATGCTAGGTAAATGATAGTCCTAACCAGTGAGTAAGTTCAAACAATCTTTCTGCTTGCTACAATTACGACAGTTAGCATTACGGTGAGTAACGTAACAAAAGTTTCTGTCCACAGCCAGTAAACAACCTTACTTTAATTGATATTTGAAAATTAATATAATACGTTGTATGTGTTTGCCATTTGACTATCATTCGACTACTGTGACGTGTGTGGTGTGAAGTACTTGAAAGTGTGCGTCATGACGCTAATAACTCTTCTTATGTAAGATTGATTGCGAATATAGAGTTCAGTTTCAATTTAATTATTCTTGTACCGGTGAGGAACTGGCGACCATTGGTTATTTCATTAATGACATACTTTGAAAACCTTTCTTCCAAATTTTCTACTAACTACTGTTAATTAAGAAACTAGTTTAGGTATTTAAAATATATAAGTTAACCGAACTTGATTTCTAATCGTCACTGCTAAAATACTGAGCAGTTGCGATTCGGTTATACTTCATCTACTTCTCTCGCTTTTGCATTATTCTTCAGAGCAAATGCCTTTTCCCCACAGATAAGGGGTTTAGGTACGCGGTCATATAGAAAAATCTAATTAGCCGAAGAGGTAGGAAGGTTATACCGTATGCAGTATATTCATCTTCTAAACCTTGAATTATGATGCGTGAGCATTAAGAGTGGAAAAAAAATATAACACAGAGAAATGAGGTCGACTTGATGTGTTTCCTCCAGTCTCCAAAAGACCCGACACATGTACATCTACAAGATTGTATGAATATCTCAAACCGAGGGATTTTCTTCCCTGGAAATGTGTTGTAACCATTTACAATGGCAGAGATAAGAATACGTACACTGTTATATATAAATGGCGCATATCTTTAACTTTAGTGTCATTTTGGTATTACATAAGAGGTATGTATGTGTAGACAGTTATACATAAATAATGCATATCTTTGATCTTGACATCATTTTAATATTATTCCAGAGGTATGTATGTGTACACAATTATATGTAGTTATCACAATAATAGTCCACATCTTTGAACCTGGGGTAATTTTAAAATTACGCCAGAGGTACATATGTATACGCAGTTTGGCATCTTAGTGTTAGACGTTAAGTGTTAAGCATTAGGCGTTAGGCATTATGCATTACACATTTTGCATTAGATGTTAGGTGTTACCGTATTTTAAATGCTATTCCAATATTAGATGGATGTCAGAGGAACGAGGAACAAGTTTCTACAAAGTATGCAAGACAATGCAGATTGTACATTAAATTCGTATGTCTCCACTGTGTGTGGCAGTAAAAATTGTAAAACTCCATTAAAAATTTTATATTAAATTTTTTTGTGTATTGTTTGATTTCCTTTTAATTCTCTGAGGAATATATTATAAGACAAATGCTGAATGTGTATGTGTGTGTGTTTGTGTGTGCGAGAGAGAGAGAGAGAGAGAGAGAAGAGAGAGGGGAGATGATTACTTTGCATAAGAGAAATCATATTTGTGCTTAAGGAGCATAGTAATTTAGACGTATGAAATACAGAGAGAAGTGATTATTTTGATGAGTTCGATGTTTAAAAAGTATGGTATCTGATGTACGAAATATAGACGAATCACAGGAGTACAGAATTATACCCCACTGGCCATTTCAATTGCTGCACCACGAAGATGACGTGCTACAGACGCGAAATTTAACCGACAGGAAGAAGATGCTGTGATATGCAAATGATTAGCTTTTCAGAGCATTAACACAAGGTTGGCACCGGTGGCGACACCTACAACGTGCTGACATGAGGAAAGTTTCCAACCGATTTCTCATACACAAACAGCAGTTGACCGGCGTTGTCTGGTGAAACGTTGTTGTGATGCCCCGCGTAAGGGGGAGAAATGCGTACCATCACGTTTCCGACTTTGATAAAGGTCCGATTGTAGCCTATCGCGATTACGGTTTATTGTATCGCGACATTGCTGCTCGCGTTGACCGAGATTCAACGACTGTTAGCAGAATATGGAATCGGTGGGTTTAGGAGGGTAATGCGGAACGCCGTGCTGGATCCCAACGGCCTCGTATCACTAGCAGTCGAGATGACAGGCATCTTATCCGCATGGCTGTAACGGGTCGTGCTGCCACGTCTCGATCCCTGAGTCAACAGATGGGGACGTTTGCAAGACAACAACCATCTGCACCAACAGTTCGACGACGTTTGCAGCAGCACGGATTATCAGCTCGGAGACCATGGCTGCGGCTACCCTTGACGCTGCATCACAGACAGGATCGCCTGCGATGGTGTACTCAACGACCAACCTCGGTGCACGAATGACAAAACGTCACTTTTTCGGATGAATCCATGTTCTGTTTACAGCATCATGATGGTCGCATCCGTGTTTGGTGACATCGCGGTGAACGCACATTGGAAGCGTGTATTCGTTATCGCCATACTGGCGTATCACCCGGCGTAATGGTATGGGGTGCCATTGGTTACACGTCTCGGTCACCTCTTGTTCGCATTGACGGTACTTTGAACAGTGGACGTTACATTTCAGATGTGTTACGACCCGTGGCTCTACCCTTCATTCGATCCCTGCGAAACCCTACATTCCAGCAGGATAATGCACGACCGCATTTGCAGGTCCTGTACAGGCCTTTCTTAATACAGAAAATGTTCGACTGCTGCCCTCGCCAGCACATTCTCCAGATCTCTCACTAATTGAACACGTCTGGTCAATGGTGGCCGAGCAACTGGCTCGTCGCAATACTCTTGATGAACTGTGGTATCGTGTTGAAGCTGCATGGGCAGCTGTAGCTGTACACGCCATCCAAGCTCTGTTTGACTCAATGCCCAGGCGTATCAAGGCCGTTATTACGGCCAGAGGTGGTTGTTCTGGGTACTGATTTCTCAGGATCTATGCACCAAAATTGCGTGAGAATGTAATCACATGTCAGTTCTAGTATAATATATTTGTCCAATGAATACCCGTTTATCATTTGCATTACTTTTTGGTGTAACAATTTTAATGGACAGTAGCGTATGTCTGAAATACAGATATATTAGAATACGCCATTTTACATATATAATGCATCTCTTGAAGCCTGGTGTCATTTTAATATTACGCCAGAGGTATATTTATCTTTGACTTTCACGGAAGTAATGTAACATGGTGTCATTTTTATGTATCATTTCAGCTTTGATTGGCTGGAAAGAAGAGAGGTAAAGAGGCAGAAAGAGTTTTAATACTTCGATGTGATTGGCTGGAGTGGAATGGGAGGGGTCGAGGAGGGAGGGAGGAGGAGGCAGGGGGTACAGATCACAACTGGGATAGTTATATTTTTTAATCATTTTACTTATTTTTAAAAGTACGTAATGACTGGCTGTATCATTACAGTACTTTGGTTAGCAGAGGGGGAGGGGATGGGAAATTAAGCACAAGTGAGCTAGTTCTGCCAAACTGAATTTTATTTTGACTGGTTGTTTAATATTTAATACTGCACTATGTTTACCTGGCTACAAAGAGAAAGAAGCGGAGGTGGAATGCGTGGGGAGAGGGTTTTTAATTTCTCGTTAACACATTTACTTTAGTTCCGCCATTTTTGATTTTTGATTAATTGTTTCATTTTTAATATTTCGCTGTGATTTACTGGCGCTGGTGCTCAACTGTAAAAGTTACGTGATTGTGCATTTTACTAAAGTTGTTTGTAAACTGATCAATAGCTCGCTGCGAGCAATAGAATTAGGCGAGAATGTCATCAACAGATAGTTTGTAGTAAACTATACAGGCCCTAATTGCAGTATGGCGCCTGAAGATTTTGTTTCCCGAATGACTGGTGAAAAAATCTCCTGGAGTACCTGCCAACCGAGGTTCCTTGGCTCACTCATCTTCATGAAGGTAGACATTGTTTCGAAAACAAAAGTAAAAGTACTTCAGTATAATTTTCAGCAACTCAGTTATTTCAAGTATTGCCCCATGTCGAGCGATGTAGATCTTGCATTAGCAGGATTACAATTATGTCTAATCACCTCCACAATTTCATAGCTGTTTTTTTCCAATTTAGTTGTTTCTAAAAGTACAAAGACCTCGTGGTAGTTTGTTTTTCTCCAGTACAAAGCTAGGTTTATCTGTAACATAAACTGTTGATCTAGGACCACTATTCTTGGGCGTTTTAATCTATACTTGTGGAATCTGTCTCGGTAGCTGAATGGTCAGTGAAGCTGACTACAATTCAGGAGACTTGGGTTCGATTCCTGATGGGGATGGAGATTTTACATGGCAGGGGACTGTGTGCTGTGTTGCGTTATCATCATTTCATCACCATCAACGCGCAATTCGCGGAAGTGGCATCCAGCCTTGCAGTCGGTGGGCGAACAACTCCAGATGAGGTTTCCTGGCCAAAAGTGTCATATGATAATTTCATTTTCGTTTTGTAGATGTGGAGACAGTGTTTGGGATTCATTATTTTTTGTCATTGAATAGGAATCTGCCACTATCTGTCATCCTGTGGTAAATACGATATATTATGCTTTTGATTTATTCTTATGCTGTTCTGTCAACAAGCGATGGAAGAATCTGTTAACGTACTGTTTATAACTTTCCTTACCTCTGTTTGAAGTTTATTTTTTGGGATATTACTTATTTCGATAATGCTACTTTCCAAGAATAATTTTTCGGCTTTTTTAATATAATTTTGTATGTATGTGACAACCAGAGTATTTGCGTTATCTACTTCAGCAATCAAGGTATTATGCTGTTTCGGTTTCTGATTTATGTCGCAACAGACAGCAAGCTCATATCCTTCAGTTGTAGATCGATTTGTGGTGCCACACATAATTTTGTTGGCTCCTACAGGTACACTTGCTTGTTCTATTTTATTTACTTTAATAGTCTGTTGCCAGTTTGACAATAAACTAAAACATTTGTTAAATTCCCAAAGCATGTTGAAGATACAGCATCAGATCTTTATTTAAAACAGCTTATTCATTCTCAGAGAAACCGGTTCTGGTATTGCTAATGGTTCTGTTGTAGAATTGAAAATTGTTTAGGATTTCAACATTCCTCATACTTGCAGCATATTTTTCAGACACAAAAAGTTTATTTAGTTTCTTTTTGTATGTAGACACTAGCTCGCTTTGCTGCCAAAGCACACACAGCTTTATGTATTTACACAGATGGTCACATTGTGCTGAAGGTAAAAATATTAAACAATTTTAAAATGATGTTGCATACATTTAAATTTAAAAGTTCATTAATTTATTTCTTATCTAAAGTATTTCACGTTATCGCCCTGTTAAGCGAGCTGAATTTGAGGATGTTTTTATCCTAACGTTGATGTAGTTAGGGATAATACAATTTAGCCTTACGCATTTATGTTAAACCCAATATGAGTAATAATAAAAGAGTGTATTATCTGCTATTTCTTGAAGATGAAAACAGCTGTTCTTCCCGTCTGGGATGTAAAGTTTTAGGTAATTATGGCTTCCTATTTGTCGCAACACGACGTAAAGACTGTCTTGTTCCAAAAATCGGGATAAAACAGAACATCTCCTATAGGACAAACGGAAAAATAAGCGTATCAGTCATGTATTCTATGCGTTATTATCATATGCTGGCACATGTAACATATCATAAAAAACTAATCATGTTTATTTTATGCATATAACGACTGTGTCATATAATAATTGTGTCGTATAAAAATAAAAGATATGTCACTATATTACAGTTTTTTATTGTTGTTAGACGCTACTTGGTTTCAGTTGCGGTTTGTGATCTTATTAATACATATCTGCTATACTGGAGTTGTACTTAGTTGCACTGCATACACTGGAATATCCGATTTTCTGCGTTTTTTGAACACATTTCCACTGAAGACCTGACTATCGCTGGTCACTGTGTGCTGGTTGTATGTGTTTAGTGTATCTAGTTTTTCCAATTGTCTTTATGTGTTTTTTTAGTCTTTTGCTTCACAGTTAACAGTGAAAGTGAGTTCATTTGAAATGTGTTCGAAAATGCCAGGAATCGAACATCCTGATGTATGTAAACCACTGCAGGATGGTCATAGGAAATAATAAGATCACAAATCGTAAGTAAAACCATATAGTAAATTAAGTTCACAAAACTTGTGCTGCAAGAAGTAGTTTCCCACCTGACATCAGACAATTGGAGTATTATAATATGTCTGTAGTTATTACACAACGCAATTATTATATACACAAAAACATGTATTACAGGTCACTTAAGATGCTTTACAAATAAAACAAAGTAAAATGCATATGACACGCATTTAGTTGTATAGTTGGAACACAGCTCCAAAAATGTAGAAACAGCTAAAGAATGATATAAAAAATAACAAACTATATTATAGCCATGCCAGGCATTTGCCATTAAAATATAAAACTGTTTCAAGAATTTCTGTCTCAGACTCCACAACACATCCAGCACAACAGATTCAAGCAAACTCTCTTTATAAATAATGTTATCCCACGTCCGTTCATGTAAAGATAAAAAACAATTCATTCATAGCAAAATGAACAAAATCGTCTGCAGACAAGTCTTGGCTGAAATACTAAATCAAATTGCTTTATACCAAGAAATTTATCCTTAATAGAATGTTATATGATGGTCATCTTGCGTCATCTGCGTTTATTACCAACTCAGCAGTGATCATTAGCGCGATACACAAAATTGAATACATCGCAGCAAGAATACTGAAATATACAAGAAAGAAACATGAGTAAAAACTGAGTAGCTAGTAACCACAACCTGCAAGACAAAGACAAGAAAGTACAACACACATTACACCAAAAAGTAATAAAAATCACAGATGCAGATTTAACACAGAATGGTACACTGCTTTTAGACGAAGGGCTCAAACATAACTTCAAAATCAAGATAGTCAACCACTATACAGAAAATCTAACTGTAGAAACACAAAGTATCCCGACAGAGGAAGAGGTTAGGTTAGGTTAGTGTTGTTTAACGTCCCGTCGACAACGAGGTCATTAGAGACGGAGCGCAAGCTCGGGTTAGGGAAGGATGGGGAAGGAAATCGGCCGTGCCCTTTCAAAGGAACCATCCCGCCATTTGCCTGAAACGATTTAGGGAAATCACGGGAAACCTAAATCAGGACGGCTGGAGACGGGATTGAACCGTCGTCCTCCCGAATGCGAGTCCAGTGTGCTAACCACTGCGCCACCTCGCTCGGTGACGGAGGAAGAGAAAAAAGAAAATAGTACTATGAATGTAGAGCTAACACCAGAACTGGTGAAGGGTGGAATAAAGAACATAAACATCATGCCAAAAGAAGGATTTAAGAATAAACTTCAATTAGAAAAAACACAACAAAGAAACTGAAAAAAAACCTGCACTCCAATAAAGTCATAGTTACCAGTGGTATTAAAGGAAGCACCGAAGTACTGATCAATAAACAAAAATGTACAGGAAAAACCAAAGAATTCGTCTCCTCTAACAACATCAAAACTTGAATCTCATCCAATATACCCCCGTCGCAAGTAAAAAAAAAAAAAAAAAAAAAAAAAAAAAAAAAAAAAAAAAAAAAACTTCGAGGACATCAAATTTATATTCACTGACAAACAGAAACAAAACATCACACAGGAAACCCAATAGCAACAACACTCCGATGCCAATCGAAAAATAATAAACTGAACCTTCGAATGAGACCTATCATACATTTCCTGAACGCAGCATAATACAACACTAATAGATGAATAACAACAGAGTAGCCAAGAACAAAAATTAATTTATAACGCAAATGAAAAACATATGCATTCTACAAACAACTTAGAGCATTTCTTTTGATGCGCAGTACATCTACACTTCCATATGAGTTCAATACCAACTTCACGCACAAAAGAACTAATTGAAGATGACCTACTGACATACAACAAGATAATATTAAAAAAATAACACAACCCGTCAAGTAATCATATCTCAAAATCCCTTCTAATTCGAAAAGGAATATCACTTACAAAAAGATGTTTTTTAGTGGGACCTCCAATAACAGGAACATTAAAATATTCATCAACCACATACAAAATACAAACCAATAATCAGAAAGGAAGGATACAAAATGGTTTATTGGTACCACCTTGTGGTCCACATAATATGCATGGTAGATGAACCTAAAGAGAAAAAACTCTTCAAGCAACATAAACAATTTCTGTATACAAAAATATCCAATTCGCTGTGAAAAACAAAGTGAAAAAAAAATTACACTTCTTGGAAATAACAATAAAGAGCGATGACCATAAGTACAAATCTAATATTTACAGAAAGCCAGCAGCAACAGACAGAATTATACATGCTACATCAAACCACACACAAAACGAAGAGGTAGTAGTCTTCCAATACATGATACACATAATGAATAAAATGCCAGTCAGCAGAGAAAACTACGAAAAATAATTAGAGACAATACAGCCAATAGCCAAAAACAATGGATATAACACCTTTATAACAGAAAAAATGTGAAATTGCAAACCGGTAGGAAATTTAAGGGCCGGCCGGAATGGACGTGCGGTTCTGGGCGCTACAGTCTGGGACCGAACGACCGCTACGGTCGCAGGTTCGAAGCCTACCTCGGGCATGGATGTGTGTGATGTCCTTAGGTTAGTTAGGTTTAAGTAGTTCTAAGTTCTAGGCGACTGATGACCTCAGAAGTTAAGTCACATAGTGGTCAGAGCCATTTGAACCATTTGAAATTTAAATGATGGGATCTGGATACGTTGGAACCAAAGGTTGTTGAGAGTTTCAGAGGGTGCATTAGGAAGCGATTGACTAGAACAGGCGGAAGGAATACAGTAGAAGACGAATGTGTGGTTTTGAGAGATGAAGTAGTGAGAGTAGCAGAGGATCAAACAGGTAAAAATACAAGGCCTGCTAAAAATCCTTGGACAGCACAAGAGATAATGATAACTGATGAAAGAAGAAAATGTAAAAATGCAGCAAATGAAGCAGACGAAAGGTAATATAAATGTATAAAAAATCAGATTGACGGGAGATGCAAAATGCCTAAGTAGGGATGGCTATAGGACAAATTTAAGGCTCTACAAGGCTATTTCATTAGGGGAAAGATAAATACCGCCTACAGGAAAATTAAGGCCTTCAGAGAAAAAAAAGCAGCTGGATGAATATTAAGAGCTCAGATGGACAACCAATCCTAAGTAACAAAAAGAAATCTGAAAGGTGGAAGAGGTGTATAGATGGTCTGTGCAAGGGAGATGACCTTGAAGGCAATATTATAGAAAGGGAAAGGGACATAGATGAAGATGAGATGGGAGATATGATATTAGAAGAATTTGACAGAGAACTGGAAGACCTACGTCAAAGCAGGGTTCCGTGAGTAGATGATATGCCGTCAGAACTAACGACAGTCTTGAGAGGGCCAGCCATGACGAAACTCTTTCATCTACATCTACGTAATTACTCTGCTATTCACAATAAAATGTCTGGCAGAGGGTTCAATGAACCACCTTCAAGCTGTCTCTCTACCGTTCCACTCTCGAACGGCAGACGGGAAAAACGAGCACTTAAATTTTTCTGTGCGAACCTTGATTTGTCTTATTATATCGTGACGATCATTTCTCCCTATGTAGGTGGGTGGCAACAGAATGTTTTCCCAATCGGAGGAGAAATCTGGTGATTGAAATTTCATGAGAAGAAACGCGGCAACGAAAAGCGCCTTTGTTTCAGTGATAGCCACTCCAATTCACGTATCATGTCTGTACCACTATCTCCCCTATTTCGCGATAATACAAAACGATCCGCCCTTCTTTGAACGTTTTCGACGTCATCCGTCAGTCCCATGTGATGTGAATCCCACACTGCACAACAATAGTCAATATGGCGGACAAGCGTGGTGGAAGCAGTCTCTTTAGTTGCAGTCTCTTTAGTTGCACCATATAAGTGTTCTGCCAGTGAATCACAGGCTTTGGTTTGCTCTACCGACAACTTTATCAACGAGATCGTTCCAATTTAGGTTATTTGTAATTATAATCCCTATGTATTTAGCTGAACTTACAGCTTTAAGATTCGTATCACTTACCGCGTAATCGAAATTTAGCGGATTTCTTTTAGTACTCATGTGAATAACTTCACACTTTTCTTTATTCAGGGTCAATTGCCAATTTCGCACTATACAGATATCTTATCTAAATCTTTTTGCAATTCGATATGGTCACCTGTTGACATTACAAGGCGGTAAATGACAGCATAATCTGCAAACAATCTAACAGGGCTCCTATGTCGTTAATATAGATCAGGAACAATAGAGTGCCTACAACACTTCCTTGGGGAACGCAGGATATTACTTCTGTTGTACTCAATGACTTTCCGTCTATTACTACGAACTGCGATATTTGTGACAGGAAATCACGAATCCAGTCGTACAGCTGAGGCGATATTCCATAGGCACACAGTTTGGTTAGACGATGCTTGTGAGGAACGGTGTCGAAAGCCTTCTGGAAATCTAAAAATGTGGAATCAATTTGACATCCCCCGTCGATAGCACACATTACTTCATGAGAATAAAGAGCTAGTAGTGTTTCACAATAGCGATGTTTTCTGAATCCTTGCTGACTATATGTCAATAAATCGTTTTCTTCGACGTAATTCATAATGTTCCAACAGAGTATATGTTCCAAAACCCTACTGCAAATCGACGTTAGTGATATGGACCTGTAATTCAGAGTATTACTCCTATTTCCCTTTTTGAGTATTGGTGTGACTTGAGCAATTTTCCAGTTTTTAGGTACGGAACTTTCTGTGAGCGAGCGGTTGTATATAATTGCTAAAGATGGAGCTATTGTATCAGCATATTCTGAAAGAAACCTGACTGGTATCCCATCAGGACTGGAGGCCCTGCCTTTATTCAGTGATTTAATCTACTTTGCTGCACCGAGGCTACCTACTTCTATGTTTCTCATCTTGGCAGTTGTTCTTGATTGGAATCCAGGAATATTTACTTCGTGTTCTTTGGCTAAGGAGTTTCGGAAAACCGTGTTTGATATCTTTGATTTAGTGGCACCGCCATCAGTGACTTTACGGTTGTTATCGCGCAGTGAAGATACTGATTGCGTGTTGCCACTGATGTGCTTTATGTGTGACCAGAATCTCTTTGAGCTTTCTGCCAGATTCCGACACAGAGTTTCGTTGCGGAAATTATTAAAAGCCTCTCGCATTGAAGTACGCGCTCTGTTTCGAACTTCTGCAAAGCTTTGCCAATCTTGGGGATTTTGCGTTATTTTAAATTTGGTATGCTTTTTTCGTTGCTTCTGGAACAGCGCTCTGACCCGTTTTGTGTACCATACGGGATCAGTACCATCACTTATTAATTTATGTGGTATATATCTCTCAATTGCCGTCGTTACTATCTCTAAAATCATTCCACATCTTTTCTACGCTTACGTGTTCAGATCGGAAGGAGTGGAGACTGTCTCTTAAAAAGGCGTTAAGAGCATATTTATCAGCCTTTTTAGATGCACTTTGCGTTCCTGTTTGATGGTTGAGGGTGTTACGGTATTCAGCCTAGCAGCAACTGCCTAGTGGTCGCTAATCCCTGTATTCGTCATGATACTCCCTGTTAGTTCAGGATTATTTGTTGCTAAGGGGTCAACTATGCTTTCGCAACCATTTACGCTTCGAGTGGGCTCATGAACAAATTGTTCAAAATAATTTTTTGAGAAAGCATTCAGTACAATTTCGGATGACGTTTTATCCCTGCCGCCGGCTTTGAACGTATAATTTTTCCAACATATCGAGGGTAGATTGAAGTCACCGCCGACTATAAGTGTATGGGTGGGGTACGTATTTGAAATGAGACTCTAGTTTTCTTTGAACTGTTCAGCAACTATATCTTCTGAGCCGGTAAAACGACCCAATTAATAGTTTAGTCCGATTGTCAAGTATAACCTCTACCCATACTATTTCGTATAACCTCTACCCATACTATTTCGCAGGAACTATCTACTTAAATTTCACTACAAGCTAAACTACTTCTGACAGCAATAAATACTCCTCCACCAACTGTATGTAATCTATCCTTTCTGAACACTGTTAGGTCGTTTGAAAAATTTCGGTTGAACTTAGTTCCGGCTTAAGCTAGCTTTCCGTACCTATAAATATTTGAGCTTCAGTGCTTTCTAATAGGGCTTGGAGTTCTGGTTCTTTCCCAACACAGCTACGACAATTTACAACCACAATAGCGATCGTTTCTGCAACTACCTTACTGTGTTTTACTTCCCCCCTTTTAGATGGACGCCTTTTCTGTAATTACGTTAGACCCTCTAACCTTAAAAACCGCCCAGTCCCTTCCACACAGCCCCCGCTACCCGTGTAGCCGCTTCCTGTGTGTAGTGGACTCCTGACCTATTTAGCGGAACCCAGAAACCCACCATGCATCTGCAGCCTACATGGTCTCAGAAGCGCCTGAGCCTCTGGTTCAGACCCTCCACTCGGCTCTGCACCAAACGACCACAGTCGGTCCTGTCGAAGCTAGCAAGACTGGCAGCCATTAACATTTCCGCTAGCCTCCCGAAACCAGAGAGAATCTCCTTCGATCCAAAGGGACACACGTCATTGGTACCGACATGGACCACCCGCTACAGTTAGCTGCACCACCTACTCTTCACGGCATCCGGAAGCACCCTTCCCACGTCCGGAATGACTCCCCCCCCGGTATGCACACGGAGTGCACACTGAGTTGCTTCCCCTCCTTGGCAGCCATGTTCCGAAGGGGTCCCATTACGCGCCTAACGTTGGAGCTCCCAACTGACCTGTAAGATGTATGAGACAGGAGAAACATCCTCAGCATTCGAGTAGGATGTAATAATTCCAATTACAAGGAAAGCAGGTGCTGGCACGTGTGAATATTACCGAACTATCAGTGTAATAATTCAAGGTTGCAAAATATTAATACTGACCCTACGACTCAGAAGATGCCTTAAGGAAAGGCAAACCTATGTTTATAGCGTTTATATTAGTAGAGAAAGCTTTTAACAATGTTGACTGGAATACTCTCTTTCAAATTCTGAAGGTAGCTGGGGTAAAATACAGAGAGAGAAACGCCGTTTACAAAGTGTACAGTAACGAGACGCCGACTGTGAGGGTCGTGGGGCAGGAAAGGGAAGCAGCGGCTGAGAAGGAAGTGAGACAGGGTTGTGGCCTATCCCCGATGTTATTCAATCTCTACATCGAGCAAGCAGGAAAGAAAACAAAAGAAAAATTTGGCATAGAAATTAAAGTTCAGGATAAGAAACAAACACTATGAGGTTTCCCATTGACGTTGTAATTCTGTAAGGCACAGCAAAGGTCTTGGAAGAGCAGTTGAACGCAATGGACAGTGTCTCGAGTTCAGGGTATACGATGAACATCAACAAAACCAGACAAGAATAATGGAATGTAGTCGAATTAAATCAGGTGATGCTGAGGGTATTAGATTTGAAACAAGAAACTTAAAACAGTAGGTGAATTCTGTTATTTGGGTAGCAGAAAACTGATGATGGCCGATGTAGAGAGGAATTAAATCTAGACTGAGAATGGCAAGAAAAGAGTTTCTGAAGAAAAGAAATTTGTTAACACCGAATGTAGATTTGAGTGTTAAGGAGTCTTTTCTGAAGGTGTTTGTATGGAGTGTAGCCATGTATCAAAGTGAAACATGAGTGATAAATAGATTAGAAAGAAGAGAATTGAAGCTTTTGAAATATGGTGCCACACGCGAATGCTGAAGATTAGGTGGGTAGGTCACGTAATTAATGAGGAGGTATTGAAGAGGACTGGGAAGAAAAGAAATTTGTTTCACAATTTGACTAGAAGAAGGGATCAATTAACACGACACATTCTGAGACATCAAGAGATCACCAATTTGGTATTGGAGAGATGTGTGGAAGGTACGAATTGAAGAAGGAGACCAAGAGGTGAATACTGTAAGCAGATTCAGAAGGATGTAAGCTGGAGTAGTTATTTGGAGATGAAGGGACTTGCACAGAAAAGAGAAGCATGGAGAACTGCATCAACCAAGACTGAAGACCACCATAGCAACACTAACTCAAAAACTCAACCACAAACTCAAAACGTAAGTAAAGTAAAACGAAAATAAATAGGCAGATAACTCATCCAAACAACATGAACACTACAGTTCACACAAACACATAGAGTAGAGACACCAATGACATGAATAAAAAAGGGAAATGGTTTACTTTAACACACAGACACAAATCTATGCACAAAATAGTAAATATCCTGAAAAAACAAGGATTACACATAGTGTACAGAACAAGAAACATTTAGAAACACCAACAGAAAAACCAGACAAATAAATACGTCAAAATTGCTAATCATGATGTCTGACGATGACAGGTGTAAATTTCAAAGCTATGTAAAACTAACACATAAGAAGCTAGAAATATGATAATGGCAATTTTGTCTTTGTCGAACACCTGATAAAACATGGGCATTAACCATCGAACATGGAGCAACACCATAGAGCAACATACGAAAAATTTAAAATGAACAATCACAAAAGGTAGCTCCTAACATTAAGGGAAATCTTTCACAAACAAAGAGCCTATGCATGAACAGGAAAGATCATTTTAACTACTAAAACAGTAACTAGCAGAAATGCACAACATAAATAGACTGAATAATAACTTAATATTCCTCAAAAAGAAGACATTAATACCTACCTATCCACCCAACCACCCCCCCCCCCCCCGTACCAAACCACACTGTACACATATGCATCGAACACAATGAAGAATGAAAGCTAGAATTACAGGCGGAATATGTTCAAAAGACAATGAAAATACGACATCCTGGTGTTCACAGAACAAATGTAAAACTCCAGGATAGTACCTATGGATTAAAATGCTCACAGATCGTAAGTAAAATCAAATATCAATTTAACCTCACGTAAATTGTACTGCAAAAAGTTGTTCCTCACCTATCAATAACAAAAACTGTAGTATAGTAACGTATCTGTAACCGAAGAAAAGACATTTTATTTTCGGTACGCCCCTGAGAGAGAACAAACACTTCACTGAAAATGTCGAGAGAAATGTAATCATTAGATGAACGTCGGCCGAGGAACCCGAGACAGAAGCCAATAGGCAGTTAGTCAACAAGTGGCCACGAAAGCCTTAACAATTTTGTAATTTACATGAAGTTTCCAAAGACCTATCAATTGACATTTTCAAAGAAATACAAATCGTCGTTCAAACGATTAAGTACCCACAACAAATGCTAAACGAACAAACAGAACTACACACCAAAAGTTCACAGAAAATTTTCATAGCACCTTAAACAGCGTATGAAAGGCACTCCACCCTGCATTAATCGCCAAATACGTGAGTACAGACTATTCATAGAAACCTTCAACAGCATCTTAATCAGCATATGAATCGCAGTCCACCCCACCTTAATCACTCTCCATATATGAGACAACAATCTGTACACTGAAAATTATAAGTGTAGTAATAAAATCATTTGTGGATTCCATTGAAATAAGAATGAAACAATACGTTTCCTCTTAAACAGTGCCGAAAAAGAAATGAAAACTTACTGTACAGCTGTGATGTTATAGAACGCTGTGTCTCACACTAAATATTGTGTGATTTTAATACAATCGCGAAGTAAATCAAATACATAAGAGATTATAAAACACCTTGTAATAAAATCTTTGCTTCATCATCTGTCAAAATTTACCGCAGCATCGACGATAAATTAGCCAGTGTGATACACGGTGCAATCCAGTCACAAATAATTCTCTACTGTATACAAAATATCGTTGTAGCGTATTTCACATCATACTCGAACACAGGTTCCCAAACTTTTTATTTGTCGTAGACCACTTTCAAAGTTTTACTGTTTTTGGTAGACCCCCTGCTGCTACATTTCTACTATATTCCCAAAACTCCTAAAAATGTCATGGTCGAGTCCCAACCCTAAATTCGGAGTGGTAAAAATAAAAAGAAAAATAGCACATTTTCTTGTGTTATTTTTATTGCAATAATACTTATGATTATATACTTAATATGATTAAAAATAAACATCGATAACGTACTAATCAACAATCGACAAAACATCAACAATCAACTATAAAATGCAAATAAGCAGTTTAAAAAAATCGTCATAATTTTAACGAGGCGGATGTACTTGATGAATTGACAGCAAATTATCAATATTTGGCTTCAGTTTTGTAAGGAATAACTTCAAATTTCCCCGTTCTGTTATGTTCAATCTGCTCTTTTTTTTTTGTTAAAACGTTGGTAACGACAATTAACCTTTTTTCCACAAGATATGACTAGAAGAAGGTATCAAAAATTTTCTCGAAATTTCCCATACTCCAGGATATTTACCGGGTATTTCTGCTTGCAGCCAAAATGTTTGATAGCCTTCTTTAAATTTCACCTTAGGATGCTCATTGGTGCTAAGCTAAGCCTCTTGTAATACCACATTCGCCACTTCCGTTCCATCAAATGGATTTATGATCCGTGGTGGTATATCCATCGTCAGAATATCTTCAAATATATTTTTGGAGTCATCATGCAGGATAATCAAATGTCGAGCATTTGTCTGAATATCCTCATCAAGACATTCTGCATGTGACAAGTTTGAAAACCGGAAAAATTCGCGCCGACTAATATTTTTCTTCATAAATTTCAATTTACCAAGAAAAGCCGAAATTACACCCTTTGTTTTTATTGAATTTAGGTTGTCCCCTTGTAACTGCAAGTTAACGTCATTAAATTTGTTGAACAAATCTGTCAAGTACGCAATGTCTGCTTTAAATTTGATCAGATTTTCTTTTAAATGTGGATCTTCAGTTTCCAGAAATTCTATAACTGATTCGTAAAGTGAGTAAAGTCTTGATAAACGTGCACTTTTCGACAACCAGCGGACTTCAGTATGTAAGAGCATTCACTGGAAATCATTTTCATCGCACAATAGTGCAAACACGCGGGTATTCAAGGCATTGCTTCTTATTTTGTTAACTGTATTAATCAAAAATTGAAGCGATTGGTGCAATTCATCACTCAAACTTTTCGCTAGAAGGTGTTGTCGGTAAATGATACAGTGAATTGCAGTTAGTCCTGGTATCATTTTTTTAAGATGGCTTATAAACCCACGGTATCACCCGAACACGGCAGGAGCTCCACCTGCTGCCACCGAAATAAAGTTTGTAAATGGAATCGATTTTACCTTAAAAAACCATTCAGTAAATTAAATATTGATTCGCCTTTAGTGTCCGTTTTCAAAGTTTTCGCGAACAGCAGCTCTTCATGGATTTCCTCGTCCATAACAAATCGATCATATGCCAATAATAATGCTTTATTATCAGGTAATGTCGACTCGTCCAGATGAACAGAAAAATGAATGGTTTGCAGATAATTACACAAGAATCTTTCAGTATCAGAGGTCATTTCATCAATACGTCTTGGTACAGTGTTGTTACTTATAGGAATTCTTTTGAGTACGTCAAATGGAGGTTTGTGCAGAACAGTTTTTAAAATCTCGCCAATAGCGGGTAAAATTAACTGCTCTCCCATGGTGTGCGGTTTTCCAGATTTCGTATAAGCAATGAGATATTTTAAGATACCCGTAAGCCACAATATTTAATTTGAATGTTGCAGTGAACATACTGTTTACGGTGGGTCTTTTTTTATATTATTCCTCCAATGTTTCAAAGTATTTCAGATCTTTACCTATTTCATCAGGATGCCACCTTCTTAGATGATCTTCGAACTTTGATGGTTTCATAGAGTCATTGCTCAAAACTTTGTTGCATAAAAGACATATGGGCAATCGTTTGTCTGCCTCTGATGCAAGAAAATCAAATTTCAAATAATCAGCACTGTATTGTCGACATTTCTTCTTAGATTCAGCCATTTTTCGTATCAGTTGTAACCTGTAAAGAAAAAAAAGGTCCGTTTTAGTAATTATGAGGCGACTTTAATAGGATATGGCTATTTTAACAGAATAGAATAGAATTAATCATTGCAATGAAAAAACCAAAATGCCAGCGGGAAAACTGTTTTTAAATATTAAAAGCAATAAACTGGTAAGACCCATTGTTTAATCGCCGAAGCTTTAGCAACCACGAGATTTAATAGCTGATTTTTAATTAACGATTACAGAAAATATATACCTAGTTCACGAGACCATTGTCTCGTTTCAAAAGCGTAGATTCTCTTTATTAATTAAAACTTCCGGGCTGAATTGCCGTGGTCCATATATAAAACTGCTTCTCCTTCCTGACGTTTCGTTGCCTACTGCGGGCAACATCTTCTGAGGTGAGTCGCCGTCTCACCTCAGAAGATGTTTCCCGCAGTAGGCAACGAAACGTCAGGAAGGAGAAGCAGTTTTATATATGGACCACGGCAATTCAGCCCGGAAGTTTTAATTAATGAAGACGCCGGCCGTGAAAGCTTACATGTTATAGATCCTCTTTATTAGTGTACTGTATTATTATTTAGTTGTACTGCACTCAATAAGAGCAACGCGTTATTAGTTAATTCTAAATCTTATTGTTAATACAAATAATAAGACTCAGAAGCTTAAATAGCTATTTATTATAAATTTAGTATATCGCTAACAAATCAGCAGGTACTTACGTTTTTCGGCACTGGCAACCACTGGCACCGATTCACTCACACTTTTATTCTCAAAATTCCGGAAACAAATGAGTAACGTTTGGTCCTTGGCATTCGTATTTATATTAGTGAGGCTAGCAAGCACAGCCCAAGTAGTATTTCGTCCCTTTGCACGTCTAAGCTAGCATTCCGGGCGAGCGGGCGCGCGGTCGGCACTGCAGGTCTCTACATGCGTTGTACTGAATATCGAATATGTTTGATTTTACAAGTAGCAGGCACTGACCTTAAAATACACTAAGTACTCAAAAAATTAAGGGGGTCAAAAATTTTCGTGAACCCCCACTTACAACTTGTGAACCCCCATTTTTTTTTTTTTTTTTTTTTTCACTCCAACGTGGACCCCCGTCTCATCTCCCGTGGACCCCCGAGAGTCCATTAGCACCACTTTGGGAACTACAGTGCTAGACAATGAAGGTATTACAATTATGGAAAATGTATAATACAGTAAAGTGTAACTAGAATTTTGACGTTTTTTAACGCAGATCTGATATATATTTAAGTGTGATAACATAAATGGCACTGTCCACAACATACACTTCCTAACAAATATGTAAGTAGTTACCATATGAACCATTTTATTTGATATTTTTACTATCCACATTCGACACATCCGCTCATAACAAATGATTCTTCTATAATAGATGCCTTGTGAAAATGGGCAAAGCCTGGACCAGTTCAGCCAGTAAGTAAATAGCCCTTAGGACTTAACATGTAAAAATGTCCTTTCTTCAATATTCTAGAGCTACAAGTCGCGACGTACTGAAAACGTTCATATATGTAATTATTACATAACGCAGTTATTATATACTTAAAACAAACATATTACATGCCACTGAAGATGCTTCACAAATACACTCCTGGAAATGGAAGAAAGAACACATTGACACCGGTGTGTCAGACCCACCATACTTGCTCCGGACACTGCGAGAGGGCTGTACAAGCAATGATCACACGCACGGCACAGCGGACACACCAGGAACCGCGGTGTTGGCCGTCGAATGGCGCTAGCTGCGCAGCATTTGTGCACCGCCGCCGTCAGTGTCAGCCAGTTTGCCGTGGCATACGGAGCTCCATCGCAGTCTTTAACACTGGTAGCATGCCGCGACAGCGTGGACGTGAACCGTATGTGCAGTTGACGGACTTTGAGCGAGGGCGTATAGTGGGCATGCGGGGGGCCGGGTGGACGTACCGCCGAATTGCTCAACACGTGGGGCGTGGGGTCTCCACAGTACATCGATGTTGTCGCCAGTGGTCGGCGGAAGGTGCACGTGCCCGTCAACCTGGGACCGGACCGCAGCGACGCACGGATGCACGCCAAGACCGTAGGATCCTACGCAGTGCCGTAGGGGACCGCACCGCCACTTCCCAGCAAATTAGGGACACTGTTGCTCCTGGGGTATCGGCGAGGACCATTCTCAACCGTCTCCATGAAGCTGGGCTACGGTCCCGCACACCGTTAGGCCGTCTTCCGCTCACGCCCCAACATCGTGCAGCCCGCCTCCAGTGGTGTCGCGACAGGCGTGAATGGAGGGACGAATGGAGACGTGTCGTCTTCAGCGATGAGAGTCGCTTCTGCCTTGGTGCCAATGATGGTCGTATGCGTGTTTGGCGCCGTGCAGGTGAGCGCCACAATCAGGACTGCATACGACCGAGGCACACAGGGCCAACACCCGGCATCGTGGTGTGGGGAGCGATCTCCTACACTGGCCGTACACCACTGGTGATCGTCGAGGGGACACTGAATAGTGCACGGTACATCCAAACCGTCATCGAACCCATCGTTCTACCATTCCTAGACCGGCAAGGGAACTTGCTGTTCCAACAGGACAATGCACGTCCGCATGTATCCCGTGCCACCCAACGCGCTCTAGAAGGTGTAAGTCAACTACCCTGGCCAGCAAGATCTCCGGATCTGTCCCCCATTGAGCATGTTTGGGACTGGATGAAGCGTTGTCTCACGCGGTCTGCACGTCCAGCACGAACGCTGGTCCAACAGAGGCGCCAGGTGGAAATGGCATGGCAAGCCGTTCCACAGGACTACATCCAGCATTTCTACGATCGTCTCCATGGGAGAATAGCAGCCTGCATTGCTGCGAAAGGTGGATATACACTGTACTAGTGCCGACATTGTGCATGCTCTGTTGCCTGTGTCTATGTGCCTGTGGTTCTGTCAGTGTGATCATGTGATGTATCTGACCCCAGGAATGTGTCAATAAAGTTTCCCCTTCCTGGGACAATGAATTCACGGTGTTCTTATTTCAATTTCCAGGAGTGTAAAAAGGAGGGAAACGGGTATGGCACAAAAGGAGCAGCCTTTTGTTTAATTTCATAGACTGAGCAGGTGCCCAAAAACATGGAAAGCAACTAAGCAGCGGCGAAAAACAAAGAATCTTACAATCTTACTATCAATTTTGGCTGTAATGGAAGAAAAGGCGAAAATATTACGTCGCTGCACTCATTTCCTCAACAAGTACAACTGTGGTATTCAGACTGGTTCCTACAGACTGCAAGATAAATCGTTAAGTGAAAATCTCTGAACACTAATTGTGAGCAGTTGTCAGTTCTTCCAACTGACATGGACCAAGAATTTGGTGCGTAGCAAGTTGGATGCTTCCATGCGTAAATGTAAGTCTTAGACGTCATTAAAAGTTTACCAATAATTGCTGCTCTGACTGCACAGCCGCATCCCTCTCAAAGACAGGTCACGAAGTTCGTAAAACACAGATACGTAAATATTTGCGCTCTCCCCTGTGCAAATTATTTCCGATCGTAACACACACCGAAAGGTGCCGTGCGGAGTGTATATATATATGGAGAAATAAATTGTTGGCCATTGAGAGTATCCTTTTCCTGAGTATGGAATAGAGTCATCACTGCATTAATTATTCTTCCAATTATGCAAAAAAATGTTTCAGTACTGTTGCATTACAGTGCTTTAGGATATCACCAACAAAAGCGTTAGCAAAATCAATTCTGTGGTCTAGAATGTACTGAAAATATACCCAATCTGTACTTAGCGGGAGGCTGTCTCCCGTCTGGGTACACAGATTTCACAATACCCTTTTTGAATGTCATGTAGCTTACGGTAGTGAATGGACTGTCAAAGCAGCCTTTCGTTTTCTGAATGGAGTCCACCTCAATAGAGATAAATGTTGCTAGAGGTACAGAAATCTTTTCTCTTGGAGGACTGCACAAAATGACAGAGACGTATGACAGGCAGATTTATGCACAGCTCTTATCAGAATGTTGCTCTCGAAATATCACTGACTGTGCCATAACAGCTCTGTTCGACCCGCAGTTAAAGAGAGAGGACGAAGGAATGGTATGTTGTTTTAAAAATGCAGTATTAAAGGGAACTCAACATTCCTTCACAGAGGCTGTCCTGACAATCCCTCTTAACGATTATTGGGCGACGCGAATAGCAAAGAATATACCTGCAGAAATTTCCTATAGATAGTCACACCACACCACACCTTCACGCACCTAACATACCCGACTCCACAGTTTCCAGGATTTAAGTCCTAGTTTTGTAAGCCAAATTTTTTTGTACTTCATTTAGCCATCGAGAACACATGTTTATATAGAATAAATAATCGTACAGAGAAAATACATAAATGTGCATATACAGAATTGAAATATGAAGCCGTCAATTTTTTCTACAAGGAATGTTTATTTGAATGTTTAACAAATAGAGTAATAAGTAAAGCAGACATATTTATGCTATCAGTTCGCACTACCCTTAAATTTAATAGTAAGTGAGAAAACTAAATGAAAATATATCTCCTACAGAATTTTCCATACACTTTAAAAAAAAACTGATAATCGCTTTACACCGGAGAATGTCTTTAGCATCCAGAAGCAAAGACGCCGTTTGAGGATGGAGGTAATCCGTTGTCATCAAAGTCCTCAGAAATTCAGATCGTCCATCGTCAAATTTGAACACTTCAACAAGATGTGGTTTACATCAGCTTCTGACTCATAATCACACTCACACGCAGGAGAATCGTAACTATTTATTCTACACAGATGTACAGGAAACGAGGCATTGTTAAAGCGGAGTCAAATGATAGTAGAAATGTATATCAGCCAAATGTGTTCTCGTAAACCACGGCCTTGTAGGAAATTGAGATTGTTATGCTGCATACACTGAGGCTACATAAGTCATGGTATTGCGATGTGCACATATACAGATGGCAGTAATATCGCGCACACAGGGTGTAAAAGGGCAGTGCATTGGCGGAGATGTCATGTGTACTCATTTGAAGGTTTCCAACGTGACTATGGACACACAATGGGAGTTAACAGACTTTGAACGCGGAATGGTAGTTGGAGTTAGACGCATGGGAAATCCTATTTCGGAAATCGTTAGGGAATTCAGTATTCCGAGATCCACAGCGTCAAGAGTGTGCCGAGAATAGCAAATTTCGTGTATTACTTCTCACGACGGACAACGCAGTGGCCGATGGCCTTCACTTAACAAGTGAGAGCAGCGTCGTTTGCGTGGGGTTGTTAGTACTAACAGACAAGCAACAATGCGTGAAATAACCACAAAAATCAATGTGGAGCGCACGACGAAGGTATCCGTTAGGACATTGCTGCGGAATTTGGCGTTAATGGGCTATGGCAGCAGCCAACTAATCCACGTACCTCTGCAGCATCTCTCCTGGGCTCGTGATCATTTCTCTGTACTGCCATCTTTATAGAGATGGTTGCGGGACGCGGCTGTTCGATACAGGATGTCAAACTAAACACCTTTCAGGTATCTAGTTTCCAAACTTATTTGATTTGGCTACCAGTTTCAGCGTTTTACTATCCCATTTTCAGGGCCCTGACCCACGTGTAAGAAGATTCTACCTCTGTTGTTATCAGGGGCCAGCAATACTGGTATTGGTAGATATTTGCTATAGTGATCACTTCATCTATCATCTGCATAGTAAAACGCTGAAACTGGTAGCCAAACAAAATAAGTTTGGAAACTAGACAGCTGAAAGGTGTTTAATTTGACATCTGTGGAACGTAGAGGACTGGAAAACCGTGTGCTGGTGAGATGAATCGTAATTTCAGATGGTAAGAGGCTGACGGTAGTGTTTGAGTGTGGTGGAGATCCCACGAAGCCACAGACTCGAGTTGTCAACTAGGTACTGTGCAAGCTGGTGGTGGTTTCATAATGGATTGGGCTGTACTTTCACAGATCATTGACTGGAAATGGTTACGTTAGGCTACTTAGAGACCATTTACAGCCATTGATGGACTTCATGTTCCCAAACAACGATGAATTTTTTATGGATGGCGATACGCCACATCACCGAGCCCCAATGGCAAAGAAGAAGATAAGCCTCTGTGTTTTATTTACCTAATGACCTTTCTTAGACTATCTGTCTGACGTACGTATGTATTGGCGCCTGGAAATGGAAAAAATGCTAAATAAATATTTAGCATAGATACATAAAAATATAAAATTCACAATTGAAAGAGAACAGAACAACCAAATTAACTTTCTGGATTTGACACTCAAAAAACAAAACAATAAGTATATGTTTGAAATTTACCGTAAACCCACAGCAACGGACATCATCATTCCCCAATCCTCGAACCACCCAACGCGCAAAAGCAAGCAGCACTTCAACACATGCTCCATAGACTCAACAAAGTACCACTCACCAAAGAAAGCTACCAAAAAGAACTGGACATAATAATGCAGATAGCACAAAATAATGGTTACAATAATAACACATTCACAAAGCTAAACAACAAAATTAAATTGTATAATGAAAGCTGAAAGCTCCAAACCACAGACAACAACACAACATAACCGAACACAAACACGCAGCCCCATAACGACTATACAGTATAATCAGAAAAAGATGAAAGAAAACACAAGATGGTACACAATGACATACAAACACAGACTCACCCATAAAATTACCAACATTTTCAAAAGACAGGGAATAAACATAGCGTACACAATAGACAATTCTATACAAAAATACTCCCCAAAACTGACCAAAAAAACAGAGATATATACCAGAAAGCAGGTATACATCAACTACAGTGTAACACTTGTGAAGGCACATACATAGGACAAACAGGTAGAACGTTTGATGTCAGATACAAAGAACACATGAGAGCCTGCAAATATGGTACAAACCACTCCACATTTGAAGAACACCTAAGAAAAAATGACCACAAACCAACCACTAGAGAGGATAACATGAAAATAAATAGAATCGACAGTAAAAAACACCTCCTAACCATGCAAGAAAATTACCACATACAGAAAACCAAAGCAGAAGGGAAAATCCTGTTGATTGACCAAGTACACATGCCAAGCAATTCATTATTTACACTAATACATAAAATAATAGAATAATGTTCGCAAAAAAAGGATTAATATAACAATACTGTCCAATATAATACTAATAGAACCCAACATCCTTACACTCACTCATCCATGAACTCCTCCACAGAATATTGAAACGAAAAGTCACATCAGCTGTCAACGAAGTTTTCAACCACTCGCTAACAGCTAGTACCCCCCCCCCCCCCAAAAAAAAAAAAAAAGCTCGTCGGCTCTACCCCCCCCCCCCTCTCTCTCTCTCATACACACACACGGTATCAACATCATAAATAGAAGTTAGTCTCGAACATAGACTTCTCTAGGTTGGCAACAAGTAGGTAACCATACCAAATAGGATGAAACATGTAATGGAGTCGCAATTTTTACGTTGTGAAAAACAGTGTCCGACGAAATAGAGTGACAAAAGAACAATAGTATACCACAAAAAGAGTGAGAAACATGGTGAAGAGTGTGAGGAAGGCCAGAACACAAAGTTGTGATCATATGGCAGTGATAAAAGTGGTAGTGCGACCTCCAGACCAGATGTGAGGAAACGCAGATCAGCAAATCGTAAGTAATTACCTTTTTAGAAAAAAAATAGCCAAGTGAAATGTTTAATCTGTATCGTTATAGATCCCACTTATGATGCCTTAGAACAGGAAAAGGCGAAACGCGTAGGGGATAAATAAAGTAACCAGCAGCAGGAAAAGGCTGTTTTATTTACAAAACGAGTATAAATATTTTCTTGCGTGTGAAAAGACGCGAAGTGAGAAAACTAAAATAATAGTCGTATCTGCAGCGCAACAAAATGAGAGAAAATTCAATGTTCATTGTTAACACTAATTGTGTGAAGACTGAGATATTATTAAAACTTACTTCTGTTCGAGTCCTTGGAAGAACAAAACGCAAATTTGTACGCTAACATTTAGTTACTTTCTATGGAAATATCAGTGATGTGATAATTTCTGTTTGTTATCTCAGATTATAATTATTGTTCGTTAACATAAAATAACTGACTTTATTTAACGTTCATATGTGGTAGAGCACCTTTCTTCCGAGTTATTGCTGTTTTCAGTGTAGCAGATCTAGAGATCTACGTTAATTGTTGGACGCCATTGCTGCAACACCCTCTAAATTCACCTAAAGCTGGGCTCGTCGCCCCCATATTCGCTAAAATAGTCAAGAGAGATAAAATGTGCGAGCAATACAAGCACAAGTGGTCGGAATTTTAAACTGTTTCAAGTACATCAGGACACAGCCAACCGCTTATGATAGCTTTCAGTATTTTCAGCTATTTATAAATGTTTTCTAGATCCTCAGCAGCCACACATACAGAAACCACATTTACCCTGAAAATAAGACAGTTCAAGTTCTCCTGTTTAATTTGCTGTTTAAGAGAATAATCGATGTCACACTCTTTTGAAGGTAGCCATATCATTAACCATATAATAATAAGCGTGAGACGTTCGACTTTAACTACGTGTACTGTTACGTGAAAGAGACATCATTTGCTTAACAGTGTTGTATAATCCAATGTATATGAGCCTCACCTCGTACGAAATTTAATGAGCTTTCAAAGCAAAGCTTTAATGATTAACAATAACCATTCTCGTTTTATATTTTTCATGAAGTTTAGGGAAATTCAAATACAACATTTTCTCCCCTTTATTCATCACACACATTTTTAATAAGTTAGGGTGTTTCACACACCACTCTCCGAACCAGTGATAAACCGGGCAGCCTCCCAGCGTTTCAGATCCACTGATATATTGACCACTAATGTGATATACTGACTGCTTAAATTAACTGATTATTGCTCACAGTCTAATTCAGAGGCTTTTCTGGCGGCGTTGTGGTATATTAATTGTTGTTAGAATAGTGTATTTCAGACACCTACATATGCTGTATCTCAGAACAGTTTCTGGCTACATGGCACAAGAAATTTGTGAATTTCTACAAAGAACGATGAGTGTCGCTGCTTCCCTGGACTGTTTTTTTCTCCTAACATGCCGCCAATTGATATATGATATATGTGAATTACCTCCATTCTTATGTGTAGCAAGATGCTGAACTGACACTGTTTGCTGACGATACAAGCATAATTATTAATCCAGTAAAAGAAAGTCCGATAGAAAATTATACAAATAAGGTCTTTGGAAAAGTTATTAATTGGTTTTCTGCGAATGGGCTTGCTCTGAACTTTGAAAAAACACAGTACTTCAAATTTTCTGCTGCAAAAAGTATAATTCCTTCAATAAACATAACACATCAAAAGAAGTCAGTAGTCAGGGTAGAGCATACTAAGTTTTTGGGTGTACATAAAGACGAGAATATTAATTGGAAAAGTCATATTTTGGATCTCCTATAGCGACTAGGTTCAGCAACATTTACAATCAGAATAATTGCCAATTTTGAGGATGTAGAAATTAGTAAGCTAACATACTTCGCATAATTCCACTCTCTGATGTCATACGGAATAATATTCTGGGGCAACTCAACACTTAGGCAAAAGGTATTCACTGCTCAAAAGAAAGTAGTTAGAATAATGTGTGGTGTTCATAGTCGCACATCTTGTAGGCATGTTTTTAAAAGGTTAGGAATTCTTACAACTACTTCACAGTACATACACTCAGTAATGAATTTTTTTCTCAACAACATGGACCAGTTTAAAATCAACAGCGATATTTATGATTACAATACCAGAAAAAAGAAAGACCTGCACTATACTTTACTTAACGTATCTTTGGCACAGAAAGGGGTAAAATATGCTGCTGTAAAACTTTTTGATAAATTACCAGATCAAATAAAATGTCTGACAGACAGCAGTAACAATTTCAAAAACAAATTGAAATCATACCTCCTTGACAACTCCTTTTATACCATAGATGAATTCTTGATTATGAGTAAATAAATCTGGAGATATAATATATGCATTTTGTGCCATTTAAGGGAATGGGACAGATAATAGAAATATTTAGGTATAACACTATAATGTAAAAAAAACTTGTTTCCTGTGCGGATTTTCGTGCATTTGACACGTTCCACATCATAACGGTTTTTCCGTGCTATTGATCAATGGAACACGTAACTAACTAACACGTCCAGACTACTGTTAGCTGGGAATTTGGTCGCCACGATTCTCTAGCAATATCAGTTTATGCTTTGAGTACTCGCTTGCAGCCCTTGTATAGAGTGATTTCTCCTGAAGATATCCAGGCACTCAATCTTCCATACCAAGACGTTTGATTGCTCCCATTGCAATATATGAGGACTCTAGTGATCTCTTCGTCGACACCACGTTACATCCCAGACTTCCATCTTGCAACACATACTGGTTCCACAACAAACACAGTTCTCCAAGTCAAGATCGTGTACAGATCTGTAACCCTAATGATTCGTATACTGACTTGTACCTAAGCTATGGTATTAAGTTTATAACAGCCACATTCAACTTTTATATTACTGAATGTCTCACGAATGTAGTCTTCATCTCAAATACACTGTTGGACTTTGAATTCGTTACACACACAAAATGCGTCATTCACATTAAGATCATACCTCACATCAATGCGCATTGCACAGTTTCTCTCCACTGTTCTTTCGAATATACTATTAACTGTAACATAGGCTGAGGTCATCGGACAGCGATATGCACGTACATATATAGCGATAGCACCGTGTACACAAGGTGTAAAACGGCAGCGGATTTGAGGGAATGTCATTTGTGCTCAGGTGACTCATGTGAAAAGGTTTGCGGCGTGATTATGGCCGCAAGACGGAAATTAAAAGACTCTGAACGCGAAATGGTAGTTGGAGCTAGACGCATGGGATATTCCATATCAGAAATCGTTAGGAAATTCAGTACTCCGAGATCCACAGCTTGAATAATGTGTCAAGAATACCAAATTTCAAGTATCACCTCTCACCGCGGGCAACGCAGTAGCCGACGGCCTTTACTTAACGACCGACAGCAACGGCGTCTACGTCGAGTTAACAGTAAGAAACATTGCGTGAAATAAGTAAAGAAATCAATGTGGGACGCACGACGAGCGTATCCGTTAGGACTGTGGACGAAATTTGGCGTTAACTGCTATGGCAGCAGAAGGCCGACGCGAGTGCCATTGCTAACAGCACGACATCGTCTGCAGGGATTCTCCTGGGCTCGTGAACACATCAATTGAACCCTAGAAACCGGAAAATATTGACCCGGTAAAATGAGTCCCGATTTCAGTTTCTATGTGCTGACGGTCGGGTTCGATTGAGGAGCAGACCTCACGATACAATGGACCCAAATTGTCAGCAAGGCACTGTGCAAGGTGGAGGTGGCTCCACAATGACGTGGGCTGTGTTTACATGTAATGGATTGGGTGCTGGTTATATTCATCTACTTGGAGACCGATCTTCCTGTTTCAAAACAACAATAGAATTTTTATGGATGACAAAGCATCCTATCATCGAACCATAATTTATCGCGATGGTGTGAAGGACTCTTGGAAATTTCCAACAAATGATTTGGCCCGATGTGAATCCCATCGAACATTCATGGGATATAATCAGGAGGTTAGTCCGTGCACGAAATCCTGCGCCGGCAGCACCTTCGCAATTATGAACAGGTGTAGAAGCAGCTTGGCCCAATATTACTGCAGGGAAGTCCAACGCCTCGTTGAGTCCATGCCACGTCGAACTGCTGCACTATGCCAGGCAAAAGTAAGGCTGGCACGATATCAGGAGGTATCCTATGACTTTTGTCTCAGTGTAAGGAAACAACCAGCCAGTAGTGTTCACCTAGGTTAAACAGTCTGTTGTAACATGTGGCAAGAGTTGGAGTCTACAGTCTAGTTATGTCGGGTGTCAACGACGATGGTCCAGAGTTCTCATAGTGTGTTACGTGCCACAAGAGTGGAGAAAGGCTTCTTTATAATAAGCACATCATAATTATTTTAGTAATTCGGATTGTAAGAAATGTATTTTCAACTCATTCAGTTTCAAATTATTTCATTTTCCGGTAAACTGTTGAATTACTCATGTCAAATACCACATCTGTGTCACCAGCTTGTAATCTTGTGGTTAACCTTGTTGACCCAGTATCCCAGGTCCTTGGGTTAGATTTCCGGCTGGGTCGGGGATTTTCTCCACTTGGAACTGGGTGCATTATCATCATTTCACCGTCATCGACGCAGAAGTTGCCGAGGTAGTGTCAAATAATGAGACGTGGACAGGGTGGTCCAACGCCCGAGGAGGGAACTCGTGGCCAAAAATTCCATACGCACATTTCAACATATTTGCATCTTTTACGAGGAAAACACTTCAGGTTGAACTAGATGGTTCAAATGGCTCTAAGAACTATAGGACTTAACATCTGAGATCATCAGTCAACTAGACTTAGAATTACTTACACCTAACGACATCACACACATCCATGCCCGAGTCAGGATTCGAACCTGCGACCGTAGTAGCAGCGCGGTTCCGGACTGAAGCTCCTAGAACCGCTCGGCCACAGCGGCTGACAGTTGAATTAAGAGTACGTACTGCACAATTGTCAATAGTGCTCAGCATCCAGCCGCAAAGTTTACATTCAAGAATCACAGCACTAGATCAGAAAATCTTGATGCACCTCATTTGACTCATTCACTCACAACTTTTTGTATTGCTGTCTCCCTGTCTTAAAGTTTCAGGTCTAAATCTTTGACAACTGTTTAGACTGAAGTCCCTGCTGCTAGTCTTTTGTTCTACAGATTGAGCTATGGTATCTGTTTGTTCAGTAATTCTATACAGCTTGGGAAGAAGAGGAGATGTCAGATTTGCACAATATGGCAAGTGCTTAATTGGCCAAGAAGTGGGATGCTCCCCCCCCCCCCCCCCCCGGTCTCTAGTGATGGGTACCTATGGACACCTCCCACCTCACGTAGTCAATGAGGACGGAAATGGAGGAAGAAGTAGCCCTGGATGAAGTGGTCAAGAGTGTGGTTGGAAATTGGCAATGTTGCTTATCGTAAGCTCATCTACATAACGTTAATAGTGGTGGCAGATCCCCTCGCTGTCCACTGGGCTGATTGGTTTGATATGAGAGAAACAGAGACAGGGAACTGAGCTGTGACAAGTGACTCGAACCTCAAACATGCAGCACCAGAATGAAATTCCGGGACACCTTGATCGAATGCAGCTTAACATGGATTCAGTACCAAATTACTTGTGTTTAGCCCCACACAGCTTAGCAAAATGGGGTAAGCTGGAGTAAGCTATAATAAAGTGGGCTTGGCAGTGTGTAGGCCCGGCCAACTAGAACCATCGTGGTAACACTCACTGTTCAAATGCCTTTCAGTGCCACTTTCAAATGGTTCCTCATGGTCACAGGCAACTGGTTAATGTACTCCAAGGTGGTGGGGAAAAAGTTGCCTATGAAGGGTTTGTCCTTTCTTTTGAGGCCACCGGTGCTTTTGCCGTTATATGGAACGTGATTGTGGATCGCGAAGTCGCATTCGGCTGATAAGTTTGGTTTGCAGTCTGCAGTAGAGATAGCTGTTGGTCGATTGAAGATGATGTTCTACTGCCGACTGTCGCTAACTCTGAAGGTCTACATATTTTTAAGGCACATCCATGCTTTGTCACTACGATTACGTGCTAGCATTTTTGTATGGGTTTATCAACATACACAGGGGAAGTACCCACCATCGTTAATACACTATAAACTAAAAATTAATACGATCGGTATAAAATATTTTACTTGCCATGAGATGGATTTGTTCTTGTAGCTACCAAATGGAAATTATGGGACACAGGAGGGACTCGAGAGAGAACGGCGTGTCGTGGAGTGGAGAGCGAGAGGGACTGTTCTGTTTTTCAGTTTTTTAGCTACATCGTTGTCCCGAAATGTCTAAATATCACAACATTATGTGTATTCCTTGAAGCCTATGCAGGAAGTCTTTCATCACGCGTATGTGTAAAGAAATAATGTTAACTCCAGTGTGAGGAACAGCTGTTTTAATGTAGGCAATGAAATACCGCTTATTTTCTTTGTCCTGCAGCAGAAAATATCACTCTATGAAAATGGCGACATTAAACACTCCGTCCTTAATTAAGACTTCGCTGAGACATCGTATTTTCCATTATTTAAGATTGTTTCGATTTTCCTCTCTCCAAGAACGGAAACTCTCTTCTTGTCGAGAGAAATTTAGAAAAGGCAGTGGAGCAGAATACAGAAAATTTTAAGAAAGTTCCAAAATAGATTGGAAAAAATTGAATTTGTTGCTGAATAATTACACTTCATTAAGATCTTTAACATGGATTGCCTTTTGATAACTGATATTACATGTGAACTTCCTGCACCATCAGACATGTATGGATTTCATATACTTACTCCGTCCCGCCATTCAGTCTGGATTTAAACGTCTCCAGTCATGGCCTCGCGAAGTGTGGAGCGGAATGAGGTCGCCAGTTCTCGACAAATGCTTCACCTACCTGCCATCTTCTCTTCCTATAACAGACGGAGGGGGAAATAGATTTTTTATCTAATTAGCGTTCAAAGGATGCAGAAGTGAGCCGTTTTTAAAAAATGCCTCCCAAGTTCTCATTACCGTCTGTTAATTGCGTTTTCAGCCTCTTAACGAAATGAATCGCTAATTGACTTTTACGGCAAGGTGCTGGGAAATAAGCTTATCCTGCGACAGGAAAACTACGGCTAAATAATTCGTGCTTCGGTTCCTCATCAGCGCCGGGATGGAAGCGGCCATTTTTTGAGACTAGAATAGATATAATTTCGGAAGTGAAGAGAGGGGCGGGACCTTCGTCGCTGGCGGAGAAGCGGGCCGTGTCTGCTCATCAAGACAATTATCAGACAATCCGCGGCTGTCGGCGCTTCCGCAGCTGTCTGCAATATTCGCAAAATGCGCTGTCGCCGCCGACGCCGCGGCGCTCGGGATTGGATTCCGGAAAATAACGTCATTCGCCGGGCGCGACCTCCCACCGCTAATCCTTGCACAACAGAGGCGCTCCCAGACACCGAATGCGATTTTCGCGGATTATGTATAAACAGAATAGTAAGGCCTTATCGGTTTTTCTACTTAAAGACTAACCTTAATAAACGCCTGCACAGAATTCGGCAGCTAAATAATTCTCGTACCATTTCGCGAAATAAGCTGTTGTTTTACCACAGAAACAAGCACACGCTCATGCACATGTAAGTGCACACACACACACACACACACACACACACACACACACACACGCACACACACACGTTAAGAATGTCTCTTTCCAATTAATGGTAACATTTGTCCCCAATGGTTTCCATTCGACGATTTAAAATATATCTTTATTTCTTTTTTCCAGTATTTCTGATTTTCGCGTATGATCAGATTTTCTAATGTTTGTATAGTATAACACTTTTAAAAAAATATACATGGTGAAAATGCTGTGAAACTCCTAAGTGGTATGTTGCATCACTGCTACTTTAACAGCACGTCGTGTCATGTTGTGACCTTACTGTCACATACCGCTAATGGATATTGGTGCGATAACCAAAAATACTACTCGAGCTCATTGTAAGGATCGGTTCAGATCACTGGGCATTTTAACTGTTCCATGTGAATACATTTACCAGTCAGCTGAACACATAAAAAATAACATTGGTAATTACTGCACAAACAGCTCTGTCCATGACCATGCAACAAGAGACACTCTCAACTTACATTTACCAATAAAAAATAAACATAAAACTCAAAACAGCATTTTCTACCAAGGAATAAAACTGTACAATAAATTACCAAAAGAGATGAACGAAACTGCAAAAATATACTTATTTAAAAAGGCAGCTAAAAAGTAGCTGTTATGCAATACATTTTACACATTACTTAGCTAAAACAGAGTAGGGGTTTGATAAATAATGTTATACAAATATATAACAGTAATAATGATTATAATATATCCAACATTCCACAGAACACCTTCACTTTATGTTTTTTCCTTCTTTTTTTCCTTTCTAGAAATACTTATCCCTAAGCTATGCAAAGCACAATACTAACACTTCCTTCTGAGCTCAACATCTCACTCATTATGGAGGGATGCTGACTCAGTTTTTCAGGATAGCAAATGTGAATATGAGGTACAGAAAATGGCCCACTGTGTGTGTATGTGTGTGTGTGTGTGTGTGTGTGTGTGTGTGTGTGTGTGTTTAGTGAGTGAAGTGTTATGAAACAATGTGTGTACAGAGTGTGCAGTGACTGATAGTAAGATACGAGTGAACAATGTGGCATCACATTATTTAACAAGTTATTTGTAAAAAAAGTATTGTATACCAGGAGTGAATCTAATGATTGTCTCTAACTAGAAGTCTGTAAATATATGTGTATACGAATTAGCTTATTTTAAATTGATCTAAATTTGTAAATACTTTGACATGTCCTATATCCTAGTAAAAATAGATCTACAGATGAATAAAGCTGCTACTACTACCACATTTTCTTGGTTGTTTTATTGAGGGTACTGCACGCACGGGCTTTGTAGGAAAGCTGTGACCTTTTGTGCCAGGTATGTGCACTCTCAGGGTACTGTTGTCGCAGAAGGCAGACAGAGAACGTCATTACAATAGGCGAACCTCCCCAGAGAGACAGGCTGTTTCGCGGAAGTAAGGCTGTGGCCTGCTTCATGTTTTTATGAGCAGAGTTAGCGCCTGGCCTAGCTGTAGTCGGGGCATGCATTGCCATCACTGCTATCCACAAACAGTAACGGAATAGGAGATTTTTACCTTTTCTGTGTGAACACCGAAGGTCGAGACGCCGCCTGGCCAGCGTGAGGAAGATAGTTGCTTTTGCTCAAGAATTTCGGTCATCCAATCGAACTGAGTTTCCCTGACACCATGTTTCATGCGAAGCCTACTAAATGAGGAGACACTGCTCTAGGCCAATAGCAACCTCTTTTTTTTTTGTTAATGTATGTTTTGTAAGCCTAGAGTGGGAAGTCTGTCCCATTCCCCTGTTTTTTCATGAAACAAGTGATGTTCTCATCCATCACATTGACAACACTACGGAGTCGTTCCCTCCATTTCGAGTTTTGAAAGTGGAGAGTTGAGGATGGAGAAGTAAGTTTCGAGGCATTAATACTCCAGACGCCGTGCAACTGGTCTCCCGCCCACCGGCTAGTGCTAATGGGTGTATGCTTTGCTGGTTTTGGGGAAATGTCAGTTTTGCAGTCTGCGGTAGTGTGATCTTACACTGAGCAGCTGGCTAGCCAGTTGTTATTGCACGCTACTTCGGTTGCCTATTTGATTATAATTTGTATTTTGTCTCATTAACGTTCAATTCACAAGCTGCCCTGATATGAACAACTTGATGCGTTTTCTCCGTGTAGTCTTTTATATAATTTGCTACCTCCTCACAGTGTTAGCATTATTTGTGCGTGAACTTAATCCAGATTTTTAGAAAATTTTGCTCTCTGTTAACTATTTGTGTATTGTGTCCAATAATTCGAGCAAATAAACATATCTTATTCTGAGACTTGTTTAAAATTACAGTATCCTTTAAATTGTCCGACAACTATTCCATGCTTAAGCGAGCCACTAATAATAAATATGACATGTTGCACATTTAAGCTTTTAGTTCTCACTGTGATAGTGTTATCGTTGTGCACAGTGGCCAAACTCTTCTCTTATTATTTACTGAGGATAGCAAGCATTGTTTGATTATAAGTTTTTTGTTGACTAGGAAGAGTTATGTCATTTTCACTAGGACTCTAAGTTTGTTATGTATTGTTTCATTATTATTTGGCTACTGACCTTACAATGTTCTAATGTAATAAGCAACATCATAGCATAATCACGTCTAGTATTAACGTGCATGTTTACCCTTGTGCGACTTAATGAATACTTCAACCATAATTCAAGCCTATCCTTTTTGCTAGTTTATACAGTTTTCTTTGGTTTTTCTGCTAGACTAGCTGGGCAGCCGAGAGTTTCCTTTCTCAATATTGTGTTGTCTGGCACATCAACTTCTATTATTCCCCAATCCTTCGGATTTTCTTTTACTGCACCAACTCATTTCTTATTTCATTTTTTACTTTACTACGAGTTTCGTAGAATTTCACAACTTATCTATTTAATTTGGTTGGTTGGCTGTTACTGTGCATGAAGGATTCTAACTTGCCGTTTTTCGTATCCAAGTACATTCTGGTGTATTTTCAATTATTTTATTTCCTATTTGGCTGTATGTTCCTTCCTCAGCATAATTGTACCCTAAAATTTTACTGATCGTTTTTCGTTCTCTCTTACTGATTCCTTCAGTATCTCTCCTTCTGTTTAAAGTGAGTGCCTCAGTCTGAAGACATTCTGTCTTGATTTTTGTCAGTGGTAGATTGTGCAAACTTTCAGCAATGTGCTACAATCTGGTGGTCTCTATCCTTGGATAACAATCGTAACTAAACTGAATGTCTTTATTTACGTACACAACCTGAATTGCTTAAATACATTTAAATTTTACAATTAGTTGAAATTGTGCGAAATGAAATAACAATAAAATAAAGTTGTTAGTGACCGTGGGAATCGAATCTGAGCCCACTAATTGACTGTCTGTCGTTAAATTACTTCTTTTCTTCAAAAATCTTTTATTGTACTGTCATACAATGAACTAAACTGTTATACGAAATCTGATAGAAATTGATTCACTATCAAACCCTTCTTCAGATTGTTGCATTAATGAAAGAATTAATTTTTTTTAAATAAAATAAACAAACCACTAAAGTAGTGCAAAGATACAGCAAGGACCCCTTAAAAGTCCCTCATACTCTACGTGTAAAGTTTTAGAGAGAATTTTATTTTTCCTTTAGCCCATTCATGAGAAATATTCCAGAAACCTGAAAGGGGCTTAAGCTGCTTAAACTCACATTGTACTTTTTTTTGCCTATAGTTTCTGCCAACTGAATCAATGGCGTTTCGGAAATAGACAAACATCTTTTGAATTCCGTAGATTTGGCTATCAACTGACTTGAGATTAAATATTTGTTCAGAACATTTTCTGCTCATCCTAAAAACTATCTTAATATTCATCTGAGTTACTCTCCAGCGTTGTTTCTACTTAGTTTATTACAGTCTTGGAGAGTATCTTACATGCAACTACCTGTGAAGAAATTCCTCTGTAGTTGTTAACAACCAGTTTATTGCCTTTCTTGTTTAGTGAATGTATCAAGATCACCTTCTACCTTCCTGAGAGTTTTTCTGTTTTCCAGATTTTTGAAAGATTAATATTAGCTAATTTTTTTTTTTTTTTTACTTTTGGTAGCGACCATTTCAAAACTTCTTTTCTAATAGAGTCTTCTCCACTAGTTTTAATGACTTCTTCAATTTCTTTAACAGACAGGGGAAAATCTTCTTCTAGATTCTCATGAAAGTATGAATATTTAAACTTTTGGGGCTTGGTTCTGGACAATTAAAAAGTTGACCAAAATATTTTGTAGGTATTTTGATATTTTAAGTGATATGTAAGCCGAATCGGCGATCTTTGTTGCTTGGCTCTCCGTTGTTAGAGTCATATTTCATATAGATCCACCTATCTCTTTAAATTTCACTTTCTCCTCGAAAGCTCTACTGGAAAAGGGTCTTTTTGGCCTAACCCCCTTCATGGCAGGCGAGCATTTTGCCACGCAGCCTACCGAACCAGTCTGTCGTGATGCTGATGCAGTTACGACAACAGCTCCTAAAGACTTCCTCATCCTCTATGATGGCACAATACACTACACATACCAAGGCAACATACAATGTTGTCTTGGTACTGTGAAAAACGTAGCACTCGTAGTGCCGGCAGAGACGACGTCACATCATACTACGTGCAGTTGAAAACAGTAGGCATCTGTATCCCATGCCTGAGTTGATCGTAGCATGACTGACTACCATTTCAGGGATCAACACTGTCTTCCGGCTATTGCGTAGAGAGCACTGCAAAACATGTTTTCATCTGTTTTATTTGCGTATCAGCACGCTTTCCAAGAAAAATGACGTAATTTTAATGCGATTTACAGCTCGAATTCGAAGAGAAATGACGTATTTTAGTGTGATATTTACAATGCGCCGTAGCACATTACCACATGATAACCATGCGCTACTGATGTCTGTGTTGTTTGCTCTTTTTTATATGCAATTTTTTTGTTTTAGAGTCCTTTTGTAAGCCTGAAAGCTATTTCCTTTGTGTGACTGCGAATTTCGTAAACTGTATTTTCTAGGCAAGTTTTCTGGATGGTTTCGCCCACATATTAGAGCTGAGAAACTCTCGGTTTTTCCCGTACTTAGTTTTTGGAATTTTGGATGCCAGGTTTTTGCTACATACGTATTTAGTTTTTACAAATTCTATCTGGAGCCTCACTCTTTCTGCTATTTCTTTAAGAATTTCTGTATGTTTTTGTGCTGTTTGAATGTCCTCGCGTAGAATCGCAAGATCATCTGCAAATGCTAAGCTCTCTGTCCTAATATGCGTTCTTCCTAACTTGATTAGTTTGTAAATTTTAAGCTCTCATTTTGTTTTCTATCACTCTTGAATTACTTTGCCTAAGACAGTTGAAATACAGTGGAGAGAGTCGATCATCTTGTCGCATTCCGAAATGCTTCCCTGAATTTTGCTATAGTTTTGTGCGAACTAGAATTTAAGTAATAATGATACTGAATTTAGAGTCCAGACTTTGTACTTTCTGAATTTGGAAGAGATACTTACGGTACACTGAGTCTTAAGCCTCTTCAAACCCTATTAAGGTAGGAACTATTTTTTGTGAATGTAGGCTTTCCTGGTGTATACTGCTGATGAAATCTTCTCGGGCTTCCATACGCGTAACTGCGTCGAAAATCCGCGGCGTTTGATGAGTGTCTACGCCAGAATTCATTTTTCACCAGAAAATGATGAGAATGACACTCATCGAAACGTCACGGATTTTCGAAGCAGCTACCTGGATGTTAGCCCGAGAAGATTTCATCATTATTTTTAGTGTGATAATTTTTTTTTGCCTTAGAATTAGCTTCAGAACTAAAATTAGTTCAGGGAAAGATTTGTTTGATCTAAAATCTAATTGATAATCGACAGTTTTTCATTCAAGTTGTTGTTGTATTCAGTCCAGCAGACACCGAGAAAGATTTTTTTTACGGGACAGTAAGAAGAGAAATCCTTGTATAATTATTAACGTCCATTCCAACTGATTTTATCCATAGCGGAGTTTGTCCGTTTTGTTTCCCTTTTTATGTAGTGGATGTATCAATTCAGTCTTCCAGTAACGCATAATTTTCTGTTTGTTTAACGTTTTGCATGATCAGTGTAATTTCTTTATGGTTCGTTTGGTAATTTAATTTCATTCTGGTTACTACTTCTTTGAGCGGTCGAACATTTAAAAAATTTTGTGATATGGATACGCGACTATGATATCGTCAATTTGAAATTGACTTATGTTCTTGTTGGGTGAACCTCAAGTCTTTTGTTTTGAGGATTATTTTTTAAAAATAGGTTGATATGATTTTGAGAATGAAATTTCAGCACAGTTCTAACAGTCTCTTTCCTTTCTGATTGGTCCATTTGTGTGTAGGGAAGCCATCAACTGCTATTCTGAATTTTCTCTCTTTCCCTAACTGTGCTTAAAATCGTCCCTCAGAATTTTCAGCGATTTCGTGGAAATTTATAGACTGCATTTTCTGGTAACTCCAATTACTTATCTACTTTCTCTGGTTTTGTTTTCTTGTATCACTGGCATATGTGCATTAAGTACTGTGTAAATTTTATTTGCATATTTCAAGAAAATTGTCATTAAACTGTTGTTCACAGGCTTTACTTCGATTATACAACTGAGAATGTCTTGCCAAACTGCGAATGCAACTCCGAGACAGGGTCTGTTCTGAAGGATTCTTCCGTCTGTTTTACTTTTGAACAGTCTGTAACTTCCAAAATCCATGGTGTTGTCTTTCAGAAATCTTATTTGTTTCACAGCTTTCTTTTAAAGGTTTTATGGGTAGACTTCGTGTCTTCTTAAATTTCACCGAGTTTACTATTCTCGTATTACCTTTTGTTTGTCTAATTTTTTTTTTGTTCTTTAAGTGTTTCTTATCATTTGTATAGCACCACAGCCCTTCAACATTTATGTAATATTGATCAAGACTCGATCGAATCAGAAGGATATCGGCTTTCTAAAGGACCACCAGGAGAAAGGGCAATAGCAACTGCTCCCCAATTCGGGGTGTGTTTCTTGGTGCACAATAGAGTATTGAATTTCGCTGAGGACTTTTCATCTGATTCCCCAGGAATGGCGTTGTTAAAAATTAAAGTGGATAACAAAATCTACACACTAATAAATGTTCATGCTCCAACTAACATTAAAAACAGAATAAATAAGCAATGAAAAGAAAACTTTTAGGATCAACTTGACCAACCAGGAAAGGAAAACGGTTAATTGAATTTTGTACTACACATGAGTTGGTTTTGAAGACAACGAGGTTTAAGAGAAGACCACTTAAGTTCATCACTTGTAAATGTCTCAGCGTCAAACTAGGAGAGTTTCAGATAGATCATGTAGCCACGGACTAGAAATTTCACAGAGACATTTATAATGTTTAAGTCCTCCATGGCGTCGATATTAATTCAGACCACTACTTGTCAAAAATTAAAATCGAACTGACAGCTAAAAGAAAAACAAACCTCAAAAGTTAGATAGAAAGAGAGCTTATGACCATAGTTGTATTGTTAACACTCCTGTATATTACGAGAGATCCAGAACAACTTCATGTGATAATCTAGGCGCAACTGTCAATGGATTAAAAGTCTTGACAGAAGAAGTTGCTCCCTTATTAGAAAAGAAGAAACATGTTTGGTGGTATGAGAAATCCGATATGGCAATTCTGCACAGGAATCAAATATGGTTAAGTGACCAACAAAGAAAACTGAAAGTTCCAGAGAGGAATTAATAAATGCCAGACGATCAATGACTAAACAGGTTAGAAGGATAAAAATGAAATTTCATCAGGACTCCCTAAAATCTATCAATAATGCTTTGAATCTCCAAAGACGAGAGATTACTATCAGGCATTTAAACAGTACCAATGGAAATATACTTGCCCACACTAGTGACGAAGGATGTGAACGGAAAGGTAGCACATAACAATTAATGATTTAGGCTGAATACTTCCAATGCTGCGGAACCAGAACATTATTTGAAATCTGGCCCTTTTCAGAGAAATAAAACGCATCTAGAAAAAGTTATGCCCCCACATCTAGATGAAGGAAAAATAGTGATTAATTCACTTTGGAATTAGTGGTTGAACTTTTCAGCCGGCCAGAGTGGCCGAGCGGTTCTAGGCGCTAAAATCTGGAACCGCGCCACCTCTACGGTCGCAGGTTCGAATCCTGCCTCGGGCGTGGATGTGTGTGATGTCCTTAGGTTAGTTAGGTTTAAGTAGTTCTAAGTTCTAGGGCACTGATGACTTCAGAAGTTAAGTCCCATAGTGCTCAAAGCCATTTGAACTTTTCAAGTATGCAAATACACAAACTATTCTAAATTTACATAAACATCTTATTGACTTTTGGAATACCGAGAAATTGCTAGAGGAATTGAATGTTGCAATAATCTGTCCAGTACACAAGAAAGGAGATAGATCTGATCCAAATAATTAGATGTATATCCTTGCTGCATGCTACTTACAAAATTTTGTATAAGATTCTGTATTACAGAATTCATGAACAGGTATATGGTGAATTAAGTGAATATCGACGAGCTTTTCATCCAGGACGAAGCTGTCCTGATCAAATTACTCGTCTAAATGGATAATGAAACACCAAAACATCAGGAACAAGAAACTACAGACCTACTTCGTCGATTTTTAAAAAGCCTATAATAGTATCCATTGTGAATCTCTACCGTCAATCCTTATAGAAGTTGGTTTATATTAGACACTTGTCAACCTTATCGTTGTCACCCTTCGAAATACTAAATCTAGGGTAAGGTTCAGAAATGAATTCTCTGAACCTTTTGAGACTGGAACTGGTACTCGTCAAGCTGTTGACTGATCTGAACGAGATATGTCCACCATCTGCTAAGATTGGAAGAAAGATTCGACTTAACTGCGTTGCACGTGCAGATGCTTTGGCACTGGAAGCAAAGTAGTGAAATTGCGTGCTTATGGAGTATCGTCTCAATTATGTGACTGGATTCATGATTTCCTGTCAGAGAAGTCACAATTCATAGTAGCTAGCAGAAAGTCATGAGTAAAACTGAAGTGATTTCTGGCGTTCCCCAAGATTGTGTTACAGGTCATTTGCTGTTTCTTATCTATATAAACGATTTGGGAGATAATCTGAGCAGCCGCTTTAGGTTGTTCGCAGATCACGCTGTCGTTTATCGACTAGTCAATCTTCTGAAGATCAAAACAAATTGCAAGCGATTTAGAAAAGATATCTGTATGGTGCGAAAATTGGAAATTGACCCACACAGAAAATGTTGTGGAGAAGGCTAACAAAAGACTGCGTTTTGTTGGCAGGACACTTAGAAAATGTTACAGATCTACTAACGACACTGCCTACACTACGTTTGTCCGTCTTTTTTAGAATAATGCTGCGCTGGATCCTTATCAACTTGCTACTTTCTTTAATAATCTGGACTTTAATAAAAATGGCAAGATAAATGTTAATCAGCACACAGGGAGGAGTTGTGAACTATATAACAATAGATTTATTCATTCTTAACATCACAAGACAAAAAAATGGCTAAAGAAACGTCACACAAACATTTTCATTTGACAAACGCTTTCACTAATATCGGGTCTATGGTGGACAAAGTGACCAGCTGGGGATCGACACACGACGCTTACCAGAACACTAATCGCTTTATCTGATTCATACACGTGAATCCGGGGTATGGCACAAAAACTACGCCACCATCAAGCATCTATACTCTACTATTCAAAAAAGAAAAACATGGTTCGAAAGAACAGGGTGGAGAGAAACGTATATTGGAGCCCTACGACATAGCAGCGAATACTTTACCCTTCTGCTAGTCAGGGCGGCACATCACGATACGTTCGGCGACTGAAGTCATGAACAGACGCGATCTGTTATTAATGGCGCGCTCCCGAAAAATGCAAGTACGCGGTCTCGCGTTCGGGTAATTTGGAACGCAGGTACTTCCCTACAAGCCCCTGAAACCCCGGTGAATTCCAGTGTGCAGGTGGACCCATTTGCTGGTCTGCCAAACCAATCTGACTCCATCCCATGACCATGTGTGACAGAATATGTCAAATGTTTAGACGGCCAGCTCAAGACAAATGAGCACACCCACGCATCACTTGCTGTGTGCGTGATGCTAGAAGCAGTACCTCTGATGGTTCAGAAGGTGACTGGCACAGGCTCTAAGTGGCACACTAAGCAAAGGACACAAGTCTCACCATTTAGGTAGAGACCTGCAGTTCTTTACTAGCGAAGAGCCAGTGCAAGAGTGTCCACTTCTGTTTCTCTCCACTTCCCTCGCCAGCTCATTTCCATTTTAGACTTCTCCCACTTTATCACAAGCCTATCACGGAGCACGGAATTCGAAGCTGGGAGAGCTCTGCATACACCGATTTGGCCAATCAGAGACTTATAAGTTAATTGGGGGGAAAGGAAAAGAGATTCAGCTTCGCAGCCTCTCTCACACGTGATTACACCATGTCTTTTGCTAACAACATGACCAGGATGGAACCACAGCCCTCCATAAAAATATTGTTATTTCCCCTGTTACCCCATTTCTAAGTGTCCAAAAAACGGCCATAAACTCACTAAAAGCCTCATGCCTTCACAAATATGTTTTTGTAACAGAGTCTGGACGTCTGGGCACCACTGCCCTGTCCCACGGGAATTCACAGAAATAGACAGTCGTCTCATTGGCTTCCTGCCTAACAAGGGGCCATCCTCTGCTGTATTGCCATTCTACAATGCGCTGGCCACTGCAGCAGTGACTTCTCGGCCCTAGCCAGTCTACCTGGACGCATCTGCTGACCGACTGGCGCCAGCCAACATGTCTGCACAATGACACCGTGGAACTCGGCAGTCCAGAAATGTTTCCACCCAGATTCCACAGAAAAAACGCGCTCTCCTCGGCCCTCAGCCGCCATATGCTTTCACTGCAGTCGTTTAAATCGGCACCCTATTCCTCTGAGCGCAGATAAAGCTTACCGCTATTCCTTCACTAAAGTACACAAGCAAGAGCGTTTACTACTGCCCATCATTTCATCATGATGTATGAAGTCAGATCGTAATAAAGATTATTTTCCCTAAGAACATTGTGTGGCATGACCAAATCAGAAGTGAGAGTGGCCTGCAATCTCTCATCCTTACCAGATAGGAGTGACGGAGTACATCAAAAAAGTTCAAAGAAGGCAGCATGTTTTGTATTATCTCGAAATGGGGGAGAACGTCTCACTGAAATCATACAGGATTTGGGGTGGACATCATTAAAACAAAGACGTTTTTTGCTGTGGCGGAATCATATCAAGAAATTTCAGTCACCAACTTTCTCCTCCGAATGTGAAAATATTTTGTTGACGCATACATACATAGGGAGAAACGATCACCAAAATAAAATAAGGGAAATCACAGCTCGCACAGAAAGATATTTGCATTTCTTTCTTCCTCGTGCTATACGAGATTGGAATAACAAAGAATTGCGAAGGTGGTTCGCTGAACCCTCTGACAGGCGCTAAAATGTGATTTGTAGAGTATCCATGTAGATGTAGATAAAACAATATCGATGAAGCAATATTTAATATGGAAGAACTAAAGTGAAGCGCCAAACAAAGTGGTATAGGCAGGTGTATCCAAATACAGAGATATGTAAACAGGTAGATTACAGCGGTTAGGTCGGCTATGCCTGCATAAGCAATGAGTGTCTGGCGCAGTTGCTGGATTGGTTACTCCTGCCACAACGGCAGCTTATCAAGATTTAAGTGAGTCTGAATGTTTGTTATTGTCGGCACCTGAGTAATGGGACACTGCATCTCCGACGTAGCGATTAACTGAGGATTCTCCTGAATGATCATTTCACGAGTGTACCATGAATATCAGGAATCTGGTAAAATATCAAATCTCCGACATCGCTGCGTCAGGAAAAAGATTCTGCAAGAACGGGACCAATGACAACTGAAGAGAATTGTTCAACGTGACGGAAGTGCAACCCTTCCGAAAACTGCTGCAGATTTCAATGCTGGGCCATCAACAAATGTCAGCGTTTGAACCATTCAACGAAATATCATCGATATGGGCTTTCAGAGCCAAAGGTCCATTTGTGTACCCTTGATGACTGCACGACACAAAGCTTTATGCCTCGCCTGGGGCCGTCAACACTGACATTGGACTGTTGATGACAGGAAACATGCTGCCTGGTTGGACGACTCTTGTTCCAAATTGTATTGATCGGATGACATGTACGGGTATGGAGACAACCTGATAAATCCAAGGACCCTGCATGTCAGCAAGGGACGTTTGAAGGTGCTGGAGGCTCTGTAATGCTGTGGGATGTGAGTAGTTGGAGTGATATGGGACCCCTGATACGTCTAAATACGGCTCTGACTGGTGACACGTACGTAAGCATCCTGCCTGATCACCTGCATCCATTCATGTCCATTGTGCATTCCGACAGACTTGGACGATTTCAGCAGGACAATGCGACACCCCACACGTCCAGAACTGCTACGGAGTAGCAGCAGGAACACTCTTCTGACTTTAAACACCAAACTTGCCAGACATGAATATTTTGAGCATATCTGGGATGCCTTGCAACGTGCTGTTCAGGAGAGATCTCCATCCCCTCGTACCCTTGCGGATTTATGGATAGCCCTGCAGGACTCATCGTGTCTATTACCTCCAGCACCACTTCAGACAATAGTCGTGTGCTTGCCGTGTCGTGTTCCGGCATTGCTGCAGGCTTACGAGTGCCCTACACGATATTATCATAAGATGAATGCCAATGAAAGAGCATCAAGAGATAGTAGGACATTAAAACCACAACGAGTGCAGAGAACTACATGGCCAACTTAACAAAAAACGATGTCTTTCAACAAATGATGAACTTCGACATTATTACTCCGTCGTTAAACCAGAGGCAACATATGTAAGTGAAACGGTATTTAAACTAAACACTCAAACAATAACTGACAAACTGCATGAAGTTGATAAAAGAATACTCCGAATCATCGTCAATAAAAACACCAAGTTAATGGTCTGTGTTTTACAAAGAAAGTTAATCTATTGCTAATATGACGCGAAAAAGAAGGGTTGTATTTTTCGCCACTCTACTCGTTTGCCGAATTATAGACTCCTGAAACAACTTTCTGACTACTTTCGGTACAGTAAGACAAAAAAACAATTATTTTAAACAAGTATAAATGAATTTGAATGAACTGAGCATTACCAAACATCAAACTGAACATAGAGAAGAGAAGCTGACTCTGAAGAATAAACACAAACGACTGACATTCAAAACATCACAGTGAAAGAAGTATTTGATCTTCAGGAGAACGAGCCGCCAGATCACTCTGAATGAACAAGTTTTGGGAAAGGAAGAAACTGTTGACTGCCAAGATCTAAACATATTCATTGTAGACTCTACTGCATAATGTTTGATTTTTGTACTCTACTGTAGGCGAAAATTGCATAAACAAATAAATAAGTAAATGTAGCATTACTGACTTTAGGAGTGAGTTAGTTGATCGTGCCAAAGAAATATTTAATCTTCTGTTTTAGTTGAGCAGAAGACTCCGATTTACTCTGCTATGGTATATAACACCTCAGCCCAGTCTCCCCAGAATCCTACAGATTGGTTGCCCCACTGGTGGCTGAGCATTTGGTGCCTAATGGGATACTATTATTATTATTATTACGAAGTTTACTGTTATGGTACAAAGCATATATTAGCCAGAAGTCTAGATCCTATATGTATTTTCCTAACTGTGGAATCAAATTTTCAGTAGAGTGTTACTTTCTATATTTTTCCTGCTAACGATGTCTGCTAGCGAAACCTCTTACTCTCTTGTTATCGGGAAACAACCCTCCTGGTTCCATACAGTGTCCATGTTTAATACACAACGTAAGTTAACGAGCCTAACAAAATTAAAGGTGAATGTTATGGATAATTAAATTAAAGAAAAATGGGAGAAAAGAACTAGCAATACTTCCACTTCTAAATTACCATCAAACCCTCCCATGTTTCATTATTAAAGGAAAAAGAAAAGTTTTTTCCGGACTTTTTTCTGTATTTGTTTCCTACCATACAGGTCCTGTTCAACTCACCACATGGAAAAGAGGAATCCAGGTGACATATGGAGATGTGTAGATAGACTAATGTCTTTCCTTGCCGCAAAGGTGGATAATGGTGTGGTCTTTTGCTTATTCAGGTACTACTTGTACCACTCCAGAACACGTACCTCGATCTTATCTGTCGCGACCACTCAGGATCGAGAGAAACGCAGCTCCAAGTGTAAGGTGGCAGAATAAATAAAGGTCAGATTCGCACCTTACGTGAGAGCTCTATACATCGCAACGGGAAGGGGAATATGACACCTAATTCAATTTGACGGTTATGAGAAAATTTGCCTATCAGTATGTAATGCAAAAAGGGATGACACTCAATTGACGGTAATTAACACACCGTTCTTATAAAAGGTGTTACAAAAAGGTACGGCCAGCCTTTCAGGAAACATTCCTCACACACAAAGAAAGAAAATATGTTATGTGGACATGTGTCCGGAAACGCTTACTTTCCATGTTCTCATTTTATTACTTCTCTTCAAATCACATTAAGCATGGAATGGAAACTCACAGCAACAGAACGTACCTGCGTGACTTCAAACACTTTGTTACAGGAAATGTTCAAAATGTCCTCCGTTAGCGAGGATACATGCACCCACCCTCCGTCGCATGAAATACCTGATGGGCTGATGCGGCCCTGGAGAATGGCGTAATGTATCACAGCCGTCCACAATACGAGCACGAAGAGTCTCTACGTCTCTACATTTGGTACCGGGGTTGCGTAGACAAGAGCTTTCAAATGCCCCCATAAATGAAAGTCAGAAGGGTTGAGGTCAGGAGAGCGTGGAGGCCATTGAATTGGTCCGACTCTACCAGTCCATCGGTCACCGAATCTGTTGTTGAGAAGCGTACGAAAACTTCGACTGAAATGTGCAGGAGCTCCATCGTGCATGAACCACATGTTGTGTCGTACTTGTAAAGGCACATGTTCTAGCAGCACAGGTGGAGTATCCCGTATGAAATCATGATAACGTGCTCCATTGAGCGTAGGTGGAAGAACATGGGGCCCAATCAAGACATCATCAACAATGACTGCCCAAATGTTCACAGAAAATCTGTGTTGATGACGTGATTGCACAACTGCGTGCGGATTCTCGTCAGCCCACACATGTTGATTGTGAAAATTTACAATTTGATCACGTTGGAATGAAGCCTCATCCGTAAAGAGAACATTTCCACTGAAATGAGGATTGACACATTGTTGGATGAACCATTCGCAGAAGTGTACCCGTGGAGGCCAATCAGCTGCTGATAGTGCCTGCACACGCTGTACATGGTACGGAAACAACTGGTTCTCCCGTAGCACTCTCCATACAGTGACGTGGTCAACGTTACCTTGTACAGCAGTAACTTCTCTGATGCTGACATTAGGGTTATCGTCAACTGCACGAAGAATTGCCTCGTCCATTGCAGGTGTCCTCATCGTTCTAGGTCTTCCCCAGTCGCGTCATAGGCTGGAATGTTCCGTGCTCCCTAAGACGCCGATCAATTGCTTCGAACGTCTTCCTGTCGGGACACCTTCGTTCTGGAAATCTGTCTCGATACAAACGTACCGCCATGGCTGTTGCCCCGTGCTAATCTATACATCAAATGGGCATCTGCCAACTCCGCATTTGTAAACATTGCACTGACTGCAAAACCATATTCGTGATGAACACTAACCTGTTGATGCTACGTACTGATGTGCTTGATGCTAGTACTGTAGAGCAATGAGTCGCATGTCAACACAAGCACCGAAGTCAACATTACCTTCCTGCAATTGGGCCAACTGGCGGTGAATCGAGGAAGTACAGTACATACTGACGAAACTAAAATGAGCTCTAACATGGAAATTAAGCGTTTCCGGACTTACGTCCGCATAACATTTTTTGTTTATTTGTGTGTGAGGAATGTTTCCTGAAAGTTTGGCCGTACCTTTTTGTAACATCCTTTATAATGCATGTCTACGAGCAGAAGGTGCAACAAGCAGCGAGAGGCCGCGCCATGGGAGAACAGAAATGACTTAAAGGGGTGTCCCAAGCCAGGTCAACGACCGACCAGGTGACTCAGAAGGAAGAGCGAGTTAATGAGCCATCTGAGGGAGGACAGGAAAGAAATCTTTTATAAAAATGCGTTTCAGAATTCCAAATGGATACTAACAAGACCAGTGAAGCATTTTCGGTCACGTGTCCAGTGAGTGGTATGCACGTGAAAGACAATGTATGCATTTTGACGTGTGGCGTGGGCACAAAACGCACTAGGAAGGAGTAAAGAGCAGAAGTTTTGACGCAGTTTAATGGTAGGGCCCTTACGGTTGGTAGAGAGAGTTTCCACAAAATGAGAAGAACGCTCCTATTGGTGGAAAAAGGCTGTGATGTGAAGAACGAAAGAACCCAGGTGGGGAGACAGTTCAGCTATGAGAAAGACAAGACGAAACCTTTGAGAGGGACTCTTCTCTGAATTGGCGTCAAGTGCAGAACGGAGCACATAATGCTCTGTACGACGCAGAGAAGAACTTTGGGTGAACACTACGTTCACAGCGGCTGACATCCAGCTAGAAATTAGCTGTAGCATCGTTTAGCTCCAACTGTGGAGAAACGAACCGACCAATTAGTTAATTGTTCTTGTAAGAACTGAGAGGGCATTATAATATGCACACTGCTCCAGCCACGAGTATGTATATTGGGATGAGCACATGTTTGCTCGCATAACGAGAAACATAGGGAGAGTTTATGCTGAAAAAGAATTCAGCAAAGGTTTTAATTAGTTTTATAGGAATTTCAGAGGAGAGAGCGGTCTAGCAGACGACAGCTCATCGCAGCTTAAGGTAAATACTGCGTGCAGAAGCGTAAACTTGTGGTTCACCAGCTTGCGTCCACTGTAAACTCGAGCGACCTTGGGTAATCTTTTGCTCAGTTTGTCGCATAACTAACCATCCACCGTAGATTTGATCGTCATCCTAAAAATAGTACCGAACTTTGAACCGGAATCGGATCATTTATCGTAGTACTGACCTACATGATAATGAAATCGTAAGAATAATTCTGTAAAGAAACTTATGGTTAAACTTTAATATTGTCATGTTTAGGATAATTTAACTTTCTGAGAGTTAATATTTAATATTGTTGTGTTTAGGATTATTTCACTTTTTGAAGTTGATGAGATGCATTATCCTGACAACTGTTTTAACATTGCCACATTGTAAACTGTGTAAAAGCGTGTATTTCTATGCAAATATTGCGACATTAAACAATTCAATACAGCTCACACAGTTGTCCTAGTCATAGAATAAGAAAAATAGAATGTATCACCTTAACACATGACTTTCCATGAGATATCCCCGTTGGAGCCAAAGCACTGTGTCCTCAGAAGTCCTCAGGCAGCGAATTCTTCGCATAGGTGTTCGACTATTGTGCTCCTCATTTCCGTTGCTATTTCATCTTCCCAGGCCCTTGTTCGTGTTGCAGTGATCAGCTCTTGCCAAACAGCTACCTGTGTTTCCAATGCGGATGTCCATCTGTTAGTCCCTCCCGGTACAGTTATGATTCCATCAAGAAAATTTCATGCGTTATTTCGCAACGTACGTGCCACAGCCGTCCTTCTCTTAAAATTATAGAGACTGTTTTATTCTGTATGAAATTCCTGCCATTATGTGTCATTAGACACTCGCTATTCTCTTCCCACACCGTTTGATCCAACGTCCTTAATAACCACTCGCACGTGAATTGCTAGGTCTTTGGTTTATTTTCGCCAGAAAGCACTGGTGTGGTCGATTTTCAGTACGTCGTCTTGATGGCTCCACGTTACACTGGCGCTCCTTCAAGCGGTAACGAAATATGTACTTACGTCTTTCAGGTGTTACTGTGTGCCACGAACACTGCCATTCTGGCAGTAACTGCACTTTCAGTTTCTATTTAGGTGCCACGATTTGTCTCGCTGTTTGTGTGTCTCTCTCATTCAGCCAGTAATTTGCGTCCTGCTTCTGAACTTGCAGGTTTATTGTCCAGATTCCCAGAATAACTAGGACGGTCCCAACCGTTTCAGCACTGTATGCTCTCGTAAAACTCGAAAATCATGTCACTTTGCATACGTTACAGGGATAGTGCCAGTCTGACCAGCTGCTTGCTCACGGGGGCCCTACACGATACTAGACAGTTGTATCAGTTTCCCTGGGTCTTCAGTATATTGTGATACTTTGTAACGGCAGTTTAAACCTCTTCTGTCCTACACTAATTAATCTGTTCCTCGTGTAAATTCATTTTTTTCAGATTGTTGGATGTGGAACAAAAAGTTGTATTTATCTTAGAACAGCAACCCCAGATATTTGGTGGCATCTTGTCTCTTTTACTGTTCTTCATTTACCAGTCAATCTCCAGTTATTTAAGGAAAAGCTAGCGTTGGGTGTGCAGACGACTTAATGCTAGTGATAACAGGAGATTCAAGAGAAACTGGAAGACAATAGACACATCATACACACTCTTCAAGATCGGTATATGGAAAATAAACTCCAGGTGACTTCACACAAGACAGGGCAACTAGTGCTTAAGGAGAAGCCCTCAAGAAACAGAAACTTTACTATAAATATCTGTATTACTAATCGTAAGCCAATAACTCGGTGCTTGGATAACCGAGTGCCAGTTGGAGGCTTTCAGGGGCAGCAAAAATTTTATTTTCAAATTTCATATAATTAGCGATCGAATTCGAAAAATTTAAAATGCTACTCACTGAGAGGTATAATCTTATGTTAAAGGTATAACGCAGTAAGACAAATATTACAGTTACACACTCTGTGTAGGCCTTGAGGGAGTGCAACTAACGACGCACATGTTACCCAGAATAAACTCACACAATGTTTGATGATGAGAGCACTTAGCTATTTCCAACAAACTTTACACATGATTTCTAACTTTTAGAAAAGTCACCGACAGCCCTCACAAAATGAATAAATGAAAATAAGTTAACTGATGCGCAAGTTAGGCTGGCAAAATCGCGATATTGTGCTGTGTAACGCAGTCTGATAATGGTTCTGATATAAATCCTACACTGGGTGGCTAGCTCTTTATATAATTTATTCATTAAATTAATCGATCAAAGTTACCCTCCAAAAACGATGATGGGGAAGGATTCTGGTGAGTATGACAGTTTAGCAAAGAAATGGCAACCTAAAAATTTACAATTACATTTATTTTCTTTAAATAAAAAACAAAATTGAGTATAACTTTGTTCAAGGAACATTTATGTCTATTAGAGTAACAAAACATGTAAATAGTCCTCATTTGAAGAGGTACTGGCAAGAACCTAGTACAAAGAATGCTGCATAGAATTTAGTGAGCCTTCCTACTATGAGAAGAGGGAGCAAAGAGAACAGCTGAAATGTATAATATCGATAAACAGGTGGGTAATCGGATGCATAGCACGATATCACCTAAGAAGGCAAAGTAGTTCTTAGGTGCCACCACCGTGAAACCTCAAATCGAATTCCGAGTGGCTGAAAAATTAGCTGAAGCCCCACAGGGCGGTGCTGCGTGTGTTATCGACTGTACGGCGCAAAGCGGCGTGTTGATGACGGCTGGTACTCGTGGTCGGCTCGGGTCCATGGAGATAGGCTTCGCATTGGTGACCGATCGCAGTACGAGTGCGAAAACAAACTAATTCTTTGTTCGGGCAGCCGGACAAGTGAAACTGCGAGTGAAATTACTCTTCAGCAAGGGCGGAAAGGTACTCCACCGACTCCTGTGACAGCCAGAAACCAACATCCTCAAAATCCTCTTCCACTTCGCGCCCAGAGACCGACCGTTCCCTTGTGCCAGAACTCAGCCATTCGTTGCCGATAAACAAAGCTATCGCCAGTTATGGTCTTTTAGATTCCCACTACCGTACTCCGTCAACCTAGGCACCAATACCGTTCCTTTCCACAAATTCTCGACGGTGACTGCAAATGTGTACTGACTGACGTAACAGTCGAGCAGCCTAACACAGCCTACCCCACGACTTTTCAAGGGGGTTCTTTCTGACGACGGGCGCCGTCGGAATATGATAATTGGGGTGCGACGTTTGCCAGCTGTTCCGTCAGCTATCCTTTGGAGCTTAGCTACCATTTCCTGGAAACATCCCAAACGATAGCACTGCCTTGGTGACGAGCTGGAGCATTCCTGCCCAAAACATAAGGATCTTATGAGAAAACTGCCCCCAGCCATTGTAAAAATAACGATCATCCGTCGCTCTGGTCCCTGAGACCCAACATCATTAGAGAAAGCTGCTGCCAGCCATGGGTCGAGACTCCACGCACAATTTCCAGTGACCGGAAGTCCGCCCACCTCCCGCTATTGTGAGCAGTTGGCCTCCTCGCAGCCCAAAAGTTCCTCCAGTCTCCTGCATGAAATGAATAGAATTACGATATGCATGCATCCCACTCCCGATCATTACATGCCTGTACATAGGATCTGATCACCTATTTTGTATGGCAGTGTAATACGTTAGTGAAATGATATTAATCTGCATGTGTTGTAATGGTTCTTTATTTACGTGACCATTACGGCACTCCAACCCCAGTTCTCGATACTAGCAATATCGTACTACTTTTCTGCGAAGTAACAGACATATATTTGTAACAATATTCACATTTTGTTTTATTATTGTATAGGTACTCCGATGTATCGATATATTATGGTGATATGGTTCTTGTGTGTATTCATTTCTGTGAGACTGTCATAATCTTTGACTTACTTGTAACCGTTTTGGCGCGAATCTACGTGGGAATCTACGTGGGAATCCACTCAAGATAGTTCCAAAATTTATGACTTTTTTTACAGTGACCTCATTATTTCCATTCTAACGATACCATCCACAGTCAATAACTTTGTTGTTGCCTGATAAAGCGAACATATGCTGCGTGAGCAACATTATTAATCTGGTTTCTAACCTACTTTGCAAGTGGTGGTATTTGTTAGAGTGTGCAAATTATGAATTTAGAAATGCAAGGTAGACTGGTTTGACTGCCCTAAATATATATATATGAAGAGGCTGGAGGGCCTGCCATCTTGCATTACCCTCCACCCCCCCTCCCTTTTTCTCTCACAGTAGATTTTTATGCAGTGTATGTGCCTCACTTCAGAAATGAGGATACTGTGACAGAACACCAAAAAAAATCACACTTAATTCAAAAGTTTCAGAGCATGCTTAAAGGAACTAAAGGGTCCATAAAGAAACACAGATTAAGAAATGTCAAACATCTATGCATTCGTTATAATTAAGGTAGACAGCAGAGACACATTCTCTGGGACGCCACACTTATTTACTCAGTTTATCACTCGCTTTTAGAGAACAGGACACCAGGTTGCTGCCCACGATATTTGAAGTGCGTGTGTCAGATTGGACCTAGGTTCTTACAATTGATAGGCCAAATAACAAATTTTAATAATCAAAACATTTACTTGTGCCAGTAAGAAAACACCACTGTCATCCACAAAGGAAAAAATGGAGATCAACACGCAGTCCAGTTGCACCTCTGACTAATGAAAGTGCATATAAGCATGCGTCTCAGAACAACAAACGTTTACTGTATTCAGTAATCAAAGCTCACCTAATGTCCACTCATGTTTATTCATTCGAAAAACGTGTGTAGAACAAGAGTCATACCCCAGACAAACACATCATAAAAGAAGAACATACAAAAAGGAATAATGGTGAGAAGAAACGTACACTATGTGATCAAAAGTATCCGGACAGCCCCAAAAACATACGTTTTTCGTATTAAGTGCATTGTGCTGCCTCCTACCGCCAGGTACTCCATATCAGCGACCTCAGTACTCATTAGACATCGTGAGAGAGCACAATGGGGCGCTTCGCGGGACTCACGACTTCGAACCTGGTCAGGTGATTGGGTGTCACTTATGTCATGCGTCTGTACGCAAGATTTACACACTCCTAAAAATCCCCAGGTACACTGATTCCGATGTGGTAGTGAAGTGGAAATGTGAAGGGACACGCACAGCACAAAAGCGAAGAGGCCGACCTCGTCTGTTGACTAACAGAGATTGCCGACAGTTGAAGAGGGTCGTAATGTATAAAAGACATACATCTACCAGACTCTCACACAGGAATTCCAAACTGCATCAGGATCCACTGCAAGTACTATGACAGTTAGGCGGGTGGTGAGAAAACTTGGATTTCAAGGTCGAGCGGCTGCTCATAAGCCACATACCACGACAGTAAATGCAAAAGACGCCTTGCTTGGTGTAAGGAGCGTAATCATTGGACGGTTGAACTGTGGAAAAACGTTGTGTGGGGTGACAAATCACGGTATACAATGTGGCGATCCGATGGCAGGGTGTGGGTATGGTGAATGCGGGGTAACCGTCACCCGCCAGCGTGTGTAGATCCAACAGTCAAATTCGGAAACGGTGATGTTATGGTGTGGTCGTGCTTTTTATGGAGGGGGTTTGTACCCCTTGTTTTGTGTGACACCATCACAGCACAGGCCTACATTGATGTTTTAAGCACGTTCTTGCTTCCCAATGTTGAAGAGCATTTCGAGGATGGTGATTGCATCTTTCAACACGACCGAGCACCTGTTCATAATGCACGGCCTGTGGCGCAGTGGTTACACGACAATAACATCACTGTAAAGGACTGGCCTGCACAGTGTTCTGACCTGGATCCTATAGAACACCTTTGGGATGTTTTGGAACGCCGACTTCGTGCCAGGCCTCACCAACCGACATCGATACCTCTCTTAAGTGCAACACTCCGTAAAGAATAGGCTGCCATTCCCCAAGAAACCTTCCAGCATCTGATTGAACGTATGCCTGCAAGAGTGGAAACTGTCATCAAGGCTAAGGGTGTGCCAAGACCATATTCAAATCCAGCATTACCGGTGGAGAAAGCCACGAACTTGTAAGTCATTTGCAGCAAGGTGACTCGATGGTTTTGATCACATAGTGTAGCTCATATTGATCACAGGATGATGTACACAGACAAGTAGATTATCACAATAATGAATGTCTAGTATGATGGACTTGACGTCTATAACATCATATAACAAGAATGCGAAGGTGATCACATTGATGAAAACATTGAATATCAGTGTATTTCAAGGAGAATATGCACAAACAAAAGACATTTAAACATTACATGATAAAACAATGTAGAGTTTACAAGGCGAAAAAGACCAAAATCTAACGCTCAGTAACTAATGTCGAAACTGTCTGTAATTGAGAATAAATTACTAGTATGAATTAGCTAAAGATACACAATGTAGAATAGTATTTATCTATCAAAACAATCAAAGTATTTATCAGTCCAAAAATGGTTCAAATGGCTCTGAGCAATATGGGACTTAACATCGGAGGTCATCAGTCCCGTAGAACTTAGAACTACTTAAACCTAACTAAACTAAGGACATCACACACATCCATGCCCGAGGCAGGATTCGAACCTGCGACCGTAGCGGTCGCGCAGTTCCAGACTGAAGCGCCTAGAACCGCTCGGCCACACCGGTCGGCATATTTATCAGTAAAAAGTTCTGAACTGAATGCATCTGTACCACATATGCCTTATAAACATACTAATTATGTACAAACCGAAAGAGATAAAATGAACAAGAAGACGTCTAGCTCAAATGAGAAAAATGCTAGATAGATTAGTGAGAGACATACAACAAAACATAATACACACAACAAAAAAAGTTTTGCACTACCGCAGTTCCCACAACTACTGAAAATAGACATTGACTGTCGATATTGTATCACAGACACAGTCCCTTTGACTATTCAGAGATGTTATTAAACCCGCCCAAAGATGTAAACAACCATGCATGAGCCTGGCCTATTAGACGGAGGGGGCCCAACAGCCGATCAGTTCCAGTCATTCCACCAGGAAGGAGGTACACGGCCCATGTTGTCTGTAGTTCTACTGTGCCTAGACGGTCAATACCGCGGTTCGATCGCGTCCGCATTGTTACTTTGTGCCAGGAAGTGCTCTCAACAAGGGAAGTGTCCAGGCGTGCAGGAGTGAACCAGGCCAGTGTCAATGGGCAGGTGAGGAATGTCAGCAGTTACAGGCAGCTCACACGCAGGTGTGTTGCGTCGACCCTTTCTGGCCGCCTCTCCTGGGGAGACCAGGAGCACCATAGTGCTGGCGTATGTCACAGCACAGTGCTGCCATGTCTGGCAAGAGCCATATCTGTGAATGGGTCCCATGCCTGTGACCACTACACCTCCTCACCAACAGTGAAAGTTGTTGTGGCCTGGGATAATGATACCTTGGCTACTTGGGGAATGTCGCTGGCCTCGTGCTGTACATCAGTAGGCCACTCAGCTATTCTCTCCCTTCAAATCACTCTTCTGCTGACTATTTGTGTACTGGGCTGCCCGGCTCCATTATGGATCACTGCACAACACTGACACATTCTGTGTTTGTGCGTTGTCAACAACCCTTACAAAAATATAACAGTACATGAAAGCAAAGAATCACACATACTATTGGCCCGAGTATTTCCCAGTCTTGTGACATGCAAAAAGGAACAACCCAACATGAGAAAAGGATAACCTAATTTCTATACTCACAGAGACCTAACAATGAACACGATATTCAACTTAATCCTAGGGTGTGCCATAACGAGTATTTAAATTACTAACTTGCGCCAGTAAGGACTCATAAGTGACTGGTTGCGGGGAGGGCCCTTTTAGGACTAACTTAAAGCCCTTTTAGGACTAACTTAAGGCAGTGCTTATCATTAATAAAAACAGAAACTACCTGTCACCATCTACTTTTAAAACCACCTTTATGAAGTAACGTGCACAAAAAATTGACATGCAAGTAACTAACTTGCAATTTGTGTGAAAAACTTGCTTTTTGCTTAAAATGGAGGGCAACTTACCCGGATTATATTCATCCAGCTTTTTTTATAATGAGAGCACTTAGTGATTTCCAATAAACTTTAAGCATAATTTCAAAACTTTTCTAAATTTTTCTCGCTTATGTGCCTAACGTCAAATATTTAACATTGAAACTCATTTGGAAAGTAATCAAACGTTTGAAGCTGTTTTATATGCGGTAGTTACATTTTTCAATGAATCTATTGTTCACTGGTTAATGAATATTTCTATAAATTCTGTGGTTACACTTGCTTTTAATAAGTTCATTATGTGATTTCAAGAATGTGTAGATAACGCTTCCTGTTGGCAAGTTATGTGAACAAAGCCTGGGTGGCTCCGTTTGTTAGCCTAAAATTACGAAATATTTAGGGACTTGAAATGTCAGTCTTTGCAACAAAGCTCCCATTGTTGTTGTGAACTCTGTTGGGTAGAGTGAGAGAACCAGTATTCGAGGAGGATTGTGCAGCTACTATTGTGTATCTTGTGTAGTGATCATGAGAAAGAGGTAGGAGAGATTACGGCAGATATAGAGGCATATAGATAGTAATTTTTCCCTCGCTGAGTACCCAAACCGAATAGTACAGAAAAACAAATCAGTATTGGTACGAAGTACACTCCGTGTTGCACTGTATAGTGACATGTGGAGTATGCAGGGCACCTCAAATGAACAGACATCAGAGGACGTTAAACTGAGTTTGCTTCCCAATAAGGAAGTTAATATTTCGTTTATTACGTATATAAAGTACTTATACATTGGAGGAACAACAAATCTGAACTCTGGAGTCAAACTCACTTGGACCCTTTGTCTACATACGTTGTTTATGGTACAGGTGCAGTTGCTGTGTCACCAGTACTACCCACGCTGTACCCTTGGAAGATTTTAAAGAAAAAAAAATTCCTCTAGACAATCGAACATCTTCTTACCAAATACCACTGTGGTAACAACTATTTACCTTGAACCCTGGATAAGATCCCTATGGCTTGAACAACCTGTTTTCTCGAAAGCTGCCATATCCCCCTCTACATGAGTAATGCTACCTAACGTTGCACCATGAGTACTGTCGTACCAAGAGTTCACCCCACAAGTGATCACGCACTGTAAACCATAGAAATGACTGCAGTCTTAAAGAAGCAGAGTGTTGCAGTAACGTTGACTATATCTAAAGGTTTTGAGGTCAGGACACTCAATGAGTGTCCTGGTAGTCTTGAGTGACGTTTAAGTGCCGCCGGCCGGTGTGGCCGTGCGGTTAAAGGCGTGACCGCTACGGTCGCAGGTTCGAATCCTGCCTCGGGCATGGATGTGTGTGATGTCCTTAGGTTAGTTAGGTTTAATTAGTTCTAAGTTCTAGGCGACTGATGACCTCAGAAGTTAAGTCGCATAGTGCTCAGAGCCATTTTAAGTGCCGGATTGTTCCAAGAAAGCCTCTGAAGTCGCCACAATAGGTCTGCGAGCACAAGCACTTTTGGGATGAGGTCTCAGTTTCTGGTGCGCATGCATCTTTATGATCACACACATACAGAATGTATCGACGACTAACAGTTTCCATGATAGATATTGCTTGTTTTATTATTTAAATCAAAGTCACACACACATTAGTAATGGAGGGGTGGTTCAGCAACAATACAGAAATTGAGAACCCTGCAGCATTGTCATTGGCTGAGAGGATCATGGGACTGATACAATGAGATGTTTGGTTGAAGTGATAAGTCATCAAGAGCAGTGATCTGCACCTCTAGTAATTGGGTAAAATGCATTGAAGACTTGGTAAAAATGCAAAAATTGATGGAAAATACGTAGAAATGATGAAAATACAACAACAATTAGGGTACATACATGTTCGCCTGAGTGTATGAAAATCATCCCATTCCTCCATCAGTGCATACTAACCATGCCTACGGGTTTAACTCCTGCATAATACATCCTGTTCCACATGTGGTAACGTGCGGTTAAAGGCGCTGCAGTCTGGAACCGCAAGACCGCTACGGTCGCAGGTTCGAATCCTGCCTCGGGCATGGATGTTTGTGATGTCCTTAGGTTAGTTAGGATTAACTAGTTCTAAGTTCTAGGGGACTAATGACCTCAGCAGTTGAGTCCCATAGTGCTCAGAGCCATTTGAACCATTTGAGCCACATGTGGTAATACACTGTAAGCCATAAAAATGAAACCTGCAGTGTCCAAAGATTTGGGAGTAAGGACGACCAACACATAGGACACTGTAACAGTTATCATGTACTTGGGTGCACTATGAGGAGTCAATGCTCTTGGTCTCTTCAAAAACAGAACACCAAGACACCTACTACCCTGTCACTGTGGAACATTACATTTAGAGGTCAACACCTTTGGGCAGCTGTTTGAAAATACTCCACACTTCCAGTTTCCATATGTCGCTATGTCTTCCATATTCTTGTAAATACGAAACACCCCATCTGTCTTTTATTTCCATCACCCTGTGGGAGTGGTGGGAGAAGCACAAAGCTGTACTCATACAACGTTTGGATGTTTACATCGAAATATATATACACACACCAAAAAAAGTTTCGCATCACCTTGGTTCTGAGAGTTCTAGAACGAACCTGTACAGAAAATTGGAATAAAGATCAACATAAACATCATTTCCGCCCTTTTATTGCTTATGAAAACCATACATTGTACCACCATACAACGAGACCTACAGATGTGGTGGTCCACATTGCTGTACACACCGGTACCTCTAATACCCAGTAGCACGTCCTCTTGCATCAAAGCATGCCTGTATTCGTCGTGGCATACTATCCACAAGTTCACCAAGAAACTGTTGGTCCAGATTGTCCCACTCCCAACAGCGATTCGGCGTAGATCCCTCAGAGTGGTTAGTGGGTCACATTGTCCATAAACAGCCCTTTTCCATCTACCAGGCATCTTCAATAGGGTTCATGTCTGAAGAACATGCTGGCCACTCTAGTCGAGCCATGTCGTTATTCTGAAGGTAGTCATTCAAAAGATGTGCATGTTGGGGGCGCGAATTGGCGTCCATGAAGACGAGTGTCTCGCAAATATGCTGCCGATATGGTTGCACTATCTGTCGGATGATGGCATTCACATATCGTACAGCCATTATGGCGCCATCCATGACCACCAGCGGCGTATGTCAGCCCCACATAATGCCACTCCAAACATCTGGAACCTCCACCTTACGGCGCTTGCTGGACAGTGTGTCTAAGGCGTTCAGCCTGACCGGGTTGCCTCCAAACACGTCTCCAATGATTGTCTGGTGAGGGCGTATGCGACACTCATTAGTGAAGAGAACGTGATGCCAATCCTGAGCGGTCCATTCGGCATGTTGCGGGTTGCCTCCAAACACGTCTCCGATGATTGTCTGGTGAGGGCGTATGCGACACTCATTAGTGAAGAGAATGTGATGCCAATCCTGAGCGGTCCATTCGGCATGTTGTTGGGCCCATCTGTACCGCGCTGCATGTTGTCGTGGTTGCGAAGATGTACTTCGCCATAGATGTTGGGAGTGAAGTTGCGCATCATGCAGCATATTGCGCACAGTTTGAGTGGTTACACGACGTCCTGTGGCTGGACAAAAAGCATTATTCGACATGGTGGCATTGCATTCAGGGTTCCTGCGAGCCATAATCCGTAGGTAGTGCTCATCCACTGCAGCAATAGCCTTGGGCGGCCTGAGCGAGGCATGGCATCGACAGTTCCTGTCTCTGTATCTCCTCCAAATGGTTCAAATGGGTCTGAGCACTATGGGACTTAACATCTGAGGTCATCAGTCCCCTAGACTTAGAACTACTTAAACCTAACTAACCTAAGGACATCACACACACACACATGCCTAAGGCAGGATTCGAACCTGCGACCGTAGCAGCAGCGCGGTTCCGGACTGAAGCGTCTAGAACCGGTCGGCCACAGTGGCCGGCGTATCTTCTCCATGTCCGAACAACATCGTTTTGGTTCACTACGAGTAGCCTGGACCCTTCCCTTGTTGAGAGCCCTTCCTGTCACAAAGTAACAATGCGGACCTGATCTAACCGTGGTATTGACCGTCTAGACATGGTTGAACTACAGGCAACACCACCGGCTGTTTACCTCCTTCCTGGTGGAATGACTGGAACTGATCAGCCGTCTAATACGCGCTGCTCATGCATGGTTGTTTACATCTTTGGACGGGTTTAGGGACATCTCTGAACAGTCAAAGGGACTGTGTCTGTGTGCTGCAATCTTCTTGTCATGGACTGAGTGGTATTCCTTATCACTTCGGCACTTATCAAATCAGATGCTCTGACAATTCTCTCTCATATATCGTGCAAATAGTAAATATTCGCAGCACATGGCGTATCCATCTAATGTGCTGTTCACACGTAAACACCATTCAACGGTTTCGCAGTACAACATTAATAGTAATAGGAACGGTAAGAATAGTATCGTCGAATCAAGCGAATGTGAATGATGTATTCCTTTGAAGAACAAGTCGATGTCCTTCTCGTTTATGGAGAATTCCAACGAAATTCAGTGAAAGCTAGAGACTTATACACTGAAAGATATCCTCAACGTACTCACCCTACACGTCGTACATTTCAATATGTGCATGATAAATTGAGAACAACTGGATGTTTAAGGCATCGGAATCATATTCGGCAAAGGAAAGTTACTAACGCGAAAATGGAAATTGGTACTCTTGCCACTGTGGTTCGAGATCCTTGCATTAGTTCGCATCAAATCGCAAGGGAATCTGGCATAAGGCAGATTAGTGTTGTTCGTGTTCTGCATCACCATAAATATCATCCTTACCATATCAGTCTCCACCAAGAATTAATTGGTAAGGTTTGCACGCGTCGCACTGAATTCTGCCGATGGGCTCAACTTCAGATTCAGAGGTATGACACATTTATTTATTTATTTTTTTACTGACGAGGCTACATTCACGAACCATGGAAATGCTAATTTGCACAACATACATTATTGGACAACTGAAAATCCATGTTGGCAGCAACAAATTGCACACCAAAAACAGAAGTCGGTGAATGTATGATGTGGAATTATGGAGGACAGAATTATAGGCCCCTTTTTCATCGAAAGAAATCTTAATGAAATCTTAATGGTAAGAAGTATACCACATTCCTGCAAGAAATATTAGGTCTGTTATTAGAAGAAATACCTTTAGGAACAAGGAACAGAACGTGGTATCAACACGATGGGGGTCCAGCACATGTTTTGCTGATGGCTAGAAATGAGTTGCAGAGACAATTCCCAAATCGTTGGATTCGACGTGGAGGAGATGTGTCATGGTCGGCTCGAACGCCAGACTTGACACTTCTGGATTTTTTCTTGTGGGGATTCGTAAAAGACATTGTTTATAAAGACGTTCCAACTATACCTGAAGATATGGGAGACAGAATTGTCAGAGCATGTGCTTTAATAAGTGCTGATGTGATAAGGAATACCACTCAATCCATGGTAAGAAGATTACAGCGCTGCATTGATACCAATGGTCACATCTTCTGTAAAGAGACGTTCATGCCCCGTTGTGACATTCATTGACCTTCAAAGACATTATTGTTACACATAATTTGATTCGTCTTTGTAGCCGCTATCAGAAAATAAGTACCAAACTAAAGCATCCCATTTAAAAAAAACAAAGTTGACCTTCGTACCTATGAAGCGATCCCACTAGCAACGAAAAACTAATGTCATATTATGGCCCTCATTGTCCTATGCATTGTCCTACAAACTTTCGAACTCCTATCTCACTTTCGCAGTTTTTCTAGGTGGCAATAGTGACTCACCTTGTATACATAAAACTGCTTTCGAATCAACAACATAGGAACTCTCTCTTGTGATTGATAGTCTGTGGGATACAGCCTTCATCCAGTACAGGCAACAAAACTTTCCACAGGTTTGTGGCAGACTCTTCGATCACTGGCCACCTGCTCCACTGGACCAATACATGTATATTTGATGGGATCGCTACATATGTTCGATGTCAACAAGTAGATAGTATTCGTTTTCGATATACTGGAAGAGAAAGTGGTGCAGTAAAAATTTTATCGAGTTCTCTACCAGGTGATGTTAGTGAAGTTTTTATAACGCATAGATTTACTACAGTGGTTCAAATGGCTCTGAGCACTCTGGGACTTAACTTCTGAGGTCATCAGTCCCCTAGAACTTAGAACTACTTAAACCTAACTAACCTAAGGACATCACACACATCCATGCCCGAGGCAGGATTCGAACCTGCGACCGTAGCAGTCGAGCGGTTCCAAACTGGAGCGCCTAGAACCGCTCGGCCACTCCGGCCGGCTAACATTTAATGCATCAGTCCCCTAGACTTAGAACTACTTAAACCTAACTAACCTAGCCCGAGGATGGATTTGAACCTGCGACCGTAGCAGCAGCGCGGTTCGGGACTGAAGCGCCTAGAACCGCTCGTCCACAGCGGCCGGCACATCGTAAACAATAATGGTCCTATCACACTTCCTTGGGGTACTCCGTTAAGAGCGACGTGTTGAGTTCTCTCTGAAAGGAAGTCTTGATCCTATGATTCTAGTCGCACAGCTGGTCCGATACTCGGTAAGGTCTAATTTTTTTCGCTAAATGGCAGTGTGGAAAGATGTCAAATGCCTTTCTGAAGTCATGGCACACGGCATTAAGCTGAGCGTCGTACCTTCAGCGCTAGAGGTCTCATGGAGGAACAGAGCGAGCTGAATTTCACCAGATCTGTGTTTGCAGAATCCGTGTTGATTTTCATAGATGAACTTTTCCTTCTCCAAAAATGTCATAATACTTGAGCATAAAACATGTTCCATAATTCTACAACAGATCGACGTCGACTGCAGTGGTCTATAGTTATGTGCATCTGTCCTAGGGCCTTTCTTGAAAACGGATGTGACCTGCGCTTTTTTCCTGTCGCTTGGTACCCTTCGTTGCTCTAGTGACCGACGATAAAATGCTGCTAAAGGGGAGCAAGTACTTCCGCATAATCCACAATACGAGCCTGGAAGAAAGCAAGGGAGTACGGAATGGCACTTCTTGGCTTCGTCAACGAAGAAGTAAGCGAAAACACTGACGTATATGTGTTTGGGAAGCTGGAACTGAGTTCTATCGTAAATATATTTTCAGGTTTGCAAAACGACGGCCAACAAGTGTTGCAAGCGTATTGTCATATCGCTGGCTTAGTTGTGGAGTATCTTTGCAGGCAGCGCGTCTGTCGAGTCGAGCACGGGACACGGAACTGTTATTGTGTAGTGTGTAGCTCTGCATGTGAGCGGCATTGTTAGTATGGAAGTTAAAGTGTTGCTAGAAGTGCTGTTACAGTAGAGTGATACAACAAGTAAATGATTCAGAGGAAAGTGCGTCAAGAAGTAATTTAAAAATGAGCAGTGCTGCTGATAACGTATTTGTGTGTCCTCTCATTGCGTGTCGTACCGTACAGTATCAATCATCCGCGCCGTGTTCGGTCTCCCAGAATGAACTGATGTCAATCAGTAGAAATTAGTCACCATAAAAGAGTGCAGTCAAGTGCCAGTGTCTTGTAGCGAGCGTTAGGACGTGCGTTTGATCATCGCGTTTCCGCATTATCAACAAGCAGCAGCGCCGCGACGGTTACGCGTACGCTCGTACAAGTGATAACTGAAAAATTATCTTTACGAACAGTGACGTATCATTACTAGTGTCACGGAGGACTGGTACCAATTATCTGTGTATGCGTAACGAGCGTAAGAACTTTCGCGCCATCATTCGACTTCGTGGCCGTGTGGTTCTAGGCGCTTCAGTCTGGAACCGCGTGACCGCTACGGTCGCAGGTTCAAATCCTGCCTCGGGCATGGATGTGTGTGACGTCCTTAGGTTAGATAGGTTTAAGTAGTTCTAAGTTCTAGGGGACTGATGACCACAGATGTTGAGTCCCATAGTGCTCAGAGCCATTTGAACCATTCGACTTCCGCATCATCAACAATCACCCGCGTCGTGTCGGTTACGCGTACGCTCGTCCGAATGAGATTGTGGACTGTTAATCATCCATTAATCGGGATAACATTTCTGAATTAGAATGTAAACAGTGCAACCTGCGACTTTCTTTATCGTCTCTGAATATAGTTGTACAAACCAGACGTCGGACAGTGTTGTGTTTTAACGTTGAGTGGCTCCCCTAAACCCGCTTGCATATTTCGATGGATAATTTCAGGCAAGCCAGCAGCAGTGTGGAGCAGAACAGTACGACCGCCGCGCAGTTATCAGATACGTGGTGTGGACAGGGCGCACGGTCTAGAAAAGCAGAAGTGAAACCACCCCCATTTGTAACACTCCCGGGCGTGTTACAGTGTGCAAATAAATGGAGAATGTATTGAAAAGTGACAGAAAGTTTGCAGATTAGATGATTGATTTAAAAATAAAGACTTTTAAAAACTGTTGCACATTACTTTCAGTACGATACTTGAACAAATGCAATATGCCAACAGATCGCTAAAATTGGTACTAAGTAACCTTCATAATGTAGTGTACAACAGCTTACGGAGTATACACGTAGACTCAAGTGTAGAATACCAAGTTAAAACTCACGTTCTACTAGAAAACCTCTCAGCAGGACGCGCCTTCTTCCAAAATACAGCAGGAGCTAGAGGACCAATCAGTAGGTCGGACGCAAAGAGGACAAATGGGCGAGTAAACGGCTTTCGCTGGCGGAGGCGCCCGGTTGCGCTCCTAGCCCTCGTCGCCGGACAATGACGTTCGGCAGTCATATGGCGGCCGTGATGGAATACGACCAGTCTTGGCACTTAATGCCGCTGTATGGGGCCATTACCGATCCGTGATTAGAACGCCAACTTAATTTTCAGCGTGATGCGGTTCGCTGCGGCGGAGGGGCGGGCCCCGCTGCAAGGAAATGGCGATCCTGGCGCTGCCATTACGGGAATTCGTTCCGCGCGCGCCGAAAAATACCTCCTCGGGCCAAGATTACCTTCCGCCAAACGGGACCTGCTGGCAGCCTCATTGTCACTCAATCTCTGCGCGGGCCTGATCACGCGCGGAAATTCGCCCCACGAAAAGAACGGAGCCCTATGAATACCAGGAAACGTGTACGTGAGCCGTACGAGAAGAGTTAATGCTGAATCTCTAAATCCATTTATTGACTGTGTTCTCTTTCGAAAAGGGACTTTTTTTCCACCGAGAATATCAATTCGCTTGCTTAAAGGGAGGTAGCCCCGTAAAAGGACAGGGCTTGACATGTCAAGAGAGCAATAGTGGTTAGTTGTCATTATCTAGAAGAAAAGGAGACGTTATGCTACAGCTGTAACAACAGTTTTCTAATTCGCTCAAAATTCCTTTCCTACAAGGCTTGCCACACCAGGATGTCTGATTTTCGACATATGTGAACTGGGAACACGTTTCACTTAAACACCCAACCTTCATTGCGAGAGTTTCCTTTTTTTCTCTTTTTAAATATGTCTACGGTTGTGCGTGTACACAGTTAATAGTTTTTCAAACTGTGACTGTGTGCTTTTCTGTGTCTTTTGTTTACATTATTGTGTATGCATGCAGTTTGATATTCGTTTGTTTTGTCATTTGGGTAAGTACAGGCAACGTCATCTATACCAGGAGTCGTTTTTCGACTTCGGCCATCCAGTGCTCTTATTTTCGCAGCATCTCCCCTCTTATCTTCATTCGCGAGGGAAGATCGGAAAGTAGCGCACAATAATTTTACCATCAAAACGTTTATGAGGTAACAAAACAAACAAAAATTGCGAATGAACTTACTTCTTTTACCTACTTTTCTACATAGTCACCAACGATGTCAACACATTTATACCACCGTGGTACCAGTTCCTTTGGATGGGGATGCCTGTTCTAAGGAACTCTGCATCGTAATCAGAATAACACAGGCACCGCAATAACGTATTTATCTGTCGATACCGGGCAAGAGACTTTCATGTACAACGTCTGACCTGAACGGGAATATACATAACGGAGGTACGAGTACAGGTCGTACACGCATAGTTGACGACATATGGAAGTTTGGGTCCGGTCACGGGTCATGCACGGCTAACCAAATGTTTCGCAGTTGCCTTTCGGCACGCTAGCGGCACGGACGTTTTGCAGCTCGCTGGCGGAGTTGTTTACGTGATTCTCTTTCCTTTGAAAGAGAATGGCTTATGCCCGCAGATTACTTTTCATCTGAATATGCCCGACCAAAAGCACTTGAAATCGAACAGTTTATCAGAGATGAAGTCAAGATTGATTGCAACGATCTTGTTGGCATCCACCTGTCTACAGTGAGCAGTGTGGTATATGTGAAACTGGTTATGAAGACATATAAGACAATATTATTAGTGCAACTCGAAGTGGTCTTCAGTTCCGTCACTCTGATGGCCACATCGGTGACGTAACTGTGGAACATTCGGGAGTAGGACTGCGGACGATCCATGTATTTGAACTCCCTTTCGAGGCGCATTCAGAGGTGGTGGTATCTGTATTCCTCCTATATGGAAAGGTGATTAGTCATACAGCTGAAAAGTGGGTTCAGTTCACTAAATACCCAGGTCTCAATGGAGTACGACAGATCCGCATAGAGCTAACCAAACATGTGCCGTCCTACTTATATATTGGTTGCTGCCGTGCAATTATAATTTATGACGGCCAGCCGAAGACATGCTCGGGACGTGTCAAAGAAGGACACTCCCGTTCCAGCTGTGTGCAGCGCAGAATCACACAGTTACTGCCTGGGGACCTGCAGGTCACGACCGCTCCGACGGCGCCCCCGCTGACGTTTGTCGAAGTTCTCCATAGCGACCCCCGACCGCGGTCACCATTCGTTCCTACTACTGACACATCGTTGTCTCCGGTAATGCCTCAGGCTGTTGCAGACGGACCGACGCCCTTGCCTCCTCCTCCCGTCATGTGCAGTGGTGAGCCTTGTCCATTGCAGATCCCCAGGCGTCTTCGGACATTGAAGATTATGTGCGCAAGAAACGGTCGGCGAAGAGACGTCGGAAACGGTGGATCGTCCCGTTTGACACCTGCAGGACGCAATTTCAAGACGATGAGGATCACAACTCTCAAGAGGTTCCTCCGATGGACGATTCTGTGGTGGAAGCACCTTCCTGCTCCCCGTCGGAGGTACAACCATCTTCACATGCACCAAGCGCTGTATCTATGGACGCTGAACAGCAGCTGAGTCAGCACCATTCTCCCACTGCCGTCGTGATGCGGCCTTCGTACTCCACAGGCACTCTACTCGACGCACACTATCCACTCACCTCTGCGTGGTCTCACGAAGTAGACGACGAAACTCCCACCCTAGTGACAGCAGCGGATGCTGCTGACCAAACCACGACTGCTAATCGACAGGTTTACTGCGTGGGGATGTGCAGCCTGTTGAGACAAAGTTCCTGTTCGCTGCTGCTCTTCGTGCCTCCATGAGCGTCCCAGTAATCCTAGTTCCGCCACAAGCTTACAGGATTGGCTCCGTCAATATCAAAACCATTGGCATCCCTGTCCGTGAAATGCTGAGGGCGCCGGACCTCGAAGTTGCCCTTCTGCAAGAAGTTCGCCTAAAGACGTTTCCTAATATCTATGGATATGAAACTTCCTGGCAGATTAAAACTGTGTGCCGGACCGAGACTCGAACTCGGGACCTTTGCCTGTCGGGGGCAAGTGCTCCACCAACTGAGCTACCCAAGCACGACTCACGATCCGTCCTCACGGCTTTAATTCTGCCAGTACCTCGTCTCCTACCTTCCAAACTTCACAGAAGCTCTTCCGAGTTCGAGTCTCGGTCCGGCACACAGTTTTAATCTGACAGAAAGTTTCATATCAGCGCACACTCCGCTGCAGAGTGAAAATCTCATCTATGGCTATATTTCTTATCTCACGCTGTGTGCTGACGGTGGCAGTTGAACTGCTATTCTTCTAAAGGAAAGCATTGAGGTAGACGACGTGATTTACTGTGACTTTCCACGGTGTCCGAATCATCAATGTTTACGCTCCCTCGGGCATGGTCAAGCGACGGGAACGATCGCGTTTCTATTCCGAACAGGTCGCTCCTTTGTTTGTGCGCCGCTACGACCGCATTATTCTCGGCAGGGACTTCAATTGTGTCTTATCCCATAAGGACCAACATCCTCATTTCACCACATGCCAGGCTGCTCGTACATGAACTGAACCTCACCGATATTTGGCATCGCGTGTGTGGTCATCGACCTGGATATTCGTACGTCACCAACCATTCAGCAAGTCGTCTTCACCGTGTCTACGTTCCCCAAGGAATCGTATCTGCCACGCATGACGCTGAGTTATGGCCTAGCGCCTTCTCCTAACATATCGCCTACATTTGCACTGTTTCGCTCCAGAGGCAGAAGGTGTGGCGCGGTCGAGGCCTGTGGAAGCTGAATGTCGCCCATCTCAAGGATCTGGAATGCAGCAGGTCGTGGAGACGACGTGGAACAACTGTGTGAGACGCTTTCCAGCGTACGTTCAACACTCCAGTGGTGGCTCGACTGCACCAAACCTGCTTTATGTCGTTCGATGATGAATTGCGATCATGACAAAATTCTGTGGCAACGACATACAATGGGGTACTATTTCACAATTATCCACGAACTCTCAAACCATGCCCCCTCTGTTGAACTATAGGTTGAAATTCAACGGATTAAGATGAAGATAATTTCTCTCATGCGTCATCGCCTTGAAGGCATAAAAGTACGCGCAAGATGTCACGATTGTGTACTAGGAGAATTCCCTCCATGCATCATATTATCCGAGAGAAGCAGTGGTGCCGGAGAAAGCTGGTCAACGACCTCGACATGCCAAATGGTCGTCGATTGACGTTCCAGAATGATATCGTAAGCGCTTGTGTGGATCACTACAAACAGTTCTATGCAGTAAAGGACCGCCTGGTGTCCTCCGTTCCTTGACGCAGCTGCTGCGGGGATTCTCACAGCGGCGAACAAAGCACCAGGTCCCGACGGGATTCCCCTGGAATTTTACCGTACATTCCACGACATTATGGGCTCACGCAGGACTCCGATGTATGAAGAACTGATGAACCCTAACCTTCCCCCCCCCCCCCCCCCCCAACTGAATTTGTAAAAGGCTTGCTTACCCCGGTCCCCAAGCCATCAGAAGGTAGGAGAGTTGGATATTGTTGGCCGTTGACAATGTTAAATTGTGACTTCAAGATTTTTACCCGGATTCTTACTGCTTGCCTTCACGGCGTCATCCCTCAAGTTATTTTTCTGGATCATGCTTTGGTGGCGACAGTAACATTCAGACGGCACACAGCGATTACCGTGACGTCATAGCCATGGCCACGGCCTGCCGTAGTCGCGGTGCCTTAGTAGCAGTGGACTTCAACCACGCCTTTTATAGAGCTAGTCATGACTTTCTAGAACACATACCCCGCCCCGACGTTTGGCCTTAACCCCCCCTCCCCCCAGAGATTTATATATATCGTCTTTCGCCATCACCCTTGAACCGCTGTTACACGGTTTGAGGAGCTGGTTGACAGGGATAAGAATGAGGGGGCATGCTCTCACCTGCCGCGCCTATGCAGATGACGTGGTGTTCTTGGTTCTATCGGAGGATGAAGTGCGAGAGGCACTGGCATGGATCAACCAGTACGGGACTGCTGCGGGCAGCCATGCGAACGTGACGAAATTTGGTGCTATGTTCGTCGGTAGAGGTCTTCCAGCAGAGGGTGTGGCTTCATTGCCATTAGTGGACAAGCTCAAATGTTTGAGGATCATCTTCACGCGTGATGTACAGGGCACGATCTCATTAAACTATAAACGCCTGCTTCAAGCTATCCGCACGAACGTTCGTGGAAACATCCTGAGAGCATTGGAAATGTTACAATGGGTGGATTTTGTTAACAGTCGCCTAGTCTCTCGACTACCCCATTCAGCACAGATTTTACCGATGCCAAAGGCAATGGCTCACAGACTGCAGGTGGCATTCGGCTACTTTGTAAGCGCTGGTCTTATCTTCAGAGTCGGCTATGACACCCTGACACTTCTTCCTCGAGATGGCGGCCTCGGCCTTGTCTACGTCCAAGCGAGAGCAGCTGCCCTTTATGTAAGTACAATGGTTAAATCGTGGATCCGCCGCCGAACCGGATTATCGGGAAGCCTGATTGAAGAACTGGCCCTCTCTCTCGACGACACCCGTTGCAGTAGCCCATATTTCTTCCTCTTTCTCACATGTCAGGACCTTTTTCCTCAAATACAGTTACGTCCATGCCGACTTGCCAAGTACTAGGAACCCTACGGCACGTGATGTTCACCGCCTAATGATGAGAAATCATACTTAGAATGTTATAGATAGCCAATATCCTACGATCCCATGGCCCGTGGTTTGGCGTTCTGTGCACTATGTTCTCCTCAACACGAGCGCTCGCACGACCTGGCATCTGGTCGTTAATGGAAAATACATGACACAACTTCGTCTACATACCATAAAAATGACAGATTCGCCGCTGTGCCCTCGTTGTCACACGCTTGCGGACGAACATCGACTGATGTGTCGATCTTCTGCAGAGGTGTGGTAGCTGATTCAGAAGATGGTTACTTTTTTTCTACGTACGGCTGGCTCCCCATGCCATTACACCGAAATCACTTCTGTTCCCAGATGAGACTTATTTCCCACGTACGAAAACCAACGTTGTGATCTGGATAAAAGGCCGCTCAATCTCTTATTTGTTCCATGAAGGCGATAAGAGTGTTCTTGATTTTTGGACGTTCCTGCAAGATCGCTTTACTTTTCTCGTGACCATCCGCGATACCGTCAGTACTGTGCCAACTTTTTCGGTGGTGCCTTCTTCGATAAACCCTGCAGCCAGCGTGTCCCAGGTATGAGAAGGTGATTTCAATGTGACTGTGTAATACGAGGACTCGGTCCAATGTACAGGAAAAATGGAAAATTCGTTGCCAAGACGTGCCTGGAACATGCGTGATTGCCTTGGAATTCAGAGTGCGCTTACCCATAAGATCGCAGGAGGCGGATACCATTTTGTTTGTTCTGCCAGGAGGGCGTTTTCTTTAATTCCCTTCATGTTTTGTATGTTACTGATGCTAATTACTCATCCTTATTTTTCGCCTCCAGGGCGTCCTATGTGATCTAAACGAATAACAAAAACAAAACAAAAAACATTTGGTATGATACATGATCTGAAAAAAAAACTGATATTGAAAAAGTATACTTCTTTACGTTTTCAAGACTTTTTTATTTTATGAAGAAGACCGTCACTTATTTAAGAACACCAAAAAAAGAGTAAGAAGTAGATCCCAGATTCGAAAAAAAGATCGGAAGAGCCCTTGCCCATGAAAGGAAAAAAAAGATAGCTCAGTAAAAAAAGTAAAAAGTAACTGGCTGGGAAGCGGTTCGATAAACTTTAAAAAAGTGTTAATAATGATAATGTCGTGTGACTAGGGCCTCCCGCCGGGTAGGCCGTTCGCCTGGTGCAAGTCTTCCGATTTGACGCCACTTCGGCGACTTGCGCGTCGATGGGGATGAAATGATGATGATTAGCGTTAAGGCGACCGCTCGCGATAAGTGGGAAATCCGGGTTCGAATCCCGATGCGGCACAAATTTTCATTGTCGTCATTCCATTCTTCCGCTGATGGTTGTCCTTATTTGAATTGCAAATACCTTTAATGTAATTAATAACGGCTGTAGTCGCCACAGTGCCTTTGCATCATAATCAGAATAACACAGGCACTGCAATATTGTGAATACAGACTGTCTGGGATAAAATTTCTACACATTTTAAAGGTTCTACATCTGTGTTTTTCTTATTTATTCATCCATAAACAAACTTCTTTGTATGGATGTCGTCATTATACATACATATGTACATTATATTGTCACATAAGATAATGAAATACAGGCTATATATAATAAATTCATAATATATATAAGTATATTACACACACAATTTATCATTGAATTACATAATGCAGAAGAACCTGTTTCAGTCAAAAAAATAGATCACAAGACTCCTCTAATACTTGTATGGGTAAATTACAATCTAGAATGTCCACTTTATAATTGATTAACCTGATTATTTATGCCAATTTTATGCTGCATGAATTCTCTAATCGAGTAAAAACTATTTTCATAAATATTCTTTAAGGAATTCATTCACATTCAGGAATTTGCCTTGGAAGGAACATGTCTTACGGGTGTCGTTATTCTGCATGAGGTTTACCAGGTAAACACTGATTTGTTTGTGCTTCGACCCAACTGCAAACAACGGCACATCCAGGCCCTGCAGGACATTAGGAGAAACAGAGAAAGAGCGCGTGTTTCAAAAGGAATTCCTCAGGTGTCAGGTCTGAAATGAATGCTGCCGCCTGGTGCTTTTGTTTGACGATTAATGTCACATCTTGTCTGTCAGTTGTGGGGGTGCAAGTGGGGACGCCTGTGTGTGGAGGCCGCTTCTCAGGCTCTCACTGGTACAACCCAACTCCTGGCGGCGTGTGTGGTGGTGTTCTGTGTGGTCCAATTGTCAGTGGACAGTGGGCGGTGCTTGGTTCGTCATCGAAAGACTTTAACAGAATGATTACATGTGATGGGTGTTTCATGACAGCATTCCTTGCGTGATCAGAATAAAAAAAGGAATGATCGATTTAATTACTTCTTACAAGACCTGCATCTTCCCAAATAGCTGTGACTGATGAGCAACAGAACTCCAGCCCCTGATAACTGATGTTTTTGTTAATAAACAATATACCCATGAATTTCCTGTCATGAGATCCTTCCTCTCCACCACAGAGCCACCAATTTCCAGGTAGGGGAGGGAAGGGGGAAAGGGGAGAGGGAAAGGGAGGGGGAGGGATATGAGTTTACCAGTGGGGGGGGGGGGGTAATTAATTGATCAATTTAATTAACTAGTAGGGTGGCTATTCGAAAGACTCAGACCTGAATGTGTACCTGTAACAATGAGGGGGAGGGGTGTGGGTTGGAGGCTTCCTGAGGGGTTTCTAGGAGGAGGGGGAGGGTGGGGGAACAATAGGTTAAGGACCTGTAAATCAAAAAGGAAGAATTATCCCGAGCAGGTCTTAATCCTCTTAGCAGAACAACAGGTTAATGGCGTGACAATCAAAGGAGAAAATATGTTTGCCCCTGAGTGCGTACTTGGCCTTGATGTAGGCAACCTGCACTAACAATACATGCTCGTGTTCTTATTGCCCCACTACTCCTCTGTAGTAATAGGATAGTTAGCCAGTCACAGTATAGATTTCAAAAGGGCCTTTCTACTGAGTGTTATTTATAGATTTACTGTGAGCAGGTAATAAAATATTTAAACGATAAAATATCGCATTTGGTGTCTTCTGTGACTTCCTGAAAGTATTTGATTGTGTCAGCCACAATATTCTATTAGAGAAGTCAATTTTTTATAGAAAACGTATTTTAGCAAATGTCTGGTTTAGCTCTTATTTAAGAACCATAACTCAGAAAGTTACTCTAGGCTGTTTGAGTAACACAAAGAGGGATACCACATTATCTTCATGGTGACAAGTTACAGTGAGAGTGCCACAGGGTTTCATAAGCGGCGCACTACTGGTCTGGATTAATGTTAATGACAGTTTTATTTAATCAAAAGGCAGAATTAGTCCTGTTTCCAGATGATACAAGCAATGATGTATCTAAGAAGTACCAACAGAGAAAATAATGAATGATATTTTATGGAAGCTACTCTATGGTTTTACACTAATGGTGTAGCTTCATCTAGTTTTGTACTGTTAAAAAGTACCCACCTCCTACTATCGTAGTATACCACAAAGTAATAATAAACAGAGCAGGTATTTGTAGGTTCTTAGGTACGCATATTGATGAAAACATAAAAGTTTAACAAGTATGTTACATGGTTTTCCCAGTTTAAGTGTTCATCAATGGCTTAAAAGTTTTAGCAAGTATGTTACATGGTTTTTTCCAGGTTAAGTGAGGTTACTTTTGTCATAAGAATAATTGCCAATTTTGAGGCTATGGAATTCAATAAATTAACGTATTTTGCACACATTTCTGTCATTGATGTCTTATTGGATAATGTTCCTTGCTTAGGCAAAAAGTAGAAGAAATTAATTGGAATTATGTTTTGAGTCACATACACTCATCTTGCTGTTCTCTCTTCAAGAGCTGGGGGTATTAACCAAAGCCTCGCAGTAAATTTATTCACTTAGGAAGTTTGTTATCGCAGGTTCATCTAAATTTCACAGTAACAAAGACATTCACAAGTATAACACTAGTAAGAAGAATGATCTGCCTTACTCCTTAGTGAACCTAATTTTGGCACACAAAGGGATGAAATATGCAGTTATAAAGCTCTTTGATAGTAGACCTGTAGCATCATTCGCCACAGACACCATGCCATGTATTTTACTTCCTGATTCATAGGTTGGCACCAGACATTCCTCATACCACTACCAGAGGAAGTCACAGAGGAACCTGCAGCCACCAACTGATGGGTGTTCCACAGGCACACTCTCATCGGCAGCACCACTATCAGAGTGTATAACAGGCCTTCGCAAGCTATTATGAGCCCCTTTCTGTAGTGCATAATACATCTGTGAATATTTAGCCTCTCTCTCTCTCTCTCTCTCTCTCTCTCTCTCTCTCTCTCTCTCAGTGATTACTGTGTATTACAAACTTGCATACAGACTGGGACACTCTGGATCGAATTTGTATCCGACTGCACTTGGGTTCTTCAACCTACTGCAGTCAAGTAAACGATTTTACTTAACTGTTGTTGTGTTTCTCGTTCACTGCTTCCTGTCTTTATAACCCATGCATCACAACGTGATACAACAACTTGGCGCCGAGTCTGCACCTTCATTTGCCTGTTATTTGGTGGATTTGTTTCTTGCGAAGACAAAAACACTACGACAACGAAGAGAGTGTATGTTTCTTGGAGATTCATGGACAAACACTATGTTTTCCCGCTGCATTGCATTTGTATTGACACTGTTACTGCTTTCGAACATTTTGACGTGCAGCTACTGTTTTCGCTATTTTCTGTTTTCAAAGACTGACAATGTTTTTTGCATATTCCTATTTCTAAACGAGACATTCTTTACAGCACCAGTGTTTACATGTTTCTCTATTCCATATCTACTGTCTAGTGAATCATGCCCAGTGTACCGCAGGAACTGTCTCTAAGCCAAGCTATTCAATTCAGGCTCAGTAAATTCAACAACTTATGGACGGAATGACGAAACTGATGAAGTTGAGAAGTACAAAGACGGCGTCATTTGCAGAACTCCAAGCAGTGGCACCACAAGAACCACCTGTCTGTGCAGCACAGTTCCTGGCATTTGACACACAGCAGGAAGACTGGTTTGAACACCCTGCTCAGCTAGACGCCTACTTCATTCCACATGGTATTCAAGTTATGGGTAGAAAACTAAATTTTTTGGTAACAGTGGGCATCGCAGTTTAGAGATTGTCATGTAAACTTTTTTTCTATCATTCATCCAAAAATTGTAGACTATGAGGACTTCATTTCTGTGTTAGGCACATACTTTGATGAACGTTTCAGATTAAGTGGATAACCTCATCAAACTAACAAACAGTGGGTAGCTGATTTGCAAGTCCTGGCCAGGCACTGCAAGCTCAGTGTGAATGTGATAGATAAACTGCTCGAAAGAGTTAAGGGAAAACGACTTTGGGCATCTGCCATGCTCCATTGAGCAATAGCTGAGCTCTGAGTTACAACTTTACCTTTCACAAATTGATTACACCACATAACACCATTACATCTTCTATCGTAACTGAAATGGCCCACAGGTGTCGAAAAAAAAGTGGAAACAGTTTTTCATCCCATCATCTCTGGTGCTTTTCATTGGACTTTGAGAGCTTCAATGACCCTTTACCACTACCCGACACCTACGTGGCGTGCTCCGTATAAGTCAGTGGAGATAACTCTGTGGTATCCACTCCCATTCTTCAATAAGAAACCAGTAGAGTTCTTGGAGAGTCTGTGGTGGAACGTGGCGACCACGAACACATCTGTCAAGTATGTCCCGTGTATGTGCGATGGGGTTTAGGTAGGGACTCACTGCCAGCCATTCCATTACTTCAATTTCCAGGTTTCGCAAGACATTCCTTCTGATTCCTACCACATGGGCCCAGGCATTACAAGGGATTCCAGGGCACCACCGTATGCAGCAGTCACCACACGGTCCAACAAGATCTGTTCGATGTACTGCTTGGTGGTAAGGCGACCATGGACAATGACAAGATCTGCATGGCTGCCAACACTGAAGCCTCCCCGCAACACCACAAAACTTTAAAATCTGTCGATTTCCTGAACGACATCTGGCAGATATTGTTCACCATGGATCACCATACACGAGCACGCCCATCACCTTGCGTCAGAGGATATCTGGATTCATCTGTCAAGGTTTCGCCAGTGACGAAGTTGCCAGGTGACAAGGGGACGGCAAAACTAAAGGCGAGCTGCAAGATGTTGTGTCAAGGGGGGTACTCTCTGAGCAGATACAGCGGCTGTAGTGGCCCTTCTGCAATCGTACAGTGCTCTGGCGCTATTCATGAGGCTCCGCAACACAGCGATGGTCAGATACCGGCCTTCACGAGCGGGTTGTAATGAGTCGGCAACTTTGTCCAATGTGCTGTGTGTACTAATCTGTCTCCCTCTAGCATGTTCACAACCTATGGGTGACACATGGAGGGGCATTGGCAGCAACAGTAACGCAACCGAAAGTCCATCCTATTTGGATTAAACAGATCACCCCCGCGAAATGCATTGCATTAAGATGTTGCATTGCATGTGCTTAGTTGAATACAATGTCCACAAGTGATAACTGACATATATGAGGTTTGCCCAGAAACTAACACACTGCATTTCTTTTTTCTTCAGCAATTCTTTTTTGAGCATAATGAGAACTACACACAAGAAAGAAAGATGTTTTATCTAGACACCCTATTTTTCCATGTAATCTCCATCCCATTGAACGGCCTTCCTCCAGCACGAAACAAGAGCACGTAAAGCCTGTCGGTACCAATCCACCAATCCTTGTCCTGGTGGCGGAGCCAGTGCTTCCGTGTGTGAATCACCTCCTCATCGTCCATCGTCCTCAAAATGTCTTCCTTTAATGGCCCAAAGAAGTGGATGACCGGGGGGGGGGGGGGGGGGCTAGGCCAGGTGTGACAGCCGTGGATGGTCTTGAATATTCCCCGCAGTTTCTTCCCGTGCAGTGAGAAATTCGTGACGGCACGTTGCTTGTAACGTACATCACCTACAGACGCCATTTTGAAACTGTCCTGCAGCTACGCTATCTGTCGGCTGTCGGAAGTGACGGGAACTTGGCGCTCTCACTCAGGAGACTTCAAATAATACGTACGTAACGTTTCACATTCGTAGCATTGGTTTCGGATGAGAAAAAAATGTGGTGCATCACTTTCTGGGCAATGCTCGTATGTACCTCACTACAAAACACTGAAGACACCGGTACTCACTTCCTTCTGAGGGGGTTACCTGGCACAGTGATGCATAACACAGCCAACGAATAGCGAATGATTTTAATTGTTGCTTACACTGAAAGCGAAGATCTAAAACTATGCGATAAGATCAGAGTTACCGCTTGTATCAAAATAGATTTAACATACCGGACCTTGATACACATGTTCCCCTAATTCTTTCCAACATTGGATTACAGTGACGATGTGATTGGAGATACTATTACGCAGAATGTGTCTGACTCTAGAATCAGGGAACAAATGCAAAAGTATCCGATCCAAGCTCGACACAAGTTTTAGAAATAACTGAGTCAAACGATAGTGCTTTGGTTTACTTTGACTCTCGTCACATTTCTGTGTTCCAAAGTAGGGCTGATAGCAAATAGGTCGCGCACCCAGTTCATGTGCCGCGTCATTCCAAATCAGCGCCAGGGCAGCTCCGTACTCAACAACACCAGCATTGGTGGCACACGTTGTTAAATCCTGCTCTCAGTGCTACACGTCACACAATCGGCAGGAGCACCCGTGCTGTGACGCACTGTGTTTTCATCGCAACAAGAACGGGCATGAATAATCAGTGTGTTTGCAAAAGCGACAGCCACACAAGCAATCGGTTCCTTGTTTCGGTCAAGGAATTTCAATGTTGCACTTACACAGCCATCTTGTGCTACCCATGGTGCCACGTCAGTGTCAAAATCAGTGTCACAGAGGTCTCAGAACTCTTATCCTATTTAGCGGCTAGCAAACAAACGTTTTGTCACTTTGCAGATTGCTTATCGCAACGTGCACGTGCGGTTAGATACGGGTGCTTCAGTGACTATTTTGAACAGACATGCATATGAACTGTTATGAAAGTCTAAATTGTACAAACCAAAGCCAACTCTCTCAGCTTACAACGTTCATGACATCCCACTTCTCTGTGTTTGTGGTCTGCCTGCCACTTTTCATGATGTTACAAAGACAGTGCCATTTAGTGTTGTGTTCAAAGGACAGTTAAAACATTTTTAATATTGAGTCATGCGGTCTTTTTGGGTTGCAAATCCAGGAGAATGTACTTTCCGTGAATTTTCTATGCATCAGAACAGTGTTTAAAAACTTTGCGGAGACTTCAGTGGACTTTTTCAGGATGGCCCAGACGAAGCGAACAGTTTTAAGGCTCACGTTACAATGAAGGAAAACGTGTAACTTCGGTTTTATCGGGCATGGCCCGTATTTCAAGCAATTAGAGTTCAAGTCGCTCAACAATTGATAATCTGGCAGGATAAAAAGATAATCACTCCAGGAGCAGGTAGTCAGTGAGCACTTCTTTAGTAATCGCTATGCCGTCTGGCCAATTACAGTTGTCTGCTGATTTCAAGTCAACGATGAATCTTCAAACAGTGATTCACTCGTTTCTGCTTCGCTGGGCTGATGAAATGATAGGTAAACTAGGAGCAGAGCACATATTCTCCAAAATAACCATACGGCATGCCTACTTGCAGACTCCATTGGAGGAGTAGTCTCAAAAATTTTTTGAGGTCAACATCCACGTGTGATTCAAATTTTTACGTTTGCCCTTCGGCATTGCTTCACCTTCTGCAATTTTTCAGCGCTATGTTGAACAACTAACTGCTACAACGCCTTTTTATACGAATTATTTGAATGATATTGTGGTTTCTGGACGTACTCCGGAGAAAAACCTCTCTAACCTGAGAAGTTTATTGCAAGTTCTCACTGCTGCTTGTCTCAAGCGCAACAACAACCAGTTATCTTGCTTTCAAACTGAAATTGAGTACTTAGGCTACATAGTTCACGCTCAGGGCATCCATCCTTCGCAGCCTCATTCAACTACAATTCGCGAACTCCCAGCGCCTTGGAATGTAGGTGAACTACAAGTTGTACTAGGAAAAATCAACATCTACATTCGATTCCTTCTGAATCCAGCGCAAATTCCTACTCCGTTGCACAGATTACTCTGGAAAAGCCTAGGCCTCTAGAGAGTGTCGGACTGCTTTCCACCAACTGAAGGATACTTCGTTGAGTGACAGATGTTTAATTCATTTTGACCCCGCTAAGCCAGTCGTCTCGGTGGTCGACGCTTCCTCATGTGGGACTGGTACAGTGCTTCCGCCCTGTTGAACCTATGGAGAAATTGATTGCTCTCGCATCTAAGATCTTGACTAAGGCTCAGTGCAATTATTCCTCGCTAGGGAAGGAATCTCTTGCCATTATCTAGGGTGTGACAAAAGTCCACCGATATCTTTCTGGAAGGATATTTTATTTGGTGACAGACCACAAACAGCTGACGTCAGTGTTCAGCTCTTCCAAACCAGTCCCGCCACACACAGTGCAGAAACTGCAGCGTTGGTCTTTGATATTCTCAAGTCACCGGTATGAAATCATGTACCGTCTAACAGCCAAACATTACAATGCAGTCAACCACTCTCGGTTACCAGTTGGCAACAATACAGCTTTCGACGCATCTGAAGACTACTGTTCCCTTATTGATGTGTGGGACCATGAAACTCTCCATGGATTCTCCATCTATCATCGCTGGACTGCTCAGGCGACAGCTACACATCCCAGTGTAGAAGTCGGGCTGCAGCACATCCTCACCAGTAGGCCACGTACGGTAAAAGCGTTCGCAGTCCACTTACCTAACAGTTCTTTGTGCTTCGGCATTGCCTGTCTGTACAACAAGACATCATTCTGCTTTACTCAGATAATGATCAGTCCTGTGTGACAGTTCTACAGTCTGTACAGAAGGAAGTTCTTTGTGAATGAGATTTTCACTCTTCACCAGAGTGTGCGCTTATATGAAACTTCCTGGCAGTAAGTTTGGAAGGTAGGAGACGAGGTACTGGCGGAAGTAAAGCTATGAGGACGAGGCGTGAGTCGTGCTTGGATAGCTCAGTCGATGAGCACTTTCCCACGAAATGCAAAGGTCCCTAGTTCGAGTCTTGGTCCGGCAAACAGTTTTAATCTTCCAGGAAGTTTCATATCAGCGCACACTCCGCTGCAGAGTGAAAATCTCATTCTGGAAACAACCCCCAGGCTGTGGCTAAGGCCAGTATTACACTATCAAATTTCTTTGTCAAATATCTTTGTCCAATATCTTTGTCAAAGCTATTTGATAGTGTAATAGGGAACTTTGTCAAATGTCGTCCAATACTTGATCAAACCTAGGGCCTCGCTGTAGATTTGATCAAAGAAGTCGCTTGTCTTCTGTTCACTGCAATGTGACATGTTACCACATGGAGCGCTAGCATCGCTTCATTCTGTTGTCTGTAGTGTTTTTATAAACATTGCCGGTAAATACAATTGGTGTGTGCCGACAACTACAAAATTAATAGAGATGTATGAAGCTGATGAGGCGCTTTACAACGCGAGACACGCTGAATACAAAAATAGATTACAAAGATTGGAGGCCTGACCTGACCTAACCTAACCTAACCTAACCTAATCTAACCCTCTCCTGTAGCAAGGAATCTGAGCGTTACAGTGAGCCTGTCTTCTGCAGATGTAGCACTTCTTAAGTAGTGAATATTGTGCTTTGTGATATGAGGATACACTTCACTGAGCACATACCGAAATGTATGCTCATCCATTCTTAAGTAATTGATGTACGACTTGACGTCCTCCACTATAAGCTCACATAACAAGTTTTGTAGAATGCTTTTATCGTGTCGTCACAAAACCCACGGCTTCACCCACGTATGTTTCCTTTTTTTCCTCCCGCTTCTCTTCCGCATGTGCACACAGTGCAATTGTGGTACATGCAACTGCTGCGGTTAATAACAAGTTGTTGTCAGCCATCTTGAACTTTGACGAAAAATATGATGACAGTGTAATACCCCTTCTAGCGCTACGTCAAAGATCTTTGTCAAATATATTTGACGGAATATTTGAGCACATCTTTGATCAAATCTTTGACAAAGAAATTTGATAGTGTAATACCGGCCTAAGCCATGTCTCCACAATATCCTTTTTTTCAGGAGTGCTAGTCCTGCAAGGTTCGCAGGAGAGCTTCTGTAAAGTTTGGAAGGTAGGAGTCGAGGTACTGGCGGAAGTAAAGCTGTGAGAACGGGGCGTGAGTCGTGCTTGGGTAGCTCAGTCGGTGAGCACTTGCCCGCGAAAGGCAAAGTTCCCGAGTTCGAGTCTCGGTCCGGCACACAGTTTTAATCTGCCACGAAGTTCTTCGTCTTTTGCATCAAGGCCATTCGTGCATACTGTGTGCAAACCAGCTCACCTAGCGCCAATGTACGTGTGTTGGGATGGACTCACATTGTAAATGGTTGATCTCTCATTATCAGGAATGTGCACAGCTCTAGGCTACTCCATTTCAAAGTTTCTTCGTTTGGTCCGAGCGTGAAGTACTGGGTAGCAGAGCAGTAACTAGAGCCATGGTGTGTTGAAGGCGAGTAAAAAGGGGTGGGGAGGGGGTCACGTGTACCCATCTTGTTTTGAAATCCTGTTCAAAACACGTTATTTTATGCGAAAAACAGGTACGTAATATGAGTACACAAAATGCCAACCACATGTATATACAAGATGATTCCACTGCCCCTACCTGTGGGTCCATGCAGCTCAAAGGGCCTCCAAATACCATGCACAAGATTGTGGTATTTTCTGCCTTGCTACATGCAAACTATTAGTCCTAAAAAAATTAACAGAATCTTTTTGTAGGAAAAGTAATATAGCTAAATTTTGTACACGGCCATGTTTTCGCTAGAGACCGTAGTTTTCGAATTATTCAAGAAAAATGTACAAAAGTGACTTTTCTCTAATACCTCGAAAGCCGTGGCCTCTAGCGGAAACGTACCTCAGTACAAAATGTAACTATACGACATTTCTTACAAAAGGTCTTCTCCATATTTTTCTGTAGGACTAATCGTAATGAGCGAGAGAATATAAAAAATCTCGTGCTTGGTTTTTGAAAGCATTGTGGGATGCATAAAACCCATATGTAAGGGCAGCTGAATCATCCTGTATTCGTTCAAATATTGGTTTAATAATATTATTGTACTGTTGTTTGCATATCAAAATGAATCAGTCCAAGCAAGAGAAGAATTATTGTGAAATGAAATTAGCGATTTTCGATTTAAAATTTAATCATGCCAGTCATTTTGAAGTGTAGCGCTTCTCCTGCAAACGTAGTACACTTTAACAGTGTCCATAATCCAAAGGAAATAATGCACAACAGCGATGTTAATAATTAAATACCGTTACACTACTACTTTAATGACACACTAGTTGGTAAGCTCATTCATTTGGGGGAAGGTTGCTATCGACAGGCCACCTAAAGAAAATGTGTAATAAAATACTTGGATAGTGTAATAAATGTCTTATTTTGAGTGTAACTTGAACATAGCATTTCGCTATAGTAGACGCAGAAGTCACAAATATTCATTGTAAATCATAAATTTGAAAAATAAAACATGTGCCCTCTGCTCAGTCAAGGAGATTGGTTTTCTCCATTGAGCCAGGCAGTTTCCGTGAACGGACTATAAGTACTACACACATCTAAGCAATGTGAAAACATTTCGTATTCTCTTTTTTTTTTACTTTGAGTAATTTTTTGTTGAATTTTGAAATCGAATAACTTGTGTTCAAAACCGAAGAGACTAAAACTAGAAATGTCGCCTTTGAAGATTAAAAAGGAAACACGTTTGACTCATCTCAAAACACAAACTATTAGAAAACGTTTAATGGAAACCATAACTTTTTTTTCATAGTGGGCTACTTTGGCATAACATCAGACAAAATTCAAGGTGTCTCATTCGAGGCAACTCGAACAGCGTTGCTTAACATCTAGTCTCCATTCACAGCACGTAACTTTATATTGTGAATATGATTATGTGGTGTTAATTGCTCATAGTTCACAGTGACAACCGCGCAAAATTCATCCCATTACCGTATCACTATGACGTGTCAATCATTGATACTGGTCAATTACAAGAACATAGTGCAAATGATCCTACCTTTTTTTTCACTTTTACTTTTTGTTTTCGAGCAACAATTCATCACTAAGATGGCAGGTGTTTGGCAACATGGAATACACTTAATGACCGCTATAGTTGAATGGGCTTATTTGATCACTGACAGTTGCAGCGAACTGGGCAGGAGAGCATCGCAGACTTGCCTCAACCAATAGCGTAACGCGATTTTGTAAACGTCTCTATGGCAACGCCTCAGTATTGTCACAGGTCTATACCCATCTAACGTTTGCGCCGGCACCCGTTAGCTCATCGCAGTTGAAACTGGCAACAGCGTTACGAACTGTCAGGGATCATCTGTTCGCCGTATCGACTATAGCTTGTGCCTAATGTCAGTGTCCAGAGAGAAATAGAGCCGACCCATCGATGGAGCCGGCCCATCGATAGCAACTTCCCCTACATTGTATTTGTGAATGCAGCACAAAAATGTTGAAAGCCAAGAGATCTCTGGCACCAGCTACAGAATAGAAACCTCCTCCTTTGACACAAGGAACGCAGTGTGTTACCAATGTCAAAACGGTGTTTCACCGGATGTTCAGTGTCATCTAGTCGGTCACTGGTGTGGCCGCTTCGATACCGAGTGAACTGTATGACCAGCCGATTTACTGGCGCACATAACTGCCTGCGAAGAAGATACTGCATATGAAGGATGTTGCTACGCTGGCTAAAATTAGCTACACAACGACGCCCAGTCGTCATGCGTAGTTGTTAAGCCTGCGGAAAAAAACCCTTGAATACGCAGAAAAAAGGGCACTGTCGTCTGCTTCAAGTTTTGATAATGTAAAGTTCCTCTTGATAATCCTGAAAGACTGAAAAATATAAGTAACCGCATAAAGAAAGCCCCAAATGCTTTCGTTTGCCTTGTAAAGAAGTTAATCGAATAGCCACATACAACGATGCTCACCAGTGACGAATGTCAGGAGCTCTCGTTCTTTGACATTTAAACTTGCAGTTTGACCGTCAACCCGTACAACTCCTGGTGACAAGCAACTGATGCGTGAAGTTTGAAAATTGTACATTCATAACGTCATAACTGCGTACTTTCAGAATTATGGCCCAAATTTTCCCGCGTGGTCGATTACTGGGACTAATATCTTGCATGTGTTTTTTCCTCCTTAAACCGTATGGTCAACTTGGTGGTGTTTCCTCGTGAGACAAAAATGCTGGTAGGCTTACTGAATAAATCATTAACAATCAATGTGCAGTCTGGGGAGATTACTGAAGCCCGAAAATTTGACAGTTCCCGTTTTGATTGCGCAAGAGCTTACTGCTGGTCTGAGGAAATTGATATGTAATCTGTTGACTTACTTCACGTTCTTAAAAAAGAAAGTCGCAAACGTCATTAACGCAAAAGAAGTTCGGTAAGCTCCTGTCTAACATAAAACAATAACTAGGAAATCTTTAGCAATTCAAAACAAAATTAAGAAATGTGCCTCATTAGCCACTCATTCTACAAATTATCTGAATACGGTAATAAAACTCAATATTTATAGATGCAAAATACTTGTCTTTGAAAAATATTGTTGTAATAAAGTGAATAATAAGCACTAATGGCAGTTGAAAAGCGGATATATGGTAAGACTGAGGAAGAATCGCCTTCTTTTAATAGTAGCAGCTCCCTTACTAAATTAGTCTTCTGGGTTAAATTTAAATGGCATAGGAGTAAATGACATAAACAGTATAGTGATAATTTAGTTAGTACACAGATTAGGTTTCTATGCTGTCTTTGTCTTACATAAAAGTATACCTTGACTCGGCTCACATCCCTGCAGGTTCTAGTTTCGACATATTCTTTGCGATCTGACTTCGTTTCTTTACCCCGTAGACTGTAATCTTCGTTCGATTCGCACACTTCTTGAAAATTTCGGAGTCTTCGACACAGGGTCGGTAGAAGGCTACAGAAATATATCGTGTGGCTCACAGTCTGGTGTAGATATTTTCATCAGACGTAAGTTTAGTTTAAATTGGCTCTGTCACCAGTATTCGAACACTGGTCCACCGTGGGAAAAGTGCGAACGCTATCACTCAGCTATATAGGGGAATTATTACGTTAATGACATGAGCAAAATGAGTAAAAGCGTAAGAAAAGGAACTAATATCTAAAAGAGGGGCTACAGAGCGCCAAATTACATGTCGCTTCTGTGGAAAAGTGTTCTCGGACCGAGCTTGCTTCGATAATCATCTATTTCAGTTTGTACCTGATTTCTTCACGCCATTTGCTCCACGAAGATTTTTGTCTGGTTAAAATCTCCAAGTGGCACCTTAGCTTTTGATGCTGGAATACAAGCCATGCTCTAAGAGGTAGTAAGTCCTTTCTCTTGTGTTGCATTTTGGCTTTCAATTTTTAGCAAGGTATGGTAGCACCTGTTGCAGATATGAGCGCTAAATTACAGATTAGCCTCAATATACAGATTATATGAAATACGATAGAGCTAATATAAATGAAAATTTCTTGAAAGTTTGTCAGATGAGCTTCTGGAACAGTTCAACAGACATTCCTGTGAGCTCAAATAACATCAGTATAGTGATGTATGCTACTACACTCTGAAAGATGTTTCCATGGAGGTAAAAAAAGAAGACAGATGGCATTATAGACTTACATTGTACGTTGTTTTGAAGAGAGAGTGGGCGGGGCCTGCCGCCATCTTAAATAGCTCAAAACATTAGCAGACAATTGTTTACGATTGCTTCTTGTTCATTGTTTCTGTCATATACCTGCAACAGCTCTTTTAAATACTAAAAATTGCAGCGTTCACATGAATAACATAGTGTCTGGAAGACAATTTCCAACGTTTTTCTGTTCGTTAGTGCTTATTTGCTCTAGTAAAACGACACAATTGTTTTTTTCTTGGTACATTTCGAATAAGCAAGAAGAGAAGATTGTGATGTGAAAAGAATGTCTTCGTAATCCATGAAATTTCACTTTTACTGTATTCATATCGATAGCAAATAAAGCTGGAATTCCGAAACCAATGCTTGTTCACTTAGACCTACTGGTACCACTTGTTCGCTACATTTTCAACTTTCAGCTCGTATGCACATGTTTAAAGATCACGTTTGCAAAAAATCTACCTACGGGTTCTTTGTTAGCACATGAACGTGTGCAACGAGGAAATGAGCAAGGCATGCTACCGTATCTTGTGCATGTCAACAAAGTGAACGCTTTTTGAAATGTCAAAAGTACGGAACTGCATGCAGAATCGGGTTCTTGTTTTATTAGTTTATCAATTTATCTATCTTCTCGCTTTGAAATCTTATCTATGTTATCTATGATGTAACATTCAATGTGTGGCCAATACTAGTAATTTACAGCGTAAAAAGAAATGATATGATTTTTAAACACTTTCTAGCATTACTTTAAGTGTAAGTCAGAGAATGGTCTCTAACGCTTAGAGCCTGTAAAATGGATATTTGCGTAAGTCACCTTTTTTTAGTAATTGCAGCATAACATATGTAACACGTAGGTCTACCTTTTCAACAGTTTTCTTTTCCCAGAATATTTGCCGCCTAGTAACACAGTCAGGTTCTGAGGAATAACCAAACATATTACAATTTGAATGTATGGCTACTTTGATCATCTGCTTGATTTTACTTTTGAATTAACTTTTGAGGTTTTCAAAGTAAAGTATGTAAGCCTATACCATGCATCGTAATGTACCAATAGTTAGTTTCATGATCCACGTATCATTTCTACGATAAATTGTAATGATGTGGAACGAGCCACTTTATATTAACAACTACACTTTGTTGTGCATATGCCTCCATGCTGAACATTTATTTATTCTTTAATTAAAGACAGACGAATGTTAAATCAGTAGTTCCTACCCATCACCATTTACACATTACAATGGCGTAAGATGAGGCCCCGGGAGTAGACAACATACCATTAGAACTAATGACAGCCTTGGGAGAGCCAGACCTAACAAAACTCTACCATTTAGTAAGCAAGATGTATGAGACAGGCGAAATACCCTCAGACTTCAAGAAGAATATAATAATTCAAATCCCAAAGAAATCAGGTGTTGACAGATGTGAAAATTACCGAACTATCAGTTTAATAATCCACGGTTGCAAAATACTAACACGAATTCGTTACAGACTAATGGAAAAACTTGTAGAAGCCGACCTCGGGGAAGATCAGTTTGGATTCCGCAGAAATGATGGAACACGTGTGGCAATACTGACCCTACGACTTATCTTAGAAAATAGATTAAGGAAAGGCAAACCTACGTTTCTAGCACTTGAAGACTTAGAGAATCTTTTGACTATTTTGAGTGGAACACTCTCTTTCAAATTCTGAAGGTGGCAGGGGTAAAATATAGGGAGCGAAAGGCTATTTACATTTGTACAGAAACCAGATGGCAGCTATAAGAGTCGAGGGGCATGAAAGGGAAGCAGTGGTTGGGAAGGGAGTGAGACAGGCCTGTAGCCTATCCCCGATGTTATTCAATCTGTGTATTGAGCAAGCAGTAAAGGAAACAAAAGAAAAATACAGAGTAGATATTAAAATCTATGGAGAAGAAATAAAAAAATTGAGGTTCGCCGATGACATTGTAATTCTGTCAGAGACAGCAAAGGACCTAGAAGAGCAGTTGAACGGAATGGGCAATGTCTTGAAAGGAGGATATAAGATGAACATCAACGAAAGCAAAACGAGGATAATTGACTGTAGTCGAATTAAATTCGGTGATGCTGCCGGAATTAGATTAGGAAATGAGACACTTAAAATAGTAAAGGAGTTTTGCTATTTGGGGAGCAAAATAACTGATGATGGTCGAAGTAGAGAGGATATAAAATGTAGACTGGCAACGGCAAGGAATGCGTTTCTGAAGAAGAGAAATTTGTTAACATCGAGTTTAGATTTAAATGTCAGGAAGCCGTTTCTGAAAGTATTTGTATGGAAGTGAAACGTGGACTATAAATAGTTTAGACAAGAAGAGAATAGAAGCTTTCGAAATGTGGTGCTACAGAAGAATGCTGAAGATTAGATGGGTAGATCACATAGCTAATGAGGAGGTATTGAGTAGAATTGGAGAGAAGAGAAATTTGTGGCACAACTTGACTAGAAGAACGGATCGGTTGCTAGGGCATATTCTGAGGCATCAAGGGAACACCAATTTAGTATTGGAGGGCAGCGTGGAGGGTAAAAATCGTAAAGGGAGACCAAGGGATGAGTACACTAAACAGATTCAGAAGGATGTAGGTTGCAGTAGGTACTGGGAGATGAAGAAGCTTACACAGGATAGAGTAGCACGGAGAGCTGCATCAAACCAGTCTCTGGACTGAAGACCACAACAACAACAATAAGATGAGGCATTTTATATCAACCGATAAGTGATCAAAATTTTTGGTTGCAGCATTGTGAAGCGGATACACAGTTACTCATACGGAGAGCAGCAGGCAGGCACGACGAAAATAGTGTTCCGACCTTCTTCACACGCACATGACCTCTGTCTCGTGCTATTCTAGCCAGAATCTTTTTTAAAGTGACAGAAAACGAATAATTATCGGCAGGAGGAATTTAGCACAAGAGTTGCTGCATCAGCAATCAGCGCTCTCAAGTAGCTGTGTGTTGTGGTGGGAAAGACCGTTAATACAGTGTGGCTCGTATCTCGGAGCGTTTGCGGTTTGGTAAGGCAATGAAAAACACGCGAAGGAAAAGCAAGTACGGGCACTGAGTCTAATAAGTCAGAGGATAGCAACAAAAGAAAAAATCACTGGTTTTTGGGATGGAAGAAAAGTCGTTAGGCAGAATCAAACAATCGGGTGTCCAGGTTGAAATATCAACAATATTCGCTGGTTCTGGCTACTGGAACCGGAGGCAACAGTTGTGTGTACGTGAGTTTTCTATGATTGTATGAATGTGTTTTTCTTCCTTTCTGAAGAAGGGTTTGGCCAAAAGCTGATGCAAACACTCGCATCGTCGTGCCTGTCTGCTATTTCATGCGTTTTCTCTATGGTGCGTAGCAGCCTATTCTTTTAACAATATTATAGGTGTTCCAACTTGTACCTTTCCATTCCTGTGTCTGATATACTGCGGAGGGGTAGTCAAAATCCCTAACTCGTTGTACAGATGTCTACAAGATGATCGTTGATGATAACCACGTCATATTCTTTTTGAGCAATTTGTATCTTCGTTCTTAAAGTTAAGTTATACCTGAACACTATTCTATAAGCCAAAAGTGAATGGAAGTATGAAAAATATAGACAACGGTGGAAACTGAGCATGGGCACGTCAGAGTGACGTCACGAGAAAGTAACACTGCGGTGGGTCAATCTAATGTTTTTGAGCTACATAAGATGGCGGCCGTCGGCTTCTAGTTTGTGACGTAATGACAACTGCCTTTTTTTGTTTTTTACCTCCATGGATGTTACATAGAAATTCAACCGTAACCAATGTGTATTCAGTAGTAAGAATGGTAATTTCCAAGAATGATTGCCTATTGAAGTTGCGGTGTCTAAAAGATAAGATATCACACGTGCGATCGTAAATCGATCTTGCGACTCTGGTGGCGGCCGTTGTGATCAATTATTTGTAATCGTCATTTTTATCTGTTTTCCGTCGTTCCCTTGGTTGCTCTACGTTTACATGCCTCCGCAACGTGTTGTTCAGAATAGATCTCCACTCCTACTGTACTCTCATTGATCTATGGCAGTCCTGCAGGTTTCATGGTATCAGTTCCCTCCAGCACTACTTGAGACATTAGTTGAGTCCATGCCGAATCCTGTTGCAATGTTTCTGCATGCTTGCATGGGCCCTACATGATTTTAGGCTGGTGCACCAGTTTCTTTGGCTCTTCAGTATAAAGTGTCATTTTCTCTATAATTATTTGGATGACATGGTCATTTACAGTAGCACCGTTATGGAACATCTTGATCACTTAAGGCAGGATTTGCAGTGCATAAGGAAAGCCACTCTTACCCTGAAGCCTACAAAAGTTGATTTAACACATCTTTAAATTTCCTTCCCTGGGCACATGTTTCTGGCTCAGGGGGTTAAAACTAATCAGGAAAGGACTAAAGCCATTAATGCTTATCCCTCCCCCCTCCACTCCCTCTGAAAGACAAAAGGATGATAGCGTATTTATCAGAATGATCACTTTCTTCCAAAAATTCATTTCCAGATTTGAACAGCTGGCTGAGCCATTAAATCAACTTTGAGCAAACATTGAGGTTTTTTGCTGTTTTTAGAGTCAACAGGCTGTGTTTGAAGACTTAAAGGTGGCTCTAAGCAATGCACTAGTTCAAGTGATCCCAGTTTTAGAGAAAAGAATGTTTGCTCCTCAAAAAGATGCATCCAATGATGTGGTAAAAGCAGTTTTGTTTCAGAAGACAGATGGGGAACATCAGCTTATTTTTAATGCATTTATGTCTTGTCTATTCCTAAAATGAAATATTTACTTTGTGAATGGAAGGCCCTCACCATTTTATTTGGTTTAGAGAAGTTTTGCTTCTATCTCGTGTATAAATACTTTGCATTAGAGACTGATAATCAAGTCCTGAGCTTAGTTTTGGGGAGATCCCAAAAGACTCTGAGCATAGCCTGTTGGGCAGTCCACATGACTGCACTTAAGTTTAGGGTGAGGCACATAAAAGGGCTCTGATAATGAAGTGGTGGGTGCATCAAGTCGTATGTTTGAGATCCAGCAAACTGCTACCAAGGCTACCATTCTGAGATTTCCTCCTTATTCAAAAATTTATAGGAAAAACATGAGGAGGATAGAATTTGGGGATTATTAAGAGGCAGTTGGAGTAAGGCAACTCAGTGAGGAAACAGCAGCTGATTATAGGATTCTTGAGCTATTGTACCCATAGTGGCAGGAGTGTCTAACATTACAATTTTCTTGTACAGTGGTGTGCTGAGTAATCTTAGCCTTTAGTTATTTTTGGCAAGGATTTCGTATTCCAGGGCCCCTTGATTGGGTATATTCCTTTATGTAATTACATGAATTATGTGTGATAGCTCTGTTTCCTTATCTTATGGTAAAGTGTCCAAATACCAGGAGCAGGCTTCGTAAATTGTATGTGATACGCTCACCTGTAAGAAGCCAACTTTCATCAATGTGGAATCAGTGGTCTCACTACAGGAGAGCCAATCATAATTTCATTATTACTTTCAGTCATTAAAATTTTATTCCATAGTGCTAATGGTAAAGTAACTTGAATATTCAATTGGAAATTGTTTCTCATTTAAACTGTGCAAAATTTCCTCGAAGACCCTCTTATAACTATAATAAGTTCATTCTTTGACTCATTTTCCTCTATCTGCCACAATTTTGATGGAGGATTGCTTGCAAATTAATTTCTTAATTGGTAGATAATTTTATATGAAGCTTGTGTTTTAAATTGTGTCAAATTTCTTTTGTGAAAACCTCTTCTAAATAAAACAATAATTGCTCTGTAGAACTTGATCTTCTGCAATCCCGTACCTTATTGCTCCCTCCTCCTGGCATTGCCATCATCTTTCAGTACCACCAGCTTCTTCTTCTGGAATTACAAAATTATATTTTCCTTCAAAAATAAAAGCTCATCTGGATTTGATGGTGTCTGCAACAGAGTACGAAAGACTTCTTTCTATATAATAGGTACCAAGGTCATCCACAAATTATTTTGTAGGAGGATGGGACCATTGCCATACCTGGGGGTATGGGGTATTTTTAATATTTTGGAAGACAAATCGTGATTTGGTGACTTGTAAGTACCTGTAGAAGAGTTCCATTTCCACCTTTTTTCTCGAAAGACAAACACCTGACTACACTATATTTTTTTCTTTTCCTTTGCCTACAACCTACAACCTTGGAGAGGGGGTGCACAATCCCTCCCTCCCCCATCCCAACCCCCCATTCCCCCCTGTGGCCCCAGGTGTAGGCAGCCCTGATAGGCACTGTCTTTTCTGAAAAAAGTAATGCATCACTAGCTCAGAGAATTTTTCCAGAAAAATTGAAATACACCATTGTTAAACACCTCTATAAGGGAGGTGGCAGCCCATTTCACTAGTACCAACATTTTCAAAAATTTTTGAATTGGTGATGTCTTTTTGAATAATATCCACAGTAAATCACAGTCTGGATTTAGAAGAGTTGCTCAACTGAAAATGCCCTTTACACAGTCACTCATCAAATTTTGTGAGGAGTAAATAAAAAAAATAGCACTGGGACCTCTCTAAGGCACTTGACTGTGTGAATCACAATATTCTCTTAAATAGACTGAGGTTTTGTGGAATTCATGGTACATGTATCCAATGGACAAAGTTACATCTAACCAAAAGAATGCAGAAACTTTTACTTAATAACTCAACCAATGTTCTGCTAACGGGAGATTCCCCAAGGCTCGTTCTTAAGTCCACTGTTGTTCCTTATATATGTAAACAACCTTTTCTCACATATTTAACAAGGAGAAACAGTTCTTTTTTTCCAGATGAGACTAGTGTTGTAATCAAACCAAACACACATATAGCTGCAGAATAAATGGTAACAAATGTTCTTAAAAGTATTGTTGAGTGGTTTTTCAAAAATGAGCTCACTCTGTTTCAGAAAGACACATCGTGTTCAGTTCTGCACATCCAGAGTTAACAGTGATAAGTGAATACAGTTGAGGAAATAAGAAATAGGGTGGAAACTTCAAATTTTTTAGGTGTCCACACTGATGAGAATTTAAATTGAAAAAAAATTGGAACTCCTAAAACAACTTAATTCAACCGCATCTAGTATAAGCATCATTGCAAATATTGGATAATGTCTTATTGAATAATGTTCTGGGGTAACTCACCTTTAAAAATAAAAGTCTTCATTACAAAAAAAGTGCTGTAAGACTAATAATTTGTTGTGCTCACCCATAATCATTTCATAAAAATTTGTTTAATGAGTTAGGCATTTTGACTACTGCTTCTCCATAGGCTAGATTTATCCCATCATGAAGTTTGTTGTAAATATTACACTGTAGTTCAGAAGGAAAGATAATGTACATAATTACAGTACCAGAAGCAAAAATTATCTTTGGTTCTCCACATTAAGTTAATTTTTAGTACCTAAAGGGGTACACAAGGCTGCAACCAAAATTTTAATTTAGTTACCCCTTTGATATGAAACGTCTGACAGAATGAAAGGAAAATTTGAAAATAAAGGGAAAATGTTATTTTTTGACAACTTCTATTTCATAGAAGAATTTCTGTTAAATAGTTAATAAATACTAATAAATGCAGTATTGTAATGTTTAAAAGGTAGTGGGTAGCAATTACTAACTAACATATGTACATAATTAAGGGGGAAGAAGGCTTGTAATGGTCACCATGTGGCCATATTTACAAATTAATGTGTGGTGTGAATGTAAAATAACTTATTCCAAATCATTATGATTTATCACCAATAATACATGGAAAATGATACTAGGTATCTAATTTACCCATAAACTACCTTTGTAGTCAGTCAATGACTCAGGCCTTATTTCCTGGCAGGCTTACATATATTTTGTATGAATGTATGGTGTCTGTTGTTTTGGACATGTCCAAAAGAACAAACATCACACGGAATTCGCAACTGTGATACACATTATATAAATTGAAGGTGGAATGTGGAGAAATGAAAGGGAAGGGAAGGCACTGATGATATCAACTGTAATGGGACTTTATGCAGCATCAGTGGCAACAAGTGAAAATGTGTGCCAGACCAGGACTCGAACCTGGATCTCTTGCAAAGTAGGCAATTGTGTTAACCACTACACCATCTGGACACAGTGTTTATCACAATTGCGTGGCCTATCTTGGTATGCTCACCAGCTGACCCACACTCCAAACCAGTGCCACCTATCCATTGTCCATGTCCTGCAGGCTACCTTATTTTAGATTCCTGTCAGGGGTCAAACTGAAGGTTATGGATTCATTGCCCACTGAGGTGAATCAATTATATGAATGTGTGGTGTCTGTTCTTTTGGACATTCAAATAGTCAAATAGTTTCCTTATACCATTGGCAGCAGGGCAGTGACTGAAAAACTTAGATGAAATTGCAAATTAGGTGAAATTCCCTTACAAGAGGGGTGAAATGCTACCATCATTATGAGTAATGTTAGAAAACTCTTTGATGTAATGCATATTGAAACAGGGCACTTTAAATTAGTTATATGAGTGATGGAACAGCAGGAGCCTACATGCATTAAAGACTTCCACCCAAGTGGTTATTGATGTTATGCAATTTCTGCCCAGTGCCCTGAATGTGTGAGGAACTTAAACTAATGTGAGCAAGCAGGTGTAAGGCAGGGTACATGTTGCATGGGTGTGGAGATTACCACAGATGCTTCATGGTGCTAGTTCATCAAGAACAAGAACCTAAAGGAAATACAAAAATTACCATGAACCGAAGATTAGTTGGTACACAAACTGGAAGGATGAGGTGTAGCTCTAGTTGTGTTACTTTTACCCGTGATTGGATACTGAACTAATTCAGAAACTAACTGATCCTAATGTGGTGTACAGAAATCATATTATTAAATGGAACTCCATATTCACATTGTGGTACTTCATTGGCATGCCCTGAAAGTAATATGTTACCAGCCCATGTGATCAACACATACACTCAGCAACAGTGCAATATAAGCAGATTATAATGGAGAAGTTGTAGTTTTTATTATTTTGTAATTACTATTCATATTGTTTTACTTGTCATAAACAAAAGAAAAACATTATTCTTACAGAGATAGAGAGAGACAGAGTGTCTCTCCTAAGTGCATTTTGTCTGTTTCAACAGATATTTTCAGTTTTGTTTTTTCATTGTGTAACTTGAGTCAGACCAAAGCAAATAGTGCTCATCACATCTTTCATGCTATGCTCATTATCGACAGAAAGCATCAGTTTGTTTTCCTTTACAGATACTTATTTTTAAAGCAGTATTTTATGTGCCCATTCAATAGAATGGTTCCAGATTAGTCTAGCATGGTATTTGTTTTATTGACATGTATTAACAGGGACAGCAAAACTCTTAAGAAAAACCAGTACTCCAGCGGTGACAGTACTGCCCTGCCCAAGCTGACTGCTACCTCCAACCATGCAGTGCTACTGAGTCACTGCCAGGTTGCCATTTATTCGTCACGTTTTACTGCCCCTGTTAATACATAGCAATAAAATGAATATTGGACTAGACTAATTTGGGAATGGTCTATCAAATGGGCACATAAAATTTTGATTTAAAAATAATTTTATTTGTGGTGGGAGCAAACCTACACTTCCTGTCAACACTGGCCATGAATGAAATATGTGACAAGCTGTAATTGTTTGGGCTGACTTCAGTTGCACAATGCAAAAAGGAAATTGCAAATATCTGTTGAAACATGAGAGGAGACACACTGTTGGTGTGTGTGTGTGTGTGTGTGTGTGTGTGTGTGTGTGTGTGTGTGTGTTTAATAATACATAGTCTAGGTTGGAATATCAACAATAGTATGAAAAGTATGGATTGCATACAGGTGCAATGGAAAGACTGTTACACATTGAACTATCACCAAAGTCTTCTTCAGAAAAGAAAACATCCCCCCCTCCACACCCCCCCCCCCCTCCACACACACATCTAATATACAGTGGAACTTCCATTTTATGTTCTCTGATTTTATATTTTTCATGATTCTATACCATAAATTCGCAAAAAACTCATAATATCAATGCTAAAAATTCCCCAATTTTAGTTTTCTTCCTAGTTAGATTTACCTCAATTCTACATTATACTTGACTTCTAGCTTTACTTCGTCCAGTTCCTATTGATGTCTGATGTGACTGAATGTTATAAGTGACACAAAAGACAGATGGTTCACACTGTGGATAGTGGTAGAGCTAAGAGAATATTTTAGGCCATTGTGGTGAGGGGAGACATGACAGAGAAAATGCTGACATAATTCACACTCGGTGCTGCCAACACAACTTGCAATGTTTAGCTTCAACACACAGTCATGATACAGCTACTACTAGGTTGTATTGGAAAAACAGGTCAGTCGATGTGAAGTGTTCCAGACCAAGCCAGTATCTTTTCTTGTGCCACTTATAACTCAGACTCATCTGTTTGCTTGTGCTTCCATTGTACTGTATTCAGGAACAATATCAATCATCAACCTTTTAAATTCAAACACTGAGTTTCGAGGAATGTGCTCGGTCAGAATCAAGGAAACATCAGTCATTTCCAGCTAGTGAGCTCTTACTGGCTAGTGACTTGTTACGTCACCAACAGCCAGCACAGCCACCACACCACTCCAACACCCGTAATAAGTTTATAGACCTTAACATATGAAACACTGAAAATTCTTTATACTGCTTTATAAGGTATCTACAGACAAAGGGGCTATAAATCAATGTCAGTACAAGAATTTCATTCTTCTCCTCCCAGGCAGTTATTTTACCAACACTCATAATGTCAACTGACGTAATCAAATCTCAAAGTCATAAACGAACAAGAAAGAAATTCCAAAATTTTATGTCATATTATAGACCTATTATTAAAAAAAGTGAGTTTTGCCACTCATAATACTGCAGGATACATAACTGGAAAGACTACTAATTCTGATAATTATATACAAGGTAATTGAGCCATTTCTCTGCACACTACTGCCACAAATTACGCCTAAAAACACTTATTTTGAGGATTCTTTTATTTTATATTCAACTTGAAAATAGCAAAAATTGATAGTCTACATTGTGAAATAAAATGAAAACTGTGAAATACGGTGAAAACCTGCTACATTACAACAAATCAGATGTTTGTTTTCCACCTGCAGTCAATAGCTGTATGTACTAATGCAGTGGCTTCTAGCATATAGGGTGATAAACAGCAAGCTTACCTGGTGGCTTGTTCCAAACAAACAATGACTGATGTGATCAGTGTATAGCAAATGGACTGACCACAGCTTCCACTTAGGTTTAATTTATATAGTTAAACCTCAAATGGGCTTCAGTACCATGCATTAATTTTACTTACAGTAGTTCTGCTCAGAGCCTATCGACAGAATCCGGAATGTATCGTGCCTCTACCAACTGGACCCAGTGTAGTCTACACAACTTAATATGCGTGGCACCACAATTAACAGGACATGTTCAATAAACAGTTGTTGACCATTGTTGCAGTCCTCAATGGTGTTTAATGTGTTTTGATGGCAGACAGATTGTTATAAATGCAACGGATAGCTGGGGCAGAGAAACACTGAAATCACAGCAGGCTTAACTTTATTTCATATTCATTGATATAAATAAGCACATGTGAAGGAAAACTTGTGTGTATGTAGGTGCTTTCACAAAACCTGTTGTATTTATACTACTGCACAAGTGCTATCATATTATAGACATGAAGTTACTATATGAGTATGCTAATATCTTCAGTGAATTTCCTGAAGACTATGAAAACTCAGTTTTTTTCTACTTCACACATACAGTCAGCATCCACCAACATCTTCTGTTCGATATTTTCAAATTAATTAATTATATCATTCATCTGTAATGAGAAAGAAAGTTACTTTTTGCACTTATCGTCTTATCAATCAAATTTGGGTAACACACAAGTGATGTTATTTCGTATAGAGATTACTCTCTCTATATTAGTTGTTTGTTTGATAATATTATTTGTTAACTTATCAGGTAATTTCTTTTCACTGCAAAAATATTCATTTATGTAGTGATTTTCATCATGTTTCCAGTTGTAATTATTCTTCCCATAGTACTGGAATAAATTATTTCTAATAAAATACCTTTGGTAAATAAATACTTTGCTTTTCCCATAGGGTTTAAATAGAAGAGAAAAATATATATTTTTTTAGTTCATTTGTTTCGATGATGCAACATCAGATCAGTTTTGGAGCAAGTAGCAAAATGGTGTTTTATGCTTGACTGTAATAAACTTATTTCTCTTCCAGCCATGCATACAGTCCCTGCCTTTGAGTACTCCAGTATTCCCCACCGAAATATAAAAATAAAACAGGAACTAATTGCCACCACCACTAACTGCCATTACCACTTTTTACCCTATTTCTTACACAGCAGAGCAGAAACACATCCACTTCAGACATTGTCACCTGGATATCCCCATAACTGATCACAAAAAGCAGCAGATAGTTGAAGCAGCCTAGTCTTTAAGTTTTAAATAACTCAATTTCTTGCTTCCTATAGTTCCAAAATATCTACTTTCAAACTGTGTAGCAAAGTAAATAAACGAATGTTTTCTATGTGCAGTTGACTATTGCACACATCCTTCTACTACATTTTATAATATCCTGAAAACATTAGTGGTAGCATCCATTTCACCAACAAAATACCAAGCTGAGTCTATTTTAGCGCTCTAATATAACCTTACTACCACAACATCAAAAGTGAAAACAGTCATTTTTCTCATTAGATGTGTGCTACCAATGGGTTAGCTATCAATTCCTTATAATGATCCACACAATTACCAATCCCACAACTTTCCTTTGATCATATCTCCAAACTCAATCAAGATATATTGGTTATTTCCTTAGTGATCAACTAATGATCATTATTTCCTCCCCAGCATAATATTCCGTTACTTGGATTAAATTTTATTTCTTTAAGTATTCTCTCCTAATCTTGGAGAAACAGAAAAACTTAAAAAGAATTGAACTCAACTATTGAATACAGCGAGATGTACCCACATACACCCCAAAGAAAATGCTTTTGTGTTACCAACTAGGTTACCATACTCTGCCAACCAATACACACAGTTGACTGCAAACCCAAAACTGAACTGTCTTAAAAATTCATTTCTGGTCCTCAAAAACTAGAGGAACAACATTATTTGCACTTTTTGACAATGTTAGTTGCAAGTTATGGCCACTAGTAGCCTGCCTGGTGGCCAGCTTTGTAGCTGTGGGCATTCATTAGTATTTGTGTCACACACTTTAGCATTCCTTCATTAAGACAATATGGAGGCACCTGGTTCTCCTGTAAGCTTCTACAAGATTATAATAAAATACTCTTATTAATGAACAATATAAAAACAGCACGATCTACATAACTTAAACAATAAAATTTCTTTAATATTATAATGGCACTAGCATGGTTTCAGCCTCTTCCCTCCCCTTCTAGGTAGCTCCACAAGTTCATCACCTCAGAGCTGAAAACTTTTTGGGTATTGAACTTTGTTAAACTGCAAAGAGTACACACCACCACTTTTAGTTTCACTTTCCTTGTGTTTTTTTCTCTTTTATAATTTAAAATGATTTTTTTAATGATGACCAGCTTCTTAACTCTTCTGTTCATATATTCCAAAAACTAGGCCAGACCATACAATCAATAACAGTGTAGTGGCAACACATGTCACAGACCTCATCCTTCCACCAATTACAGTTCAAAAGAACATACTCATATAAGCACAGTCCTTTCGTACAGTCACTACACATATTTAGTATGGCACAGGACAATAACACATCTACAAGGTGCAAACAAATAAACACAGTTCTTGTTACTATCAGTCAAAGAATTTCATGAAGATATTGAATGACACATAGATTCTAACTGAAGCAGATCTTATCAATTGCAGGCTAACTTTCATGCATTTCACTTCATAATAAGATCTCAGTAGCTGTGAATTCACACAGATAACTACTAATGCCAAACTTTGCATAAAAAGTTCTCAATTTACTTGCCACGTCAAATTTGGATAAAATCCAAAGCTTTCAATGACTACCAGCGGCTGAGATTATCAGTGGAGTAGAACAAGCGGTTCGGCACCTTCCTGAAGAGGCAGCAGATGAGGTAAGGCTTGCCACTAGTCAGATTTTAGCAGCAGCCAAGCCTCCTGAGTCCAAAGTAAGCAGAGTGGAGAAACTGGCATTGAAATCGTTGGGGAAGGATGAAGAGTTAATTGTGCTACCAGCTGACAAAGGGAATGCCACAGTTATCCTCAATGCTACCAATTATCATAAGAAAGTGGCCCTATTATTGGAAGATACCACATACCATATTCTTAAATGGGATCCCACAGCAGCACTTAGTAGAAAGACAGGGGAACTACTGAAGAAGTCTGGCCTCCCAGAAGAACTACTCAAGAATCTACGACCAATAGCATCAAGGCCACCCAGGTTATATGGTCTACCCAAGGTCCATAAGGATGGGGTCCCATTGAGATCTATTGTTAGTGCTACTGGGTCTCCTACATACTGGTTGGCAAAATACTTAACCAAATTATTAGCACCTGTAGTCGGCCACTGTAGTCATCATATTAATAACTCAAAAATGTTTGTTGACATCATAAAGCAGATGAGGATAGGTCCGAATGACATCATGATCAGCCTAGATGAGGTCTCTTTGTTTACAAAGGTACTGGTGGAAGATACGTTAAAACTGATGGCTGCTCATTTCTTTTCTGAAATACTGAAGTTATTTCGACCCACTTTGATGACCACCTATTTTTTGTATGGTAGAAAATATTATGAAATGACTGATGGAACAGCCATGGGTTTGCCACTGTCACCAGCCATAGCTAACTTTTTCATGGAGGATTTCGAAGAACGAGTGTTGAACAGTGCTCCCTTATGTCCATCTTGCTTTTTCAGGTATGTTGACGATACATTTTTAATCTGGCCACATGGCAATGAGGCACTGCAGCAGTTTGTTGATCATTTGAATGGTATACACCAGAACATAAGATTTACATTGGAGGTGGAGAAGGATGGGAAGTTACCCTTCTTAGATGTGCTGGTGGAGCAAAAACCAGATGGATGCCTGGGACATTCTTTGTACAGAAAACCGACACATACAGATTCATATCTAAATGCATGTAGTTTACACCACCCAGCTCAGAAGAGAGCTAAACTGAATACCTTCGTACACAGAGCAAGGACTATTTCGGACAAGAATCATCCCAGCTCCGAGATCAACCATCTGATGGTGGTATTCAGAAAAAAATGGATATTCTGATCCTGATATTGGATCTATTCTGGTGAAGAAACCTAGGAAGGACGCTATTCGAACAGATCAAGAGGACGAACGCATCGCGCAGGTACAATTCTGCGGTGCAATGACAAGCAAGATTGGTAGAGTCCTGAGCCGGAGGGAATTAGACCAGTCTTCCGGCCACCCAGGAAGATTAAGGAAATGACGTGATCCGTGAAAGATAATCTCAGCCTGAGAGTCCCGGGAATTTACAGCATTCCTTGTGAGTGTGGCAAAAATTATGTGGGCCAGTCTTTAAGAACAGTTGCCGATCACTGTGTGGAACATCAGCGTCACCTGAAATACATGTATCTAGAAAAATCAGCGGTGGCTGAGCACAGTTTGTTAAATAAACATAAGACTCTATTCGATGAAACAAGAATACTTGCTCCACTTCAAACTATTGGGACTCTGTCATCAGGGAAGCAGTTGAAATTATACTATGTAAAAATAATTTCAACAGACACTCCGGATATACACTCAGTAAGGCATGGAAGCACGCAGTTGATAAAGAAAGAGCACAGAGGGAGGCTTCTTACATTCCTTGCACTTCTCCTCCTGTTGCAATGGATGACACTGCAAGCAATGCTGGATAAAGCGCGCAAACAAAATCTACGGACATAGAGGCCACCAACTCCATACGCGCTGTTTTCACCGTGACGTCATCCAGCCAATGAGAAGCTGTCCACTGCTTATAAAAGCAAAAGCCTCACCAGTCCACGACAGTCATTTTGACCCCTGACAAAGATGACGGAGGTGGTCATCAAAAGCTCGGGATTTTATCCAAATTTGACGCGGCAAGTAAACTGAGAACTTTTTATGCGAAGACTCCGTCGTGTAAGACTTTGTAGTCATAATGCCCAACTTTGATACACTTTCTGTAATGTGTGCTACAAACTTTCATTGAGATCTTATCCTGGTGGTTACTTACGCAGAGTCACACAAACACATCAACAAATGACAATGCGAGGCACTACATGATGTTGCCACTAAGATCCCCAGGCCTGGGCTGCAGATCTATAACTGTCAGATGAGCTACATGTTCCAACAGTAGCTTGGTTTATATAATATATGGTTAGTTAACGAAGGATTACAGAATTATTTAGTTTGCCTCCACTATTAAATACCTATTTACAAGTACAGTTTTCATGTTTGAAATTATGTTAACTTATACAACTTCTTGATTAATGACTTAATTTAATAACGGAGTTCAGGAAAATTAAGGCTACTGAAGTATAATGTCGACTTTGAGGATGAAACAAGTACAACAATTTAGACAGCAAAAATAATTTTGAGAAGTATGGATTGTTAGTCTCCACATAGATGAGGACCTGAGTCGTGAACAGACGCAATGAAAAGACTGCTAAAAATTTAACTTTCAGATGTAGAAGTCCTGCTTCAGAAGCAGGAAGGACTCACACACACACACAACAGTGCACACAAGAACGACTCAAACATGCACGATGACTGTCTGCGGCCACTTGGACTCAACTGTGAGCTGTACCTGCATCTGCTGAGAGCAGCAATCCATGGTAGGTGGTGGGGTTAAGGAGGAGGCATGGGGAGGGGGAGGGTGTGAGATAGCAGGGTATGGGTGGTGGAAGGCGTTGTGCTCCCACACACCCTCTGTTCAGCAACAAAGGAGCATTCCTCTTGTTTCTCAGTACCATCCAGGATTGGAGCAACTGAATAACATTCTCAGTCAGGGTTCTGGCTGCCTCTTGTCATGCCCTTGCCAATCCCACTGCGGTATTCCATCACCTATCAAACCTAAACGATATCCTCGTCCATCTGTAATCCACACCTGCTCCGCACTCATTACCTCATGGTCCATGTCCCTGCTGTAGACCTATATGCAGGGCCTATCCTTTACATCCTCCCATTACCACTTACTCCAGTCATGTCACAAGGTTCTCCTATTCCACCAGTGGCAGGGCTACCTGTGGAAGCAGCCATGTGATCTACAAAGTAAGGTGCAAGCAAAGTGCTGCTTTATAGTGGGCCTAACAATTAACAAGCTGTCTCTCTGCATGAATGGCAATTACCAGACTGTGACCAAGAGACAACTGGACCACCCGATTGCTGCATAACATGATGTGCTTCGCTTCAGTGACTGCTTCACACTGTATGCCATCTGGATTGTACAAGCACCAGCTTTGCTGAATTGTGCATGAGGGAAATGTCCCTGTGACATATCCTTCATTCTTGTAACCCCTCCTCCCCCCTCTCCCCCCCCCCCCCTCCACACCTGCCTCCCGTGACAAGCTTTACTGGTCCCTGTCCTCCAGCCCCTTCACTGCTTGTCAGACTCCAAGACTATGCAAGCTTTTTATTCCATCAATGCATCTACTAGTACTTGGCCCTTCTCCACATCTCTCCTCTATTTTCTCCCCTTCCCTCTCCACCAGCACAGCCTCCCGACTCTGCACCTGGCAGTCCTATTCTGTTCCCATTATGCACCTGCTCACTTCCACAGCAGCACATCTTCCCATCCCATTGGCTACTATTCTTCCCCCTCTGCATCCCATGCCTTTTCCTTAACCCCATCACCCATCCCGTGTTGTTGCACTTGATGGATGCAGGTGTGGCTTGCAGTCACACCTGCCAAGTGTGTGCAACTCATGCTTGTTTGAGCATGTGTGTGTTCCCTACTTCTGAAGGACTTCTTTGTCCAAAAGCTAAAAATTTAGCAGTCTTCTCAATTTGTCTGTCTGCGACTCAATGCCTCCTCTATATGGTGAATAGCAATTTGTCCCTTTCATATTGTTGTTACTCCATTGTGGAATTTTTCAATTGTTTAAAAAATAAATTAGCTTATGTTGAAAATTTAATTACAATTACCATTTAAATCAATTAGTTTTTGGAAACACAAAGATGGTTACTGGGAAATGCGGGCTGAGTACTTTCTTCTGAGTGATTCCAATACTCTTGAACTAACGATTACTCCAGTTGAATATCTGCATTAGGTGGGGATATAGTAATTTCAGTTGTGCATTACTTTTAACGGACATGGTTTTAAACATAACTAACTATATCAGTACAATATGCAGGTTGAATTAACCACTTGTGTAATAAATTATTGGGGGATTTCATGGACAGTATTGTGGCAATTTTGAGTATATGCAATATACGTTCAGTATGTTTAATCAGTCACAGTGAAATATAGAAGGAAAAAGAAATAGGAGTACAACAGCAGACGGAGAGGTTCAACCTTACAATGTTTTAGAGCTCAGCCTTTCTCACATGATGCATTACTTTAATCTTTTCTCATTACGTAGCTTCCTCCTCACACTACCTTAGTACAACTAAAATTTGCATATTAACAAAAAATATACTTATTCTTTCCTCCATTTAGTTTTTATATACCTAAGAATATGTTCCAGAAAGGTCTTAATTATTATTTCTTATTGAAATGCATAATGTATTTGTGTAAATAAATGGTCTGAGATGATTTTCCATGAAACTAAGTTAGTCTCTCATTAATATCAGCCTGCTTGAGGGAGGTTACTATGAACTTCTACACCACATTTCATCCTTTGTTTTATTGTTTGCCTCTAAACATATCCAAAAGGGCAAATAGCTGCATAACTGGTATAATATACAACACAAAAGGGATTCCATGATAAGGGTTCAGAGGCCACTTGAGTGTCATTGTGATCACAATTCTTATCACAAGCACATTTATTCTCTCAGTCTTTGTAAAACCTCTGTGTATATTGCCATTTCATACTCCAAAACTAAATTATTAATTTTAAAACTTTCCTTCAGTACATACTTAAAACTATATGATGAAAAAACAATTCACAAGATATTAGTCATTACATCAATTCAGCCAGTAACATAAGGAAGTTTCCTTTAGAAGAAATAAAACTATTTACATGCCTCAACTGGGTGCCTCCTCCAGTGTTGTGTTCTCATTTTAACAATTTTTGTTTCTCCTTACTTCAAGCATTTACCCATCCTACAAGCAGTACCCAAATTCTTATAACTTTTCTCCCACAAATGGAACTATAATGGTCGGAACAGTCAGTCAACCCATCACTGGTCAGTTAGCTTCACAATAAATAAGTGTTGTCTAGGTGGTTAACAAGGAGAGACTCATAGTGACATCAAGAAAGAAATGTAAAGTTGGAAAAATTTGCCCAGGCACACTAATTAACAGGAAGAAAGAAATGGTATAGAAGAAAAACTGAGGAGATTAGTGCTGAAGATGAAAAGAAGATAGTTTCTCAAAGAATGATTCCTTCCCACCCACTATCCCAAAGACTCTCTTTCCAGGTCATACTTCGGTGGTGAGACTGAGAATAGTGGCAAAAATCGACCATGCAGATTGGTACTACCGCCTTCATGGCCAAAGGTCCCAAAATTTAGCTTTGATTTCTCATCACTGAACATCCACTATCAGTATACCTACAGCTACTCCTCTTCAAGCTATTAAGAGTGTATCTCTCTCTGTCTTAAAATTTTCATACAACTGATGTTGACCTTTCAGGTACACCAGTAATTTCTCTCCCAAACATGTACCTGACTAGCAAAGTAAGGAATACTTTATGCCTCTACACTTCTGTCTAGAAATTGATAGACAGCTTAAAACCAAAACAATCAAGTCATACAAATCCACCTATAGATATTTGATACCAAATGCTTGAATGGGCAAATGGTATGGACGCTATTTTCTCCACTATTTGTCCAAGGCTTTGATAAACATATTGTGCAACACTTTACCCAAAACACCTACCAATCCACAGTTTAAATTTCTACTTCTTATAGTTGCGAGATATCCTTGCTTCTACTGCTAACTCCTTACTTTTGTTATTAGCACCTATTTTTCTGTTCCACATTGATTTGCCCATTGCTGTCTCAATGGACAATCTAACCTAACTTCCCAATTTCTTCACTTATTCCAACCACACATCGACACAACCTTCAGCAATCCTTAACAGTCCAATTCAGTTGTCATAAATGGTATGAAATCTGCATCTACTGGATTCACTGAAAGTACTTCTTTATTGCCTTCCTCAGTGATCACAACTTTTTTTCTGTTGTGAGGTAGATTGCACCTGTCATCAGTATTACATGCAGACAATCTGACTAAAGTATAAAACAACTTCTTTTGCATTAAATACAATACCACTCAAAAAGTTAATCAAATGTCAAGCACTATCAGCATACACAAAAACAGGATCAAAGATCAAGGAAACAAAGATTGTTGTACATTCCAGATAACAAAGATGAGTCAATTACAAAATGTTTGCACTAGGACTGGTGTCAATTTGGTATTTATTGAAGTCGGCATGTCACATGACTTCCCCCCTCCCCACCGTTTCCTTTCAGCACTCTGGAGATCAGGATGTGACAAAACTGTGACGTGAATGGATGTGCACCTCATGTTGCTTCCTGCCTCTCTAAGGAATTTTGGAGAGGCAAACAACTGTATAGAGGCTGAATGCTGGGGCAGAATGCAACTGGCCCCTTTCTCATCGTTACTCTGTCACTGTGGAGCAAGTAGAAGCTAGAGATGAATTGTTGATGACACTACTCACAGTCACCAGTATATATGTTGCAGGGGGTGTGAAATGGCATCAGGCGGAGTGTTTGAGCCATCTGATATGGTCAGCTGTCGACCAACTTCTGTATCTCCCCTGTCTGCAAGAATATATAAAGATCAGAGGGGTCTGGAAGATGACATGACCTTCAGTACCACCTGCTTTAAATCCTGCCACAGTTCTAATGTTTCTGTTGTCAGTTCCGGCAAAGGAAATATTGGCAGAAGTGCATGCTAAACATTATGGGTGCTGCATCATTCATATAATTTAGTCGTAAGTGTTCGATTGATATGGTGTTTTGCTTACCATTTTTCTCAGTGATAGACTTGTTTCCTCTTCTTATTGCAACTCTAAATGGTCCTGAATGGGGCAGAAAGAGTGGAGGTAGATGGCATCGTTTTAGAGCTTAACAGACTCAACTTGTTTAAATCTTTATGTATGAAAATCTCTCTGCCACCATTGCTGACTCTGTTAAGTGGCATGAGAGGGTTCATATGTGAACACAGCTGATGGATGAAGGTTCAATCTTCTTGAGTCAGTGGATGGAATGGCAAAGCAAGAAGAAATCACCCAGTGTCCATAACTGCTCACCACGTACCATGCGTGTGGGTGAACAAATAATATTTCCAAAACTGGAGCGCGAGACCCCAACATCTCCAATGGTAAGTGTCAAATCAGCCTCTGACTTCATGGTGTGTTGCATATGCTTTACCATCCCATGGCTATCTGGTTGGTAGCTAGTAGTGCAGATGTCCCACTTCCACAGAGATGGCTTAATTCCTCAAAAAGCTGCACGTCAAATTGTCATCCTCTGTCAGTTGTGATTGTTTGTGAGATCTGGGAGCTGAATCTCATGAACAAATACTGCACTGTGGCTTGGGTCACTGACTCTGCTGGTATGTCAGGAATAGGTACTGCTACTGGCCACCTAGTGCAACAGTTGATCATGATAAGTAAATACCGGTATCCCCCTGACTATGATAGAGGCCCTATAATGTCGATGTGAATGTGAGTGAACCTCGACTATGTATGGGGAATCCGTCCTCCAGTGTGAAAGTGTGTCTATCTGTTTTACTGCATTGGCAACTCTTGCATGCACATGCCCATGTGTGACAGTACTTCTGTTCAAATAGCCAAACCAGTTTGTTAGCAACAAGCTTGACAGAAGCTCTGATGCCAGGATGTGCAAGGTTGTATTAGACACTGAAAAACTCACACCACCACTGCATAGGGATGAAAGGCCATTGCATCACACCAGTTATGTGCACCAAATTCCTTAGCGTATGCCCCGCATTGGCACATGCTGTAGCTGTAAGGCCATCAATTTTGGATTAGCAGAAATATGTTGAAGGAATGCATCATTCCCTTGATCATCCGCCACGAAAAAGCAGTTGATCATGCTCAGTCCTGTGGAGTTATGGGCCAGACAGTCCACCACAATGTTGTTTTATCCAGCTATGTGTTATATGTTGGTAGTACTCTGTGTGATGGATTGACTCTATCTGCATTGGTGAGGCGAGTTGAGCTCCGTCACCTGGTGAAACATCAAGTACAGAGGCTTGAGGTCAGTAGGTGTCTTGGAATGTTGGACTTCTACACAGGGTCAGATGTGCTTGATGGCTAAATAGGTGGTAAGCATTTCTCTACTGAATGTGCTCCATTACTGTTTCAGTGCAAATAAAGTTTGTGAGAAGAATGCCAGTGGTTGCCATTTGCCAACCACACATTGCTACAACACTGTTCCAATGGCTATCTGACTAGCGTCCACCATCAGTAAGAGGGAAGTACCAGGAACTATACGTATCAACAAAGTAGCTTTGGCTAGTGCTTCCTTGAAACACAAGATCCCTTTTCTACTGTCAGATGTATTGTTTCTGCCCAGCGGCCTGTTGATTGGCTCATGTATTGCAGCCAATGGAGGTAAATGTCACCTGTAGTAGTTGTATCCCTGTAAATCTGTGGAGACCTTCCAAGATAGTCAGTAATGGCATCTGCTGAATAGCTTCCATCTTTCCAGGCAAGGGGAAAGAGCCCTGGAGATAGCATAAACTATAAAATTCACTTCTTTTTTTAGTAATAAGATGCTTATCACTGTTGATTACAATGCCATAACTCTCTAAGCATTCAAATAGCAATTGTAAGTGATCAGTATGCTACAGCCATGTCTCAGAAAATTCTAATATGTTGTCCATATAGCAAAAAATATGTTTAAGTCCTTGCAGCACCTCGTGCCTGAAGCACTGACATGTTTGAGCACTGTTTTTTAGTCTGAAAGGCATAGAACTACATTCAAACAGTCCCACTGCTGTTGTGACAACTGTATTGTGTTTATCCATTGAAGCCATTGGAATCTGAGGATATCCATTTGCACCTGGGCACTGGACACAGTGCTATTAAAATCTGCTATGGTAGGGACAGAATACCTGTCAGGAATGGTTTGGCATTCAAGTGAGTATAGTCACACAGTCTCCAAGAACCTCCTTCTTTCACACCATTTGGAGTTGTGATGTACAGACATTGCAATATCTTGTGGTGGTACTATCAGTAAGCATTTTGTCACACTCTGTTTGTGCGGCCAGTAGTTTATCTGCTGATAACCAACACAGCAGTGCAGAAGCAAGCTGCCCTTGTGCGGCCCAAATGTGATGTGGCATAGAATTGCATTGTTTGTTTTTTACTACATCCAGGTCTGTAAGTGTGGGCAGTTGCTGAACCAGTTATCATCCCCAGTTGTTGTGACCTTGGCAGTCAGCACTGTTGTGTAATTATAATTATTTTTGTGTGGCCTGGAAGGATAGCATATCTGTTGCAGTGTGTTTTGTATTATGCAGTACAGCCTGTGGAAGAGCCACTTGAGCTTTAATGGTTGCATTTTCCTTTTGCAGTTTAGCAGTTAACATTTGTACTTCCTTAGATTTCAAGATGCTTCCTGCATTCTGTCAAGAATAGCAGCAAATATTGTAGTACCAATGCAGAGACCACAGTATGCTCGGATATATTCATTCAGTGTGGGATAGCATCATAGGACAATACATGACCAAATGAGGGAAAGAGACAAGGAATGGATGTTACTTTCACTAAAAAGCAGTTTATTAAGCTGGTATTTGGTGAAAATAATGGAAGAAGTCAGCACCAGTAATTACATCAGTCACATTGGCCACTACAAATGTCCACATAGGGTGGAAATAGTCGTCTAAGTGAAGAGCCAACACATTTTTCCCACATGTGCAAATTCTACAATTATTCACCACTGTGAGCTGAGGAAATGTTGTATTTGTTGGATGCTCATCTACACCCGTAGAGTACACACTAATTTCTGATCCAGTGTTGATAAGAAAACGTTCACCAGTCATATGTCCTGTATGGAAAGATAACATGAATAGTTAACCGCAGACACTGTGACTTCTTGTGTTTCGCAAGGTACTTCCTAGCAGTTGCTGTTGAAGTTAGGGAACTACAGGACCTTGTACATGGCCTGGGAGCATTGTCAAATTGTCTGCGGTACCAACACCAGCTGAAGCCATTATATTCATTATTATTCTCTCATCTTCAAATCATTTCGATCTAGAATTGAGTCTTGTTAACTCCATAGCCGGCTGGATAACTGACGGTTGTGGTTGCTGGCTGCTGTAGCAGCAATGCCAGGTGCAGTTGAGGCTGGTTGTATCTTTGTGAGTGTATATGCACAGTTTGGGGCCATCTGCCATAACCTTCTTAACTGATGTGCACATAATCTCTCCACTGAACATAATTTCAGTTGCATTAGCTTTGTGTGTAGTTCATCCAGAGATAGGTCAGCTAATGCAGAAATAATGACTATAAGACTGGCTGGTAATCTGCGTAAGCAGAAGAGTCAACAGTTTGTTGCCAGCCATAGCAATTGTAAAATTTGAGAAGGGAGCTACCAGCACATGCTTCACATTCTATAATTTCGTGGGGACATTATTCTAGTGGCAGAACAAAATGCTGCAACAAGGTCTCTTTGAGTACTGTATGTGACTGTTGTTGCTGTATGTTGTCAACATGCTCAGTCACATTGAGGCCCAACTGTGACACAACCACTGTACATTTATCTGAGTCGGCCCTAATTCTATGCTGACTTGGCTCTCATTCTATGTTGACTTGTTTCCACCTTTCATCTACTAACTGTACCCAAACATTATCTAATAACCTTGTACTCAGAATCCCAGTTAAAAGCAACTCATTCGTTGGTTCTTTTAAATACAAAGCTTAATTGAGATGGTATTGTATAAAATACCTGTAGTCATCATAGCTGTCATTGAATCTCTGGGGGCCTAATAATTCATGTCTCAGTTTTTTCTGTGCATTCTTAAACCAAAACTTGGCCTTGAAAGCTTGTGTAAAGTCTTCCACAGTTGCAAACTTACTTTGGTTAAGCATAACCAAGTGCGAAATTTCTCCTTCTAGGTGACTAATCATAAATGTAATACTTTTATCAGTGTATCATGATGTGTGCAAAATCTCTTGAAAAGATTTTAAGGTGGATACATTTCACCATGTGGTGTAAAACAAAAAAAGTTATATCAGTTTTCCTTCCTAATCTCATTTCTTCACCACTGTGTAATTTATTTTCAGTGACCATACATTTAACATTACTAGTACTACATTAACATTGTGACCTGTAGACCTTGACTGAATTTATGGAGTTACACTCATGATTATTACTTTTCTCCTTACTACATGAATTGAAAGATACAAATGTTTCTCCATTGAAAATTATTTCTAGGCCAAAATTTCCGTCTTTACTGTAAAAATAAAGTCTTTCATTGGAGTACTGAGCTGCTTTACTTTCGCAGTCACATATTCTTTTGCCTTCCATAGCTTGGAATTAACATTATTTCCTACACTTTTAGTCTATACTTGCACTTATTTACTATCGCCACCAATTTGTAAAAACTTTTCTGTTGTCTCACTCCTAAATGTCTTAACATTGTAGTGTAATTTATTACATTTTTCATCCATTGCTCTGTAACAGTAAACCAATGGTCACATCCTGAGATTATTTTCATTTAGCAGTTTTATCAGCAAGTGAACTTAATTCTTGTACTTTCTCTTCTAAAGCTGCTATCTTATTATTAAATAGATCATAATTTCTCTTAAGCTCTTAATAATGTCTTCTCTCTCTTTTTACTTCTCCCAGTCATTGTCTTTCTTTAAAAACTCATTTCTCTTTTTGTCCTGCAATTAACTGTTGTAACATTCCAAATTTTCATCCATTTGTTTTATACACTACATACCACTTCTTATTTTAGTTCATGAACCCAGAGCCTTCGTTGTTTATACAACACAACATGTCTCAGTGTCTATTACCCCAAATCTACAATTAGTGACCTCTAATCCACTCTAATAAAAAAAGAAAAAAATCAACACCTTTCTTATCTCAACTATCAACATTTAACTATGGACAGAGGAGAAAATAAGCATCATTTTGTCTGCTCCACCAATGCATAGTCTCATAGTATCACAGTCATGAGGACTTGAAGTTGTGGCAGCTCTTGGTGGTAAATTCTTGTATGTCTCAATCAGTGACTTTATTCAGCTTCCACTGCACCATCCCAGCCCCCATTTCTTCCTTCATATACTTATATGATTAAGAATAAACTCTGTACTAATATCTTTAGCACCATGGAAAGTGAAAATTTCCCTGCTTCACATAACCGTATACCAGTACTTTGGAATCCGTATTTAGAAAATAATAATTATTTTGTTTTTCTGTAAATCATACTCATCATCTTTCTTCTGTCAATCAAAATTCACCAAAAAATTTATGTTATTTCGTTTTGTTTTCTGTATCAGGTTTCCATCTGATAATTTTATGTGGTAATTTATAACATAACTTTTTTTAATTATGTATCGGCCTGTGTGGCTGACCGTTGTGTAGTCACCAATGAATAACATGATGGTTTTCTTTCCATCAGGATGTTGAGTATGAAAGACCTCAGGGAATGGGTAATGGCATCTTTGCTGATGGCAAAGCCAGAGAATCCTCTCAGAGGATAAACAGCTTTTATTGGCAGCTGATTCTATACAACAAAGTTGGCCACTGCCTGTAGCTGGGAACTGCTTAAGTGGCAGAAAGTGATGACTGAAATGGTTTTGGGGTTTTTCCCTTATGACTCAGGAACTGTGCAATTTTTGTCAAAGTTCACTATTTACAAACATTAAGAGGATAAAATTTCTATCAAAACAGGTCTGAGTAACCAAATGGTTCAAATGGCTCTGAGCACTATGGGACTTAACATCTATGGTCATCAGTCCCCTAGAACTTAGAACTACTTAAACCTAACTAACCTAAGGACATCGCACAACACCCAGTTATCACAAGGCAGAGAAAATCCCTGACCCCGCCGGGAATCGAACCCGGGAACCCATGAGCAACCAACCATATGTTATGTAGCTCATGTTGAAGTTAGTGTAATTTTAGGCGTCACCACCAAAGCCCAACTCTTTATCTATCAGTATGCTATGAGGTTCATTATAGTGGTGAAATGGAAGCTTTCATTGGTCTTATAATTAAAAAGTCTTCAAATAACGTATGTAAACATCATAATAACTATTCTTTATTTGGCATTTGGAGGTAATAATCATCATCAAAATATTTTATTATTAGTACTGGGTGTTTATAAATCAATGGAGCAGATTTAAAAATTAATAAAAGATCAATATATTACTTTATATGGGTGAATATAACAGCATAAGCAGCAGCAACTGCAGGACTCTTAGTAAAACATGCAGGGAATTGTTCATGTCAAAGACTACAGTGTGGAAGATGTTGTATAAGCAGTTGTATTTGAAATCATACATATTGGGAGCAGTGTACTCCCCTTACACCAGCAGACTAGTGAAAAGGCATGCCTTTTTGTGATGAGCTGCATTTAAAAACAGAGGATGCTGGTTTTGAAAGACTCATCATATGCAATGCAGACGGTTTCCATGTAAATGACAGGTGAACATACATACATTGCCTGTCTCTCGGGAAATGAGAAATCACATACACTGATAGAGCTTCCGTGTGGCTCTCCAGAGGTGATTGTTTCTGTGTGGTGTCGTGCAACGAAGTGCATGGCCCATATTCTTTATTTTTAACAATAAACAGTGACGGGTAGCTCATTTCAAGATATGTTGGAAACCTGGTTTTTACCCCATATGAAAACCAGTTATAAGGATTAAATTTTGCAACTAGATGGTGCTCCACTCTATTTTCACAGGAACAAACAAAAAATTATTAGTCATCTTCTTCGTCAATCCGGGGTTGCAAGTGGTGAAGTGCTGTACCAGCAGACAGCAAACTTCCCCCTCCCCCCCTCGCCACCCCCACCTCCCCAGATTTCACGAAGAAATTTCTTTTTATGGGGTTAGTGAAAGACCAAGTTCATTTACCACCAATGCCATGTTCTTTGAGGAAGTACGTGACTGGATAAAGCATGCACAGCAGACCTTCATGAAGGACATACTAAATCCAAGTATTGTAAGAATTTAATTACCATCCAAATGTGTGTCATGTGAGAAAGTGTGCACATATTGAAGAGTTGTGATTAATGAATAAAATGCTTGGACAGCTGCCACTGCTTATGCTGTCAGGTTTACCTTTATAAAGTAATATAGAGATATATTATTAGTTTTAAACAATGCACCATTCATTTATAAGCACCCTGCATAACGATTTCAAATAATTTCAAATAAGTTCCATCCTCTTTGCTCTTCACTCATCATTGCCCACATCTTTACTAGTTTCATCTACAAAATAAGAATATGCATGAGTATGTTACAAATAAGTAAGATATTAGATGACTAATATCAGGTAATAGGTAAATAATTATGTACTTACTATAACTATAAAGAACTAGAGCGAAAGCAATGTACACTGTTTCTTACAATAATGAGGTAATGAGATATCACCACTGCAAATTGTAACAACAACAGTGTGAAGCTTAGCTTCATCTCTAGCAGTCCTCATTTCATTGGTTTCTCCCCTACTTCCAACAAGACTTGTAAGCCTTGCAAATCAAGGTGGCTGACATACTCGCAAGCTGTATCGCAGTTGATACAGAGCTTTGAGCCATGGGGGAGTGGTTTTGCATTTGCATATGTAATAGATCAGAATAATCCTTGGAGCTTGTCCAACCCCATTCTTTTGAATTTTTGTTTTTGGCCAGCCACTGTTGTACCTGGTGGTACACTCTGAGAATATGTTGGCTAGCAGCATCCTCACCTGGTGGCAGAGAAGCAACATTGTCAGTGTTCTGAATGTAGATTTGATGTAACTTCTGTCTCTGAGGTGGGTCAGAGACTGTTTGCTCACACCATCATACGACCTGATGAGGAATCATTTATCACACTCCATTACAGCCTCTTTATCTGCATCCAGAGCCTTAAATGTTTGTGTGTCCTGTTGTAATTGAGGATTTTTCTTTAGTTTTACAATGTACACTATGTTATCAAAAGTATCTGGACACCCACAAAATATACATTTTTCATATTAGGTGCATTGCGCTGCTACCTACTGCTTGGTACTCCATATCAGCATCCTCAGTAGTCATTAAACATCATGAAAGAGCAGAACGGGGTGCTCCGTGGAACTCACGGACTTCAAACGTGGTCAGGTGATTGGGTGTCACTTCCATACTCCTAAACATCCCTAGGTCCACTAATTCTTATGTGATATTGAAGCGAGAATATGAATGAACATGCACAGCACAAAAGCGTGCAGGCCAACCTTGTCTGTTGACTGACAGAGACTGCCGACAGTTGAGGAGGGTCATAATGTGTAATAGGCAGCCATTTATCCAGACCACCACACATGAATTCCAAACTGCATCCAGATCCACTGCAAGTACTATGACAGTTAGGCAGGAGGTGAGAAAACTTGGATTTCATGGTCGAGTGGCTGCTCATAAGCCACACATCATGCCTGTAAATGCCAAACGACACCTTGCTTGGTGTAAGGAGTGCAAACCTTGGACAATTGAACTGTGGGAAAACCTTATGTGGAGTGACGAATCACGGTACACAATGTGGCGATCCGATGGCTGGGAGTGGGTATGGTGAATACCCAGTGAACACCATCTGCCAGTGTGTGTAGTGACAACAGTAAAATCCAGAGGCAGTGGTGTTATGGTGTGGTCATGTTTTTCATGGAGAGGGCTTGCATCCCTTGTTGTTTTGTGTGGCACTATCACAGCATAGGCCTACATTGATGTTTTAAGAACCTTCTTGCTTCCCACTGTTGTAAAGCAATTCGGGAATGGTGACTGCAGTTTTCAACATGATGGAGCACCTGTTCATAATGCACAGCCTGGCCTGTGACAGAATGGTTACACAACAATAACATCCCTCTAATGGACTGGCCTGCACAGAGTCCTGACCTGAATCCTAGAGGAAACCTTTCGGATGTTTTAGAATGCCGACTTTGTGCCAGGCCACACTAACTGACATTGATACCTCTCCTCAATACAGCACACCAGGAAGAATGGGCTGCCATTCCCCAAGAAACCTTCCAGCACCTGATTGATGTATGCCCGCGAGAGTTGTCATTAAGGCTAAGGGTGAGCCAACACTATACTGAATGCCAGCATTACCGATGGGGGGCACCACAAACTTGTAAGTCATTTTCAGCCAGGTGTGTGGATACTTTTGATCACATAGTTCATTTCACTTTGCCCTGATTATAAAAAGCAGAAGTAGAGCCACAGCCAGTGGCTGCACACAAAAACAGGATATAGACTTTAGTTGGAAACCCAATTCCCAGAGGAGAGTAAAGCTATTGCAGGAGTTTCCATCTCCCTTGTTTCATTAATATACATTACTTAGTTGATTGAGGCCCTTTAGAATGACAAGAAGGTCCACATCTTCCCCAATAAATACAACTGCCAAATGTGATGGAGTCCTGTGCAACGTTGATGATCAGGGTGTCAGAATCTTCCATGGCTTGCTTGGAAGCTATGCCTGCTTTGGCCAATTTATCCATTCCCACTGATATTAAGCAGTCCTCATTCTTTGAATTAGAGAGGAATTTTTCCAGAGTAACGTGTGCAAACGTTATTTCATTGAAGATAATTTCTACTCAGCTGTGTTTGTGGTCTTCTTGGGGTTGGTGCTCAATTTGTCAGGGCAGCCATCAAACACTACAACAGATTTTTGATTGTATTTTGACTGAATGAAGTAAAAGCAGCTGTCACAGACATCTGAAAATGACTGCTCACAGTAGCACACAACTCAATGCAACAGGTTTCCTCCATTGAGAGGAGGAGGTCAGTGCCATCTCACAAACATTTTAATCCTACACCATGGCAAGTATCAATGACCAACCACTCCAGCAGCATTTTGGCACTAGTGGATGATAGAGTTCAGGAATGGATGTGCAACAAAGTACGATAAGGGTGTGGGGAAGAAAGTCCTGAGATGGCCCATCTTCTCAGCTTCAATATCACACTAACTTCAACAGGCACTACACACCATACGGTTGGTTTGACAAAACAAATCACTCACACCTATTTTGTGGGAAATTTTGTCCTCTTTATTTTCATAAATAGTGAATTTTGATGAAAACTGGAATGCTGTTCCTTGCTCCTTATAGCTCCAAAATATCCAACTGCAAATCAGGTACCTAAAAAACATTTTCTATGTTGACTTCAACATATACACATGTTACAACATGGTTCGACTATACAAAAAACATTAGTGGTTGCATACATTTTACCAGCTAGGCACCTCTGGGTCTATTCTAGCACTCAAAGTAACCTACTACCACAACACCAAAAGTAAAAACTGTCACCTTGTATCATTAGACATGGTGCTGCAAGTGAGTTAGTTAACAACTTCAGACAATGATTGATACATTTACCAATCCCAAAATATTCCCATAAACCCATTATGAAATCTATTCAAGATGTATTTTACTTAGTGATCAACTACTGATCACAATTTCCTCCACAAAATAGTATTTCATTACCATTAAATATCATTGTTGTGAGCAATGGTTTCATGCAATCTTTTCCAAAACTGGAATTAAACTAATGAATACAACAAGATGTATCCCTAAAATAATTCTTTGCTGTTACCAATCAGATTTCCGTTCTCTGCTGACCAATACATCCAGTCATCTCCAAACCTAACACTCAATTGTCCTAAAAAGTCCAGTCTGATTCTGAATATGAATTAGTAAACTTCACATTAACAGCATTATTTACATTTCTTACAATGCTTGATTATATATTATGGCCACCAGTTATCTTCCTAGCAGCCAGCTTTGATGTTGTGGGCATTCCATGGCACATAATCCAGCATTATTCGTATTTCTCCACTGAGATAAGCTGGAGGCTCCTATCTCCCCATGAACTTTTGTAACATTATAATAAAATTGTCATATTACTACACAATGTACAAAACATTACAATCAAGATAATTTCAACAAAAAGTTTTCCTTGGCATCAAAATTTCAAGCAGTAATAGTATAAAACACAAAAATCAACTCGGTTTTGTCATAAAGTCTGAAATCTACTCTGGAAAAAACAAGTCAGCTTAAGATCAAAACAGACTCTCCTTAAGTCTTACCTTAGCCCCATAATAACATCTGGTGTGAAAACCAACACAACAACCAAGTAGAACAACAATGAACTGCAAGCTGCAGAAATGAAGTTCTTAAAACCTGTGATACAGAAAACTACGAAGGACACAATACGAAATGAAAAACTAAAGAAGTAAGTTGTTATGCAAACACCTTGAAAGAAAAAGTGACAAAGATGCATTTAAGATATTTGGTCTTGTCAAATGGATGGCTGGGGGAAGAGTAGCAAAACAATGGTCACACACAAATGTGACTGACAGAGGACTGGTAGGCAGACCAAGAGAGAGATGGCTAGGGGAAGTGAAGAAGGGTAAAGAAGTGAATGGTATCTACTGGGATACAGTCCTGAGTGCTGTTAAACCACACACAGGCAAATGGGTTGGAAAACAATGATGATTCAACTCAAGATTTTTCTGTACATAAGATGATGTGACACCTATTTTATATGACTTATTATTCTCATTCTGGTGCATCAGAAGATATGGTTTCAGATCTCATAGACACACATGAGAGTAACGTCAATGAGTACATTAAGCAGACCCCCAATTTTATAGTTTCAGAAGTGTTATCTACAGAAATGCTGAAGTTAGATCTATGTTAATAGGCCACATTAACTGTAGCAGAGAAATTTCGAGCAAAATTCATGACTCCTCCAGCAGGAATAACCATTAAGACAAATTGTTATCCATAGGGACTTGTGGCAAATAAGTTACTGGTTCAAAACAAATATCGATTACAAAGTACATTTGCTATATTCTTTTCATTTCCTTAAATAACATCATACATGAGACAAAAGAAATCTGGAGGTTATTCTTGATATCCAGAAAGAACGGTAATTTAAAATATGACACATTAGGAACTTTAGGAAGTGCCCTGCAATCATTACTGAGGTCGACACAGAAAGATGAGGCTTCTAACAATATTACATTAAATACAGTCTGAAAAAGTTCCAATAGCAGGATGAGTGCAGAAAGCAGAACTAGAGGATCACTTCTAATCCAAAATACATGGGGAAAATAGAAGAAAAAAGAAAGACACAAGTCAGACACTCATCACTTGTTGGCACCAGCACTTAGAATTCAGTAGTTTGTTACACTTTTTCAAAAGTGGTGACAAGAGTAAGACAAAGTAAGTATCATTGTCAGAAAATCTTCTTAACATACTAATCTTGAGAACATCACTATAGTAAGTTCATAAAAATCTTTTACAATATCATCATCATAAATCTCTTAAAACATAAACCACAATAAAAATAGCAAGACGTAATATAACTTGGGCCACTTTTTGGCATTTTGAATGTTTTGGAATCTGGGTGTGGGTCATGGTTAACAAGGTACTAAAGGGACTGCCAATACCATTATTATCTTATATCTGTAATACACAGTGCCCTATGGGTAGAAACCTACTCACATCATTTTCATGCAAATAAGTAACACCAAAGTCACAAGAACCCTCAGATTTTTCCCCATAGTGCTCACACAACAGTAGATTTCTCAAACTACAGTTTTTTTGTAATGCAAGATGTATCATATCTATGTGGCTAGAACCAACACACTTTAAACCAGTAAATATAGGAAGCACTGCTAGTAGTCCTGCTTATTTCAATAAAACTATAACATTGTTTATGCATTACTTTACTACTTTGTATACAATGATTTCTCTCAATGTCAAAATGTTCTTATGTTAGTCATGACATAAGTACATTTCATTCAGGTGTTGATCCCAAACGTTTAACATACTGTATCTCTGAATAATCTCAACCATATCAGTGAGTTTGAATTTATGAGCAAGCTGCAGTTTTGTCAGTATGGAAGTTTTGTCTGGAAGTAAATTCAGAGTGCTGTCTTCTAAAGGTAAACTCTTCTTCCCTTTTTTGGGTTTCAGCTACATAGCAGATATCTGTAAGAGTTAGAGCTGTTATTGATTTATCACTATGAGAGTCATTTTCCTTACAGGTATATTTTTAATTTTAATGTTTTCTCATGTACAATCGAGTTCAAGACAATATTTCCTTATCTTCAGATACCTGTTAGGCATGATTCATGAATTGAATGCTGTATGTGGACTGCACACCATCAAGGGAAGTGACAGTATTGTATCTTCTCTTCCCAGCACAAATATTGTAATTGTCCTGTCAATACCTTACCCCTTCTGATGTTCAATTTTACTTTCATTTGTTTCAAGAGAAAACAACATTTAAAGTACTAAAAACATATTTATTAAGGAATTAAATTTTTCATTAAACAGTGGAAAGTCTAGGTTGGAATATCAACAGTTATGGAAAGGCTAGACTGCTACTCACCATAAAGATGACATGTTGAGTTGCAGACAGGCCCAATGGAAAGATTGCTACACATTAAGCTTTTGGCCAAAGCCTTCATCAGAAAAGAAAAGCACCCATGCATTCATACAAGCAAGCACATCTCACACACACATGACCACTATCTGTGGCAGCTGATGCTAGACTGAAGCAGAAAAATGTCAAACATGAGCCACAATCCATAGTGGAGTGGTGAAGGGGGAGGGATGGAGGGTACGAATGGGAGAAGAGGAAGCATTGCTGTCCATTATGAATTGTGGCTCCCGTTTGATGCATTTCAGTTTCAGTCTGGCCTGAGCAGCCAGAGGTAGCAGTTGCGTGTATGTGATGCATACTTGATTGTGTGAATGTTTGTGTGTTCTTCTTTTCTGATGAAGGCTTTGGCCGAAAGCTGAATGTGCAACAGTCTTATATCATTTGTTTGTGGTAACAGCTTTGTAAATTTCTTCCCATTGCTATTGATGTAAATTTTCTATAAACATTGTGACTGTGTCATTTCTTGTGATTGTGTTAACAGTATTTTTATATTTTCTGAACCCAATTGTTCAACTTGTTTTATCATTAGTGTAGTGTCTAGGAAGCTAGCATACTCAGTTTGCTAGACAAACAATCAAACAAGTTGTATTAATGAGTTTTATTACAATAAGAAAAGTACAGGTACTTTGGCAATTACACGGATACAAAATATTCAGTCTTTGCAGTGACCGCTGATCTGTAACTGACTTTCCTGAAGTGCTATCAAGGTGCCTATCGTTGAACTGCTATTGAAGTTGCTAATCTTGAAGCTGCTATTGAAGTGGGCCACCACCAATCAGGTGCAGCGCTAATGTCCTCTTCACTTAGGGGCTGTTGCGATTGGCTGACTTCTTCCCACAGCCTTCTCTTTCCTCTCATTATCAACTGGCATGCCAACACTTGACTTTACACTGTAACATTCCTCCCCACCCAAAGAAACAACCATCATTGTAGATCGAGCACAATAATGGGAGAGCAAGCAGGAGTGTTGGCGCTCTGATGGGCCAGAAACTGTGGCTGCAGGGCACTTCATACTTCTGGTCATACCCTGCCATCTGGCCTTCACTCTGGAAAATGTCCAGAAGGGTATGCATCCATCTCCTGAGGCCCACGTGGAGATGTAAAAGGCATCAGCTGCTGTGGCGTGGGTGGGTCCAGCTCCATTGGTAGGTTGAGGGGAGGCGGAGGAGGTGAAGGCTCCGTCTCCATAGGGGTGTCCCTCAGTGTCATAATGACGCCCTCTGGCGGCTGCTGTGGCTTCGCTCTTCTCAGGTTCCATGAATCTGGGAGAAGAGACACAGAAGGATCACTGTGCACATGATAGTGGTGAATTTGATTGTGATGTCAGCGCTGCAATCCATCTGGGCCTGAAATAAGATACATACATGTGCCAAGTCAACGGAGGATCTTGCCTTGTGCCCACCATCTGTTGCCACTAAAAACTCCTGAAAAACACAATATCATGTGGCGCAAAGCGATAATTGCAGCAGTCCTTCGGTGCTGGATGCTGAGCAGCGTGTAGGAGGTGGAGCAGTGTCCAGTGGCAGCGGCTGTGAAGCAATTCCACCTACAATGGTCCATCTCATGAATGCGAATGATCGGAGGCAAGAAACAATTGCAATGCTTGATCCCTGGTGTGTGTGGTGTGAAGTTTGTCCATCTGCTGCTTAAAGGTTCTGACAGAACGTTCTGCTCCACCATTGGACTGTGAATGGAATGATGCACTAGTTAGATGCGCTCCACCATTGGACTGTGAATGGAATGACGCACTAGTTAGATGCGCTCACAGAATGTTTCAAATTCATGTGAACTGACTGCTGTTGTCTGACACTATGACATCAGGCAAACCTTCGTGGCAAAAAATAGAGGTCAGTGCCTGAACTGTGCTGCAGGACGTTGTCAAGTTCATTGGCACAGCAAAAGGAAACTTACTATAAGAGTCTACCACAGTCAACCAACGAATGTCCCAAAAAGGTACCGCAAAGTCTATGCGCACCACCAGCCAGGCGCAGCACTTAAGCCCTCTTCACATAAGGGCTGCTGCTGTCGTGTTATCGTCCTAGAAGGGAGGTCAGTCAGCATGCGATTGGCTGACTTCTCACAGCCTTCTCTTCCTGTTGTTCCTGACTGGCATGCCGGCACTTGACTTCATGCCATAACAATTACCACCCAATTGTCATGATCAGATGAACCATTTGGCTTTACATCTATTGTGCTGAATGTAGAGAAGAATAAAAACTTGTAGTAAATGGCTTGTGGGCTGTGGACTGCATTCTTCTTTGGGAAATTTTCTGTAGGAACTTATACAGAGCTGTACTTCAGCAACTGTGTCCTCAGTCACAAGATCAGACAGAAAATCAATATTAAAGTCTCCTCTATGGCTTGGTGTTTAGCACTTACTTATGTGTATGTTGTCCCACTCCATTAATTCTTTTACTGATCCTACAATTGTATGATATTAGCTTCTGTCCATCAAGATGCATATGCATGATTTCAGTAATTTCCAGGATTGGTCAGATAAATATTAAGCATAAGCCAATATTACTTTAGCCCTTACTTTCCTGTGCTGATGTTGTGAGCTCATTCTTTTTACATTTTAATTTTTTGTTTTAACTGAAAATGCTAAATATTTGCTCTTTCTAAATTATAGTTTTTAATAACTACAGTATTTTGATTTGCTGCTAGTTATTTCTGTTGTTACTGTATTTACTCCCTACCTCTGCTTTCCAGAAGAATTCACCCTATAAACTGTGATGTAAAACTTTGCGCATCATTTGTATAAGATGGACACTGGTTTTACAAAACTGGATACATTTAGAAGCTATCTTTGTATCTAGTTTCTTATAGGATGTATTAAGATGCAAGCATGTCATATATGAATGCAACAAAGAGAGGGTTGATTCTTGTGTGAATATTTTCTCTCCTGAGTTATTCTCCAGTGTGCAAAATAGTTTCAAAGAATGCTTCATCCAAAGCTTGTTGTACCATGGAAACCATGCTTAATGTGAGAAGCATTTTTGTCAGCATGTCTGATGTCATCCTTAGCAGCATAATTGAGGTTGGGATTCAAAACATTTTCTGCACCTCCAAGAATGATTACATGATCTTTTTTTGCCACAGTCCATACCAATTCAGGCAGGCTAGGAAAACATCTTATCTTCATAGTCTCGGATGTTATTGAATTTAGCATATGTTAAAATTAAGGACTAAGTAAGAAACACATATTTTTTTGTTTTCTCGAAAAAAATTTCTGCTTCGAGATACAGCCCTCCAAAGATGACACTGCGCATACCATTTTGAAGATGCAAATTTTGGGAAAAATTTTAAAATTCTGTATTTCTGGAACAGTTCTAGATATTTTGTTGGTTTTTTTTATTTGAAAGATAATTACTTTATAATTACAAAGAAATCATCCTTTTGGACTTATCTGTCAAAGTTCTTTTACTATAGCATTCTGAACTTTTTTATAATTTATGGAGTTTTTTTTTTTTCAAAAATGCCAATCCATAAAATTTTGATTTTTTCTGTTGATTAGTTGCTTTCTGTTGTGTTATATATCACTCTTTCATGGGTATGCAAATAGTCAGCATACTTCATTCTCCTGTGGCCCCAGTCAGACGACATTTCAAACAGTCCTTTTCACAAAACACACTGCATCTATGTCAACTGGCAAATTCCTCACAAAAACACATAACTCGCTGGATAGTCTTAAGATTTCTTAAAAGTCTCTTAGTAAACAAATTAGCACTGAACAACTACAATACAGAACCCTGCAATAAACAACCATGGCAAAGAAACTACAACAAAGTGTAAGAAATATCTGCAACAATCAATAATGAAAGTGAAAAGATATAACTGTAACAAAGAAAGTGGTAAGAAATAACTGCAACAAAGACAATAGAAACAAACATTGTAACAAAGAAATTAGTAAGAAACAACTTCAGTGTAGGCAAGGTAACCCTTGAAAGTTAAAAAAAATTATTTTTTAAAATAAAACCTGTCCAGCTTAAAAGTGGAAGCTCATCTTTATATAGAATATAGCACTACATGGTACTAATCAGCAGAAAAAAAAATCGAACTTTTCTGGATTGGCGTTCCTGAAAAAAAAAAAAAAAATCTGCAAATTATAAAAAAAGTTCAAAAGGTGACAGTAAAAGAACTTTTGACAGATGTGTCCAAACGAAGGATACCATTGTAATCATGAAACAATTATCTTTCAAATAAAAAAACTCTTAACACAATATCTAAAACTGTTAAAAATTTTCTGAAATTCACATCTTCAAAATGGTGTTCACAGTGTCATCTTTGGAGGTCTGTATCTTGGGGCAGAAATTTTTTTGGAGAAAACAAAAAAATATGTGTTTCTTACTTACTCCTGAATTTTAACATAAGCTAAATTCAATAACATCTGAGACATGAAGGTAACACCCCTGCCTGAAATGATATGGATTATGCCATTTGATGAATCTTTGCCGAAAGAGGCTAGAGATTGTTGTATTGTTAAATGCCTGAAAATGCCTCACATTCCAGTGTAAATGTTTATAGTATAACACTATCTTTTCTTGTGACACTACAAAACAGAACTAGTAGCGGACTAAGATGTGTGTATGTGTGTGTGTGTGTGTGTGTGTGTGTGTGTGTGTGCGCGTGCATGCGAATGTGCATGCGTGCACACATGTTTGTGTGTGTGTTTGTAAATATGGTTTGATGACTTTGATTTAGTGAAGCCTAGGAATGTTATATTTTATTTCTACGAAGATAAAGAGGCTTTTGACTACAAAATGCTAAATATATACTAAAAAAGCTTTCGTAAGTGCAGGAAATTTGCAGAAACAATGATTTTTCTTGCAGCAGTAAAATACAGTTTAATTTAAACAGCTGATGAATGAAAATGGATATCAAAATTCTGTACATATATTGTGCCCAGAAAATAAAGGCTATGTGATATAGAAATGACGAAACACACAGTGGCTACGTAAATATATAAAAATATGAATAATATGTACTAATCTATTTGTAGATTATGATGCAAGTAAATACATATATATTATTTCTTTATTTTATACATGAATGTTATAATGAAACAGCTCTACAGATATCTGACAGCTAAAGTATTATATTTAGAAGAAGATTAAAAAATAAAAGGAAACAGTACACACTATTGGCAACAGTATATAATACTCAGGTTTACACTTGTCAATTCTGAAAGAGACTCATTCAAACAAGTAACTCATTGTCACATGGGAGGTCCCTTAAATTAATATCAATTAATTAACTGTGAATATCTTTCCAAGCAATACACATTCGACTTCTGACACTGATATAGCTGTTATGTTTTAATATAAATGAATGTGTGATGAGAATTCTGTACAGAATCATTTGGTATAGCATAAAGGCCCAAATAAGGATAGCTTTTAAACAACAAGTCAAGGTAATAGAACATGATGATAACTGACTTAAAATTACTCATTATCTCATAAACAGAGAAAAGTTATCTAGATGAAATTGTAGAACTCAACCTTTTCAGAAACACGAGATAAAGAATTTCGATGCAGTCTACTATCAATCAAATTCTTTAAGTGAAGTGCTAAATAAACTGGTATAGGCATGCCTATTCAAATACGGAGATACGTAAACAGGCAGAATACGATGGTGCGGTCAGCAATGCCAATATGAGACATGTGTCTGGTGCAATTGTTAGATAGTTTACTTTTGCTACAATGGCAGGTTATAAAGATTTAAGTGAGTTTGAATGTGGTGTTATAGATGGTGCACGAGTGATGGGACACAGTATCTGTGAGACAGCGATGAAGTGGGGATTTTCCCATATGACCATTTTACAAGTGTACCATAAGTATCAGGAATCCGGTAAAACATCAAATCTCCAACAATGCTGTGTGGCCAGGAAAAGATCCTGCAAGAACAGGGCCAATGACAACTGAAGAGAATCATTCAACGTGACAGAAGTGCAACCCTTTTTCAAATTACATCAGATTTCAATGCTGGGCCATCAACAAGTGTCAGCTTGTGAAACATTCAACGAAACATCATTGATACAGGCTTTCGGACTTGAAGGCCTACTCGTATACCCTTGATGGCTGCATGACACAAAGCTTTATACCTCATATGGGCCCTTCAGCATCAACATTGGATAAGACTGGCTGGCCGGACGAGTCTCATTTCAAATTGTATCGAGTGGATGGGCATGTACGCATATGGAGATAACATCGTGAATCGATGGACATTGCTTGTCAGTTCAAGTTGATGGAGGCTCTGTAATTGTGTGTGGCATGTGCAGTTGGAGTCAAATGGGTCCCCTGATATGTCTAGATACAATTCTGACTGGTGACACATATGAAAGCCTCCTGTCTGATCACCTGCATCCATTCATGTCCATTGTGCATTCCTACAAACTTGGGCAATGTCAGCAGGACAATGCAACAACCCACACATCCACAATTGCTGCAGAGTGGCTCTGGGAACACTCTTATGAGCTTAAACACTTCTGCTGCCCACCAAACACACAAGACATGAAAATTGTTGAGTATATCTGGGATGCCTTGCTATATATTGTTCAGAAGAGATCTCTAACCCCTCATAATCTTGTGGCTGTATGGACAACTCTGCAGGATTTATGGTGTCAGTTCCCTCCAGCACTACTTCAGACATTAGTTGAGTGCATGCCCTGTCATGTTGCAGTACTTCTTCATGCTCACAGGGGCCTTACACATACTAGGCAGGTGAACCAGTTTCTTTGCCTCTTCAGTGTAGAATGATAACAGTCTGATGGAGACTAAACTGAAGTTGTCAGTTATATAGTAATTCCTTTTTAATTTCGCTAATAACATTGGCTTCTCCATGCATTCTGTGCATTTCAAGTACTATTTCCCTGTAAAAATTACATTGAATCAAAATTCAATGAACTATAATGAGATATGATGAATAGTACATGATATCATGAAAAGTAACTGCACAAGTGATATGTCATATTTCTTTTTATCGAATTAAAAAGATAATTATTCCATGTGCCTCACATATCTCTTATAATACACACATTTGCATCACCCCGGTTCCCAGAACTCCTGAAGATAGATGTTGATTGTGGATATAATATCACAGATACAGTCCCTTTGACTGTTCAGAAATGTCACTAAACCCGCCCAAAGAGGTAAGCAACCATGCATGAGCAGCACCTATCACATGGAGGGGGTCTGACAGCCAATCACTTCCAGTCATTCCACCAGGAAGGATGTACACGGTTTCTGTTGTCTGTAGTTCAAACATGCCTAGATGGTCAAAATTGCAGCTTGATAGAGTCTGCATTGTTACTTTGTGCCAGGAGGGGCTCTTAACAAGGGAAGTGTCCAGGCATCTCGGAGTGAAACATAGCATTGTTGTTCGGGTATAGAGGAGATACAGAGAGACAGGAACTGTCAATGACGTGCCTTGCTCAGGCCACCCAAGGGCTACTACTGAAGTAGAGGATGACCGCTACCTACAGATTATGGCTCAGAGGAACCCTGATAGCAATACAGCAATGCCACTTTGTTGAATAATGCTTTTTGTGCAGCCACAGGACGTGATGTTATGACTCAAACTGTACACAATAGGTTGCATGATGGGCAACTTCACTCCCAACGTCCATGGCGAGGTCCATCTCTGCAACCAAGACACCAGGCAGTGCAGTACAGAGGGGCCCAACAAGATGTTGAATGGACCGCTCAGGATTGGCAACACATTTTCTGCACCGATGACTGTTGCATACACCTTCAACCAGATGATCCTCAGAGAAGTATTTGGAGGCAACCTAGTCAGGCTGACGGCCTTAGACACATTGTCCAGTGAGTGCAGCTAGGTGGAGGTTCCCTGCTGTCTTGGGGTGGCATTATGTGAGGCCAACGTATGCCTATGGTAGTCATGGATGGCGCTGTAATGACTGTATGATACGTGGATGGCATCCTCCGACAGATAGTGCAACCATATTCGCAGTATATTGGCAAGACATTTGTCTTCATAGACGGCAGTTCACACCCCTATCGTGCACATCTTGTGAATGACTTCCTTCAAGATAATGACATTGTTTGATCAGAGTGGCCAACATCTTCTCCATACATGTCTGGGATAGATTGGAAAGGGCTGTTGTATGGACGACGTGACCCACCAACCACTCTGAGGGATCTATGCTGAATCGCCATTGAGGAGTGGGACAATCTGGACCAACAGGGCCTTGATGAACTTGTGGATAGTATACCACAATGAATACAGGCATGCATCAATGAAAGAGGATGTGCTACTGGGTATTAGAGGTATCAGTGTGTACAGCAATGTGGACCACCACCTCTGAAGGTCTCGCTGTATGGTGGTACAATGTGCAATGTGTAGTTTTCATGAGCAATGAAAAGGTTGGAAATGATGTTTATTTATTTATTTATCCAGGTGTCATTTCACCATGACTTGGGATTTGTCATCATAATACAATGAAAAGAAATACTTGTAATATGAATACATGCAGAATTCAAAAGTGTGTTTTACAAGGAGATGACAGGTGTTTAGCCATAGAGTTGCTAAAGGACTCTTTTTAGCATTTGCCTGAAACCATTTAGGAAAATCTAAATCAGTATTGCCAGAAAGAATAAACTTCATCATTTCATTTCATTTATTATCATCCTTTTCATCATTTACTTGATATAGGAGGGTAAAAATCCTAGAGGGAGACCAAAAGATGAATACAGTAAGCAGATTCAGAAGGATGTAGGTTGCAGTAAGTACTGGGAGAAGAAGAAGCTTGCACAGGATAGAGTAGCCAGGAGAGCTGCATCAAACCAGTCTCAGGACTAAAGATCACAACAACAACAACAGGAATTGTCATAATACTGTCCAGAATATGCACAGCATAATATTACAAATTTCTGTCAAACACACAAAATTAACATTATGTTGAAAATAAAAACATTGAATTAAAACACATAAAATTAACATTATATAATATGTTGAAAATTAAAACTTTGACTTAATGTGTTGTTCTTTTACAGGCTCTTTTAACATGTACCATATGTGCTCATGAATATGAGGCCAGTGTCTTAACAGCTGCACTGCCTCATTTGATTGGTTGAGTTGTGGTGATTCAGACAATTGATCATTAAGACAAAAAGTGTGGAATCTTTTTGATTTGACTTATATACTATCTATTTGCTTGGAGTACTTTCCATTTCCCATTTTGTCTTTGTGTAGTTACTTGCTTAAAGGGTATGCTTTCAGCGTGCTACATGTCCATTATCAATAACATAATTCAGTGTTTTGTGTTAACACAGTTTTATTTAATTGTGCGTCATTGCCCCCTAGAAGTAGTGACTGCAATGAACACAATGGCAGATGATGGAAAGATTAAATATGAGGTTACCTCACTGGCTGCTGTGGGTGCCACCTCTTCAGAATAGTTGTATGCATCAGAGGATAATACTACCGTTCCACACTCAGTGCTAAATTTCAGAGAAGTGCTGGGCACTTTGTGTGATATGCAGCTCAAAAACAATTCTCTAACAAGCTGCATTGCATCTTCTGCACCATGTGGAAAATTTGTCACCCCTCCGTACATGCCTCAGCAACCCGTTTTATGGTTCTGGCTCCTAGAACATTCTTTTAACTCCTGCAATGTCTTAGATGACGACCTGCAATTCAGCTTGATAATTGGAGCATTGAACTCTCAAAGGGAATGTGTGATATTACACAGAACACATCACGATTGAACAAATACCCTCACTTTAAGGACTTCACCAGTCACCCAAACTGACAGACCTTCACATACAACAAGTTTTACAAAATGTAGTTATCAGTGACAATTCAGTTTCTATATTTTGGCAGCATCACCAGTAATTCTGAGGTCCCCCTAAAATTGGAAATGGCATCACAAGCATAGTTACAGAAGCCTCCGCAAGAGGGGAGCAGCGTCCACTACCAGAACTAGTCACATTACTATGACACAACTTCAGCATTCTCACATGGCAACTCAGATAAGCTCCTGCACCTTGTATCAGCCACTTCAGTGCCAAGCAATGCAGCACTTGCCGTGACATCAATTGGCACCCTATACTGTGTTGATATAATTCCTGCTTTGTATGGTTGGCTCAAGAAACCCCACACTGTGCAATAATATAAAGACAGACAGTGATCAGAATTAGGCAAGACCAACCACTACAAAGTAAAGTTCCTACATGCTACTACAGATAGTTTCTCATCAAATGGCTTGAGTCCTGCAGTGAAACTTGCATCACAAAAAAGTGGATCTCATCCTTGTATTGGAAATGTGACTGCTTTTGACATGCCTGACAGAAACTCTGCTGCTCACAGCTTTCCTGCCCCATGTCACTTATTCTATCAGGAGACCTGAAATGCACGAAAGTATTTAAATGACATAGGATCAGATGTTAGAGTACTATTGACAATGTTCAAAGACTGCTCCTTAGTTGCAGCTTGACTCGCAGGAGTCTGTTCTTGGTATAGACTTACTATTTCATTACTGCCTTGATGTGTCCATATAAGAGGTGCAACTCATACTGAACAATGAGACTGTTTACAGAAATTCTCCATGTTCATGCAATGTTCATAGATGGAGAAACTCTGCATCCGCTTATTGCTCTGTAGATGTGAAATCATCAATATTAAATGAGCTTCTTACTCTATTGAACACTGTTGGTGAACTTAACTGGGAAAATGACAGCTGTGGGAGAAGGGAGAGCATGCTTTATTGCAGAGAACAGTGTGTTGGACATGCATATTAATAATCACACTGCTTCACTCAAGATGCCCTGGCATCAATAAGTAAGCTACAGGATGACATCCTTCATGCTGCAACTTTGGACAATGTAAGATGGTAGTCCACTTTTGGGCCCAGAATATGGTATAACACTTCCCACCACATCACTAATACACCTGGACCACGAGCTGCTCCCTAAGCCAGCCAACTGGTCACTGCACACTATGCTGCAGTGAAGAAGGAGTTTGAAGAATTACTGGCAGCTAGAATCATCAGACATTTGGATAGCCTGTAGACATTCTTCCTACATGTAGTTAACTGGAAAGGTGGGTCCTGGGAAGCTTGCAGGCTCTATCACATCTTAAATGTGTGAACTACACCTGAATGCTCCAGGATATTTCGCATGTGTTAGCAGGAGCTTAGCTGTTCAGAATTATAGATTTTCAAAAATCATATCATCAGATTCCAGTGGCACCAGCATGTACACAAACACAGTAGCCATGCCCTTTGGTCTCCTTGAATATACCTCAGTGCCATTTGGTTTAAAGAAAGTGGCTCAAATCTGGTAGCAGTTTATCAGTGAGGTTGATCATGGCCTGCCCTTCTGCTTCACATATCTCAGTGATTTGTAGGTTTTCTCCACCTCTGACGCTGAACAAGACAATGATCTGTAAATTATGCTTGACCTACTTAGTCATTATGGACTACAGAAACAAAGACAAATGTGTGCTTTGATAACAAGAAATGGAATTTTTGGGAGACTGGTTTACCTCCTCAGGCATCCAGTCTTTAAAAAGGTTGACTTGATTTTGTCAGTTGCTCCAGAGATTTTCCAGCAGTTACACCGATTTTATTAATTTTTGTTTTTTATTTTTATTTTATTTTATTTTTCCTACAAGCACCATGTGCCCCATACCGAGGTCATACAAGTACCACTCACTGTCGCACTCATGAATACAATGCTCAGTAACATGGAGCTCAGCAATCTTGTCTGCATTTGATGCTGTTAAAGCCAGCTTAAGAGTCACTGTGCTCCTGGCACACCCTCTCCCTTCTGCCGACATGTACAAAAAAACAGACATCACATATGTAACGAACGTGAGGAGGCCAATGACCACGTCAATGCGGATGCATACCATGCTCAAACTCTTAGGGGAATCAGCAAAATGTCGTGAGTTATGACGATAATGGGCAATGGGCGCTACATCTATAGTGTGTGGGTAAGTTGTGAAACTGGGTCTCACCGGAGGTGTCCTAGGGCAGTTTGTGCAGTTGCAATGTCCACTGTATCCAGATGGTACAGTGGTCAGTGCCTCTACCTAGTAGGCAGGAGATCCATGTTTGAATCCCAGTCCAGATCAAATTTCCAACTTTCCCCATTGATTTAAATCAATACCTACTGGTAGCTAATGTCATTAACTCCTTTGTTTCTGTTCTTGGTGTCTGTTCTTTTGGACATGTCTGAAAGAACAGACATCTCACATACATGTGTTTATATGATCCACAATTGTATTTAATTACATGGTTTAAATTCAGTATTATCTTTGCAAGCTTATAAAAAATTCCTAAATTGTTTTGTGTCTCATACTTATTAAGATCAATTTTTGAGATGCTTGATTTTGCTGTTTCATTCATGTTATTTCTGCCACAAAATTTCATACAGAAATACACCTGCAATTGTGTTGACCATGTGTATTACACCCCTATTAAAATACTGTGGAGAATATTGCAAAGGCACTGGGGGGGGGGGGGGGGGGGGGGCTCAGTATTAGTGTAGAAAAAATATTTAATTGCATATAATTTTTGTGTTTTCTTCCAGTCACTAGTGTATCAATAGAATATATTTAAACCATTAAATTATACGCAATTGAAAGAATGTTCTGTGATTGCTGAATGACCATGCCTATTTTGTTATAAACTGAGGATTATACTACAGAAAAATTTCACCTCACATAATTTTCTGATATATTTGTCCATTAATTCAGACACCTCCAATTTAGTTATTGGATTTGAATACGTGAGTATAACTCAAAAATTATCTCCAATGTAGCTATGCCTTGTATTGCAATACAAATAGGACATATATGTTAACATCATTTTTAAATGTAGTCCCCTTGTTTTTCAACAAGCTTCCTGATGCCATTAGAAAAGGTCTTCAGCTGAGCGGTGAGCTACATATGCACCGCATCCTTCACTTCTTGGTTCTAGATGAATCAACGGCCCCTTATTGTCTCTTTGAATGGAACAAACAAGTGGTAGTTAAAAGAGCCAAGATCAGGACTCTATGGAGGGTGAGTCATTACTTCAGTCTTGAGTTCTTGGAGTATTTCAGCATTGTGGGCTGTGGCATGTGGACGGCCACTGTTGTGTGACAACACACCTCCTTTCAATGCCCTCAACATTTCCTTCAAATTGCAGGTTTTAGTCTGTCAGTAAGCATCTTACTGTAATGCACACTGAAGGAAAGTTGCTGCTCACCATATAGTGGAGAGGCTGAGCTGTGATAGGCACAATAAAAAGATTCATACAATCATAGCTTTCGGCCATTAAGGCCTTTGTCAGCAGTAGACACACATACACACACGCACCCACACACGCATGCAAGCGCAACTTGCCCACACATCTGCAGTCTCAGAGAGCTGAAACTACACTGCGAGCAGCAGCACCAGTGCGTGATGGGAGTGGTGACTGGGTGGGGGTAAGGAGAAGGCTGGGGTGGGGAGGGGGAGGGATAGTATGGTGGGAGTGGCGGATAATGAAGTGTTGCAGTTTAGATAGAAGGTAGAAGAGAAGGTGCGGAAGGGGGATGGGGTAAGTAGCTGAATGGAGAGAAATAAAAATAAAATAAATTAAAAGACTGGGTGTGATGGTGAAATGACGGCTGTGTAGTGCTGGAATGGGAACAGGGAGGAGGCTGGATGGGTGAGGACAGTGACTAGTGAAGGTTGAGGCCAGGTGGGTTACAGGAACGTAGGATGTATTTCAGGGAAAGTTACCACCTGCATAATTCAGAAAAGCTGGTGTTGGTGGGAAGGATCCATATGGCACAGGCTGTGAAGCAGTCATTGAGATGAGGGGTATCATGTTTGGCAGCGTGTTCAGCTGCAGGGGGGTCCAGTTGTTTTTTGGCCACAGTTTGTTGCTGGCCATTCATGCGGACAGACAGCTTGTTTGTTGTCATGCCTACATAGAATGCAGCACAGTGGCTGCAGCTTAGCTTGTAGATCACATGACTGGTTTCACAGGTAGCCCTGCCTTTGATATGAAAAGTAATGATAGTGACTGGACTGGAGTAGCTTGTGGTAGGAGGATCTATGGGACAGGTCTTTCATCTATGTCTATTACAGGGGTATGAGCCATGAGGTAAGGGATTGGGAGCAGGGGCTGTGTAAGAATGGACGAGTATATTGTGTAGGTTCAGTGGACGGTGGAATACCACCGTAGGAGGGGTGGGAAGGATAGTGGGTAGGACATTCCTCATTGCAGGGCACGATGAGAGGTAATCAAAACCCTGGCAGAGAATGTAAGTCAGTTGCTCCAATCCTGAATGGTACTGAGTTACAAGGGGAATGCTACTCTGTGGCCGGACTGTGGGAGGTGGTGGGAGACTGGAAAGATAAGGCACGGGGGATTTGCTTTTGTACGAGGATGGGAGGATAATTACGGTCAGTGAAGGCTTCAGTGAGACCTTCAGTATATTTAGAGAGGGACGGCTCGTCACTGCAGATGCGATGTCCATGGGAGGCTAGGCTGTACGGAAGGGACTTCTTGGTATGAAACAAGTGGCAGTTGTCGAAATGGAGGTATTGCTGGTGGTTAGTAGGTTTGATATGGATGGAGGTACTGATGTAGCCATCTCTGAGGCAGAGGTCAACATCTAGGAAGGTGGCTTGTTGTGTTGAGTAGGACCAGGTGAAGCAAATGGGGGAGAAGTTGTTGAGGTTCTGGAGGAATGTGAATAAGGTGTCCTCACCTTCAATGCAGATAGCAAAGATGTCATCAATGAATCTGAACCAAGTGAGGAGTTTAGGATTTTGGGTTTTTAGGAAGGATTCTTCTAGATGGCCCATGAATAGATTAGCATAGGATGGTGCCATGCGGGTGCCCATAGCCATACTGTGGATTTGTTTGTAGGTAATGCCTTCAAAGGCCAAGTAATTGTGGGTGAGAATATAGTTGGTCATGGAGACTAGGAAGGAGGTTGTTGGTTTGGAATCCATAGGGCATCTGGAAAGGTAGTATTCGATAGCAGTAAGGCCATGGGCATTAGGAATGTTTGTGTACAGGGATGTGGCATCAATAGTGACAAGCAGGGCACCGTGTAGTAAAGGGAGAGGGACTGTGGAGAGTCAGTCGAGCAAATGGTTGGTATCTTTTATATAGAAGGATAGGTTCCAGGTAATAGGTTGAAGGTGTTGGTTTACCAGAGCAGAGATTCTCTCAGTGGGGACACAGTAACCGGCCACAATGGGGCATCCTGGGTGGTTGGGTTTATGGTCTTTAGGAAGCATGTATAAGTTGGGAGTGCGGGGAGTGGTAGAGGTAAGTAGAGAGATGGACTTTGGGGAGAAGTTCTGGGATGGGCATAAGGATTTGAGCAGAACCATGACTAATTTGTAGATAATGTGTCACTTTGTCAATAGTCACTAATCTATCTACCAGAACCATGTCTTATGCACTCTCAATGTTATCAACGTTTGTGACAATGGATGGTAGTTTGCATCCTTCCTCATGCATAACACATGTGTGACCATTTTTGAATTCTGCAATCCATTTGCAGAAACTCCACTGTGACAGAACACTGTTACCATAATGTGCAAAAGTCTTTGATGGATTGTGGCCCCTGATAAGGCTTCTGATCACAAAAACTGCACCACTTGCTTGTCCCCTTTGGTACAAACTTCTAATGTATTGGCCATGGTCTATCTGTAACAAAAGGAAGACAAATGGAGAAATTAGTATCAAACTTTGACAGTAGGACCACAACAGTTTAATAATAAAATAAATAAGGAAAGAGGTCAATATGAATAATGTCAGAAGAGTTACATTAACATTGCAGAGAATTTTTGCCTTAACCTTGTAAATTGTTCTGTCTTGTTTTAGAGAACCTGGTTCTATGTACTGATGCCAAAAAACATGTTTTAGGGAGAACAAATGATGACTCAGTGAAACAAGAGACTACTGATACTGCACTACAGTGTAAGGACATTACGATGTAGTGAAGGATGGGTAACATAACAAAAACCAGAGCTTTTGTAATATTCAAGTTTAGTAGCTTCTATAATTTGTTTTGTGCAAAAATTTTATATTTTTTATTTATTATTTTTTTTGTGACTTGTTGGATCATAGGACTAGCAGATTCTCATGCATAAATTATTATGTGTGGATTTGGGTGTGTGTGTGTGTGGGGGGGGGGGGGGTTGTGTATTTCAATCAAGCTGGTAATATAAAAATATAGTCATGTAGAAGAAGGTGTAATTAGATGAATGACGAACACTAATTTCACTTAACGGTGGTTTATCCAGCACTTGCACATACAAGACCGCAGAGCAAACTGCCTCCTGCCAGAACACATACAGTATATATACAGCTACAGAACATTACAGTACAATGATTCTTTACATTTGTGGATACTTCTAGAATATAGTTGAACCAAATGTAGACATTAAAATTGTACAATTCAAATGAGTTTTGAATGCATGATCCTCCATGCAACAGTTTAGTATCATAGCCACTATGCCACAGTGTTACTCAGCTGCTTCTGCCACCAAAGTCTTATTAAGGCGTTCAGTAAGCCCGTTAGTTTGTGGATGGTAAGCAGTCATCATGCGGTGAGTAATGTTGCATCGACAGTTTATCTCTGTCACAAGATTCGATTGAAAAACTTTTCCTCAATCCATAATTAATGACCATGGGACACCGTGTGTTAATACAATGTCTTCCATGATGAATTTGGCTACCTTGGATGCTTCGGCTGTTTTCATGGCTTTTGTAATGGCATAGTGTGCCAGATAATCAATGCAAACAATAATCCATCTATTGCCACTAGCAGACATTGGAAATCATCCAAGGAGGTCAATCCCAACACGCTGGAAAGGCGTTTCGGCTGGTGGAATTGGTACGAGTTGTCCAGGTGGTTTCTGAGGAACTGCCTTTCTCCTCTGGCACTCTTGACAGTGTGACACATAGTGACGGTCACTCCTAAATAAACCTGGTCAGAAAAATCTCTTGCAGATTCTATCATATGTCTTAATAAATTCTAAATGTCGGGCCTTAGGTGTGTCATGGAATTTCTGTAGAACATCTAAGCGCATGTGTTTAGGAATCACTGGTAGCCACCTCTTTCCAAACGGATCAGACTTTTTCTCACAAAGTAATCCATTAACTACCTTAAATTTTCCTTTCACATCCTCTGACCGATTTAAGGCAAGCATAATTTGAGATATCTTGGCATCCTTCTTCTGCTCAGCAAAGATCGTGGAGTGGAGCGAGACAGTCACTATCTTCATCAAAGTCTTGATGGTCTTGCAGAGGGTTTCTTGGGAGACAGCCAGCATCTTGGTGTTTTCTTCCACTTTTGTACACTATGGTAATGTCATACTCTTGAAGACGTAGTGCCCACCTTGTGAGTCATCCTGTTGGATTCTTAAGACCTGTCAACCAACAAAGTGAATGATGGTCTGTAACAACTGTGAATGGCCTTCCATAGAGATACTGCCGAAATTTGCAGATCACAGCAAGACATTCTCTTTCTGTAGTTGAGTAGTTTGTCTCGGTTTTGGTAAGTGTCCTTGAAACTTAGGCTATAACCTTCTCTTCTCCATCCGAAATCTGCACCAGAACAGTGCCAATCCCATACCCACTGGTATCTGTGTGTAGTTCTGTAGGTGCTCTCTCGTCATACAGACCAAGTACAAGGTCAGTCATGAGAGCTTTTTGCAGCACATCGAAAGAATCTTGTTTAGCACCATCCCAGATAAATTTAGCATCAGCTTATGAAACTCTTGTAGTGGCCTAGCTTTGACACAAAAGTCTCTGATAAAATGATAGTAATAAGAACATAATCTGAGGAAGCTTCTCACATCTCTAATATTTTTAGGAATACGATATTCCGTTATAAATCTCACCTTTTCTGGGTTTGGCCACACACCTTCATTTGACACAAGGTGTCCAAGTATTTTGATTTCTTTTGCTCCAAAGAGACACTTTCATGGATTAAGTTTCAGTCTGCCTTGTTGGAGTCACTTAAGAATGGCCCTCAGTCTTTTTATATGTTCATCAAATGTCTCTGAGAACACTATAATGTCCTCTAAATTACAAAGACACATCGTCCACTTCAGGTGCCTTAGAAGATTATCCATCATCCATTCAAAAGTTGCTGGTGCATTACACAAACAAATGGCATTACCTTAAACTCATACAGGCCCTCAGGGGTGATGAATGCAGTTTTCTCATGATCAGCCTCATCTACTTTGATTTGCCAGTATCCGGAGCACATGTCTATGGTTGAGAAAATCTTAGCCCCCTTCAGACAATCTAGTGTATCGTCAATTCGTGGAAGAGAGTAAACATCCTTTTTAGTTATCTTATTAACCTTCCTGTAATCAACACAAAAGTGCCAACTGCCATCCTTCTTCCTGACGAGGACCACTGATGATGACCATGGGCTCTGTGAACGCTGAATGATGTCATTCTTCATTATTTTCTCTGCCTTGCCACAAATTATTTGACGTTCCACATCTGACACACAGTATGCTCTCTGGCTTATTGGTTGATGGTGTCCAGTGCTAATCAGGTGCTTCACCGTCAATTTGTCTAATTTGCTCTTCACCTGTTGGTTGAAGCATTCAGAGAACTCTTGAAGAATGGCAAGTAGCTTCTTCTGTTGTTCCTTAGTGAGATCTGGTGATAGTCGAGCTAGAAGATCTTGTGTCGTAGTGGTAGCACTAATTTCGCCCACAGACTTGGCATGGGAGGTTTCTATGACACTCAGCTGTTCTTCAATTAACGGCTCAGTGTTTGCTATGCACAAGCATCTTAGAAGGATCTGTGGTTCTCGGCGACAGTTAACTATCCACAGTTCACTGAATCCGTTCTTAAATGAGATGACAGAGGCTGGGATGATCAAGTTATTCTTCAGTGGGATACTTCTCACATTCCATTACAAAATCCATGGATTGATGCATGGCATGACACATGACAGTTACCTTCGTAGTGCTGACCGCAGGAACCATCACTCCATCCAGCACATATAGTCTCCACACACTAGGATCAGCATCTTCCTGTCCACAGTATCTCATCTTGTGTACCGTAGTCTTCGAGTGACCTCAGTCTGTAATTGCCTGAGAAGCTTTTATAAAGTCTCATCCGAGAATGACGTCATGATTACACTCTTGTAAGATGATGAATTCTAAGGGCTGTGAATGGCCACGTATACCCACACGAATGATACATCTTCCTGTAGGTTTTACATATTTCCCATTAGCCGCCTTCAGCAGAGATGTTTTCATTGTTGACGAATACGGTTTTCTGAAACTGTGGATGGTACTTCTCTGAAATCACTGAATATGATGCTTCAGAGTCCACAAGAGCTTGGGCTGGTCAGCCATCCATGAGGATATTGACGTAGTTTCCTATCATTTTTGTAGTGACCGATGGCGGAGGATTTTTCTCTTCAGTGGCCTCGCCTTCAAGGAAGGTTTAGTCTTCCAGGTTGTGGTGGCTAGGTGATTGGCTGGAGCTTCTAAACAGTGATAGAGACCTTGATCGGCATCTTGGGGAGTGTCCTCTCCAGTGGCTAGCTTGCGGCGATGGTGACCTATGTCGTCCTGCACCCATATCTTCTTGTTCATCTTCATTGTCCTGGAGTTGGTGTCAGCTAAGATCAGTTTGCTGTCTTTGGTCACGGGTGTCATCAAATATCTGCCGCCTTTCTTGACAATAGCACACCACATATCCCGGTCATCCACAGTGGAAACATACTGGTTGGTTATCCTGGGTCCTCCAGACATCAGTCTCCCTTGGTGCCTAAACAGATTCTTCGTGCAGCATTGTAGGAACGTAACTCCACCTGTATCTCGACTTTTTCACTGTTTTAAAGGGAAATGAGGGACAAGAGATTGGATTCAGTGTCTGTTCCACTTCCTTCCTTATGACCTCTTGAAATGTCTCTGTTTTTTGCTTGCCGTGCAATCCAAGTGCCTTCTGAACTTCCTCTCTCACTATCTGATGAAGAACACTTGTGAAATCAGTTGCTTCCTCCATCTCAGACATCGATACAAAGTTTGGAGGCCGTTCAAACTTCTTGTGTGTAATTCTTTTTTGATGCATTGTTTCAATATACTGGCACCATTTTATGAAGTTGTCTGCTGTCGAAACCTCCTTCAGGAGGAGGGCTTGATACACCCTTCATGAGATGTGCAACCTTACCTTCCTCCTTCATTATAGGATCCACTATTTTACACAGCTCCAAGACGTCTTGAATGTAGGATGCTGTAGTTTCTCCTGGATCCTGTGCCTTGCACTTTAATTTATCTTCAGCCTTGCAATTCTGTCATTGTGTGTCACCGAAATACTTGCGCAGTTCCACCTGGAATACTTCCCAGCTTGTGATGAACTTCTCCTCGTTGTTCTCATACCATTGTTTGGCAGTACCCTCCAAGTAAAAAAATACATTAGCCAAACACACGGCGTCATCCCATTTGTTAAGTTTGGCCACATGCTCATATACCTTTAGCCACTTTTTTGGATCTTGGCCATTGCCACCAGAGAACCCAGAAGGATGTCTCATGTGGTGGCACACAGTTGCTGTCATCGTAATGTCCTCTTCTTCTTCTGGCTCCAATAGGTTGCGATCTGTTGAATATGGCTCAAACTCGGGTTTCTCACCACGTAAACGGCGTCTCTGTTGTGGCCTGATGGGAGACACTGTGTCCTCGATAATGTGCTCTATCACAAGTTCCAGCACCTAGCGTCTCCACCAGAGTAATGTCACATAGACAAGAGTGCAGAGCAAAGTGCCTCTGGCCAGAACACATACAGTACATATACAGATACAGAATATTCCTGCACAATGATACTTTACGTTTGTGGATACTTCTAGAATGTACTTGAACCAAACATAAATATTAAAATTGAACAGTCAAGGTGAGTTTTAAACTCACAACCCTCAATGCAACAGTTTAGTATCATAACCACTACACCATGCTGCTACTTAGCTTCTGCTGTAACAGTATTATGAAAATGATAGTTGCTACTCACCATGTAGTGGAGATGCTGAGTGGCAGATAGGCGCAACGAAAAGGCTGCTGAAAAGTGAGCTTTCAACCAACAAGGCCTTCTCCATTAGGCAATGTGCACACACACACGCACACACCCACACACACACACACACACACACACACACACAAACACTCATGCAAACACAGCTCACACACTCATGACCACAGTCTCTGGCAGCTGATGCTAGACTGTGAGCAGCAAAGTGTGATGGAGAGGCAATCAGAGGGTGGAGGGGGGTGGGGGTGGGGGGTAAGGAGGAGGTTGTGCCACGTGGAAGGGGTAGGATGGCAAGGTAATCGTAGGTGATGGAAAGTGTTGCTTGTGGGAATACACAGGGATGAGTTGGAGAGAGGATAGAGCAGATAGGTGCTGCCGGGAGGGGGGGGGGGGGGGGGCACATGAGTGGGGAGTGTGCTGTGGAAAAGGAGAGAAGTAAAAAGACTGAAGGTCTTGCAGGGAGAATTCCTACCCACACACGTCAGAGAATCTGGTGTTGGTGCAAAGAATCCAGATGGCACACACTGTGAAACAGTCACTGAAATGAAGAACATCTTGTTGGGTGGCCTGCTCCGCAATGGGATGTTCCTGCTGTTTCTTGGCCAAAATTTGTGAGTGGTCATCTATGCGCTCGTCATGCCCACATAGAATAAATCACAATTGTTGCAGCTTACCTTGTAAATCACATGACTGGTTTCATTGGCACCCCTGTCTTTCGTGGGATAGGTGATGTTTGTGACTGGGCTGGAGTAGGTGTTAGTGGGAGGATGTATGGGACAGGTCTTGTGTCTAGGTCTACTACAGGGATATGATCTATGAGGCAAGGGGTTGTGAGCAGGGGTTGTGTAGGGATGGACAAGTATATTGTGTATGTTTGGTAGGAGACAGAATACCACTGTGAGATGGGTGGGAAAGATCGTGGGTAGGACATTTCTCATTTCAGGGCATGATGAGAGGTAGTCGAAACCCTGTCAGGGAATGTGATTCAGTTGCTCCAGTCTTTCCTTTGAACAGACAACTAGCTTCCATGCCTGCAAGGGCTCTTCCTTCAACTAGTTCTTGAAATATGTAAATGAGCTACTACAGTAGTCTCAGCTGCCATTTGACTGTTTGTGACATCACACCTAGCTCGCATGAAACATGAGTAAATGCAAGCTACCTTGATTTCAGTATGCTGAGTTAGTGGCAGTTGATTGCATTATGTTTAATGTAGCTGCATAATAGTTTAGCCAGAGGTTTTGCAAACTGACTGATTTAATTGTGATGTTATAGTATGTGTTTTCAATAAATCTTTCCTCTTTTTTCCAAAATCCAGAAATTTCATATGAACATTAATCTTGGTATTTACAAGAAAAAAGTTGGTTATGTGTCAGTGAAACATTGTGTAAACGTTTTTCTTGGTCATGCTTATGCTTATGAAAGACACAGCTCTCTGGAACAGTAAAGATTGCATTATTCAGACCTTAATAATTGGCACCCTAGAATTTCAAGACATGAAAAATCAGTATCTCATCTCCATGCTTAGATAGTGGTGGGAAAATTTGGTAAAAGTAGAACTGATATGTACTTATATGAACAGAAATGTTTAAGAATTTTAAAGCACAATGAAGCAGTGAAACACAACTGTGAAATGCTTAAGAGATTGATATTAGCCACGTGCCTTTTGTCATTTTGAAGACACGGGGAAAGCTGTGACTCCATCAGTCGAGGCAATCACGTGAAGTTAATTAATTTGTTCCCTGAGTTCAATGACAAATAGAAAACCTACTCATCTACAGACTTTGTACTCACTGGATAGTCTCCTCTCATTCAAAATGATTTAATTCAAAGTGTAAACTCAATGAAAGGAGTTATGTTTGATGCTATTTTATTAGACGAAAAATCAGATATCAAAAATCTTGCACAATTATCAATTGTATTCAGATACATATACATACATGGAAGGGATTTATGAAAGATTTATAGGGTTTATCATTTTAGCTGTGTAGATCGGAGAGGCCATAGCAAAGGTGGCAACAAACTGCCTTGAATTTGAACAAAAATAAATTGGTAATCATGGTGGGACATTGAAATGTTTTGCAAACAAAAATTAGAGAAGTAAATCCACGTGCCATATTTGTGCACTGCTGTCCCCACTTTCACATCTATGCCCACAAGTTTAAGTTGGTTTAAGTACAATCACTATCGTGGATGAGTTCATGTAGAGTTCTTTTGCTAATCTTAGTGGTTTTGTAACATTTTTTGCCCATTTCTTGAAAAGAACAGCCAACTTATTAAACGTGATAGTGAAGAAGAGATTTCCAAGACTTGCATCAACAAGATGGAGTAATTCAAGTCACTCGGTACTAACTGTGGCAGGTCAAAGGTTTAACACATTTAGGAAAATCCACAGTATGGGGAAAAACTGCTATTGATGAAGAATGTGGATTTCTCATACTGTTACAAGATTTTCAGTTTTTATCTTTTGTGTCTGTTCAAAAAACTGTTTTCACTGACAGACATTACATTTAACATTGTGCCGTAAAAGTCCTTAGATATAATATTTAGCAGCAAAAAAGAGGAAGATTTGAAAGAAAAGCTGCACACTAAGAGGTACAGTGGCTTTGAGAAAATATGACGCAAGGCTGAATGCATGTGTGATGCTCCAAGTAAGAGAAGAAAGGAAAAGTGCACAGAAACATTTGTATAGGATAACTACATGGGGGGTGTACCCTGAGATAAGAGATATTATAAACATGTAGTTAAACATCAGATCTGAGTTGTTGCCTGACATAGTTTATTGAAATATTTGACTCATAGAATTTCTGAAACTTTGCAGATGTGTTTCTCAAAGAGACATTTAAAAAATTAAGCTCAGTATATGGGAAGTTTTTTGATATTGTTGGGTTAAAATCTGAAGCACACACCATGTTTAAATTACATGTTGAAGTGAAGACTGTGACAGAAATACAAAGTTTCCCATATCAAGAAGCACTTCACACTTGACTTCCAAAATTCTACAAACTCTCTGAACTGATTTTAAACATATCAAGTGTATCACCAGCAGCAGAACGATTGTTTTCTGCACTGAAAAGAAGAAAGACATTCAGTAAAAATGTTCTAGGACAAAGCCATCTGTCTGTACTCTCCTTTATTTCCATAGAAAAGGATCTGTTGTCCCAGGAAGATGGAAATTAATTTTTTGATGACGCTACTGAGAAGCTGTGCAAGAAGAACCAAAGAGAGCAGTTCTGCTACAGATAAAACCAATATGAGTGAGAAATGTCACATGTACAGTACACAAAGCTGACAAGTATCATGTTGCATGTGTTACCAGCATTTTCAGGATACTCCACTGAAGGAGTGACAGAACAATGCACATAGCTTATTAAGCCACTGTGGGACAATCATGGTTGGCGTTCAACATAATTTTAGGAGAAATAATTGAAATACAATCAAAGATCAAAAGGCAGTGTAAGTAGTCAAAATGGAAGAAAACTGTTTGCTATTTTCAAAAAGAAGAAGAGGAAAATTGATTGAAACTGGAAAAGAAAGAGCACGCATATTTATTTTGGATGATAACATTCTAAACTTTGTCATACGGATAAATTCATAGTGTGTATTATCAAAACTAGCAGTGTGTAATGGCCTGGTTGGGATTCCTCCCAAAGGTTGTTCATAAGGAAACCTATTCTTTGTGCATGCATGTTTGTATGTGGAGTAAAACTAAGGTTTTGGAAGTGTTTGGCAGTATTTTATCACTGAATATGTTGGTTTGGTTTTGTTGTGCAATGAGTGTTTACATGTTTAATAGTATGAGCACTGTAAATATTGTCTCTATGTGAAATCATTGTGTATTCTTTCTGTTTGTTTAAGAGATTTTGGTATGATCACAACATCTATATCAGCACTGTTTCACAAGGTGCGACTGTGTGACTCACAGGAGCAAGAAGTTATCAGCATAGGTACTGCTCTGAATTGGTGCATGCCCCACTACATATCACTACCAAGCAGTTCCAAACTATGTCGTGACAAAAACTTATCTCTGCCTATTTCCGTGTTCGTTCTTCATTTCTTATCTTAACAGTCTTAAATATTGTAATGGATTCTTTGGTACTGCCTGTTCAATGAACAGATGTTGACCATTATTTTGTAGTTAGTTTGCACTGAGTCCCATATCACTTCTATATTTCTAAATTAGTGCAATCTTGTTTGTTTGTTGTTGGTCCCATTGTCTTCCATGTTCATGTTGTTGCTCCCGAGTCATTGTCCTTGTACCAAGAAATATTAACTGATCAAAGGATTGGTATTCAGGTAGCTTCCAATAGTTATTCCAATAATTACAGTTTATGAACTTTGCAATAGATATATTCTTCAGTATTTCCACACTTAGCACTAACAAAATATAATACTCCTGCCTCCAGCAGTAGTACAAAACAATATCAAATCCATTTGCAAATAAGTCTTCTACCAAGAGTGTCTATTTCCACACCACATTCCCACCAAGCCTCCGCACCTCTCTCTCAACAAATAAAACAGTGATCTCACTTACAAGTCAAACAGTTTATAACACTATTAATAATAATTGCTGGTACAATTTCAGAACATTTGAAACTGACTGATTCTACTACCTTATAGGTGATCTAAATGATTAGTGGAAAATCTCATATAAGATGTGAAACAAATACTAACAAAGAGATAGAGGGGCTGGCCAGTACTTACCTCAGCTCAGTACAGCCGACAGATACACATAAAACAGAACTGAAAATTTACATTCCTAGCTTTCGGAACTTTGTTCCTTCATCAGGGAGGAGAGAGGGGAAAAAAGGGAAGGAGGGAAAGTGGATTCAGTTACTCACAACCCAGGTTATGAAGCAACAGGGAAAGGTAAACAGGGAGGGTAGCAAAGATGGAGGCATGGTTGTCAGAGGGAAGCCAAAGATATTCTACTGTAAGTACTGTGCCAGCTTCAAACCAAAGAGGATGCATACAGAAGTAAAGAGGTATATAGTATAAAGATAAACACAACTAGTAGGATGAAAAGATGCGTGAATGGCTAAAGAGGAAAGGGAAAGAGGAGAAGACTGAAGAGTGAATGGGAGTGAGGTTGTTTAACGTAGGTTCAGTCCAGGGGGATGGCGGGATGAAAGGATGTGTTGGAGTGCAAGTTCCCATCTCCGCAGTTCAGAGGGACTGGTGTTGGGTGGGAGAAGCCAAATGGCACATACGGTGTAGCAGGTTCCTAGGTCCCTAGAATTATGCTGGAGGGCATGCTCCGCTACTGGGTATTGGGCATCTCCTAGGCGGACAGTTCGTCTGTGTCCGTTCATGCGCTCAGCCAGTTTGGTTGTTGTCATGCCGATGTAAAAGGCTGTGCAGTGCAGGCATGTCAGTTGATAAATGACATGTGTAGTTTCACACGTAGCCCTGCCTTGAATTGTGTATGTTTTACCAGTAGCGGGGCTGGAGTAGGTGGTTGTGGGGGGATGCATGGGGCAGGTTTTGCAGCGGGGTCGGTTACAGGGGTAGGAACCGCTGGGTAGAGAAGGTAGTCTGGGAATATTGTAGGGTTTAACAACGATGTTACGGAGGTTAGGGGGGCGACGAAAGGCAACTCTGGGTGGTGTGGGGAGAATTTTGTCAAGGGATGATCTCATTTCAGGGGTTGACTTGAGAAAGTCATATCCCTGGCGGAGTAATTTGTTGATGTTTTCGAGGCCAGGATAATATTGGGTGACAAGGGGGATGCTTCTGTGTGGTCTGGGGGTAGGAACATTGTTGTTGGACGGGGAGGAATGTATTGCTCGGGAAATCTGTTTGTGGACAAGGTCTGCAGGATAGTTGCGGGAGAGGAAAGCACTGGTCAGGTTATTGGTGTAGTTGTTGAGGGATTTGTCACTGGAGCAGATACGTTTGCCACGAATACCTAGGCTGTAGGGAAGGGAGCGTTTGATGTGGAAAGGATGGCAGCTATCAAAGTGAAGGTACTGTTGTTTGTTTGTGGGTTTGATATGGACAGAGGTGTGGATGTGTGCTTCAACAAGATGAAGATCAACATCCAGGAAGGTGGCTTGGGTTTTGGAGAAGGACCAGGTGAAATTCAGATTCGAAAAGGAGTTGAGGTTATGGAGGAAATTAAGGAGTGTTTCTTCACCATGAGTCCAGACCACAAAGATGTCATCTATAAACCTATACCAGGCCAGGGGAAGCAGCTGTTGGGTCTTCAGGAAAGCCTCCTCCATGCGGCCCATGAAGAGGTTGGCATAGGAGGGAGCCATCCTGGTTCCCATGGCCGTTCCCCTGATTTGTTTGTAGATCTGGCCTTCAAAAGTGAAGTAATTATGGGTGAGGATGAAGTTGGTAAGTGTGATAAGGAATGAGGTTTTTGGAAGATCTTCGGGTGGGCGTTGGGAGAGGTAGTGCTCAAGGGCAGAGAGACCATGGGTATGTGGGATGTTTGTGTAAAGGGATGTAGCATCTATGGTGACAAGAAAGGTTTCAGGTGGGAGAGGAGTGGGAATGGATTTGAGGCATTCTAGGAAGTGGTTTGTGTCTTTGATGTAGAATGGGAGTCTGCGAGTGATAGGTTGTAGGTGCTGGTCTACCAGAGCTGAGATACGTTCGGTTGGGGATTTGAAGCCTGCTACAATGGGACGGCCAGGATGGTTCTCTTTGTGGATTTTGGGTAATAGGTAGAAGGTAGGGGTACGTGGCTCAGATGGAGTGAGTAAGTCTATGGAAGCCGTTGTGAGGCCTTGTGAGGGACCTTGGATTTTTAGGATTTTTTGCAGCTCAGTCTGGATGGAGGGAATGGGATCCTGGGTAACAGCTTTGTAGGTTGAGGTGTCAGAGAGTTGACGCAGTCCTTCTGCCACATACTCCACACGGTCAAGTACGACAGTTGTGGAGCCTTTATCCGCCGGGAGGATGACAATAGAGCGGTCTATTTTCAGCTCCTTAATGGCACGGGATTCAGCTGGGGTGATGTTGGGGGTTGTCGGGATGTTCTTCAAGAAGGACTGGGAGGCAACACTGGATGTGAGGAATTCCTGAAATGTCTGCAAGGGATGGTTTTGGGGGAGGGGAGGAGGATCCCTTTGAGAAGGCAGTCGGAACTGTTCTAGACAGGGTTCAACACTGGGTCTAGTACTTGGGGGCTGTGTTTGGGTAGTGAAGTGATATTTCCAGTTGAGGTTCCGGGTGAATGAGAGGAGATCTTTAACCAGGGCAGTGTGGTTGAATTTAGGTGTGGGGCTAAAGGTTAAGCCTTTTGATAGAACAGATGTCTCTGGAGGAGAGAGGGATCTGGATGAGAGGTTTAGGACTGAATTGGGACTGGTGATATGTGGCATTTGACTGTGGTTATAGTTGAGATTTGGTCTGTGTGGGGTATGTGGTGGGATGGGGAGATTGAGTAGGGTGGCTAGGCTAGGTTTGTTGGCTATGAGGGGGGGTTGTTGAAGGTTCTGTTGTGGTTGGTGTTTGTGAGGGATAGGGAGAGGGACCCCACTTCTTAGGTGTTGCACTAGCTCTGTGGATAGTTTTTTCAGATGGTGTGTGGCATGGAACTCATGTTTGCAGCTGGCTTCTAGGATGATGTTCCTCAGTGTGTTCTCCAAGCAAGGGTTTGAGAGCTGGAGGACTTTGAAGAGAGATAGGAGCTGTTGGGAGTGGTGGTTACATGAAGTAGTGTAGAGATTCAGGACAAGTTGGGTAAGGGCTAAGGATTGAAGGTTCTGGAAGTCCAGGAGAGACTGGTGGAAGGAGGAATTGCACCCGGAGATGGGAACTTTTAAGGTAAGCCCTTTAGGGGTAATTCCAAAGGTTAAGCCGGACTGGAGGAAAAGTATGTGGGATTGCAGTTTGGCTACGGTTAATGCATGTTTCCGGAATGAATGTAAATAATGTGGTATAGGATTAGGGTACATAGTGGGTAACTGGTGGGTAGGGAAATTAAATAACTAAAGTTGAAATAGTAATCATAAGAAGGAGTAAAACACGGAGGGAAGGACGAGAAGGAAAGAAATTGTGTTGGTAATGGTAATGTTCAATACCAAAGGAAGACCACTAAATAAGAAAAATACGAAAAATACGGAAAAAGTTGAGCAGACCAAGCAAGTATGTCCAGATCTTTTTCCCTAAGAAGTGGGGTCCCTCTCCCTATCCCTCACAAACACCAACCACAACAGAACCTTTAACAACCCCCCCTCATAGCCAACAAACCTAGCCTAGCCACCCTACTCAATCTCCCCATCCCAGCACATACCCCACACAGACCAAATCTCAACTATAACCACAGTCAAATGCCACATATCACCAGTCCCAATTCAGTCCTAAACCTCTCATCCAGATCCCTCTCCCCTCCAGAGACATCTGTTCTATCAAAAGGCTTAACCTTTAGCCCCACACCTAAATTCAACCACACTGCCCTGGTTAAAGATCTCCTCTCATTCATCCGGAACCTCAACTGGAAATATCACTTCACTACCCAAACACAGCCCCCAAGTACTAGACCCAGTGTTGAACCCTGTCTAGAACAGTTCCGACTGCCTTCTCAAAGGGATCCTCCTCCCCTCCCCCAAAACCATCCCTTGCAGACATTTCAGGAATTCCTCACATCCAGTGTTGCCTCCCAGTCCTTCTTGAAGAACATCCCGACAACCCCCAACATCACCCCAGCTGAATCCCGTGCCATTAAGGAGCTGAAAATAGACCGCTCTATTGTCATCCTCCCGGCGGATAAAGGCTCCACAACTGTCGTACTTGACCGTGTGGAGTATGTGGCAGAAGGACTGCGTCAACTCTCTGACACCTCAACCTACAAAGCTGTTACCCAGGATCCCATTCCCTCCATCCAGACTGAGCTGCAAAAAATCCTAAAAATCCAAGGTCCCTCACAAGGCCTCACAACGGCTTCCATAGACTTACTCACTCCATCTGAGCCACGTACCCCTACCTTCTACCTATTACCCAAAATCCACAAAGAGAACCATCCTGGCCGTCCCATTGTAGCAGGCTTCAAATCCCCAACCGAACGTATCTCAGCTCTGGTAGACCAGCACCTACAACCTATCACTCGCAGACTCCCATTCTACATCAAAGACACAAACCACTTCCTAGAATGCCTCAAATCCATTCCCACTCCTCTCCCACCTGAAACCTTTCTTGTCACCATAGATGCTACATCCCTTTACACAAACATCCCACATACCCATGGTCTCTCTGCCCTTGAGCACTACCTCTCCCAACGCCCACCCGAAGATCTTCCAAAAACCTCATTCCTTATCACACTTACCAACTTCATCCTCACCCATAATTACTTCACTTTTGAAGGCCAGATCTACAAACAAATCAGGGGAACGGCCATGGGAACCAGGATGGCTCCCTCCTATGCCAACCTCTTCATGGGCCGCATGGAGGAGGCTTTCCTGAAGACCCAACAGCTGCTTCCCCTGGCCTGGTATAGGTTTATAGATGACATCTTTGTGGTCTGGACTCATGGTGAAGAAACACTCCTTAATTTCCTCCATAACCTCAACTCCTTTTCGAATCTGAATTTCACCTGGTCCTTCTCCAAAACCCAAGCCACCTTCCTGGATGTTGATCTTCATCTTGTTGAAGCACACATCCACACCTCTGTCCATATCAAACCCACAAACAAACAACAGTACCTTCACTTTGATAGCTGCCATCCTTTCCACATCAAACGCTCCCTTCCCTACAGCCTAGGTATTCGTGGCAAACGTATCTGCTCCAGTGACAAATCCCTCAACAACTACACCAATAACCTGACCAGTGCTTTCCTCTCCCGCAACTATCCTGCAGACCTTGTCCACAAACAGATTTCCCGAGCAATACATTCCTCCCCGTCCAACAACAATGTTCCTACCCCCAGACCACACAGAAGCATCCCCCTTGTCACCCAATATTATCCTGGCCTCGAAAACATCAACAAATTACTCCGCCAGGGATATGACTTTCTCAAGTCAACCCCTGAAATGAGATCATCCCTTGACAAAATTCTCCCCACACCACCCAGAGTTGCCTTTCGTCGCCCCCCTAACCTCCGTAACATCGTTGTTAAACCCTACAATATTCCCAGACTACCTTCTCTACCCAGCGGTTCCTACCCCTGTAACCGACCCCGCTGCAAAACCTGCCCCATGCATCCCCCCACAACCACCTACTCCAGCCCCGCTACTGGTAAAACATACACAATTCAAGGCAGGGCTACGTGTGAAACTACACATGTCATTTATCAACTGACATGCCTGCACTGCACAGCCTTTTACATCGGCATGACAACAACCAAACTGGCTGAGCGCATGAACGGACACAGACGAACTGTCCGCCTAGGAGATGCCCAATACCCAGTAGCGGAGCATGCCCTCCAGCATAATTCTAGGGACCTAGGAACCTGCTACACCGTATGTGCCATTTGGCTTCTCCCACCCAACACCAGTCCCTCTGAACTGCGGAGATGGGAACTTGCACTCCAACACATCCTTGCATCCCGCCATCCCCCTGGACTGAACCTACGTTAAACAACCTCACTCCCATTCACTCTTCAGTCTTCTCCTCTTTCCCTTTCCTCTTTAGCCATTCACGCATCTTTTCATCCTACTAGTTGTGTTTATCTTTATACTATATACCTCTTTACTTCTGTATGCATCCTCTTTGGTTTGAAGCTGGCACAGTACTTACAGTAGAATATCTTTGGCTTCCCTCTGACAACCATGCCTCCATCCTTGCTACCCTCCCTGTTTACCTTTCCCTGTTGCTTCATAACCTGGGTTGTGAGTAACTGAATCCACTTTCCCTCCTTCCCTTTTTTCCCCTCTCTCCTCCCTGATGAAGGAACAAAGTTCCGAAAGCTAGGAATGTAAATTTTCAGTTCTGTTTTATGTGTATCTGTCGGCTGTACTGAGCTGAGGTAAGTACTGGCCAGCCCCTCTATCTCTTTGTTAGTATTTGATTCTACTACCTCCAACATACATTGTGCATATGGACCATGAAGATAAGATACAAGAAATTAGGGCTCATAAGAAGGCATATAGACCATATAGATAGTAATTTTTCTCTTGCTCTATTTGCGAGTGGAACAGGAGAGGAAATGACTAGTAGTGATATAGGATACCCTCTGCACAAGCTGTACAATGGATTCCTGAGTATCTATGTGGAGGTAGATGTATATGTAAAATAGATTTACATGAATTCAAGTGAAATGTTTCAACTTAATTTAATTGTGCAGGATATAAACACTTATGTATGGAGTAACTCATTAATAAAAATTATTCTTATCGTACTGAAAACATCAGTCCTACTGGCATTGTATGTTCCTTTTTATATTATTGAATAATGGAAAATCAAGGCTGGAATGTAACAATATTTTGAAAAAGATAGTTGTTACTCACCATATAGCAGGGATGCTGAGACGTAGATAAGCACAACAAAAAGACTGTCGGAAAGTGAGCTTTCAACCAACAAGGTATTCTTCGAAACTAGACAGTAGTCAGGCAGCAGTAGCCCACTGAGACAGATGCAGGAACAGGGAAGTAACTGATTTTGTGACATTTAAGAGTTTTTAACCAGGAGCAAATTTTATTATATCATCTGTGTGCTTTAATAGTTTAGTTTCTCAAGTTTCTGTGTGTAAATTTAATATCTAATAACCACAGTTCTTGTGTTTTCATTTGTGTCGGAAAGTAAACCAATTTTGTGACATATTACAAGTTATTAAACAGGGGCGAACTATTTAGTTTCACCTCAGTGCTTCGGTAGTTAGGTTTTTGAATCTCTGCATATTACTAGACACAGTTTGTGCATTTTTGTCAGGGTCTACAGTAGATTTCCGTAGTACAAGTCGATAGTCATTTGTTTGCTTGTTTTGAAAACTAGTGACTGCTTGTTGGTGTTAGTCAGCCAGTCAGGCAGGCAGTAGTAGCTGACCGAGACAGATGCAGCAACAGGGGAGTAACTGATTTTGTGACATTTAAGAATTTTTAACCAGGAGTGAATTTTATTATATCATCTGTTTGCTTTAATGGTTTAGTTTCTCGAGTTTCTGTGTGTAAATTTAATATCTTATAGCCACAGTTCTAGCGTTTTTGTTTGTGTCAGAAAGTTTTAAATATTGTGACATATTTCAAGTTCCTAACCAGGAGCAAATTATTTAGTTTCAACTCAGTGCTTCGGTAGTTAGGTTTTTGAATATCTGCGTATTATTAGACACAGTTCCTGCATCTTTGTCAGGGTCTACAGTAGAGTTGAGCAGCACATACCGACTGTCCACTTATCTGCATACTTTAGTTTCCCATGCTCTTTAGTATGGACAGGGACATAATGGTTGTGTGCGGTTGGTGACACTTCGCTCTCAGCTTCAGGCTGTGATGGCTTTGGTTACACAGCTTGAGGCTGCAGTGGATGGGCACCACTGTTGTGGACTGGCCGTGGTGATCCAGCGGACGTCTAGCACGTCTGAGTCCTCCGATCGGTCCTCACTGGTGGCCAACTCAGCTAATGCTCGCACTGCGGCTGACCCCTCACTTGTGGTCTTGTGGGAGGTTGCCCCAGGGTCAAGCAGGCAGTGAAAGACTTCCGAGGCGGGTGCACGTAAGGCTTCCATGGTTTGTCAGACAAACAGGTTCCAGATGCTGTCTGTGACTAACACTGTCGCTGAGCCAGATGCTGTCTCCTGTCCTGTTTCAGAGGAAACCACTCAGCCTGCAAGATCCCGGCAATCACAGAGGGTGTGATTATTGGTAGTTGGGAGCTCCAATGGTAGGCACGTTATGGGGTCCCTTAGGGACTTGGCTGACAAGAAGGGTAAGAAAACCAATGTGCACTCCACGTGCATACCAGATGGAGTCATTCCAGATGTAGAAAGGGTCCTCCCGGATGCCATGAAGAGCACAGGATGCAGCCAGCTGCAGGTGGTTGCTTACATCAATACCAGTGATGTGTGTCACTTTGGATCAGAAGAGATTCTCTCTGGTTTCGACTGGCTGCCAGTCTTGTTTGCAAGATGAAAGCAGAGCTGACTATTTGCAGCAAAGTCGACAGGACTGATTGCAGACCTCTGGTACAGAACCAAGTGGAGGGTCTGAATCAGAAGCTCAGACGGTTCTGCGACCATGTAGGCTGCAGATTCTTCAACTTGCGCCAAAGGGTGGTTGGGTTTCGGGTTCCGCTGAATAGGTGTCCACTATATGCAGGAGGTGGCTACATGGGTAGCAGGGGCTGTGTGACATGGACTGCGCGGTTCTTTAGGTTAGGGGGTCTCAGGAAAACACAAGAAGGGTATTCAGTCACAAAGGGTGCAGACTGAACACAGGAAGAACATAGATACAGAAACCATTGGTAAAACATTTGTAAATTGTCGTAGCTGTGTTGGGAAAGTACCAGAACTTCAAGTGCTAATATAAAGCACTGATGCTCAAATTGTTATAGGCACTAAAAGCTGGCTAAAGCCGGATATAAGTTCAGCCGAAATTTTTGCAAAGAACCTAACGGTGTTCTAAAAGGATAGGCTAAACATGGTTGGCAGTGGTGTGTTTGTGGCTGTTAGAAGTAGTTTAACTTGTCGCAAAATTGAAGTAGATCCTTCCTATGAGTAAGTATGGGCAGAGGTCATTGTTGGAAACTGGAACAAAATAATAATTGGATCCTTTTACCGACCTACCAATTCAGATGATGCAGTTGCTGAAAGGTTCAAAGAAAACTTGAGTTTGATTTCAAAAACGTACCCGACTCATACGATAGTAGTTTGTGGTGACTGTAATTTACCCTCAATATGTTGGGGAAAATACATGTTTAATTCCGGAGGTACGCATAAAATATCATCCGAAATTGTGCTAAACACATTCTCTGAAAACTATTTCAAGCAGTTAGTTCATGAGCCAACATGAATAGTAAACGGTTGTGAAAACACACTTGACCTCTTAGCAACAATTAATCCGGAGATAATAATGAGCATCAAAACCAATTCAGGTATTAGAAAACACAGGGTTGTCGTAGCGAGACTGAATATTGTAATCCCCAAATCCTCAAAAAATAAGTGAAAAATATACGTATTAAAAAAAACTGATAAAAATTCACTTGCTGCCTTTCTGAGAGAAAATCTGCACTCATTCCAAATTAATAATATAGGTGTAGACCAAATGTGGCTTAAATTCATTCCAAATTAATAATATAGGTGTAGACCAGATGTGGCTTAAATTCAAAGAAATAGTATTGGCAGCAATTGAGAGATTTGTACCAAATAAATTAACAAACCGTGGAGATCATCCTCTTTGGTACACAAAACAGGTTAGAACACTGTTGCAGAAACAATTAAAAAAACATGCCAAATTTAAACAGATGCAAAATCCCCAAGATTGCCGATCTTTTACAGAAGCTTGTAATTTAGTGCAGACTTCAATGCTTATTACAGTTTCCACAACGAAACTTTGTCTCGAAACATGGCAGAAAATCCAAAGAGATTCTAGTCATTTGGGAAGCATGTTAGTGGCAAGAAACAATCAATGCCTTCTCTGCATGATAGCAATGGAGATACTATCGAAGACAGTGCTGCCAATGCAGAGTTACTAAACACAGCCTTCCGAAATGCCTTCACAAAAGAAGATGAAGTAAATACTCCAGAATTCAAATCAAGAACAGCTGCCAACATGAATAACGTAGAAGTAAATACCCTCGGAGTTGTGAAGCAACTTAAATTACTTAATAAAAGCAAGTCTTCTGGTCCAGACTGTATACCAATTAGGTTCCTTTCAGAGTATGCTGATGCATTAGCTCCATACTTAACAATCATATACAACCGTTCGCTCGACAAAAGATCCATACCCAAAGATTGGAAAGTAGCACAGGTCACACAAATATTCAAGAACAGTAGTAGGACTGATACACTAAATTACAGGCCCATATCGTTAACACTGATATGGAGCAGGATTTTGGAACATATATTGTGTTTGAACATTATGAATTACCTTGAAGAAAATGATCTATTGACACACAGTCAACATGGGTTTAGAAAAGATCGTTCCAGTGAAACACAGCTAACTCTTTATGCACATGAAGTGTTGAGTGCTATTGACAAGGGATTTCAGATCAATTCCACATTTCTGGATTTCCGGAAGGCTTTTGACACTGTGCCACACAAGCGGCTCATAGTAAAACTGCATCTATTCCTGTGATTCATCCATCTTTTCCTCATTTTCTAAATCATTAGCAACATTGAGTTCTTGATATAATGTGCAATACTTAGGAGGTGTAATACCCTTATTACATAAATCTATAAGATCTTGTTTCTTTCCGTTACTTATGCAGGCAGGACTGTCATATACTGGGCACAGAGTATTGTCTTCAGCTCCTGAATTTTAAGAATTTCATAGGTCAGGTTATTTCTTGGTTTGCAAAACTTGAAAGTCATAACCATCATAGAAATACTTGAAAAACATCATGTCAGGATGATTTTTCCTATATTGCATCCAAAGAATCTTAAGCCATTTCACAGTTTCTCCATTCTCAGCAGTTTTCCCATTCTGAATTACTTTCATCTGAAGCAGGTGGAAATACAAAATTTGAGTGTTATCCATTTCTGTCACTCTGAATATATGTAAAGCCAAATGATGCATCAGATCATGACAATCAAGTGGTAATGATAAAACAAGTAAAGCAGTTCGATTCAGAAAGTATAAAAGTACTGTTAACACAATCACAAGGAAAGATGCAGTGTTAATATTTACAGAAAATTTTCATCAATAGCAATGGGAAGAAGTTTACAAAGATATAACCATAAAAAATTATAAGACTGTTGCACATTAAGCTTTTGGCCAAAGTATTTTTCAGAAAAGAAAATCACGCACACACAATCACACAAACAAACATGGTTCACATACACATAAGTGCTATCTCTGGTTGCTCAGGCCAGACTGAAACTGAAATGCATCAAACAGGACCCACAATTTGTAGTGGAGTGGGGAAGAGGGAGGGATGGAGGGTATGAGTGGGAGGAGAGGAAATGGCGTTTGTGGAGTGTACAAGGACTAGGGGTTGGTCTCATCTCTAGTCCCTGCGTGCTCCATCAGGTGGCAGTGTTTTCTCTTCCCCCATGTTTGATGTTTTTCAGCTTCAGTCTGGCCTGAATAGCCAGAGATAGTGGTCGTGTGTATGATGTGCTTACTTGTGTGAATGCATGGGTGCTTTTCTTTTCTGATGAAGGCTTTGGCCAAAAACTTAATGTGTAGCAATCTTTACATTGGGCCTGTCTGCAGCTCAACATGTCATCTTTATGGTGAGTAACAGTCTAGCCTTTCCATAATTGTTGATATTCCAACCTAGATGGTTTAATGAAAAATTTAATTCCTTAATAAATGTATTTTATAGTACCTTGAAAGTTGTTTTCTCTTGAAACAATTGAAAGTAAAATTGACCATCAGAAGGGGTACAGTATTGACAGCACAATTACAATATTTGTGCTGGGAAGAGAAGATACAGTACTGGTGCTTCCCTTGATGGTGTACAGTACATATACAGCATTCAGTTCATGAATCATACCTAAGAGGTAACTGAAGATAAGGAAATATTGTCTTGAACTTGATTGTACATACATGAGATAAACATGAGATAAAAACTAAAATTAAAAATGTACCTGTAAGGAAAATGGCTCTTATAGGGATAAATCAATAACAGCTGCTATGTAGCTGACTCCCAAAAAAGGGAAGAAGAGTTTACCTTTAGTAGACAGCACTCAGAAATTATTTCTACATCAAACTTTTATACTGACAGAACTGCAGCTTGCTCATAAATTCAAACTCACTGATAAGACTGAAATTATTCAGAGCTACAGTGTGTTAAATGTTTGGGATGAACACCTGAATGAGATGTAGGTTTGTCATGACTAACATAAGAAGTACTTAGCAATCGATATTTGTTTCAAACCAGTAACTTATCTGCTACCAGTCCATATGAATAACAATTTGTCTTAAATGGTTATTCCTGCTGGAGAAGTCACGAAATTTGCTCAAAATTTCTCTGCTACAGTTAATGTAGCCTATTAACATAGAGCTAACTTCAACATTTCTGTAGATAACACTTCTGAAACTATAAAACCGGGGGTTTGCTTAATGTACCCATTGATGTTACTCTCATGTGTGTCTATGAGATCTGAAACCATATCTTCTGATGCACCAGAATGAGAATAGTAAGTCATGTAAAATAGGTGTCACATCATCTTATGTACAGGTAAATCTCGAGTTGAATCATCATTGGTTTTCCAATCCATTTGCCTGTGTGTGGTTTAACAGCAACCAGGACTGTATCCCAGTAGATACCATTCGCTTCTTTACCCTTCTTCACTTCCCCTAGCCATCTCTCTCTTGGTCTGCCTACCAGTCTTCTGTCAGTCACATCTGTGTGTGACCATTGTTTTGCTACTCTTCCCCCACACATACATTAGACAAGACCAAATATCTTAAATGTGTCTTTGTCACTTTTTCTTTCAAGATGTTTGCATAACAACTTATTTCTTTAGTTTTTCATTTCTTATTGTATCCTTCATGGTTTTCTGTATCGCAGGTTTTAAGAACTTCATTTCTGCAGCTTGCAGTTTGTTATTGTTCTACTTGGTTGCTGTGTTTGTTTTCACACCAGATGTAATTATGGGGCTAAGGTAAGACTGAAAGAGAGTCTGTTTTGATCTTAAGCTGACTTGTTTTTTCCAGAGTAGATTTCAGACTTTATGACAAAACTGAGTTGATTTTTGTGTTTTATCCTATTACTGCTTGAAATTTTGATGCCAAGGAAAACTTTTTGTTTAAATTATCTGTAATGTTTTGTACATTGTGTAGTAATATGACAATTTTATTATAATGTTACAGAAGTTCATGGGGAGACAGGAGCAATCCAGCTTATCTCAGTGGGGAAATATGAATAATGCTGGATTATGTGCCATGGAATGCCCACAATATCAAAGCTGGCTGCTAGGAAGATAATTGATGGCCATAACATACAATCAAGCATTGTGAGAAATGTAAATAATGCCATTTATGTGAATTATGAATTCACATCCAGAATCAGAATGGATTTTTTAGGACAGTTGAGTGTTAGGTTTGGAGATGACTGGATGTATTGGTCAACAGAGAATAGAAATCTGATTGGTAACAGGGAAGCATTATATTAGAGGTATAATTGGATATATCTTGTTGTATTCATTAGTTTAACTCCAATTTTAGAAAAGAACACATGAAACTATTGCTCAAAACAATGATATTTAATGGTAGGTGTGTTGTAACATGTGTATATGTTGAAGTCAACATAGAAAATGTTTTTTAGGTACCTGATTTGCAGTTGGATATTTTGGAGCTATAAGGAGCAAGGAACAGCATTCCAATTTTCATCAAAATTCACTATTTATGAAAATAAGGAAGACAAAATTTCCCACAAAATAAGTGTGAGTGATTTGTTTTGTCAAACCAACCGTATAGTGTGTAGTGCCTGTTGAAGTTAGTGTGATATTGAAGCTGAGGAAATGGGACATTTCCGGAATTTCTTCCCCCACATCATTATCGTACTTTGTTGCACATCCATTCCTGAACTCTATCGTCCAGTAGTGTCACAATGTTGCTGGAGTGGTTGGTAGTCGATAACTTGCCAAGGGGTAGGATTAAAATGTTTGTGAGATGGCACTGACCTCCTCCTCTTGATGGAGGATACCTGTTGCACTGAGTTGTTTGCCACAGTGGGCAGTCAGTTTCAGATGTCTGTGGCAGCTGCTTTTACTTCATTCTGTCAAAATACAATTAAAAATCTGTTTTAGTGTTTGATGGCTACCCTGACAAATTGAGCACCAGCCCCAAGAAGAACAAGCAAACGAGAAGGTCCCACAAACACAGCTGTGTAGAAATAATCTTCAACAAAATAATGTTTGCACATGTTACTCTGCAAAAATTCCTCTCTATTTCAAAGAATGAGTGCTGCTTAATATCTGTGGGAATGGACAAAGTGGCCAAAGCAGGCATAGCTGTGGAAGATTCTGATACCCTGATCATCAACATTGCGCAGGGCCCCCTCACATTCGACAGTTGTATTTACTGGGGAAGATATGATCCTTCTTGTCATTCTAAAGCACCTCAATCAATTAAGTAATGTATATTAATGAAACATTGGAGATGGAAATTCCCACAGTAGTTTTACTCTCCTCTGGGAATTGGGCATCGAACTCGAGCCTATATCTTGTTTTTGCATGCAGTCAGTGGCTGTGATACTACTTCTGCTCTTTACAATCAGGGCAAAGTGAAATACATGATGTGATCAAAAGTATCCAGACAGCTGGCTGAAAATAGCTTACAAGTTCATGGTGCCCTCAATCGGTAATGCTGGAATTCAATAGGGTGTTGGCCCACCCTTATCCTTGATGACAGCTTCCACTTTTGGAGCCATATGTTCAATCAGGTGCTGCAAGGTTTCCCAGGGAATGGCAACCCATTCTTCACAGAGTGCTGCACTGAGGAGAGGTATTGATGTCGGTTAGTGAGGCCTGGAATGAAGTCGGTTTCCTATAGGATTCAGATCAGGACTCTGTGCAGGCCAGTCCATTAGAGGGATGTTATTGTCATGTAACCATTCCATCACAGGCCAGGCTGTGCATTATGAACAGGTGCTCCATCTTGTTGAAAACTGCAGTCGCCATCCCCGAATTGCTTTTCAACAGTGATAAGCAAGAAGGTGCTTAAAACATTAATGTAGGCCTATGATGTGACAGTGCCATGATAAACAACAAGGGATGCAAGCCCTCTCCATGAAAAACATGACCACACCATAACACCACCACCTCCAAATTTTACTGTTGCCACTGCACACACTGGCAGATGACGTTCATCGGGTATTTGCCATACCCACACCCAGCCATTGGATCGCCACATTGTGTACCATGATTCGTTACTCCACACAACGTCTTTCCACAGTTCAATCGTCCAATGTTTACGCTCCTTACACCAAGCGAGATGTTGTTTGGCATTTACCGGCACGATGTGTTGCTTATGAGCAGCTGCTTGACTGCGAAATCCACGTTTCCTCACCTCCTGCCTAACTGCCATAGTGCTAGTAGTGGATCCTGATGCAGTTTGGAATTCCTGTGTGATGGTCTGCCTATTACACATTACGACCCTCTTAAACTGTCAGCAGTCTCTGTCAGTCAACAGACAAAGTCAGCCTGTATGCTTTTGTGCTGTACATGTTCCTTCACTTTCCCACTTCACTATCACATTGGAAACAGTGGTCCTAGGGGTGTTTAGGAGTGTGAAAATCTCATGTACAGATGCATGACACAAGTGACACCCAATCACCTGACCACGTTCGATGTCCGTGAGTTCCACAGAGTGCCCCATTCTGCCCACTCACAATGTCTAGTGACTTCTGAGGTTGCTGATATGGAGTTCCATGCTGTAGGTGGCCACACAATGCACCTAATATGAAAAATGTATGTTTTGTAGGTGTCTGGATATTTTTGACAATATAGTGTCAAAAAAAAAAAAAAAAAAAAAAAAATCCAAGAGACTGGGATTGGACGAGGTCCAAGGATTAATCTGATCTATATCACATACAAATGCAAAACCACACCTCCATGGATCAAAGCTCTGTATGAACCGCGATACAGCTTGTTAGAATGTCAGCCACCTAGATTTGCAGTACTTACCAATGTAAAGAGAACCACTACAGATGAAGCTAAGCTATATTTCACATTGTTGTTATTACAATTTGCAGTGGTGAAATCACATTACCTCATTATTGTAACAATCTGTGTACATTGCTTTCAGCTCTAATTCTTTATCATTATAATAAGTACATAATTATTTACCTATTACCTGATATTAGTCATCTTTTTCAACATTTGCAGCAGTCATATGAGGTTGACGAGGATACATCCCCTTACAAAGGCATCCTGTTTCCTTGAACTCCTAGTACCACCTACATATGTTATTCTTGTGCGGTGGGTCTTTTCTAACCTGTGTACGAAACTTATGCTGCACTGTAGCCACGTACCTGGACACCTCAAGACAGAACACACAGAAAGCTTTTTCCTGTTGCAGCACCATCTTTGCAAGAGATGAAACAGATGATACGGCTGGACAAGTTAGCTTGATAAGTGAACAGCAGGATAGCATATCAAAAACTTGGACAGTTGCTACTACTTATGCTGTTAGGTTTACTCATTTAAAGTAATAAATTGATGTATTATTAATTTTTAAATCTGCCCCATTGATTTTTAAACACACAGTATTACTAATATAATAATTTGATGACGATTATTATTGCCAAATGAAGCATAATTATTATGATATTCACATAAATTATTTGGTTAATTATAAGACCAATGAAAGTTTTCATTTCACCACTATAAAGTACATCATAGCACATTGAGTGATAGAGAGTTGGGTTTTGGTGGTGAAGCCCAAAATTACACTAACTTCAACATAAGCTACACAACATATGGTTGGCCACTCAGACCTGTTTTGAGAGAAATTTTACGCTTTTTATTTTTTTGTAAATAGTGAATTTTGATAAAAACTGCACAGCTCCTGAGTTATAAGGGAAAAATCCAAAAAACATTTTAGTGATCACAGTCTGCCACCTAAGCAGTTCCCAGCTACAGGCACTGGCCAACTTAGTTCTGTAGAATCAGCTGCTAATAAAAGCTGTTTTTCTTCTGAGAGCATTTTCTGGCTTTGCCATTAGCACAAACATGGCATTACTCATTCCCTGAGGTCACTCATACTCAACATCTTGATGGCCAGGCAACCATTGTGTTATTCATTAGTGACTACACAATGGTCAGCCACCCAGAACACTACATAATGGTGGGGAGGGGGGGAGGGGGGGGGGCAGAACCTTTGTAAATTCCCACATAAAATAATCAAATGGAAACCTGATACAGAATCAGTTATCTCTAAATGAAATAACATTTTTTTTTTTGCTGAACTGATTGTGGCTGACAAAAGTAAGATGATGAGCATAATTTACAGAAAAGCAAAATATTTATTATTTTTGAAATACGGAATCGAAAGTGTTGGTATAAGGTTATGTGAAGCATGGAAATTTTCATTTTCTGTGATGCTAAAGATATTAGTACAGAGGTTATTAAAAATCATATAAGTATACAAATAATGAAATGTGGGCTGAGGTGGTGCAGTGGAAGCTGAATAAAGTTGCTGACTCAGTCATACTGGAATTTACCACCAAAAGCTGTTACAACTTCAAGTCCTCATGACTGCGATACTATGAGACTATGCATTGGTGGAGCAGACAAAATGATACTTATTTTCTCCTCTGTCCATAGTTAAATGTTGATAGTTGAGATAAGAAAGGTGTTGATTTTTTTCTTTTTTTATTAGAGTGGATTAGAGGTCACTAATTGTAGATTTGGGGTAATAGACATTGAGACATGTTGCGTTGTATAAACAACGAAGGCTCTGGGTTCATGAACTGAAATAAGAAGTGGTATGTAGTGTATAAAACAAATGGATGAAAATTTGGAATGTTACAACAGTTAATTGCAGGACAAAAAGAGAAATGAGTTTTTAAAGAAAGACAATGACTGGGAGAAGTAAAAAGAGAGAGAAGACATTATTAAGAGCTTAAGAGAAATTATGATCTATTTAATAATAAGATAGCAGCTTTAGAAGAGAAAGTACAAGAATTAAGTTCACTTGCTGATAAAACTGCTAAATGAAAATAATCTCAGGATGTGACCATTGGTTTACTGTTACAGAGCAATGGATGAAAAATGTAATAAATTACACTAAAATGTTAAGACATTTAGGAGTGAGACAACAGAAAAGTTTTTACAAATTGGTGGCGATAGTAAATAAGTGCAAGTACAGACTAAAAGTATAGGAAATAATGTTAATTCCAAGCTATGGAAGGCAAAAGAATATGTGACTGCGAAAGTAAAGCAGCCCAGTACTCCAATGAAAGACTTTATTTTTACAGTAAAGACGGAAATTTTGGCCTAGAAATAATTTTCAATGGAGAAACATTTGTATCTTTCAATTCATGTAGTAAGGAGAAAAGTAATAATCATGAGTGTAACTCCATAAATTCAGTCAAGGTCTACAGGTCACAATGTTAATGTAGTACTAGTAATGTTAAATGTATGGTCACTGAAAATAAATCACACAGTGGTGAAGAAATGAGATTAGGAAGGAAAATTGATATAACTTTTTTTGTTTTACACCACATGGTGAAATGTATCCACCTTAAAATCTTTTCAAGAGATTTTGCACACATCATGATACACTGATAAAAGTATTACATTTATGATTAGTCACCTAGAAGGAGAAATTTTGCACTTGGTTATGCTTAACCAAAGTAAGTTTGCAACTGTGGAAGACTTTACACAAGCTTTCAAGGCCAAGTTTTGGTTTAAGAATGCACAGAAAAAACTGAGACATGAATTATTAGGCCCCCAGAGATTCAATGACAGCTATGATGACTACAGGTATTTTATACAATACCATCTCAATTAAGCTTTGTATTTAAAAGAACCAACGAATGAGTTGCTTTTAACTGGGATTCTGAGTACAAGGTTATTAGATGATGTTTGGGTACAGTTAGTAGATGAAAGGTGGAAACAAGTCAACATAGAATGAGAGCCACGTCAGCATAGAATTAGAGCCGACTCAGATAAATGTACAGTGGTTGTGTCACAGTTGGGCCTCAATGTGACTGAGCATATTGACAACATACAGCAACAACAGTCACATACAGTGCTCAAAGAGACCTTGTTGCAGCATTTTGTTCTACCATTAGAGTAATGTCCGCACAAAATTATAGTGGGTGAAGCATGTGCTGGTAGCTCCGTTCTCAGATTTTACAATTGCTATGGCTGGCAACAAACTGTTGACTCTTCTGCTTACTCAGATTACCAGCCAGTATTATAGTCATTATTTCTGCTTTAGCTGACCTATCTCTGGATGAACTACACACAAAGCTAATGCAACTGAAATTCTGTTCAGTGGAGAGATTATGTGCACATCAGTTAAGAAGGTTATGGCAGATGGCCCCAAACTGTGCATATACACTCACAAAGATACAACCAGCCTCAACTGCACCTGGCATTGCTGCTACAGCAGCCAGCAACCACAACCGTCAGTTATCCAGCCGGCTATGGAGTTAACAAGACTCAATTCTAGATCGAAATGATTTGAAGATGAGAGAATAATAATGAATATAATGGCTTCAGCTGGTGTTGGTACCGCAGACAATTTGACAATGCTCCCAGGCCATGTACAAGGTCCTGTAGTTCCCTAACTTCAACAGCAACTGCTAGGAAGTACCTTGCGAAACACAAGAAGTCACAGTGTCTGCGGTTAACTATTCATGTTATCTTTCCATACAGGACATATGACTGGTGAACGTTTTCTTATCAACACTGGATCAGAAATTAGTGTGTACTCTACGGGTGTAGATGAGCATCCAACAAATACAACATTTCCTCAGCTCACAGTGGTGAATAATTGTAGAATTTGCACATGTGGGAAAAATGTGTTGGCTCTTCACTTAGACGACTATTTCCACCCTATGTGGACATTTGTAGTGGCCAATGTGACTGATGTAATTACTGGTGCTGACTTCTTCCATTATTTTCACCAAATACCAGCTTAATAAACTGCTTTTTAGTGAAAGTAACATCCATTCCTTGTCTCTTTCCCTCATTTGGTCATGTATTGTCCTATGATGCTATCCCACACTGAATGAATATATCCGAGCATACTGTGGTCTCTGCATTGGTACTACAATATTTGCTGCTATTCTTGACAGAATGCAGGAAGCATCTTGAAATCTAAGGAAGTACAAATGTTAACTGCTAAACTGCAAAAGGAAAATGCAACCATTAAAGCTCAAGTGGCTCTTCCACAGGCTGTACTGCATAATACAAAACACACTGCAACAGATATGCTATCCTTCCAGGCCACATAAAAGTAATTATAATTACAAAACAGTGCTGACTTCCAAGGTCACAACGACTGGGGATGATAACTGGTTCAGCAATTGCCCACACTTACAGACCTGGTTGCAGTAAAAAACAAACAATGCAATTCCATGCCACATCACATTTGGGCCACATAAGGGCAGCTTGCTGCTGCACTGCTGTGTTGGTTATCAGCAGATAAACTACTGGCCGCACAAACGGTGTTTGACAAAATGCTTAATAATAGGACCACCACAAGATATTGCAGTGTCTGGACATCACAACTCCAAATGGTGTGAAAAAGGAGGTGCTTGGATACTGTGTGACTATACTCACTTGAATGTCCAAACCATTCCTGACAGGAATTCTGTCCCTACCATAGCAGATTTTAATAGCACTTTGTCCAGTGCCCAGGTGCAAATGGATATCCTCAGATTTCAATTCCTTCAATGGATAAACACAATACAACTGTCACCACAGCATTGGGACTGTTTGAATATAGTTCTAAGCCTTTCAGACTAAAAAAACAATGCTCAAACACGTCAGTGCTTCAGGCACGAGGTGCTGCAAGGACTTAAATTTATTTTTTGCTGTATGGACAATATATTAGAATTTTCTGAGGTATGGCTGCACCATACTGATCACTTACAATTGCTATTTGAATGCTTTGAGAGTTATGACATTGTAATCAACAGTGATAAGCATCTTATCATTAAAAAAAGAAGTACATTTTATAATTTATGCTGTCTCTCAAGCAGGGCTCTCTCCCCTTGGCTGCAAAGATGGAAGCTATTCAGTAGATGCCTTTACTATGTTCGAAGGTATCCACAGATTTGCAGGGATGTAACTTCCACAGGCGACATTTACCTCAGTTGGCTGCAATACACGAACCTTTCAAAAGGCTGCTGGCCAGAAACAACACTGGTGGATGACAGAAGCGGATCTTGTATTTCATGATCTAAAGGCAGGACTAGCCAAAGCTACTTTGTTAATACATATAGTTCCAGTTGCTTCCCTCTTACTGATGGTGGATGCAAGTCAGACAGCCATTGACACAGTCTTGCAGCAATGTTTATCTAGCAAATGGTAACCACTGGCATTCTTCTTAAAGAATTTATCTGCACTGAAGCAGAAATGGAACACATTCAATAGAGAATTACTTGCCACCTACTTAGCCATCAAGCACATCTGATCCTATGTAGAAGGCCAACATTTCAAGACACCTACTGACCTCAAGCATCTGTCCTTGATGTTTCACCAGGTGACTGAGCTCAACTTGCCTTACCAATCCATCACACAGGGTACTACCAACATATAACACATAGCTGGATAAAACAACATTGTGGTGGACTGTCTGGCCCATAACTGCACAGGATTCAACATGATCAACTGCTATTTTGTGGCATCCAATCAAGGAAATAATGCATTCCTTCAGCGTATTACTGCTTATCAGAAATCGATGGCCTTATAGCTACAGCATGTGCCAATGCAGGGAATATGCTAAGGAATTGGGTGCACATAACTGGTGTGATGCAATGGCCTTTCATCCCTATGCAGTGGTGGTGCAAATTTTTCAATGTCTAACACAGCCCTGCACATCCCGGCATCAAAGCTTCTCCTAAACTTGTTGCTGCCAAACTGGTTTGGCCATTTTTACAGAAGAACTGCCACACATGAGCATGTGCAGGCAAGAGCTGCCAATGCAGTAAAACAGCTAGGCACACTTTCACACTGGAGGATTGCTGCCCCATACATAATCAAAGTTCACTCACATTCAGATTGACATAGTCCGGGGATAGTGATATTTACTTATTATGATAAACTGTTTCGCTAGGTGGCCAGCAGCAGTACCTGTTCCTGACATACCAGCAGAGTCAGTGACCCAAGCCATAGTGCAGTATTTGTTCATGAGATTCAGCTCCCAGATTGCACAAACAATCACAACTGTCAGAGGATGACAATTTGATGTGCAGCTTTTTGAGGAATTAATCCAACTCTGTGGAAGTGGGGACATTTGCACTACTAGCTACCAACCCAAAAGCCATGGGATGGTAGAGCATATGCATTGCACCTTGAAGTCTGAGGCTGATTTGACACTTACCCTTCGTGCTGCTCGGGTTTCACACTGCAGTTATGGTAAACATACTCCGTTCACTCACATAGACGGAATATGGTGACCAATTATGGACACTGGGCGATTTCTTCTTGCTGTATCATTCCCTCCACTGACTCAAGAAGATTCACCCTTCATCCATCAGGTGTGTTCACATCTCCACCCTCTCATGCCACTTAACAGAGTCAGCAATGGTGGCAGAGAGGTTTTCATACATAAAGATTTAAACAAGTGTGAGTCTGTTGTGCTCTGAGATGGTGCCATCAGAGCTCCACTATTTCTGCCTCATTAAGGACCATTTAGAGTTGTGTTAAGAAAAGGAAACAAGTCTATCATTAAGAAAAATGGTAACAAAGCACTGTATCAGCTGAACATTTGAGACTAGCTTATATGAATGATGCAGCACACATAATGTTTAGGGTGCACTTCTGCCAACAACTCATTTGCAGGAACTGACAACAGACACATTAGAACTGCGTCAGGATTTAAAGGGTCTGGTACTGAAGGTCATGTCGTCTGGCAGGCAAGGGAGGTCCACAAGTTGGTCAGAGGGCTGACCATATCAGATGGATCAAACACTCTGCCTGATGCCATTTCACACCCCGTGCAACATACACGGTGTGATTCAAAAGTTTCAAGACGTAACTCAGAACTAGAAATTTATTGGACTTTTAAGTATAGTAGACTAAAATTCTTCAAAATATGATCCTTCAGCATCAACACAACACTGCCAGCATGTCTTCCACTGTTCATAGCCCTTCTGAAAGGCCTTGGGCGCCATGCTGTCAAGGGCTCTTGTCGAAGCCTGCTGGATGGCATCGATGGAGTGGAATCACTTCCCTTTTTAGGTCTGTCTTGAGTCGGGGAAAGGTGAAAAGTCACTTGGAGCCAAGTCAGGGCTGTAGGGTGGCTGCGGCAGTGTTGTCATCTCGAACTTTGGCAGCGACGCACGATGTGTCAGCAGGCACATTGTCATGGTGGAGAATCCAGTCGCCTTGATCGCCGGGCGGACGCAGTGAACTCGAACCCTCAAGCGACGGAGCATTCCAGGGTAAAAGTCACCTGTGACAGTCTGTCCACGAGCAACACACTCCTTGTGAATCACTCCTTTGCCATAAAAAAAAATCAGCATGCACTTCACACATGATTTGTTATGAGTGCTTTAGCGAGGAAGCAGTGTGCCATTCTGAGCTTTGACACTTTGACTCAGGATCATCCTTGTAGACCCAGGTCTCATCACCAGTAACCACTTTCTCCAGAAGGTTCAAATCAACAGTCAACCATTGGAGCATTTCCTGGCAAACAGTCATGTGCCGTTTCTTCTGATCCACTGACAAAACTTTTGGCACCAATTTGGCACACACTTTTCACATCATCAAATTCTCTGTAACAATCCTCCACACCATTCTCTGAGTCCCAGTTCATTGGCAATTAATCTAGTACAGAGACAACAGTCATTGTTTAAAAGTTCCCACACTCTCTCCACATTTTGATCCGTTCGGCTTGATGATAGACTCCCAGAGCGGTCGTTGTCTTCAACATTCCCGCTGCCATCTTTGAAACATTTGTGCCAAATGAAAACCATTGCACGGGACATGACTTCTTCCTTAAAGGCCTCTTGAATCATACTGAGAGTCTCCGTGGCGGTGTTGTTCAGTCGCATGCAAAACTTAATCACATAACGCTGCTCCAAGTGCTGCTCCATTTTCACCTCTCCCACTTTTTGACCAAGGTCAGTGACACACACTCACACTGCAAGTGATGCGCACTCTTCAGGGTTCTGGAAGCAACTGCCGCAGTGTCAGTTTGTTCCTTGAGACCCACCACTACTTCCCACACCCCGTGGAACCGGTCAACACGCGCTCCCCTACTCAGAAATGAACCAGTCTTGAAACTTCTGAATCACACCTTGTATATACTGGTGACTGTGAGTAGTGTCACCAACAGTTCATGTCTAGTCTCTATTTGCTCCACAGTGTATAACAATAAGAAAGGGGACAGCTGTGTTCTGCCTCAGCAGTCAGACTCTATACAGTTGTTTGCCTCCCCAAAATTCCTTGGGGAGGTAGGAAGCAACGTGAGGTGCACATCCATTCACGTCATAGTTTTGTCATTGTCCTGACCTGCAACACTACTAAAATGAAACGCTGAGCCGGGGGGAAGTCGTGTGATGTGGTAACATCGATAAATACCAAATTGACACCCATTCTAGTGCAAACATTTTGTCATTGACTCATCTTTGGTTCCTTGATCTTTGATTATGTTTTTGTGTATCCTGAGAGTCCTTGACATGTGATCAGCTTTTTAAGTAGTATTGTATTTAATGCTAATGAAGTTGTATTATACTTTACTAGCATTGTAAGCATTTAATATTGAGGACAGGTGCAATCCACCCAAAAACAGAAAAAAGTTGTGATCAGTGAGGAAGGCAATGAAGAAGTACATAAGATGCAGATTTCATACCATTCATGACAACGGAACTGCATTATTAAAGATTGCTGAAGGCCATGTTGATGTGGGGTTGGAATAAGGGAAGGAATCTAGAAAGTTAGGTTAGTCTGCTCATTGAGACACAATGGAAAAATCAGTGAGGAGCAGAAAAGAAAGGAGTTTGCTGTAGAAGCAAGGACATCCCACATCTCTAAGAAGGAGCAATTTAAATTGTGGTTTGGTAGGTGTTTTTGGGTAAAGTTTTGCTCAGTATGTTTATCAAAACCATGGACACAAGGTGGTAAAAATATAGTGTCCATACCATTTGCCCTTGCAATCATTTACTATCAAATATTTATAGATGGATTTGTATGCCTTGATTTTTTTTGGTTTTAAGCTGTCTATTATTTTGTAGACAAAAGTGTAGAAGCATAAAGTATTCCTTACTGTGCTAGTCAGATACATGTTAGGGAAAGAAATTACTTGTGTACTTGAAAAGTCATCATTTGTTGTATAAAAATTTAAAGACAGAGAGAGAGAGGCATATGTGAACAGTAGCTTGAGGAGTAGTAGTTCAAGGTTTACCGGCAGCTTGTGCATGTTCAGTAATAATAAATCGAAGCTAAATTTAGGAGCCTTTTGCCATGAAGGTGATGGTACCAATCTGATTGGTCTCGATTTTTATCACTATTCTTTGCCTCACCACCGAAGTATGATCTGGGAGGGGTGGTGGGAGGGAAGGAATCATTCTCTGAGAAACTATCTTATTTTCATCTGCAGCTCTAATCTCTTCAGTTTTTCTTCTATATCATTTTGTTCTTCCTCTTAATTAGTGGGTCCAGGCAAATTTTTCCCACTTTACATTTCTTTCTTGATGTCATTATGAGTCTCTTCTTTGTTACCCATCTAGGCAATGCTTATTTATTGTGAAGCTAACTAATCAGTGACTGGTTGGCTGACTCTCCACACTATTATGGTTCCACTAGTGGGATAATGTTATAAGAATTCAGGTCCTACTTGTAGGATGGGTAAATGCTTGAAGTAAGGAGAAATGAAAATTGCTAAAATGAGAACACAAAAGTGGAGGAGGCAGACAGTTGAGGCATATAAATAGTTTTATTTCTTCTAAAAGAAATTTTCTTGTGTTCATAGCTGAACTGATATAATGGCTAATGTCTTGTGAATTGTTTTTTCATCATGTAGTTTTGAGTATATACTGAAGTAAAGTTTTAAAATCAATAATTTAATTCTGGAATATGAAATGGTCATATACACTGACGTTTTACAAAGAAAATGTGCTTTGTGGTAAGAATTATGATCAGAATGACACTTAAGTGGCCTCTGAACCCTTACCATGGAATCCCTTTTGTGACGTGTATTATACCAGACATGCAGCTATTTGCCCTTTAGGATACATTTAGAGGCAAACAATAAAACAAAGGATGAATTGTAGTACCCTCCCTCAAGTAGGTTGATATTAATGACAGACTAACTTAGTTTCATGGAAAATTGTCTCAGACCATTTATTTACTTAATATGTTATTGATTTCAATCAGAAATGTTAATTAAGAGCTTTCTGGAACACATTGTTAGGTATATAAAAACTAAATAGAGGAAAGAATAAGTATATTTTTTGTTAATGTGCAAATTTTAATCTGTACTAAGGTAGTGTGATGAAGATTTCATGTAGTGGGAAAAGGTTAAAGTAATGCATCACGTGAGAAAGACTGAGCACTGAAACAAGGCAAGTTGGAATGGCTGAGCACTGAAACAAGGCAAGTTGGAACCTCTCCATCTGCTGTTGTTGTACTCCTATTTCTTTTTCCTTTTATATTTCCCTGTGACTGATTGAACATACTGTATGCATATTACGTATACTCAAAACGGTCACAATACTGTACATGAAATCTCCCGATAATTTATTACACAAGTGGTAAATTTCAACCTGCAGATTGTACTGATACAGATAGTTGTGTTTAAAATCATCTTCATTAAAAGTATGCACAACTGAAATTACTATATCCCATCTAATGGAGATATTCAAATGGAGTTATCATTAGTTCAAGAGGATTGGCACCACTCAGTAGAAAGCAATCAGCCTGCATTTCCCCATAACCATCTTTGTATTTCCAAAAATTAATTAATTTAACTGATAACTGTAACTGATTTTTGAACATCTGAAAAAATTTACTTTTCAAACAATTGAAATTCCAAAATAGAATAACAACAATATGAAAAGTACAAATTGCTACTCACCATATAGAGGCAGCATTGAGTTGCAGACAAACAAATTGAAAAGACTACTAAATTTTTAGCTTTTGGACAAAACAGTCCTTCAGAAGCAGGGAACACACATATGCTCACACAAGCGTGAGTCGCACACACGTGGCTACTGCTTAAGGTCACTCAGGTGTGACCGCAAGTGACACCTACATCCAACGAGAGCAGCAACCTGGGATGGGTAGTGGTGTTAAGGAGGAGGCATGGGGTTGGGAGGGGAGGGGGATGCAGGGTATGGGTGTGGGAACATGTGCTGCTGCGGAAGTGAGCAGGTACATGAATGGGATAGAATAGGACTGCTAGGTACAGAGTTGGGAGGCTGTGCTGGTGGAGAGGGAAGGTAGTGAAGAAAGGAGAGATGTAGAGAAGGGCAAAAGACTAGTAGGTGGACTGGTGGAATAAAATGCATGCATAATCTTGGAGTTTGATGAGCAGGGAAGGGGCTGGACGACAGGAACCAGCAAAGCTTGAAGCTGAGGCAGGTGGGGAAGGGAGGAGGAGGGGTTACAAGAATGAAGGATGTGTTGCAGGGAGAGTTCCCTCATGCACAATTCAGCAAAGCTGGTGCTTTTAAGATCCAGATGGCATAGCATATGAAGCAGTCATTGAAGTGAAGCCCGTCTTGTTATACAACAACTGGGTGGTCCAGCTGTTTCTTGGTCACAGCCTAGTGTTTCCCATTCATGTAGACAGATAGCTTGTTAGTTGATATGCACACTATAAATCAGTCTTTGCTTGCACCTTAGTTTGTAGATCACATGGCTGCTTTCACAGGTAGCCTTGCCATTGGTGGTAGTGGGAGCAGGTAACGGATAGGCCTTGCATCTAGGTCTACTGCAGAGATATGAAGCACGTCGCAAGGAGTTGGGAACATGTTTGGATTACAGATGGACGTGGATCTTGTTTAGGTTTGGCACGTAGTGGAAGACCACAACGGGAGGGGTGAGGAGGATACTGGGTAGGTTATTCTTCATTTCAGGGCATGATGAGAGGTAGCCAAAAGTCCTGGCTGAGAATTTGATTCAGTTGCTCCAGTCCTGGATGGTACTGAGAGACAAGAGTAATTCTCCTTTGTAGGTGCGTGGGAGCACAATGCCGTCTGCTACCCCTACCCTGCTATACCTTCACCTCCCCTCCCCATGCTTCCTCCTTACTCCCAACACCCACCACAGAATGCTGCTCTCAGCAGATGCAGGTGCAGCTTGCAGTTGAGTCCAAGTGACTGGGGACAGTAGTCATGTATGTGTGAGTCGTTCTTGTGTGCGCTATTGTGTATATGTGTGTGTGTGTGTGTGTGTGTGTGTGTGTGTGTGTGTGTGTGTGTGTGTGTGTGGGTGTGCACGTGCGCATCTTACTAGTTCTGAAGAAGGACTTCTTCATCTGAAAGTTAAGTGTGTACCCATCTTTTCATTGTGTCTGTTCACGACTTAAGCCCTCCTCCATGTGGTGATTAGCAATCTATACTTTTCAAAATTATATTCGCTATCTAAATCATTATATTTGTTTTGATCATCAAAGTCCATATTATAATTCTGTATCCTTAATTTTCCCGAACTGAATGACACCCTCCAGTATAAAGTTATTAAGTAAGGAGTTGTATAAATTACCATTATTTCAAACATGGAAATTGTACTTGCAAATATGTATTTTGTAGTGGAGGCATACCAGATAATTCTGTAATCCTTTGTGAACTAAGCATTATTACGCAAACCTTGTTATTGTTGGAACATATACCTCCTATGCAATAGTAAGTTCCTACCTTAATGTTATATAAATGAATATATATCTACTGAAATCATAAAATATTGATTCACCTGTCTATCAACATTTCCTTCCCCCTCAAAAATCTTCAGCTCAGGCTTGGATATCCAAGTAGCAACGTCGTGTAGTACCTGGCATTGTCATTTGTTGATGGGTTTTTGGGTCTGAGCATGTAATCACCAGGATAACATCTCAATGAAAGTTCGCAGCTCACATTACAACAAATGTATCAAAGTTTAGTGTTAGCAGTTATCTATGTGAGTTCACAGCTACTCCCATCTTATTATGAAGTGAAATATATTAGAGGCAGCTTGCAATTAAAGATCTGTTTCAGTTATTATGTATGTGGAATTCAACATCTTCATGAAATTTTTTGTTTGATACCAACAATAACTATGTTTATAGGTCTACAACTTGTAGATGTATTATTGATCTGTGACGTACTAAATATGTGTAGTGACTTTACTGAAGGACTGTGCTTATATGAGTACATTCATCTGAGCTATGATCAGTGGAAGGGTGAGGTCTATGACATGTGTTGCCACTGAACTGTTATTGATTGTGTGGGCTGGCCTACTATTTGGGATATATGAATAGAAGAGTTAAGAAGCTGTTCGTCATTCAAAAAATCAGTTTAAATTAAGAAAAAGAGGGTGTGAAAAAGTGAAACTAAAAGTGGTGTTGTGGGGTGGTGTGCCATTCTTCATTGTTTAATGAAGTTCCACACCCAAAAAGTTTTCAGCTTTGAGGCTATGAACTTTTGCTACCTAGAAGGCAAGGGAAGAGGTTACAACCAGGTTAGTGCCATTATAGTATTAAGGAAATTTTATTGTTGGAGTTTTGTAGATTGTGGTGAATATTTTATTATAATCTTGCAGAAGTTTACAGGAGAACTAAGAGCTTCCATTATAGTCTGAATGAAAACATGCTAAAAGTATCTGACATGAATAATAACTAATGCCCACAGCATCGAAGGTGGCCACTAAGCAGACCCCTAATAGCCATAACATACAAGTAACGCTGTTAAAAAGTGCAAATAATGTTGTTACTTTTCTTTTTTATAGTTTTTACTCAAGACCAGAAATGACTTTTTAAGACAGTTCAGTTTTGGGTTTGCAGTCAACTGTGTGTATTGGCTGGGAGAGTATGGTAACCTAATTGGTAACATGGAAGCATTTTCTTTGGGGTGTAATTGGGTACATCTTGGTATTTTCAATAGTTGAGTTCAATTTAATGTCTTCTTTAATTTTTCAGTTTCTCCAAGATTAGGAGAGAATGCTTAAAGAAATAACATTTTATCCAAATAATGAAATATTGTGCTGGAGAGGAAATAGTGAGCATTAGTTGATCATTAAGGAAATTACCAATACATCTTGAACAAGTTTGGAGATTTATTAAAGAAAAGTTGTGGGACTGGTGGATCATTATAAGGAATTGATAGCTAACCCACTGGCAGCACCACATTTAATGATAAAAGTCACTATTTTCACTTTTGATATTGTGGTAGTAAGGTAATGTTGAGCGCTAAAATAGACTCGGTGGTATTTTGTTGGTGAAAAGGATACTACCACTAATGTTTTCAGGGTAGTATAAGATGTATGTAGTAGGATGTGAGTAGTAGTGAACCTCACATAGAAAACATTTGTTTATTTATTTTGCTACCCAGTTTGCAAGTAGATATTTCGGAACTGTAGGAAGCAAGGAATTGTGTTATTTGCAACTTACAGAATGGGCTGCTTCAAGTATCCACCACTTTTGGTAATCAGTTATGGGCATATCTAGATGGCAGTGTCCGTATTAGATGTGTTTCTGCTCACTGTGAAAGAAGTAGGGTAAAAGTGGTGGTGGCAATTAGTGGTAGTGGCAATTAATTCTTTTTTTATATTTTGTTTTTATTATTAAGTGGGGAGTACTGGCGTACTCAGAGGCAAGGGGTGTATGCTTGGGCAGAAGAAAATTTAGTTTATTGCAGTGGCCAAAACTGATTTGATATTAGATTATCAAAAGAAGTGAACTGGGGGGGGGGATTGCTCTTCTATTTAAAGCACTCAATAAAAACATAGTATTTATTTAACAAAGGTATTTTATGAGAAATAGTTTATTCCAGTACTATGGGAAGAATAATTACAATTGGAAGTTTGATGAAAATAATTACATAAAATAAATTTCTTTGCAATGAAAAGAAATTACCTTATAGCTAACAAATAACATTATTGAACAGAAAAGTGATATAGGGAGAGTTGTCTCTGTGTGAAATAAAATCACTTGACTGATAAGATGATAAGTACAAAAAGGAACTTTCTTCCGAATTACAGATGAATGATGTAATTAATTAATTTGAAAATACCGATATGTTGGTGGATGCTGACTGTATGATTGTGTGAAGTAGAAAAAAAGATTGAGTTTGCTTAGTCTTCAGGAAATTCACTGAAGATATTAGCAGACTCACATAGTATCTTCAAATCTATAATATGTTAGTACTTGTGCAGCAGTATAAACACAGCAGGTTTCGTGAAATCACATATATATACACACAAGTTTTTCTTCAGATGTCGTACATATTTATACCAATGAATGCGAAATAAAGTTAAACCTGCTGTGATTTCAGTGTTTCTCTGACCCAGCAATTCTTTACATTTATAACAATCTGTCTACAGTCACAAAACATTAGACACCATTGAGTACTGCAACAAAGATGAACAACTGTTCATTGAATCTGTCCTGTTAATTGTGGTGCCACATATAACAAACTAGCGGACCCGACAGACGTTGTCCTGCATGATATTTCAAGCGATTAGGATATTAAACAAAGTCGTAGGAGATGAGGTACTGGCAGAAGTAAAGCTGTGAGGACGGGGCATGAGTTGTGCTTGGGTAGCTCAGTTGGTAGAGCACTTGCCCACGAAAGGCAAAGGTCCCGAGTTTGAGTCTCGGTCCGGCACACAGTTTTAATCTGCCAGGAAGTTTCATATCAGTGCACACTCTGCTGCAGAGTGAAAATCTCATTCTGGAAACATCTCCCAGGCTGTGGCTAAGCCATGTCTCCGCAATGTCCTTTCTTTCAGGAGTGCTAGTTCTGCAAGGTTCGCAGGAGAGCTTCTGTAAAGTTTGGAAGGTAGGAGATGAGGTACTGGCAGAAGTAAAGCTGTGAGGACAGGGCGTGAGTTGTGCTTGGGTAGCTCAGTTGGTAGAGCACTTGCCCGCAAAAGGCAAAGGTCCCGAGTTCGAGTCTCGGTCTGGCACACAGTTTTAATCTGCCAGGAAGTTTTATAATGATGTGCATTATCATTCCTTCTGAACTACAGTGTATTATTTACAACAAACTTCATGAGGGGATAAATATAGCCCTTGATGAATCAGTAATCAAGATGCCTAACTCATTTTAAAAAATTTGTGAAATGATTATGGGTGAGCACAACAAATTATTATTCTTATAGCACTTTTTTGCAATGAAGACTTCCATTCTTAAAGGTGATTTGTTCCAGAGCAGCATTCAGTACGACATCATCCAAGATTTGCAGTGATTGTAACAGTAGATTTGGTTGAATTAAGTTGTTATAGGAGGTCAAATTTTTTTTTTCAATCTAATTTGTCATCAGGATGGACACCTAAAAAATAAGATCCACCCTATTTCCTCAGCATGTGTTCCACTTATCACTGTAACTCTAGATGTACAGAACTGAACACACTGCGTCTTTTTAAAAAGAGTGAGCACACTTTTGGAAAACCAGTCAACAATACTTTTAAGAACATTTGTTGCCATTTATTCTGCAGCTATATGTGTGTTTGGTTTGATTATGATACAAGTCTCATCTGGAAGAAAGAACTGATTCTGCTTGTTGTATATGTGACAGAAGGTTGTATAAATATATAAGAAACAAAAATGGACCCAAGAATGACCATTGGAGAATCCCAAAAGTGAATTCTCTCCAGTTAGTAGAACATTGGTTGAGTTATTAAGTACAATTTTCTGCATTCTTTTAGTTTGATATAACAAGCTATACCATGAATTCCACAAAACCTCAGTTTATTTAAGAGAATATTGAGATTCATGCTATCAAGTGCTTTACTGAGGTCCCAGTGCTATTGTTTATTTAATTCTCATAAATTTGATGAGTGAATTTGTAAATTGCATTCTCAATTCAGCAACTCTTCTGAAATCCAGATTGTGATTTATTGTGGATGTTATTTTAGAAGACATCACCCATTTCAAAAATTTTTGAAAGTGATGTTACTAGTGAAATGGGCTGATAATTATTGACAGATCTCCTACCACCTCCCTTATAGAGGTGTTTAACAATGGTGTATTTCAATCTTGCTCAAAAAATTCTCTGAGCTAGTGAGGCATTACTTATTTCAGAAAAGACAGTACCTATCAGGACCACCTATGCCTGATGCCAAAGTGGGTTAGGGGTGGGGGAGGGAAGGTCGTGCACCCCCTCGGCGAGGTTGAAGGGAAAGGAGAAGAAAAAAATATAGTGTAGTCAGGAGTTTGTCTTTCAAGAAAAGAGTGGAAATGGAACTGTTTTAAAGCTACTTACAAGTCACCAAGTCACGACTTGTATTCCAAAATATTAAAAATACTCCATACCCCCAGGTCGAGCAAATCCCCCTCCACCTACAAAATAATTTATGGGTTGCCTTGGTACCTATTATATGGGAAGAAGTCTTTTGTACTCAGTTGCAGACACCATCAAATACAGATGAGCTTTCATTTTTTAAGGACAATATAACTTTCTTAATTCCAGAAGTAGAAGCTGGTGGTGATACTGAAAGATGGTGGTAGTGTATGGAGGAGAGAGTGGTAAGGTACTGGACTACAGAAGGTACAGTTCTACAGACCAAATTTTGTTTTATTTATCAGAGATTTTCACAAAAGAAATTTGACACAATTTAAAACACAAGCTTCAAACAAAATTTAACACCAACTAAGAAAATAATTCACAAGTAATCCTCCAATAAAATTATAGTAGGTAAAGGAAAATGAACCAAAGAATGAACTTATTATAGCTATAAGAGAGTCTTCGAGGAAATCTTGCACAATTTAAAGTGGAAACAATTTCCAACTGAAAATCAAAGTTACTTTATCATTAGCACTATTAACAGACAGAATAAAATTTCAATGATTGAAAGTAATAAAGAAATTGCAATTCTTCTCTCCTGTAGTAAGACCACATTGATCAAAGTTGGCTTTTTACAGGTGAGTGTATTGCATACAATTAACGAAACCCACTCCTGGTATTTGGTCACTTTTCCATAACATAAGGAAAACAAGAGTTATCCACACACCATATATGTAATTACATAAAGGACTACACCCAATCAAGGGGCTCTGAACATGAAATCCATGCCAAAAATAACTAAAGCCTAAGATTACTCAGCACAAGAAAATCTTAATGTCAGATGCTCCTTAACATTTTGCATCATTTTATAATTCCCAAGGACCCACCATACAATGTTCAATGAAAGAAGTGAAAGATAGCTGGCACAAGCTACTTGGGTAGACAAACTTTGGCCTCCTCTCACTATGGGTATAATAGCTCATGAATCCTATAATCAGCTTCTATTCTCACATCTGCCTCTTAATAACCCCTAAATGCTCGTCCTCTTCCAAATGAGGAGGGATTCTCAGAATGGTGGCCTTGGTAGCAGTTTGCTCCATCTCAAACACATGACTTAATGCATACACCACTTGCTTATCAGAGCCCTTTTATGTACCTCACAAAGAACTTAAATGCAGTCATGTAGACTGCCCAACAGGCTATGCTCAGATTCTTTTGGGGCCTCACCAAAACCAAGTTCAGGGTCTGATTGTCAGTCTGTAATACAAAGCATTTACACACAAGATAGAAGCTAAACTTCTCTAAACCAAATAAGATAGTGAGGGCCTCCAGTTCATAAAATGAGTATTTCATTTTAGGAATAGACAAGGCATAAAGAATAGGCTGAGGTTGCCCATCTTGCTTCTGAAACAGAATTGCTGTTACCTCATCATTCGATGCATTTGTTTGGGAACAAATTCCTTCCTCTGAAACTAGGATCAATTGGACTGGTGCACTGCTTAGAGCCACCTCAAACATATCAAACACTGCCTGTTGACTCTCAGAGCAGCAAAAACCCTCAATGTTTGCTCAAAGTTGATTTCATGGCTCAGCCAACTGTTCAAATCTGGAAACGAATTTTTGGAAGAAAGTGATCATTCTGATAAATTATGCTATCATATTCTTGTCTTTCAGGGGGAGTGGAGGGGGAAGGGATTAGTCCTTTCCTGATCACTTTCAAATCCCTTAGCCAAACACATATGTTCCTGGAAGGAAATTTCAAGATGTGCTATATCAACTTTTGAAGGCTTTGCAGTAAGAGTGGCCTCATTTATGCACTGCAAATCCTGCCTTAAGTGATCAAGATGTTCCATAATGGTGCTGTTGTAAATGACTATGTCATCCAAATAACTATAGATGAAATGACACATTATGAACTGAAGAGCCGAGAAACTGGTACACCTGCCAATATTGTGTGGGGCACACACAAGCAAGGAGAAGCGCTGCAACATGATGTGGCATGGACTCAACTAATGTCTTAGGTAGTGCTGGAGGGAATTTACACCACAAATTCTGCAGGGCTGTCCATAAATCCATAAGGGTACGAGGGGCTGGAGATCTCTTCTAAGCAGCACATTGCAAGGCATCCCAGAAATGCTCAATAATGTTGTCTGTGGAGTTTGGTAGCCAGCAGAAGTGTTTAAACTCAGAAGAGTGTTCCTGCAGCCACTCTGTAGCAATTCTGGATGTGTGTGGTGTTGCACTGTCCTACTGGAATTGTCAAAGCTTGTCAGAATGCACAGTGGACATGATTGGATAAAGGTGATCAGACAGGATGTTTACATATGTGTCATCTGTCAGATTCATAACTAGACATATTAGGGGTCCCGTGTAACTCCAACTCCACAAGCCTCACACTGTTATAGAGCTACCACCAGCTTGAACAGTCCTCTGCTGATGCACAGGGTCCATGGATTCTTGAGGTTGTCTCCATACATGTACACAACAATACTCCAAATATAATTTGAAACGAGACTCATCTGAACAGGCAACATGTTTCCAGTCATCAACAGTCAAATGTCAGTGTTGCTGGGCCCAAGCATGGAGTAAAGCTTTGTGTCGTACAGTCATCAAGGGTACAGGAGTGGACCTTCAGCTCCGAAAGCCCAAATTGATGATGTTTCACTGAATGGTTTGCATGCTGACACTTGTTGATGGCCCAGCATTGAAATCTGCAGCAATTTTTGGAAGTGTTGCACACTGTCACATTGAACAAATCTCTTCAGTTGTCATTGGTCCCATTCTTGCAGGATCTTTTTCCAACTGCAGCAATGTCGGTGATTTGATGTTTTACTGGATTCCTGATATTCACAGTAGACTCACGAAATGGTCGTATAGGATAACCCCCACTTCATCACTACCTCAGAGATGCTGTGTTCCATCACTCATGCGCCATCTATAACGGCATGTACAAATCCACTTAAATCCTGATAATCTGCCATTGCAGCAACAGTAACCAATTTAACAACTGTGCCAGACACTTGTTGTTTTATAGAGGCATTGCTGACCACTGTGCTGTATTCTGCCTGTTTACATATCTCTGTCTTTGAATAGGCACGCCTGTACCAGTTTCTTTGGTGCTTCTGTGTGAAGTGTTGGCAGAAGAGCCAACACCATGTTGCTAGAGGAGGCCGAAATGCACGCTTTTAAGCTCATGCATATTGGCGTGAGGTCTGGAACAAGGTAAAGTAATTATCCTATAAAGAAAAGAACGTAGTTCTTGGAATACTTAACTTTAATCCACAATTGGAGAACGTCGCTCTTGTTTAGACAGTATTATAATCTCAATATAAACTGGTAATGGCGCCTTGCTAGGTCGTAGCAAATGACGTAGCTGAAGGCTATGCTAACTATCGTCTCGGCAAATGAGAGCGTATTTGTCAGTGTAGCATCGCTAGCAAAGTCGTCTGTACAACTGGGGTGAGTGCTAGGAAGTCTCTCTAGACCTGCCGTGTGGCGGCGCTCGGTCTGCAATCACTGACAATGGCGACACGCGGGTCCGACGTATACTAACAGACCGCGGCCGATTTAAAGGCTACCACCTAGCAAGTGTGGTGTCTGGCGGTGACACCACATTCCTCCCGCGCAAATCGGCGTACGGTTGTGTTATAAGGCTTCCGCCCGCCGTGGGGAGGACCCCATGTTGACATATGAGACGAGGAGGGGAGCCTAACAACAGGCGAAGCTGTGCCACCCGCACCCGGCCATTCGGTCCGAGGGGAGCTAGGAAACGCCTGAAAACCTAGTCCAGGGTGCACGCCAACATGCGGTGTATGCGCCCGTAAAGAGACTGGAGGGGCCGAAGATTCGACCTCCATCGGGGCGGGGCAGCCGACGGGCGAAGACGACATCTGCTCCGGAGCGGGCAAGAGTTCCATGTCGGAGGACAGCTGGTCACGTGAAGCGATCGGCGGCGCGTGACCCAGGGAGGCGACCGGCGGCTGCAGCGAAGCGTCCACTGCGGGCGTCGCCGGCGGGAGAACAGGCGGCGGCGGCGGCGCGTCGTCATGGGGCAAAATGGAAGGCAGCGTCGGTAACACCTGGGGATGAGGCGAGCCAGTAGATGGGTCCCCAGGGTGCTGACCGGACGGCACGTCCGCTGAAAACAGACGGGGAGCGGCAGATCCCGTACGACGACAGAGGCGCAGCTGATTGAGATGCTGACGCACCTCAACAGAGGCCCCCAAAACCAGATACATAGCGCGGCCGAGGCAGCGAAGAATGCGCCTTGCGAGCCAACGCCGTGAACCTCAATAGTTGCGACAGTATACAACGTCGCCTGGAGCAAAAGCAGGCGTCTGCCGCTGCACAGGAACCTGATGCGGCGGATGCAGCAAAGACATCAAGGTTCGATGAGGACGACCGTGGAGCAACTCAGCCGGCGAGCGACCATCCCGGGGCTGAGAGCGATACGAAGACAGAAAGAGCAACAACGCGTGCTCCCGAGAATGTGACTCTTTCAACTTCAACATCTGTGACTTGAAAGTCTGGACCAATCGGTCAGCGGCACCGTCTGACTGCGGCGAAAACGGCGCGGATGTCAGATGTTGAATACCATTGGCCTTGCAGAATGACTGAAATTCTGCGGACATGAATTGTGGGCCATTGTCGGAAACAATAGTCTTTGGAAGACCTTCAATGCAAAAGATAGCGGATAACGCTTAGATGGTGGCAGAAGACGTTGTGGAAGACATCCTGACAACAAAAGGAAAATTACTGAATGAATCTACCAAAACTAACCATCGAGCATTCCAGAATGGACTAGCAAAATCGATGTGTAAGCGTTGCCAAGGGGAAGCGGCTTTCGGCCATGCAAAGAATTTCCGCGGTGGTGCGGATTGTTGTTCGGCACACGCCATGCAAGAAGAGCACATATTCGTAATCGCAGCATCGATTCCGAACCAAGTACAGTGCTGACGAGCAAGTTGTTTCATTCGCACTATACCCCAATGTCCTTGGTGGAGAAGCCGTAAGACAGAGGACTGTAATGAACGTGGGACCACGACCCGGGACTGATCATTATCAGAACGCAACAGCAAAACACCACGTCAAACAAGAAGTCTCTCCCTGTGAGCAAAAAATCGGCGAACCAACGGATCCTCGATCCGTGACCTTGACAAGGGCCATTGCGTAGCAACAAAACGCAAAACGGTAGCAAGGACAGGGTCAGCAGCTGTGGCTGTAGCTACACTACGAAAATCGATCGGAAATGATTCGACCACGTCATCGATTTCTGCATCAACGAACATGCAAGCAAGTTCGGAAGAATCAAACGCTCTATCCTCAGCAACAGGCAAACGGGACAACGCATCGGCGTTTCCGTGCTGAGCAGTGGACCGATACATGATATCGTAGCAGTACTGCGAGAGGAAAATAGACCAGCGGATGAATTTCTGCGCTGTACGTGGAGGTACAGGCTTGTTCGGATGAAAAAGCGATGTCAAAGGTTTGTGGTCTGTGATGATGGTAAAGTGACGACCATACAAGAAATCATGAAACTTAGTAACACCAAATACGAGAGCCAAAGCTTATTTCTCTATCTGTGAATAATTTCTTTGCGCAGACGAGAGCAATTTGGACGCAAAGGCAATAGGGCGATCATGCGAACCATCTTTGTGCACAAGCACAGCACCGATCCCGAAATCCGATGCATCTACCATCAACAAAAGGGGTTTCTGGGGATCGAATGGCGTAAGGCAAGTATTGGAAAGCAACGCCGATTTCAACTGGCGAAAGGCGCGTTCGCATTCCGTCGTCCAGACGAACGAAACACCTTTACGGCGTAAGCGATGAAACGGAGCTGAAATGGAAGAGGTGTTGCGCACATATTTATGATAATAATTAATTTTTCCCAGCACAGTCTGTAGCTGCTTCAAATTCTGCGGCTAAGGCAAGTCTTGTATGACACGGAGGTGCTCTGGACTCGGATTTATGCCTTGGGCATTGATTACATGTCCCAGATAGGGTAAGTCACAAGCAAAAAACACACATTTGTCCTTCCGCAAGCGAAGACCATTTTGTCGCAAGACCTGAAATAATTTTCGGAGATTGGTTAAATGTTCTTCTTCCGTCATTCCGGAGATCACAATACTGTCCAGATAGTTTGCTGCAGTAGGGACCGACGCACAAACAGTTTGCAGATATTGCTGAAACAATGCAGGGGCGGATGCACACCCGAATGGCAGCCTTTTGAATCGATACAAACCAAGATGCGTGTTAACCACCAAGACGCACTGGGAGTTTTCGTCCACCGGTATTTGCAAGTACGCATCTGATAGGTCCAACTTCGAAAAATATTTACCCGGGCAAGGTTTGTCAAAAAGATCTTCCAGGCGAGGTAAAGGAAAAGTTGCAGTCACTAGTTGTGGATTCACTGTTGTCTTGAAGTCCACGCAAAGTCTCAATTTTCCGGAAGGTTTTTGCAAAATTACTAAGGGTGATGCCCAGAGAGAAGCCTGCACACGTTCAATTACATCTTGTGATTCCAAATCGTGTAATGTTCTTGCGACCTCATCACGCAATGCATGGGGAACATTGCGCGCTCTGAAAAATTTCGGTTGCGCGTTTACTTTCAGTTCCAAATGCGCTTTATAGTTCTTAGCGCAACCAAGGCCTGGTGCAAAAATGTCTGCAAATTCCTCACATAGACTAGAAACACTGGCTGAAGGCACAGTCTGGTTCACTGATAGGACCTGATTGTCTATAGACAAGTTAAACAACTGAAACAAATCGAAACCAAACAAGTTCACTGCAGAAGAAGAACGAAGGACGTAAAATGACACAAGTTTTTTTTGTCCCTTGTATGTTGCAAGAAGGCTGCACTGTCCTAACACAGGGATCGCTTGTCCTGAATATGCAGTTAGCTTAACATTTGCGGCACGCAACGGAGGTATGCCCAGCTGTGTGTACGCGTCGTGATTGATCAGTGAAACTGCAGCTCCGGTATCGAGCTGGAATGGTATCACTTTGCCGTTAATGGTCAAGTCTACAAAAAGTTTATTGTCCTGCTGACGACAAGAACGACTGTCTCGTGCAACGTGAACCGACACCGGTACAGAATCACTTGCGACTTAATGGGATTTCCAGCGATGTCGACGCACACTATTTGTGGGACGAACACAGTCACTGTTAGAGAGAGTGGCACTGGGCGGAGTGGAGTTAACTGCATGAATGTCCATGGGTGAAGGTTCACGAGCCTGAGTATTCTTGGTTCGATTCCGGCGCGAAGCAAAGGGCCTGGAATGGTTGTGAGTGTCCGATCGGAGCTTTTTCTGGCAAACACTCTGAACAAGTCCTTTTTTATTACAGAAAAAGCAAATAGCTTGGCGTGACGGGCAGTTCTCACGCGAATGTCTAGTAGCACACCGCGGGCATGATTTTAGCACTGCATTTGCTTGCATGCGCGGCATACATAGCGGAGAGCTTGGCGGCAGCTGCGCGGACGGGCGCGAGGGCTGTTTACTGTTCCGTGCAGCTTGCCCGGCGGGCCGGTTAATGTGACACACAGCTGGCGAAGTTGCAAATGATTCCTGAGCAAAGTCAAGTGTGTCTTGCCTATCCAATATGTCCATCACTTGTTGAAGGGAGGGATTGACTAGTTTCAAAATCTGTTCCCGTATACGAACATCAGAAACGTTCTGTGCAATTGCATCACGTACCATAGTATCTGAATAAGGGAGTCCACATTCACACTCAAAAGCACAATCCCTAGTAAGGTCTTGCAAGGTTGTAACCCACTCCCGATGAGTTTGACCAGCCGTACGTTTCGTATGGAAGAACATATACCGTTTGGCAACTACATTGACCGATTCTTTGAAATATGCATCTTATGCAGACAAAATTTCTTCGTAGGACAGAGTTGCTACGTCGCGGCGGGGAAACAATTTCACTATCACTCGGTACATCTGGACGCCCACACACGAAAGCAAAAAAGGCTGCCGCTCAATACCTTGAATTCTGTAGGCGGCGAGATGGAATCCAAATTGGCATGACCACTCCGTCCAGCTTTCCAGTGCCGCATCAAAAGGACGAAAAGGTGGTGCAACAGCATGTTGTGGCTGCGGGAGCGGTGGAGCGGTGGCCGCCGCATCGTTTTGCATTGCACGTTGACCCTGGACGAGCTGTCCAAGGGCATCCAATAAGGCCTGCGTCTGCTGATTCTGCAAGTGATAAAACTCGGACAGTACATCTGGAGATTGTGGCGAAGCCATGACACAAGTAATTTAAGCAATTATGAAGAAGAAGACCGTTTTTACACTCGTCGCCATATGAAGTGTTGGCAGAAGAGCCAACACCATGTGGCTAGAGGAGGCCGAAATGCACGCTTTTAAGCTCACGCAGATTGGCGTGAGGTCTGGAACAAGGTAAAGTAATTATCCTATAAAGAAAAGACTGTAGTTCTTGGAATACTTAACTTTAATCCACAATTGGAGAACGTCGCTCTTGTTTAGACAGTATTACAATCTCAATATAAACTGGTAATGGCGCCTTGCTAGGTCGTAGCAAATGATGTAGCTGAAGGCTATGCTAACTATCGTCTCGGCAAATGAGAGCGTATTTGTCAGTGTAGCATCACTAGCAAAGTCGTCTGTACAACTGGGGCGAGTGCTAGGAAGTCTCTCTAGACCTGCCGTGTGGCTGCGCTTGGTCTGCAATCACTGACAGTGGTGACACGCGGGTCCGACGTATACTAACGGACCGCGGCCGATTTAAAGGCTACCACCTAGCAAGTGTGGTGTCTGGCGGTGACACCAAACTGTGTATCTCCCAAGTGGGAATCAAAAAGGTGGGATGGCACAGCCGCAACCACTGTCAAATGAAATGCTGCTCTGGTGAATACAAACAGATTCCAATCAGTACAGAAGGCCATAAAGGGCACTGTGAAATAAGGGGTACCTGCAAACCATGTAAAGCAGTTATTGAGATCTGGTAATGCAACTGTCTCTTATACGACCTTCTGGCTCAAGGCCCAATAATCCACTACCAGTCAGCATCCCTTATGTTCCCTTTAGAAACTGAAACCACAGGAGCTGCACAATTTGATGTGAAGAGCCTAATGACTCCCCCATCATCTAGAAACTGATTAACAGTCTGTTTCATAATAATCTCATTTTAGGTGGGGACAAGTGATAAGGGGACTGCTGTCCTGGCACCTGATACATTAACTGAATGTTATATTTGATCTTGGTTGTAGCAACCAACTGGTCCATGAAAACACCTGGAAAGTCCTGAGCTTTCTCTTACTGAAATTTATTCCTGACCCCTTGCACTGCATTAGTACCATGGAGAAAATTATGCTCACACAATCTACATTTCCTCTTCAGCCAAAATTTTGTCTGGAAATTTTTTCCAGTGTAATACAAAACACATTGTCTCTTTATTATAAAGTCACAGCCAAAAATAAAAACCCCTACCTACTAGGAACATCAATGGCCAAGACATTTCACATTGATCTCCACCACACCATGCAACGGCAAACTATCTCCTGTTCACAGTAGACCATCTGCGATTAATTGACTGCAACACTGGGAATCTACAAATGTGCCTATGATTTTGGTACCTATGGTAGTCCATTAAGGGGCAGCTACTCTCTGAATTCAGTAAGCTACAAACCCACTTCCGATTAATAGCAGTGTAAATAAAAGGAAGGGCATGGTTTAACCACACAATCTTACTACAAAGTTTTGGCGCCCAACTGCCTCATCAAAGATCAGGGTGCCAAAACTTACATCTGTTAGCTATGTGCAACAGTTGATTACAGTGGAGACAACTACTCATGCAAAAAGAATCTTGCCTGTTTCTTTCCACCTCCAGATTCACTGGACTTTCTGATACTGATTCATAGTCCGCTGTATCCCTCTTTCCACTGTTAAAGAAAGAGCTTCCATGGTCACTGCCAACTGACCAAGTTCCACAGAATCCATAGGGTTTCCAGCGAAACACACTCGTGAGCATTCCTCAAGGTGCATGCCTCCAAAAATGTTTTTAACTGTTTAACCCTCAGTAGTCTCTAAACATAGTGTGAGTCTTGTCTTGTTGATGACCTTCACATGAACCCATTCCTACATCTACTGGAAAGGTTTTCAGAATGGTTATCCAGCACAGTCACTCCTAAGACCCAAGGTCCCAGACAGTTTCATCAACAAGTCCGCTCAATCTGCATCTGGTGAGAGGATAAATCATTTGAAATACAAGTAGATACAAGGATTGATAGACATCATTCGATGCTGTAATCTGTCAGGTAATCATAGGAATCGCACCATCTCTACAATAGACTCAATCAACAAAACCTCTACTCCCCATATTATCCTACCAGTTGGGTTAGTGAGCCTGTTGAAGTACCACCACACTATCATATCACCACTGTGTGGCACACCACTGTCCTCCATGTTACATGAGCCTCATTGAAACTTCGTGCAAATGCATGTAAAAGCTGAATTCCATTACTTCAGCCTGTAATTTCTCCAGCATTGGGATTTTGTCCTTACTCATATTAATATGGAACAAATCTTGAACATGATTGGCCAATTGGCTTAACTGAGCTCAAATATATAATATTTGCTTATGGGAAGAGCAGTTGCCCTATAAAAACTTTGCATCACGTAGCACCATGGAGAGGTATTTGGAGCAGCAACACCTACCTCTCACATATCCTGTTGAGTCAACTGTAACAGTCAGTCCAAAGCACCCCTCTTCCCTCAGTGGCTTGGCCTCATAAATGTGATTTGTATTGTAGAAATTTCTTCTTCAAATGTGAGATGACAGTCATATCTTGGGGAGCTATGCTTGCCAGCAGAATAACACAACATGAGGAATACGATTTAATTAACCCAATTTCCTCCGTGTGCTAATTTCCTCTCTGTTTCGTATCATGCAGCCACACTGTTGCTACATTTGAAAGATGGTGGCAATGCATGGAGGAGGGAGCAGGGAGGTACTGGGCTCCAGAAAGTAAAGTTCTACAGACCAAAGTTTGTTTTATTTACCAGAGATGCCCACAAAAGAAATTTAGCACAATTTAAGAGGGAAACAATTTTAAGTTGAAAATCAGAGTTACTCTACCATTAGCATTATTAACAAATAGAATAAAATTTCAGTGACTGAAAGTATTAAGACTATTATAACTTGCTTGCCTGTAGTAAGGCCACTGATCCCACACTAGTCAATGTCACCTTCGTAAAGGTGAGTATGTTACTTACAATTTATGAAGCCCACTTGAGAAAATTGGTCACTTTACTACAACATAAGGAAAACCAAGTTATATACGTACCAAACATGGAATTACATTAAGGAATACATCCAATCAGTAGACCCTGGAGCATGAAATCCACATCAAAAGTTATTACAGGCTAAGACTACTCAGTACACAGCTGCATATGAAATCGTGATATACATCTATTACTAATAAGTACACAAGAAAAGTTCATGTAACACAACAGACAAGACTTGGAATGCGGCCTTAAAAGTAGTGAATTTCTAGAAAAGTAATCAAATACAAGTTGGCCTCTTCACATGAAAAAAATCTTATTAAACTGTTTATAGCCTCTAACACTGTTACTCTAATTTTACTTGGCCAAAGCATGGCAAGGGGCATTGCAATAAAAGGGATCTGCAATGAAACAACCGTTAGCTCAGGTTTAACAAATGAAGGCTTACCAGATTCAACATAGTTCAGTTGCGGTGATGAAATTCCAGTAAATCCTCAGTGAAATATGTCCAATAATGAGCAGCAAAGAGTTTAGGTCCTTTCTGGTGGTAACCTTCCATCCACTGTGATGCACCACACACAAGAACAATTACTGATGAATTGCTACACTTCTTCATGGTCTGTCACACTCCATTCAAAAAGGAATATAAGCACTAGTTACGCTCCATCCATCAAGTAGCAAACCCCTTCAGTCTCCAAGCCACCAACAAAAGACTGCATACAGAGCAAGACAGACCTGTGCAGGTGAGTCCAGTGCTAAATTTTTTAGTAGCCACCTCTTTGTGTGCTCCCCAGTGGGACACGGCAAAATCTGTCACCCAGTACAAGGAAAGAAGGTCTTTGCCCAGACTTATAACTCATCGAGAAGAGCTTGTGCATCACTCAGATACAATAGTGATGCTATTTTTTTGTGTGGCCTTTTGTCCTGTCTTGATATTTTAAATAACTTTCCTTAGTAATTTTAATTAGCTTCTGTAGTGTGCAAGTATTGTAGAACCTCTAGTTGTTATTGTCAATAGATGCAATTCTCTTTTTCCTTTCACACAATACTTTGCTGTTTTTTTACATGGCTCTCCTTTCTGATTACCTTATGCAGAAAGCTATTTTCAAATAATGATACAACTTTATTATGGAGCAGATTAAATTTTATGTCAACATTTGGTACGTTATAAATTTCATCCCCTGTCAACTCCTGCAAATTATTTTTAAAAGCGTATGTTCTGGAATCATCAGTTATTCTATCTGGTTTCTGCAGAGGAGTATCTATTCTGTGAGGCACTATCTTACTTATCATAAATGTTCATTATGAGCAGAGAGTTCATTTTCTAATGAGTATGCAGTTACTTCCTCATCTCTATTTTCATCAAAGGAAAACAACAGTTAGGGCTCTATTATCTTTTCCATCTATGTTGAAAAGTAAATTACTGAGATCAAATAGTAGAATCTAAATAAGGTTCCCAGATGGTTTTTCCTATCAGTACCTTCTAGAAAATTTACACTGGAATTACCATAGATCATTAACTGCTTACTGCTGTTCGACAGATATAACAGAAAAGAATCCATATTCCTCATAAACAAGTTACAATTTCCCAGTGGGGTTGTATATACAGTTATAACTAAGAGTGAACAATTCTTCAGTATTGATTCACAAGCACACACTTGTATGTGCTAATTGCTACAAAGTCTACTTATCTCAATGTTTTTGAATTTGTACTTTGCCTTAACCCATTAGCGCCAGAATTAATTTTTTCATGATTTAAAAAAAATGCATTATTATGTCTGTAAAAAGCATAAATTACACAACAGAGTTGTTTCAACGAAAGTTATTAGCACCATTAGCGAGATATTTGATGTTCCCATATGGCAATGCTAGGAGCTTTCACTACCTAAATTTATATGGATTACAACTTCAACTAAAATAAGTAGGTTATTGAAATTTCTTATTACATATACAAGTTTTGTGCAAATTTATTATTCACTCTTCATCATACAATTGATACTTTATAACACAGTACAATTAATAATCAAAAATCAAACCTTGAACTCAGCATTATTTTACATGAAATGGAATAAAACAGTCAATACACAATCCCACATTACACTTTGAACACATTGTTCTCACAGTAGATTTACAGTCCTTTGTGCACACATTTTCTTCTTCTTTCCTTCTGTGTGCTGGACGAGGTGGTCAGTCTTATCAAACCTAATTGAATCTGATATGCGGCTGTCGGAACATGGTCTCCCGGCTCCTTTTGGTAAAGCTTGGTGTCTTTGCAAGTACACTGTTGCTACTTCTCTCTTGAAATCAAGCTGAGAAATAGTTTGGTTTCTTGCTTTATTATAAAAAATCCAACTGTTTTGTATGGCGACATCTAACATCCACGTAAAGAGACACCAGTACCATTTCTTGCTTCTTATTGCAAGGTGATAGCATGCTAGATTCTGATCCATCTGATCAGTACCTCCCATATATGTATTATATTTTTCTACCAGTTTTGGTCTGGGAATCATTATATTTCGCTTTTTTAGTTGCGAGAATCTCTTGACTTGGCCAACTTCTTGTGCACCACATGAAGAAGAGATCATTGTGACAACTGAGTTGCCTAGCCACCACACATACAATAATCCATCATTCTTCTCTACTGCTGTCTCAAAATATCCCCGATCTTTCTTGGAAAATAATTTTTTGTTTTCCAGTGGACATTCCTTAGGAATTCTGTTTTCTCTGATGGTACCAATGGCAGAGTATCCACAGTACTTGAGAAATGAAAATAGAGATGCCCCTGTAAATAGATTGCCCATGTTGAAGTTGTTGCAAAGTTTTCTCTTCTCTTCAGTAATTTCATCCAATAAAACAAGTAAGGGACTTGCCGCCTTGCCAAACAACTGCTCATAGACTGCCTTTCCCTTAGGACCTTTTCCCTGATACAGCTCATAATCCACCAAATATCCATCTTTAATATTTAGCCTCCAAATTTTATAGCCGAATCTAACTGGCTTACCATGAATGAATTGTTTGCATCCATGGCGGCCTTAGTACTTCACCATACATTCGTCATATGACAGGTGTTCTTCAGGTACAAAATTCTCAATGCAGCACTTCTTCAACATCTCCATAACTGGACGAATTTTCCATGCCTTGTCATTTTCATCGATCTTAGTGTTATCTGCGCAGTGCAGAAATCTACATGTTTGTAGAAATATGTCTCTTCTCATAGACTGAGACACAGCCAAGTTTTTCATGTCATGTTTTGAGTCCCAATAATTTCTTTTAGAAGGTAACTTATTGTAGCCACTAACATACAAAATGGAGATGAAACACCGTATTTCATCTGCTGTAATTTTTGGGTCCTGACAATTGAGTAATAGTGCATAACGCTTTGTTTCTTTCACTAAATGCACAATAAATTCCTGGTCAACGAAAAGTTCAAATATGTCAATGATCAACATGTTTTCCTACCTTGAGTAGTCAGGTTTTGGAAATGTAGAGATAATTTGACTGCCTGAGTCAGCTCCTTTCCCCCACCGTCTCCCACATGTATCTTTTTCAGAAGCCCAGTTCACAATATTGTCTGATAATAAGGTAGATCTTACCTCAGATGCAGATGGCTCTGGTATATTTGGACGTTGTGTAGCAGTTTCAGGTACAATTAGATCTTGTGCAGTACGCATTGATGGTGCCGGTGGATTACAGTGCTCATAATCAACACCGATCCTTTCGTTATTTGGCATCCTTATTTCAGCATTAGCTAGGAGTTGATGAGAAGATAGGTTGTCTAATAATTTGTAAAAATAAGAAATGAAATAGCAAATCATAATAAAGTCAGCATCAGTATACAAACAATTACAAACCACTGATAGGCATACTTACCTGCCAACATGTTCATTTCCCGAATCTTCATCTGTGTCTACATTCGGATCTGGGGTCTCAACAAACACATCACCTTCAATATCATCATTATAAAGAATCTCCAGCACCTCAGCAAGTGAGAAACCTCTTCTAAAACAAAAAAGAGAAAATTCGTCCTTTTACTGAGTACAAGTGCCTAGCTTTGCCATATGGCAACACCAATGTTCAAACGGCCTAAATGAACGTAATTTATTTCACAGCAAGCAGTAACCTCCAAAGAATATATATTTGAGTATTTAAAGCACAACCATACTAAAAAACCAAATTATATATCATAAGTTACTGTGTAAAACATACTTACTCGAACTTATACTCCATTTTTCTTCGTCATTCAGCAAACGACGACTTCCAACACTGCTTATGCCACAGAATTTAAATGTATTGTTAAAACTGTTGCATTGTAGTGATCTTTACAGTCTTTCATAATGGGATCCAGTGCTGCCAACACTCTCGCTTCATTGATGTCGTGGAATCAACGATTTTAAAATAGTGTTACAAATGTTGCCATATGGCAACACATGGCACTAATGGGTTAATATACGTAACAACTCATTTTCCTGTACTATTTCTCCATGAGGAGGATATAAGACTATAATCTTTTATCTTTAATATCTCTAGCCCTGGGTTTATGGATGCTCAGATAGGCATGGGAAGTCTGTCTTTCTAGGGCCCTCTAAATGTTGCTGAGCCCATCAAGTTTGCACAAGATTGTAATATTTTCCTAGAAATACCTTGACAGCCATCAGGATTACTAATTTTTAGTGATCTTGCAAATTCTGTGATCTCCTAATGGGTTGTATTTTTGAAATTAATGTTTATTTATGGTGCATGCAGTAGCAGCACAGGTAAACATAATGTATCTGTATGTGGCTGTTCATTAGCTGGTGGAACATTTCCTACCACTGTGAGGGGGTAATCATTACCTTTGGTGGCCACTGACTTGAAAGTTTCACCATTTCTGCCAAAACTATTTTCTATTGGCTCAATTTCATTTGAGTAACTGTTTTTGTTTGTGTCTTCTTTAATTATGTTCTAAATAGTTTTTTCTTTGATCTTGGAATGTTATGTTTTTTGTTATTGTAGTGATGGGATGGATGATTTTACAATACTAGTGGTGATGGAGTTTCAACTCCTGACTATGGCTTGTCCTCTGAAATAAGTAGATCTTTCTCTTATTAGTGCAAGATAGTTTAATCTCAGGAGCTATCCATCCTTTATCCTTGCTTCTGTTTCATTTTACCAACCCTTGTTTATTTAAGAACAAAACAAAAGTGCTACACAGCAATATCTTCAAGAGATAGTTAAATTCTTTATCAATATTGTCATATTTATAAATTTCTTGCTAGTGTTCTTCCTGTAATTTGTCTCTAAACACTGTAATCTAGTAATTGTTTATGATTCTGCAACACAACACTTCGTGTCTATGATGTGTACTTACCTGGTCAGTATACTTCTAGATGACTTTTCACAATCATGATCAGATAAACCACTGACTATTAGTTTTTAAGATACTGTAAAACTTTGAATGTTGTTGGGTCTATGAATGGAATGTTAATAGCTGCTGAACCATGTCCTTCAATCCTTGTAGGGATTATAGTGTGTAAAATAATTTGATACTGGATATAAAGAACTCTAGGTGACCTCATTGAGTGTATTGTTCAGAGCAAGTGAAACCATATTCAAAACAAAATACAGTACACCTTTGTTCTCTGGACAACCTTAAGTCACAATTAATTCTGATGTGGAAGACAGTGCAATTAAAAAAGTCATTGTTACCATTTAAAAGTGTACTACTCAACGATTGCAGATTTTCTATGGACAGTGTAAATCTGTAAACTTCAGCAGGCATTTGCAGAAGTTGAAATGAGACACAGCAGGTCCATATCCTGCTAAAAATGTCAGTGATAAATTTAATCTGTTCCTGAATGAATTTGTTACCCTGTTTGAAACTGTATTTCCTAAGAGAATGTAAAAAAGTACTAACTTGAGTGACTGCAAGAGACAGTGGCTATCTAAGGGAAGATAAATATCCTGTAAAAAAATGGAATGATTTGTATTTCACTCAGAAGTTCCAATGAACATTAGCATAGGAAGAACTAGAAATTATATGGGATTAAAAATTTTAAGGACATATTCATTAAACCTGAAACTGATTCAAATAATAAAATACAAACTATGTAGAAGGTGGTGTGTTCAGATGATACAGGCAATATCAATGTATGTCATAATAGGAGCATGATAGATGAAGATGAAATACACTGATGGACATAATGTAGGTTCTGGTACTTGGAGGCCAGATTAATGTATTAACATTTACTTTTCTGACAAAATCTTGGCTTAATGCTGGAAATCCTGTTCTCTTATTTTAAGATTTCCTCTTGTTTATGGTAGTTTCTAAAGGAACTTAATGGAAGGAAAGCATCCATATAGTGTCATTATGCTCTTAGAGTCACTGTGACAGAGACATAACATTCGATCACTGTTTAGAGTTTTATTCAAAATGTCAGTATACATTTACAATTTCAGCTACAGAGCAAATTACAATTTGAATACATATTTTTCTATTTTACATATGACTTACACATATATGAAAAGTAATTAATGAAAATATGTAATTTACTACCTATAGGCATCCAGTTTCAGTTTCTGCTGCAGTGGATGGCACGTAAGAACATATTTCAAATTTACTTTTCTTTTACACAGTGTATGTAGCACAGTTCTCAAGTTATTGCTTTAGTACTGCAAAATCTTTCTAATTCTTTTGGACTGGTCTCAAAATATTTTTAAGTCAGCTCTTGGATTTGTTTTGAAAAAAGATAGTGCTTTTATATTTTTTAAACTGCTTGGTAATCTGTTGTATAACGAGCACCCTGCTTTAGTAATATATTTATCGGCCAGTTGTAGTTGAGTACTGTTGATATAATAGTCATCTTTTATTCTTGTGCTGTAATTGAGTTGCTTTCTAGAACAAAATTTTCACTCTGCAGCAGAGTGTGTGCTGATTTTGAAACTTCCTGGCAGAATAACTTTGTGCTGGACCGAGACTTGAACTCGGGACCTTTGCCTTTCACGGGCAAGCGCTCTACCAGCTGAGCTACCCAAGCACTACTCATGACCCGTCCTCACAATTTTACTTCCACCAGTACCACGCCTCCTACCTCCCAAACTTCACGGAAGTTCTCCTGCGAAACGTTTCGCAGGAGAACTTCTGTGAAATTTGAGAGGTAGGAGATGAGGTACTACTGGAAGTAAAATTGTGAGGACAGTTAGTGAGTAGTGCTTGGGTAGCTCAGCTGGTAGAGCACTTGCCCGCAAATGGCAAAGGTCCTGAGTTCAAGTCTTGGTGCAGCACACAGTTTTAATCTGCCAGGAAGTTTTGAGTTGCTCTCTGTTTAGATTGATGTACAATTTAATTTGAGAACAAATTCAGATTTATTCGTCCATGGATCACTTTTACAAGCATGTTGGAGATGTCATTGTCTTACAAAATGTGATTTTTGCAAGGCAGAGATGGAAAAAGTATTGTGAAAGACAGGTAACGACTTACTTTTATTACTCTCGTGCTCGATCTGATTTCACTTACAAATAGAGAAATCCCTGCATGTATTGCTCGCTAACAATCTCTTTCCTGACTGATGCTGTGCAACGGTGTGACTGTATCCTGATTTACTTCATTGTTGAGAATGATGTCATTGCCTATTGGATAGGTGGGTCAAATAGTTATTTCAGCTAAATGAAACGGTAGAAAAAAATCACAAGTGAATACAGTAGAGGAGATACTGAAGAAGATTCCTCTGTAAGGATTCCTCCGATTGGATGGATCTGTGATTTCATTTATCACTTTTAAATTGTTCTTCAAAATCAGTTATCTTTTGCCTATCATTAATAACTATCAATAATTCTTACTGAAGTCGACATCCGCCATCTTATGTAGCCCAAAAACATTAGGTTCACTGCATTTATACCTACCTAGTTCACCACAGTGATACTTCCTTGTGATGTCACTCTGATGTGCCCATGCCCAGTTTTGACCGTTATCCATATTTTGCATATTTCCATTCAGTACTGGCAAATTCTGAGAAAAGTATGGGTAAGCTATAGGGAGAGATGGGTCATATACAATATGTACAAAAGCCAAGAGGGAATAATAAGAGTGGATGACCAAGAATGAAGTGCTTGTATTAAAAAGGGTGTAAGACAAGGATGAAGCCGTTTGCCCCTACTTTACAATCTGTACATGGAAGAAGCAATGATGGAAATAAAAGAAAGGTTCAGGAGTGGAATTAAAATTCAAGGTGAAAGGATATCAATGATACGACTTGCTGATGACATTGCTATCCTGAGTGAAAGTGAAGAAGAATTACATGATATGCTGAACAGAAGGAACAGTCTAATGAGTACAGAGTATGGACTGAGAGTAAATCGAAGAAAGGTGAGGGTGAGGAGAAGTAGTAGAATGAGAACAGTGAAAACCTTACCATCAAGATTGATGATCATGAAGTAGATGAAGTTAAGGAATTCTGCTACCTAGGCAGTAAAATAACCAATGGTGGACGGAGAAAGGAGGACATCAAAAGCAGATTAGCCATGGCAAAAAGGGCATTCCTGGTCAAGAGAAGTCTACTAATATTAAATATCAGCCTTAATTTGAGGAAGAAATTTCTGAGAACATATGTCTGGAGTACAGCAATGTATGGTAGTGAAACATGGACTTGGGAAAACCAGAACAGGAGATAATTGAAGCATTTGAGATGTGGTTCTACAGACAAATGCTGAAAATTAGGTGGACTGATAATGTAAGTGATGTGTCGACAGAAGCGCCGACACAGTGTGGTTTGAGGGGACCGCAATGCACGCTATAAGCTCACGAAGGATGGCGTGAGGTCTGAAACAGGATACGTAATGAATGCTATAAAGAAAAGTACGTAGCTGCTGGAATACTTAACTTTAATCCATCCTTGTTATACATCGCTATTGACGATACAATTGAGACTCTGTAGATTCAGGCAATAAACTACTAATGGTGCCTTACTAGGTCGTAGCCATTGACTTAGCTGAAGGCTATTCTAACTATCTGCTCTGCAAATGAGCGAGGCTTCGTCAGTGTGCATCGCTAGCTACGTCGTCCGTACAACTGGGGCGAGTGCTAGTCCGTCTCTCGAGACCTGCCGTGTGGTGGCGCTCGGTCTGCGATCACTAACAGTGGCGACACGCGGGTCCGACATGTACTAATGGACCGCGGCCGATTTAAAGCTACCACCTAGCAAGTGTGGTGTCTGGCGGTGACACCACAGTAAGGAATGAGGAGGTTCTGTGCAGAATCAGAGAGGAAAGTAATATGTGGCAAACACTGATAAGGAGAAGGGACAGGATGATAGGACAGCTGTTACGACATGAGGGAATGATTTCCATAGTACTATGGGGAGCTGTAGAGGAAGATAAGAGATTGGAATACATCCACCAAATAATTGAGGACGTAGGTTGCAAGTGCTACTCTGAGATGAGAGGTTAGCACAGGAGAGGAATTCGTGGCAGGCCACATCAAACCAGTCAGAAGACTGGTTTTTTTTTTTTTTTTTTTTTTTTTTTTTTTTTTTTTTTTTTTTTTTTTTTTTTTTTTTTTTTTGGGAAGTTGGGGGAGGGGGGGGACTGGCATATAGAAAAATGTTCTGGTGTAACTTATCTTTAAGAAAGAAAATGAATATCTTCTTCCTTAAAGATAAGTTACCCCAGAATATTATTCTATATGCCAATACTGAATGGAAATATGTGAAATGTAGACAACGGTCGAAACAGGGTAAGGGCATGTCAGAGTGATGTCACGAGGAATTATCAGAACTCAAAAATGTGCTGTAAGAATATGATGTGATTCTCACCGACAGTCATCTTGTAGACATGTGTATAAGGAGTTAGGCATTTTGACTACCCCTGCGCAGTATACGAAATAATGGAATGAAAAGTACAGGTTGGAGCATCAGCAATACTGTTAAAAGGCTAGACTATTACTCACTGTAAAGAAGACACATGAAGCAACAAACAGGCATGACGAAACGATTATTTACATGAGCTTTTGGACAAACATTTCTTCAGAAAGGAAGGGAAACACACACACACATTCATACAATCATACCAAACTCACATACACATGGCCGTTGTCCCCAGCTCCTGTAGCCAGAATCAGCAAATATTGTTGATATTCCAACCTGGAAACCCCATTGTTTAATTCCTCCTAATGACTTTTATTCTCCCCCACAAATCAGTGATGTTTTCCTTTGTTACTATCCTCTAAAGGTTTAGTTTACTCATTGTCCATTCTTCCTTTCTTTCCTGTGTTTTTCATTGCAAACGCTCTGACATTCAAGCCAAACTGTATTAATGGTTTGTCCCCACACAACACACAGCTGTATGACTGCACTGATTACTGGTGCAGCATCTCATGTGCTAAATTCCTCCTGCCAATAATTATTCATTGTTCACATTTCCTCCCTCTTTAAAATAGATTCTGGCTAGAACAGCAGGAGACAGCGGTCATGGGTGCATGCGTTTTGTGCATATGATTGCATGATTGTGTGTATGTGGTTTGCTTCCTTTCTGAAGAAGGTTCTGGCTAGTTAGTTAGTTACTTTCATGTTTCATGGATCATTTTGCGTGATAAATCATGAAACAAGTCATTTTACATTCATATTGCAAATTAATTTGTACATCTATTTGTTCTTTAAAGATCACCATATTCCACTGCCCCCCCACCCCACCCGAAATGAAAACAAGTTATAGAGATGGAATTTGAAATTCCCACCCACATTACAAACACAGAAACTTTTCTGTGGAATAAAAGGAGTTGTCAAGGAGAAACTTTTTCAATTTATTTTCAAATTTTACCTTGCCGTCTGTTGGACATTTTGTATCACTGCGTTAGTGGTCAAAAAATTTTTCTGCAGCGTTGTGCACCCCTTTCTGTGCTAAAGGCAACCTTAATGTTGCGTAATGAATGTCATTTTTTCTTCTAGTATTGTAATTATGTACCACTTAGTTCCTTTTGAACTGTTGTGGATTATTTACAACAAACTTAATGAGGGAATAAATGCACTGTGAAGCAGTAGTCAGAATACCCAACTCATCATGGGTGAGCACCACATATTTTCTTAAAGCACATTTTTGGGCAATGAAGACTTTTCTTAAAGATGAGTTACACCAGAATATTATTCCATATGACATCACTGAATGAAAATTTAGCAAAATATGTCAACTACTGATTTCTATCTCCCCAAAATTTGCTATGATTATAAGTGCAAATGAGGCTGAAATAAGTTGTTTTAGCTGTTCCAAAATGTGTTTTTCCCAATTTAAATTATCACCAGTATGGACACCTAAGAATTTTGAAGTTTCCACCCTATGTGTTATTTTATCACCATGTGTTACACTTATCACTGGTGCAGTACCCCTAGAGGCGCAGAACTGAGTATGACGTGTCTTCTTGAAATTCAGGGTGAGACCATTCGCAGAAAACCAGTCAAAAAAACTTTTGAGACCTTTGTTCACCATTTCTTCCATTTCTGTATGTATACTGGGAGTGATTACCATACTGGTACCATCTGCAAAAAGAACTAATTCTGCTTGTTGCACATTAAATGGTAAATAATTTACATATATGAGAAACAGTGGTGGTCCTATGATTGAGTCTTGGGGAACCACATACTTGATTTCTCCCCAGTCAGAATTATGTCTATGACATGATCTACTGGTTGGCTTTACCATCAATCTCATAAAACTTCAATTTATCTAGGAGTATACTATGATTCCTATCTAGAAGTGTACTATTATTCACACAATCAAATGCCTTGGATAGGTCACTGAAAATACTTACCGGTACTATTTTATTATTTAATGCTTGTAATATCAGGTGTGTGAACATGTAAATGGCATTCTCAGTAGAGCAACCCTTCTGAAAACCAAACTGTGATTTGCTGAGCATATTATTGTTGCCAATATGAGATACTATTCTAGAATACATCATTATCTCAAAATTTTGGAAAGTGATGTGAGCTGTGAAATAGGTTGGTAGTTATTGATATCTCTCTTATCACCTCTCTTAAAGAGGGGCGTAACCACGGCACATTTCAGTCTCTCTGGAACAATGCCTTGAGTTAGTGATTCATTACATATTTTGGACAATACATGGCAACAAATCTTTAGTACTCTATTAGAAACACCATCAAAACCAGTAGAGCTTTTATTCTTGAGTGAATGTATGACCTCTTAATGTCAGAAGTAGAAGTTGGTGGTACATTAATATGATGTAATTTTATGAGACTTACTTCTTCAGCATATTGCTGTGATATTTGTCTCGAACTGTTGGTCCCTATTCATTCTAGTGTGTTTAAGAAATAGAGATTTTATTCTTGAGTGAATGTATGACCTCTTAATGTCAGAAGTAGAAGTTGGTGATACAGGGAGCGAAAGGCTATTTACAATTTGTACAGAAAGCAGATGACAGTTATAAGAGTCGAGGGGCATGAAAGGGAAGCAGTGATTGGGAAGGGGCTGAGACAGGGTTGTAGCCTATCCCCAATGTTATCAATCTGTATATTGAGCAAGCAATAAAGGAAACAAAAGAAAAGTTCGGAGTAGGTATTAAAATCCATGGAGAAGAAATAAAAACTTTGGCGTTCACCGATGATATTGTAATTCTGTCACAGACAGCAAAGGACTTGGAAGAGCAGTTGAACGGAATGGACAGTGTCTTGAAAGGTGGGTATAAGATGATCATCAACAAAGCAAAACGAGGATAATGGAATATAGTCGAATTAAGTCAGGTGATGCTGAGGGAATTAGATTAGGAAATGAGACACTTAAAGTAGTAAAGGAGTATTGCTATTTGGGGAGCAAAATAACTGATGGTCGAAGTAGAGAGGATATAAAATGTAGACAGACAATGGCAAGGAAAGCATTTCTGAAGAAGAAAAATTTGTTAACATCGAGTATAGATTTAAATGTCAGGAAGTCGTTTCTGAAAGTATTTGTATGGAGTGTAGCCATGTATAAAAGTGAAATGTGGACGATAAATAGTTTAGACAAGAAGAGAATAGAAGCTTTCGAAATGTGGTGCTACAGAAAAATGCTGAAGAGGAGGTATTGAATAGAACTGGGGAGAAGAGGAGCTTGTGGCACAACTTGACTAGAAGAAGGGATCGGTTGGTAGGACATGTTCTGAGACATCGAGGAATGACCAATTTAGTATTGGAGGGCAGCGTGGAGGGTAAAAATCGTAGAGGGAGACCAAGAGATGAATACACTAAGCAGATTCAGAAGGATGTAGGCTGCAGTAGGTACTGGGAGATGAAGAAGATTGCACAGGATAGAGTAACATGGAGAGCTGCACCAAACCAGTCTCAGGACTGAAGACCACAACTACAACTGATTAAATTGTATATTGGCATTTGGTTCTTTATAAATTTCATCCCAGGTTGTTTCTTGTAAACTACTACTAAAAACATTTGCCCCATAGTCATTAACGATTCTAACTGACTTCCACTGAGGTGTATCCACACTGTAAGACACTATGTCCTTTAGCCTGACTAACTGTGCTACATGATCAGAGAGTGCATTTGTTACTGGGTAAAGAGCAATTTTCTTGCTTTGTGCCTCATCAAAGAAAACATCAACCTACTGTCTTTATCCACCCATGTTGGAAAGTTAACTGCTGATAGTAAGTTGTAGGATCCAAATAAGGTTTCCAGATCATTTTTCCTATCAGAATCCTTTAGAAAATCTACATTGAAGTTACCACAGACTATTAACTGCTTGCTGATGTCTGACAGACAGCACAGTGAGGAATCTAGGTTCCTCATAAATAATTCAAAATTTCCCAGTGGGGATCTATCAACTGTTGCAATTAAAAGTGAACTGTTTTTCAGCATTAATTCACAAGCAAACCCTTCTATATGCTGATCGCCACAAAATCTACTTGTGTCAATGCTTTTGAACTTGTGTTCTGTCTTAACATATGCAACAGCTCCTCCTTTTCCCATATTAGTTCTTCATGAATAAGCTGCTAGATTGTAATCTTTTATATGTAACTTATCTAACCCTGTGGTTATTTGGTGCTCAGACAGGCACAGGATGTCTATCTCTTCCTCTAAATTTTGTAAGCAGACAAGAAGCTCTTCTATGTTACTACTCAATCCTCTAATATTTAGTTGGAATAAGCTAACATTACTTTTCTGTGCATTCTTGTTGGGGCGAAAAGTTGGGTGAACACACATTTTGTTGTGCATGCCTGCTGCTTGGTGCATGAGTAGCAATGTATCCACTTCACAGTATAGTTATTCCCTCACAATTTCATTGTAATTAATCCACTTCACTTCAACAGGCATATGATGTACATAATTACTATACCAAAAGAAAAAAAAAAACACATCCATTACGGCACAGTAAGGTCACATAGCTCAAACGTGGGTTCGCAATGCTGCAACCAAAAGTTTTGATCGCTTACCCTGTGATATAAAATGCCTGACAGATAGCAAAGTAAAAATTGCAACTAAACCGAAAATATTTCTCTTCAACAACTCATCATATGCCATTGTAATGTGAAAACGGTGATGAGTAATTATTACTGATTTAACATTTGTCAAATTTTAAGGGGACTGGTTTGTGAATACCAGGGGAAACCTGGAAAAAATTGTCAGTTTTCTAAACAGTGTAACTCAAAGAATAAGATTTGTGAGCTCATCTAATACTTACCATCTTTTAAAGCATCTTTTGGAAACATTTTTATGTATGAACCACAGCTTTAGCTCCACACTTTTTTTTAATTATATTTTTTGTTGCATGTGAAATAAACTATGCTAGTTTTTTATGTACATCATAGGTACGCATTACTGAAAATACAAACAAAGTAGAAGGTTTATTTTTTCCTGTAAGTTATTTACACTATTATCTTTAAAGCAGAAAATTGAAAAGATAGTGCTGTCATAATTTGTGGTACAAAAAATATTAAGTATTATTATCAAAAATTTTGGAAATGAATTCAGGGTTGTTCTTCAAAAAAGCATTTTGTTTTCAAAGTTAAGTCACAAGAGTAGTCTACTTTTTAGTTAGGCATGTTTTAAGACAGTAACAAAATTTCAGCTCTTTATCTTTAATAGTTTTTAGCCAAAGTGTACCGGAACTTGAAATAATTTAACTTTCGGGAAATTCAGGTTAAAGTTAAAGCTTGCTTTTTCCTGTTAAACTTGCATGGCACTAATGCAGCAAAGATACACATTCATCTTGTTTTCTGTGTTGTTCTTCCTCCCTTCTCTTTCTCATACTACTTCTTCTTCTTCTTGCTTCTTTGGTGGCTTCCAACACTGGTTTTTCAGCTTCAAAGAGTCTCCTTTGGTCAATGGCTATTAGAGCTCTATGCACATTTAGTCCACAAGGCATTCCCATCAGTTCCATAACGTTAAGCCTCAACACTGCACCATCAATGAAATGTAGAACAGCATCTAGAGCACCTGTTTTCAAAGTATTTAGTCCTACTAGAACAGTTTTTGGTATCTGTTCCCATACACAATTCTTGAAACTTACATTTTGATTTTGAGTCCTACCATGTAAACATTTCTCTAATAATCTTGTGTCACTAAGATCCATATATACAGATTTTATAACTTCCATTATAGCAAATGGCAAAGAATGTTTATGGTTGTAGGTCTCACCTTGAGTAACAGCCCTCTGGTAGCCACACCATGAATCACTGCCAGGTGGGTAGAGTGCATGACATGGGTTATCATCTGTGGAGGATTTATGAAAGATGGGAGCCCATAGTGAATTTTTCATTCTCTCAAGGTGATTTTCATTTTATCTTATGGCTAGTCTGTAACAATACTGCAACCTGTCTACTTCTTTGTCTGTAGGCCGACCACGCTCACTAATGCATTTACCATCCACTAATTTCTTTCCCTTCAAATTACTCTTCAAGTTCCTCAGTCTTGTATCTAACCTTTTCCATACATGTCCAACACATTCCATTTTTTCAATTTTTGTGTCAGTTTAAGGTTTGGGTTCAAAAACTTTTGGTACCCTTTTGAGTCTCCATCTCCTAGGTAAGATGTACACATTACACACACTTCTCCACTGACCTGTGAAATACCTTCACAACACCTTCAGATTCCATCCCTCCATATAAACACTAAAATTAATCAAACATTTATGATTTTCAGTTCCACTAGTACAACCACAACTGTACTTGGTTGTACATTCCACATCAATGACTCTACCATTGTTCAAGGAGGAAGCTGTTACTACAGCATTTAGGGAACTATGGCCTCTTCATTGTCAGGATGCATTCAGGGCTGCTGATGTACATGTATCGCTGTCATTCATGTCTACACTTCCTTGAACAGCATTTTTATACTATTATTTGCTACTTCTTCTAAAGTCTGTAGAATAATTTTAGTGTAACTGTCAAACTTTGTAGGGGGGGGGGGGGGGGTAAGTCCATAAGAGCACAGAAAATTTGTGCACTTCTGTACCATTTGCCTGTACACCTCATAGTGTAAGCAAGTTTAATATTTGTGTTATACACTCTCTGTTTAGTTAAGCCACAAGTATAACCACATTCACTTAAATCACAAAAATTACGAACAATTCTTAATTTTGATGCACAACCTCTTCTAGCATGTATTTCCTCAACTACCTTCACACCACCATTGCCACATTTCCTTACACTGCAAAGCTTTATTTATTAGTTCAGATAGAGCAGAGAGTTCAACAATAACACAACCTGAATCAGTAGCTGGCATCTCTATATTATCAGCATTAATACTGTCAGGCCCATTGTCCAAATATTTCAGTTTTAGTTTTGAAGCACTTGGAGTAGTTGAAGCTGATACAAGTGTTGTATCATGTTGTATTGTTGATCTGTTTGGTGAATTGATATCCATAAAATTTGTTTTGTTTAACACTGAGCTTCTTAACTCTTTCCATTGCTTTCAAGTGGAATAAGAAACTCAAGCACACAATTACTTCGCTGTAAACAAAATATTTGCCCAAAAAAAAGTGTGTGTGTGTGTGTGTGTGTGTGTGTGTGTGTGTGAGAGAGAGAGAGAGAGAGAGAGAGAGAGAGAGAGGGAGAGAAACTGCAAACAATGACTAAACTCTCTGTATAAACAAAAGATAATCAACTGTAAAACTTTTGCACACTGGCCAACTTAAGGGACTAAAAAGTTATAAAAACGAAACAAACAAGAGCAGAACTTTATTTTTAACAGAGCTGACTGTGTGCCTAATTTTAGTACTTCTGTTGTCCATTTTCCTGGAAGTAAACTTTTTCTCATTCAGAAAACTAAAGAGAATTCTTAAGACAAAAATTGAAAAAATCTACTTTTTGACAGTTGATCACGTACAAGTGCCCTTCACAGCATGGAGGTATATGTACAAAAATATAAAGTGACTTGTTCCACATCATTGCAATTTATCACGCAAATGATATGTGGGACATGAAACTAACTAACTAACTGTTGACACATCATGAAGCATGATATGGGCTTATATACTTTGAAAACCTCAAAATAAAATTCAAAAGTAAAATCAAGCAGATGATTCCAATTGTAGTATGTTTGGTTATTCCTGAGAAACTGACAATATTACTTAGCGGCAAATATTCTGAGAAAAGAAGCAAACAGCCAGCTGTTGGAAAGGTAGGCCTACATGTAACACAGCTTAGGCTATCATTGCTATAAATAATGACTTGCGTACATGTTTAAGCAAAATATCCATTTTACGGGGTCTTACTCCGTTAATTACATTTACAGAACTGCACAATTCTGGAATGTATTTAAAAAAAGTTGTCTTTTTTTTACCCTGCAAATTTATATAATTGGCCACACATTGAATGTCACATCATAGATAACAAAGAAAAGATTTCAAAGTGAGAAGATACATAAACTACTGTTAATTCACTGACAAACTAATTCTGCATGTAGTTCTGGTACTTTGATATTTCCATAACTGTTCAGTTTGTTGACATGCACAAGATACAGTAGTGTGCCTTGCTTGTTTCCTCATTGCACATGGTTATGGGCTAACAAAGAACACATAGGTAGTATTTTTGTAAACCTGAATGTTAAACATGTGCATACAAGCTGTAAGTTGAAAATGTAACGAACAGCTGGTACCAGTAAGCAAACAAGCATTGGTTTTGGAATTACAGCTTCATTTGCTATTGATATAAATACAGTAAAAGTGGAATTGCATGGATTATGAATGCATTCTTTTCACATGACAATCTTCTCTTTTTGGTTATTCAAAATACACCAAGAAAAACACAAGTTACATTAACGAGGACAATTGTGTCATTTTACTAGAGCAAATAGGCACTAAAGAACAGAAAAACATAGGAAATTGTCTTCCAGACACTATGTTATTCATGTAAAAACTGCAATTTTTAGTATTTAAAAGAGCTGTTGCAAGGATATGACAGAAACAATGAACAAGAAGCAACTGTAAACAATTGTCAGCTAATGTTTTGGACTATTTAAGATGGTGGCAAGCCCCACCCACTCTCTCTTCAAAATAACGTACAATGTAAGTCTATAATGCCGTCTCTCTTCTTTTTTTACCTCCATGGAAACATCCTTCAGAGTGTGGTACATCTCTATACTGATGTTATTTGAACTCACAGGAATGTCTGTTGAACTGTTCCAGAAGCTCAGCTGACTAATTTTCCAGAAATTTTCAGCTACATTAGCTCTGTCGTATTTCATATAATCTGTATATTGAGGCTACTCTGTAATTTGGTGCTCATATCTGCAACAGAAGCTACCATATGTTGTTAAAAATTGAAACCCAGAATGCAACACAGGAGAAAGATCTAACTACCTCTTAGAGCATGGCATGTATTCTAACATGAGAAGCTAAACTGACAGTCGAAGGTTTTAACCAGAAACAAATCATCCTTGTGGAAACATCATGAAGAAATCAGGTACAAACTGAAATAGGTGAATATCGAAGCGTATTTTAGATATTAGCTCCTTTTCTTATGCTTATACTCATTTTTTGTCATAAATTTAATAATTCCCCTGTGTACCTGGCCTTCACGCTTTTTCCATAGTGGACCTGGCTTTGTATGCTGGTAACAGCACCAATTTAAACTAAATTGATGTCTGATTAAAATATTTACACCAAACTGTGAGCCACATGAGATATTTCTGCAGCTTTAAACTGACTCTGTATGAAAAACTCTAAAATTTTAAAGAAATATGCTAATTGGAAGAAGGTTTTAGAGTCCAGTCTGCAGGGTAAAGAAATGTAGGGTAAAGAAATGTAGTCATATCACAAAAAATATGTTGAAAGCAGAACCTGCAGGGGTGTGATCCGAGTCAAGGTATACTTTAACGCAAGACAAAAAGTGCATAGAAACCTAATCTGTTACTGACTATCTATCACTGTACTGTTTAATGTCATTTACACTTATGCCATCTAAATCTAATGCAGTAGACTAAATTAATAAGTGAGCCGCTACTCTTAAAGGAAGATGATTCCTCGTCAGACATAAAATACATCCACTTTTCAGCTGCCATTAGATCTTAGTGTTCACTTGATTATGATATTTTTCAAAGAAAAGTTTTTTGCATTTATAAATACTGAGTTTTGGCACCACATTTAGATAATTTGTAGAAGGAGTGGCTAATGAGGCATAATTCTTAATTTTGTTTTGAATTGGTAAGGATTTCCTATTTATTGTGTTATGTTAGACAGGAACTGACCGAACATTTTTCCACAATAATGATGTTTGTGACTTTCTTTTTTAAGACTGTGAGATAAGTTAACAGATTACCTACCAATTTTTTCAGACTGGCAGAGTGCTTGTGTAATCAAAATGGGAACGGTCAAATCATTGGGCTTCAGTAATCTCCACAGACTGCATTTTTGTGCAAGACTGCTAACTAGATAAACCTCCAGGCCATGCTTCTGATCCTTTGAGAAATTATTTTGGATTACAAAATCGTCTTCCTGTTTGGGATGGAGTGTTGCTGTTAGCTACAGAGGACACCACTCCCTGGGTTGTAGTCCCGTCCACCATTTGGCATGATATTATGTGTTTATTACATGTGGATCACTGGGGTGTGTCATATATAAAAGCGTTAACATGCAGACACGTTTTTTGCCCAGGCATTGATGGGGAAATAGTGAGAGTTGTTGCAGCCTACCCACAGTGCTTCTTGTCATTGTGGCATCATGCACAGCTGCCTGGGGAATGAATTCATATAGATCTTGAGGGAACTTTTTTGAATTTCTAATGGCTTCTTGTATTTGATGTTTATTCTAATTTTCTGTATGTGGTGTGTTGTCTGTGCACTTCTCTGGTGTCAAAAATTTCATCTTTGTCAAAAAATTTTGCAATGGAAGGTCTTCTTCCATATACATTAGTTACAGACAATAGCCACTGGCATACAGTTTTAATCTGCCAGGAAGTTTCATATCAGCGTACACTCCACTGCATAGTGAAAATCTCATTCCGGAAACATCCCCCAGGCTGTGGCTAAACCATGACCCCGCAATATCCTTTCTTTCAGGAGTGCTAGTTCTGCAAGGTTCACAGGAGAGCTTCTGTGAAGTTTGGAAGGTAGGAGACGAGGTACTGGCAGAAGTAAAGCTGTGAGGACAGGGTGTGAGTCATGCTTGGGTAGCTCAGATGGTAGAGCACTTGCCCGTGAAAGGCAAAGGTCCTGAGTTTGAGTCTCGGTCTGGCACACAGTTTTAATCTGCCAGGAAGTTTCATATCAGCACACACTCCACTGCAGAGTGAAAATCTCATTCTGGAAATAGCCACCTGTTCGTATTTCAGGAATTTTGAAGATTTCCTGTAAAGAAAGGTGGTGCTTGCCATGTCATGGGTTCTCTTCTCCAACCTCAATTGAACAGAGAAGCAGAATGACTAGTAAAACACTTAAAACCCAGAAGGAAAAATATTTTTTTATGTGGCACCAAAAGTAGCTCTTGATGAAGTTCTCAGTTCTTATAGGTTCTCCCTGTTGGTGATAAGAATCCAGCAGAGTTGTTGCACAATTGCCGGCCCTGGACTCTGCTACACCTGCTTCGGCTGATACCAGGCCATCTGCTGGCACTGGCTCCACAACACTTCTGGTCTGGCACAGCTGTTTTCGCTTATGGGTTTGGCCGCTGGCTAAAATGGTTGCTGTCAGAAATCGAGAGTACACCTGGACACTGACACTGCATCATCTGCATGGCTTAGGGGAGGACTTGTGAACTGTTGACCAGTTAAGACTTCGTGTGGGTGGCTGTGTACCAGGTACACCTCCGCCATCCTGCTTCCTCCACCTGCCCACTCATCTCCTACATTGTGGTCTGTGCCCTTGCCTTCTTTGCCACTGCAGCCAAGGCTGTCACAGCTGCCTCCTCTGCTGTAGGTGTACCCTTTAACTGTCGGGGCCTGAAGTGGGACCACGACTCCTACACACTCACAGCCGATGCCTCCGTCACTACCACCTCCATTGCCATTTGTTCCACTGCCTTTGCCACAACCTTCTTCCATTGGGTTGGACTCAGACATGGAAATGGAAGCTGTGCCAGCATTTCCTGTCCTACCATATGGCCACTCACAGGGGGGGCAGGCACGCACCTGCTCATGCTTTTGCTCCTGACCCTGCCTAACAGTGGCTTTGTGTCACATGGCTCAGCAGCCTACTTCGACCACAAAAGAAATGGGAGTGAGCACAGTGCTCATTTCTTTGCAAAGGAAGAGGAGTGCGGCAACTATCAATTTTGTGTGTGCTGCTTCATAGTTTGTGTAGGAAGCTTGTGCTTGATTCGGACACTAGAGGCCACCCAGACTGTTAATACGACAGCAGCTGCGTGAGCAGCCTGCCAGTTGTGCCCACCTGTAAGAAATAATGTTTATATAGCCTGGAGCACAAGCTCTGCCAGCCACTTGTGTATTGCTAATTGTATTATACCTTGTGCCCCATGAGTGCGTACTGTTCAAGCAGTAAATTACAGTGTTCTTGGGTTAGAATGATGTTAAAATCATAACACTGCTTAGCTCTGCCATTCATATGCGAGGTCTTGTGTTGCTGCCCCTGTGGAGAATCTAAAATTTTGAAACTCTTTGAATGTGGATATATACATCCCATTTCTCTTTGTTGACAATGAACCTACTGGTAACAATACAGAAACCAAATTCTTAGGACTATGGCTGCAACACAGTGTGAGAATGGGATAAGTAAGCAACAGCAAGATTTTTACCTTCTTTGCTCACATTAAAATCCCAAAGCAGTGAGAAAACAGTAAAGAGAGCATATCGTGCCTACTTTGACTCTTGCCTTAAATTTTGGGTCACATTTTGGGGAAACTCTACAGCAGATATCAGCACATTCAAACTGCAAAGAAGTGCCATTAGAATCATGTTTGGATGCAAACCAAGGGATTCATGTAAAGATATGCTTAAGATCTCTCATGTTCCTCCTGTACTCTTATATTCTTTAAAATAAACATAGTAGGTAAGCACAGTAGATTTAAAAAACTGTGATGTTCAGGATGACTTTACACACACACAAAAGAAAAGGCTTTCGTATGACACAAATAAACATATCCTTGTAAGTGATACTTCCATGCAGGAGTGAAGCTTTATAAAAAACTTCCTGAAACTATAAAAATGAATATTGAAGTCAAAATCTTTGGAAAATCTTTAAAGTTATATTTTACTCCATTGAAGAATATTTAAATATATGAAGTAAAGTGTACTGCAGTAGTGGAAATCAGTATAAAGGCATGTATTGGATAGGTAAAAAAAATCTAATCACCAAGTGGTGGCAGGACAACAGACATGTAAAAGATATTACAGTTTGTCTTCCTTTTCATACTGTCCAGTAAGTCTCCTCTGACCTGAGTTCTGGGTGACTTCTCTGAACTCTATGCCTTTTCCTAAGCCTTCACCCTTCTTCCTTCCCCTTCAACCCTTCTGCCAGGAGAAGGAGCTTATGGCTCTGAAAGCTTGCAAACTGTAATACCTTTTGTACCCGTATGTTCTCCTGCCATTGCTTGGTGGGTAGATTTTTTATCTGTCCAGTCACATTATATTGTGAAAAATTGGTTGTTTTTATTGTATGAAGGCATGAATATTTGAAGGAAAATTAACATAGTTGGCTGGAATAGTTGTGTACAATGTATATTGCAAAGGCACAAGAGCCAGTATAATAATAAATGCAGTTTAATGGTATCTCATTTGATGTCAGTAGTATAGTATACAACAAGACATCAACCATTCTAATGGTAGAGGGTGGAACCCAGAATAAAGGCAATTGGCTCTGTGTGGTGTTAGTGTGTGTGTATGTGCCCTCACTGCAAACAGGAAACAGACACCATTAGTGACATTTTATGCTGTGTACATAAACCATTCTGGTGACAGTGCCACACAGGAAAGAGTTAGCATGAGATGAGAAAGCAAAAATCGCTGTGTACAAGGACATGCCGAGAAGTTGAACTGTTCAAGTACAGTGATTGATAACATCATTACATTGGGTGCACAATATGGACAGAATGGAAAATGTGGGCTAAGTGGAAAATTATTTGAGGCATCGAAACTGTTCCTTTTGAGCAAAGCAAGGGCCACAAACTGTTATTCTTCTCACCTTTTTGCTGATTTCCAGTTGTCAGTAACTGCCAAATGTGTATAACAAATTTTGTCAAATGAGAAGCATCTTACATTCAAGAAATGACTGCAGAAATCTGCTGTAACTCTCAAAAATGAACGTGCTAGATTGGAGTTTGCTGAAAAACATTTTTCGTGGGGTTTAGAGTGGGATAAAGTTATCTTCAATCATGAGAAGAAGTTTAATTTAGATGGACCAGATGGATTTCAATATTATTGGTACACAGAATGAAATTTCCACTCTTCAGTGGAGTGTGCACTGATATGAAACTTCCTGGCAAATTAAAACTGTGTGCTGGACCGAGACTCAAACTTGGGACCTGAGTTTGAGTCTTGGTCCAGCACACAGTTTTAATCTACCGGGAAGTTTCATTATTGGTATGGTCTGAGAGCAGAGCAGCAGGTAAGAATGAGCAGAAATTATCTTGGTGGAAGCATTATGATATGGCTACCCTTCTGCACTAAATGTAAATCATGCATTGCTTGGCTAAACACTAGAATGAATTCTAACATGTGCACTGCAATCCTAGAGATGAATTAATTTGAACATATGAGGACATAGGGAACACAAATATAATGGTTCAAGAAGATAATGCATTGGTGCATGTTTCTGCTACAACCAAAAAGTAGTTTGAACATAAAGATATCAGTCTCTTTCCCCTGCCTGCACATAGCCTTATTATGATCTCCATGGAAAACCTTTGGGGAATACTGATTGCTCCTACTGTATATAAATTATAAATATTTAAAAATATGAGGGTCAGTCAAAAAAAATGTTTGTTAAATAAAAAATTTGAATTTTGTGCTCTTCTCCATGCCTTCTTCACCAATCTACTGCAATAATAACTTCCTGCATCAACAGAAGACAATGCTGCAGTTGCTTGCAAAATGGCCACGCCGATTTTCGTATTAGACAGTAGCAAGAGGCTGGAGACTGCAGTGATCCACCCTAGATTGAACAAGTCAGTGACATCATTTGTGGTGCCTACCACGTGACTGCTGATGATATGTGTCGCATTACCTCCTTCAATAAAGGCAGTATGATGACAATTGTTCTGCAACTGGGATACTCAAAGGTTTGTGCAATTTGGGTACCAAAAATGTTAATTGGGCAAAATAGAGAGACAGTAAAACAATTGCCTCCCAACTCTTGCAGTGATTCTGTTTGGAGGGAGAGGAGCTTTTGGAAAAATTGTGACTGGAGATAAAAACATGGGTTCATTGTTTTGAACCAGAATCAAAGAGGCAGTCGATGGAATGACATCACAGAAATGCAATGAAGAAGAAGTTCAAAACTGTGTAACTGGTACGGAAAGTTATGATTACAATAGTTTGGGATGCAAAGTATGTCATTATGGTTGATTTTTTGGGCCAGGGATGCACAATAGATTCTGTTCAGTATGTCATAACCCTTGAACAGCTTAAAGCACATCTTCAGAGAGTTCATCCTACAAAAACTATGGTGGATGTTCTTTTGCATGACAATGCAAGAAGACCAGACGCCAGTCATCATACCACTCAAAAGACTGAAAATTGGATGGGTGGTCTTGCCTCGTCCCTCATCTAGACCTGACCTGGCGTCATCAGATCTCCATATGTTCAGACCACTAAAAGAATTCATTGTAGGATTCACTTTGAAGATGATGAGGCCATGGAAATATCTGCGTCAATGACTTTGGAAGCAGGACCATGCATTTCATCATGATGGAAGACACGCCCTTGTTAAAAGATGGATTAAAATTGTGGAAATGAATAGAAATTACACTGAAAAGTCATAATTAATCATCAATGTTCTTGTTTTCGATCTATAGTAGTGGAGACATTACTTCTTTACTGACCCTCATATGGAGTGTATTAATTTGTAATTTTAAATATGCAAACGCAGAAATTACTTTCATCTGCATTCTTATAAACTAACTTGTCCAAGTTTTTATTCATAAGCTGTTTTTGCAGACGAGAGGATGAATAAAATACAAGATCAAACCTTGAGGCAGTTAATAAGTTCTGTCCAATTAAATGAGTCACTGTTCAATCATAGGTCACTTTTTCGAACATATTTGAAAAGAACAGAAAGAATCAAATAGGTTTGTAATTAAAGATGGTTTGCTTACCTGTACTTTTACAGATAAGTGTTACTAGAACTTGAGATCTGTGTGGAAATATGCCCTGATTCATTGATTGACAGCAAAGACAGCTTAAAAGTAGTCCTGTCAAGTCAGCAGAGGATTTTAATATTCTGCTAGCAAAACCATTATAGCTATCAGAAGTTATACTTTTTAACAATCTGATGAATTTTGTAATATAATTAAGAGTTGTATTTTTGGTGATGATTGCAATGTCTGCAGAATAAATCTAAAAAAAAAAAAATGTTCAAATGAATTCCTAAGGGACCAAACTGCTGAGGTCATCGGTCCCAAAGAAATCTAATACAGCACTATTTAGTTTGTGGCATTGATACGTCATGTCAACCATGAACAACATGATCTTTGACTGAGATCAGACATTCGAGTTGCCATGTATTTCTAAGAGTCTGATTTTATGTCTCTTGCTGTGTACATGTGTAAGACTACTGTGGAAATATATATTTATGTGCAGATATTTGTGGGACAGTTTGCTCAGTATACCTCTACACGCATTTTGTTCCCATACTGGTGACCCCGAAGTTTGCACATCTTCTGCGACTACTATGCTGGGTGTTGTAGCATCAACAGGTTATGTGCACGCCATCATGGCTGCCTCACTCAACGCTTTGTTCACGGATTTGGAAGCTCAACAACAATTGCCAGACCTCTTCATTCCTTCGCCGTTGACCAGTTCTACATTAATTTGCGATCTCCAGCTATGTTAACCTCAAACTTTATCGCTCTACAATGCTCGAGTGCTACATCGCTAACACAAACAATGGACTCGGGGTTCATGTTGCCGGACTGTGCTCGCCAACATGTGAAGTTTGAAGTGAACAATATTCAGAACTGTGTACCTACCGGTGGATCGTATAATGATCCGGTTTTGCCTCATTTGCAAACTTATCAAGGACATTTTAGTGTGCAAAATTCTCCATACTCACCCTCCAGACTGGTCACTCAAGTTTTCGGCCACGTTGGTTCGAGTGCATCATTCAGTGTTTCACCTTCCAATGGCGTCTTACCACACCGAAGTGATTTTCCGCAAGTTACACCGGCCATTTATAGTCTGACTCATGGGGCGTGTCTTCAATGTGTGCGGAGAACTCAAACTTCTGTCATACGAGTTACCAACCCACCCCCTCCTGCCCTCCCTCTCCCCCCGCACTTGCAGGGGGCCCCGGTTCCGGCTGCTCATCCACTCGCCTCTCCCACAGCACCGTCTGTGTCTGCCGTTCCGGCTTTCCACGTTATTTCCGTGGTGAGTCAGTTCAAATCAGTGCCTGTAGCCTAAAGCCCAGATTACGGGACCCCAACATGTACTGTGCAACCATCAGTTCCCACGGTACCAACCGTGTCACCCATGTCATGTTTTCGTGACAGATCAAGGAAAATGCAACCCACGGTTGCCGTGGATGTTATCGCCAGAAACACACTCGCGCCTACTGCGCCGACCTGCTGAATAGCCTCCCCCGTCACGGACCAGTTTTCCAAGAGACACTGAAGCCGCCTTCATCCCCACCTCCAAGTCATCTGCCAAAGCTGCCACCTTTATATGAGGACAACCCAATGCCATGGTTTGTACTTGTCGAGCATCTTTTCGAGTTGCATCACGTGTCCAACAAAAACTCTAAATTCCTGTGTCTCATCACGCACCTCCATGATCATTCAGACTTAACTTGTGATCTACTCCTCTCGCCACAGCCTCCACCCAAATACGAATTCGCGAAGAAGACGATCTTTAAACGACTTGTCTGCTCACCACAAGAATTAATCAAGATCTTGTACGAGGAACACCTGGGGGACTGAACCCCATCACAAATCTGGCGCCACCTTTGGTTACTTGTGAGTGAGCATACCATGTTGGACGTGGGTGGTGTGGTCTGCCAAGCTGCCTACTGACCTACAGATCCACCTACTACCGCACTCTTTCAAGTCAATCGGCTCTCGTCTCCGCATCGCACACCAACTGTATTCATTGTTATGACAACACCAGCCAGCTGACCACTCACCGCTAGTTGGCACAACTGCTCCCGCTTACCAGCTGTCTCCTGGCAGAGTCAGGGCTCACTCCGCCTCCACACCTTCTACATCGCCTGGCAGCATCCGCCCGCTCTCTCCACCGTCTGAGCACTCTAGCATTGTCCACATGCCATACGTGCCGGTATACATGCCAGAACAAATCTATGAGGACAAGCCTCCTCTGCTGCCGCAATCACCACTAACACATCCGGCTCATCCGTACTGCTGGTACCACAAGGTTTTCGGCGAGGATGCTAAGAATTGCCAGTTACCTTACCAGCACCCAAACGTCAACCGCAGGACCTGGCGAGGCATTCGTCTTCATGGACGACATTTCGCTCCTCCATCGTGCACATCTTGTGAATGACTTCCTTCAGGATAACTACATCGCTCTCCAGACATGAATCCTATCGAACATGCCTGGTATAGACTGAAAAGGGCTGTTTATGGACGACGTGACCCACCAACCACTTTGAGGGATCTACGCCGAATCGCCGTTGAAGAGTGGGACAATCTGGACCAACAGTGCCTTGATTAACTTGTGGTTAGTATACCACGACGAATTCAGGCACGCATCAATGCAAGAGGACGTGCTACTGGGTATTAAAGGTACCGGTGTGTCCAGAAATCTGGACCATCACCTCTGAAGGTCTCGCTGTATGGTGGTACAACATGCAATGTGTTGTTTTCATGAGCAATAAAAAGGTCGGAAATGATGTTTATGTGGATCTGTATTCCAGTTTTCTGTACAGGTTCCAGAACTCTCGGAACGGAGGTGATGCAAAACGTTTTTTGATGTGTATATTTGAAATAAGTCCGGGCTGCTATCACGATGCGTTTATTGCATAACACCATAAGACATTTCACAGTTAGATGGTTGAAGCAGTTCATCACAAGAAACTGCTGCAATTGAGATGACTAGTACAGAGAATAGACTCGGATTACATCCTATCGCTGCCTGGCGAGATGGGCGCGCAGCAGAACTCTCGAGCGTACTTGGTGTAGTTTCATAGCAGTTCGTATGTGATAGGTAGTTGCATGATTTTCGTTTGTTTGTTAATTTACTTGATTTACTACACGAGTTTATTGTAGTATTAGCGCTGTAAAGACCTGTAGTCTCTCCCTCGCATTTATTATGTCAAAAGTGGAGCTTAATATTTAATACAAAAAATTTTCCATTTCGTCCCTATGTACGATTATATGTTGTTCCCTGTGTATAGATCGCCAAACAAAATTCTTTTTGTTGGCTCGCGAACATCTTCTCACTCCTATGACTCACTACCGCGCAATATGGTCCGTCTGTTACCGATACCTGCATAAGAAAGCTTCTCGCTCAGTGCTGTCATATTCTGCAGTGCTGCTTTAAGGCAGTGAGTTAGTTCTGCTAGCTGCAGCGCCTCAATAAAACATAAAATTCAGAAATTGAAATGGTGTTAAAGTAATAGGAACATCACGAGAATCTACCTTATCGCCGCACCAAGAACGTATCGTTGTCGTATCTGTAGAAGTGCTTATGTGGGAGAGGTACTGTACTTAGGGTAACGTCTTCAAATTGTGCCACGTAAGATTTCTTCACAACAGGTTATAGAGGTGATCCTGTTGGAACCCCATGATAGTCTCCGTGATGCAGGACGTGTGTTGTTATGCAGTGACAGAACAAGTTTAACACGCGAGGATTAACACTTTGTTCCAGTAAACGCAGCGTATCTTGAAGAGAAATGTTCGTATGATACGACACGTGCCATACAAACTATATAACAAGTGTTAAAGCAACGGAGTCTCTGAACTTCGAGAATCTCGCAGTTTACACGATGAGTGCACTACCCATTATCAGTATTTCCCTTAGGACATAAGATGTTGAACACTGGTGTGTTGACTACGATTATATAAACAAATTAATTGGGGAATGTTGCTACTCTAGACCTACGTGTCTTTCGGTTTTTCTTTTCTTTTTTTCTTACCTTTTTTTTTCTTACCTTTCACATGGAAGGCCGTGCATCCCGAAATAATGATCCTGAAATGGTCCTTTCGGCCGTGTCTCGGAGCTTCCGTGCCTTCTTATGAAGTCACAGTCGCTGCCGCGGCCTGATTACATGCAGTGTTGGCGACGCACGGCGCTTGAGACATGTTACGCGAAGTAGTGCTGCTGGGTTGTAATTGAAAACAATTATTGACAGACCCGAATTAATTCTCAGCTCCCCTACACTATCAGAACAGTCTAAATGAGAATACAATGTAGGCCTTCACGGCCGGTGTCGTCTTCACTTACAACTTCCGGGCTGACGGGCCGTGTTTGATGTATAAAACTCTCCCCTGACGTTTCGTCTCCTACTGCGGGAGGCATCCTCCGAGGTAAAGCGGCGAACTGAAGGAGTCTAAATGAGGGTCGCCAGCATCGTTTTCATCCAGAGAGAGGATTAAACTTTTCGCAACTCAGTTCTTAAGAAATAAAGTCCTGTATAAATCCAACTACTTTCAGAAAAGATTCTGAGATCCGACCACTGGCCCGAAATATCTACACCTTTTACAGTTTCTCCACCGCCTCCACCTGGCCTCTATCAACGTATGACGACAATTTCCACACAAAAACTGGAATACAGTTCAATGCCAGTAGAGAAAATGTCACAAAAACACCACACTCAAATTTTCACGGTAAAGAACATAATTTATGGGCGTGAACGAAACCTTCGCCAATTCCATGTTGTTCGTTAAACGTCGTTATCAAGCTAGTAATTGGATCCTCAAGACAATTGGAGGTCAGTGCCTACTGACGTTTAGACACACGCTAAACCGCAACACTCGCGTAGGAAACCGGAATTGTCCAATCCGAAATCCATGGCCCGCGCACTGGCACACACTTTCTGGAATCGCTTAACTCTCCCTACTGCAAGAAATAAATCAGCTCATTATGAAGCACTCCCTTCTCCCAACTTCTGAAACACCACTTCTGGCCCAGATGACAGCACCTGCAATGCACAAATGCTGCCAACCGACTGCTCGACCTCACGAACTCCAAACCGCTCCACCAAATTATTTAAAATGTAGGCCTCCCAGTCAATCATAAAATGTTCATTTCATGTGACCATATCCTGCTTCTGCTTACAGTGCTTCTGTAAGGTGCTACCTCCAGCATGAGTTTCAGAAATTGCCCTGCGAAGGGTTTTTGGAAAAAAAACCAGCACTCGTGAGAAAATTATTCCTTATTGAAATAAGCTTAGTCTGTTCCGACCACTGCCCATTTAGGAGGATTAGGGAAAAGCCGACCCGTCATGTTCAGGTCGAACACAGCAGCTGGAAATTGACCGCGGCGACCATGATGGCGCACACGAGTAGCCCACAGGCGCAGCCATGAAAAACAAAATGAAATAATTCGTTTCACATTGAACCCAGTACGTCCTTTCATTTGAAAAGCGGGGAGCTTCATCCTCTGATCACTGGAGCAATGGTGTAGCTTTCCAAATGAATCGTCGCTTGCTGCTTTACACATGATCAGATGGCAGCCTTTACCCAAAAAAATGGCTCTGAGCATTATGGGACTTAACTGCTGAGGTCATCAGTCCCCTAGAACTTAGAACTACTTAAACCTAACTAACCTAAGGACATCACATACATCCATGCCCGAGGCAGGATTCGAACCTGCGACCATAGCGGTCGCGCGGTTCCAAACTGTAGCGCCTAGAACCGCTCGGCCACTCTGGCCGGCGCAGCCTTTACCCGCCAGTCCTTCGCGTCACTGCTTATCGCTGCAAGTTTTGGTACATATTGCCATGACAGCAGCTCTACTGGTTCTGCCCATTGCCCACGGTTTATCATCAGAATTTTATGTGCCTTTCTGACGAAGAACACAGCGACTACATTCTGCGTAGAGAGCTGCAGTGCGGAAATGCGAAGTGAGCCAGTACTGTGTGACAGTTCCATTCAAAAGGTTCAAATGGCTCTGAGCACTATGGGACTTAACATCTGAGGTCATCAGTCCTCTAGAACTTTAGAACTACTTAACCTAACTAACCTAAGGACATCACACACATCCACGCCCGAAGCAAAGTAATTACTGCACAAATGTGTATAACTGGTACATTCTACTGCAATCCTTTCTGTGCTTAGTGATGATAACAACTTACAAAATTCCCTCCTTGATCTATACAGTTTTCCCGACTTAAATTAGAGAATAAGACTCTTCACGTCCTCCAGAATTGCTGACGAAGTAGTCTGCTCTGTTGTTTAGAATGTTTTTCGCTGCAGTCGATCTGCAGTTTGTAACCGAACGAGGCACTGTATCTTTAAAACAATCACATTGCAATGTATCTTCAGATTTTACTCCGTCACGAATGTGAACCAGATTGTATAGGAACGCAACATTTTATGATGTCTACTGCAAACTCGATGGAGATATTGAAAGATCGGTGAAAAGTCTGCGACATACTGGATAAAATTCCAGACGTAGTGTAAGTCCTCTGCTAGGCTGGTTAAACTAAAAGGAAATCATTGAGAAGGAGTTCCTCTACCAACGTACACTAATAACTGAGCAAACGTGCGACCTTGTTTGAATAAACCTGGCTCATTTTCTGTATGAGGAGCAGTTCACACACCCTTCATCTATGCCCCCCTCAGAGATAGCTGAATTAGCAAAGGGTAAAATTTAATATTTTGGAACACACACAGAATCTCTATCTTTAATTCAGACGACTGGCGTGTCGGTACAAAGTGTCGTGCACCTAAACTCAACAAAAGTAAACTGAATAACCGAGCGAGGTGGTGCAGTGACTAGCATACTGGACTCGCGCTTTGGAGGATGACCGTTTAGATCCACGTGCGGGCATCCTAGTTCAGATTTTCCGTGAATTCCAGAAATCGCTCTAGGCAGATTCCGGGGTCGTTCATTTGAAAGGGCACGGCTGATTTCTTTCCTCATCCTTCAAAAATATGAGCTTCTGCTCCGTCTCTATTGACCTCGATGTCAACAGGACGGTGCGGCTGGTCCCGGCGGAGGTTTGAGTCCTCCCTCGGGCATGGCTGTGTGTTTTTGTTCTTAGGATAATTTAGGTTAAATGATGTGTAAGCTTAGGGACTGATGACCTTAGCAGTTAAGTCCCATAAGATTTCACACACTTTTTTTTCGACGGGACGTTAGACCTTATCTTACTTCCTTTCCTTTAAACGTAATGAAATGATATTAAATAAGTGTAAGCAGCCATATAATGAAATTAAATATTTGTAAGTTCACAAAAGTGGCTACTCGTCATCCAACGTTAGAGCCCGAAACTCGCGCAAGATTTTTCATCACCGAAATCAGAAGTAAATTCAGTCACCTCCTTAATACGCGAAAATATACTTCATATTAGTTGAAAATATACGACCTCGTAACATACGCGTCTCAGAGACTGTCTAACGCTGACCGCTACTATGGAGAATGACCTTTCGACTACTGGACCGTTAATGACTGACCGAACGAGACTAGCTCATGCACCTACATTGTGACAGCTTATATAGCCTCACATTCCGCAAATTCTCTCAAAAGACTCAAAAACCTCGGACTATAACCCGACGAATTTGTAGCAGTTCTGTAGCGAATGCCGTGAAGTGTTTCCTTCAGTTTAGAAGTCAAGTTGAACTCACGAGGGCTTAAGTCAGGGGAGTGCAGTAGGTGGTATAGCACTTAGCAGCAGCATCAGTCAAACAAATCAGTAACAGCTTGCACTGCACGTGCTTGAGCATTGTCCTGAAAAATGATGGTCAGGTCCTGCAGAAAGTGTCATCACTTCTGTCTCTATACTGTTCATTTTTGGAACACAACCTACGACCAGCTTAGAGACAGAAGTGATGACACTTTCTGCAGGACCTGGCCATCATTTTACAGGACAATGCTCAAGCACGTACAGTGCAAGCTGTTACTGATTTGTTTGACTGATGCTGCTGCTAAGTGCTATACCACCTACTGCACTCCCCTGACTTAAGCTCTCGTAAGTTCAACTCGATTTCTAAACTGAAGGAAACACTTCACGGCATTCGCTTCAGAACTACTACAAATTCGTCGGGCAATAGACCGCGCCGCTCGAACTGTCAACACAACTGGCACTGCTAAGAGTATCCTATGACTTCCACACCACTGGCAACTGGTTATACACAATGCTGGTGACTACTTTGAAGGTCAGTAAAACTTTGAAACACGTATCTATTTTGTACGAGCTGTAAATAAATAGCTGCTACTATTAAAGTTCAAACGCTCATATAATTCATACACTTGAAAAGATGCGTCCTTGGACACTGATCACTCTATGACCTTTCAAATATACATGTCACTGATGACTTTGAAATCAACGTAAAAAGTATAAGCCCCATGACGTCACGAAAGACACAAAACTACAAATAACATTTCATGTATCGGAATGATATTCGGACTGTGCACTGCAGGATCTGGCGTTGTTAGTAGCGTTAGTGTAACGGCTTGCCGTTAGGGGACAATACTGGTACTGCGGTGTAGGGTTGAAACACAAGTAGCATAAAGTCAATAATATGGAACTGGACAAGGTGAGCAGGAATTTACCCGTAAAGCTGTTTTATCAAAACAACATAAACAGTGCTGCTGCACCTCGCGAGTGCTGCCTCATTAAAGGAATAACGAGAGGTCCTCTTTCCACACTGGAGTTGAAGAACATGACTCAGAAGTTCGAATTAAGTGGTGATATGGGAACTGCTCCTGGTAGAGGCCGACGGCCCATCGCGCCACAAATTGTTGGAGAAATTACCGTTGCTATGGTTGAAAATGCTGGACACAATGAGCAATCTTCAAGCAGTGTACGAGCCGTGTCCTGACAGATAAACATTCCATGGACCACCTTTCGAATAATTGTGAAATGGTATCCTCAGAGCGGTTCCAGGCTGTCGTAACGGTTTATTCGTTATTTCGCTTCTGCATGTCCTTAAAAATATTTCCATGATGTTTAATTGTTCTACTATTACTCGTTTTTCGTGGGGGCCCACTCAAGTGCCGCGCGAGGTATCCGCGCGGTCCGGGGTGTCTTGTCACGGTCCACGCGGCTTTCTCCTGTCGGAGGTTGAAGTCCTCCCCTGGGCATGGGTGTGTGTGTTGTCCATAGCGTAAGTTAGTTTAAGTTAGATTACATGTGTAAGCTTAGGGACCGATGACGTAAGCAGTTTGGTCCCATGAAATTTTACCACAAATTTACAATTTACCGTCTCAAGTCGCGAAAGTTTAATTATAAGCACCTTGTGTATCGAAAGCACTCCATAATTTGGGTCTGAATTGGTTAACGTCCCTGTGACCTCGAGGGACTTGTTATTGGAACTATGCCAACTTTCGCGTAAGAAAGTCAGAAAATCAGAGGACACTTAAATCGGTTTGTCTGGGTGGGGAGACTACAATTTCTGATTGACTTACAGATTCTTTTCACAGTGTAGTTAAAATAACACGTTGGTGTTTTACAGTAGTTTTCTCTCAAAATTCTGTGTCTTTAACAGTTACGTTTTTAGTTATGCTCGTTTCATTGACTTTAGTTTAAATTTTGTATGCACCATAATTACTGTAAGGAAATTAGACGTTCGTTTCCTTTTATCATGTGTGTAAACATATCAGTACTCCTAACTGTGGTTGAGTATATTTTTTTAAAGTGAAAAATAGTGATTATGTTTTAGCTTTTTAAACAAAAATATTTTTTTACGTTGTCATTCTCGCACATACAAGCTAAATATGTTCACCCACATTCTATGACCATAACAGCTGTTCCAGTTTAATGGTACGATGCACAAGCAAACGCGGAATTTAATTTTAGGTGAAAGCAATGATATTTTCATTTTTATCTTTAGTTTGCACTTGTTAATATTTTACAAATATAAAATCAAATAGGGGTAATGCAGGAGTAGGTTTAATAATGAATAAAAAAATAGGAGTGCGGGTAAGCTACTACAAACAGCATAGTGAACGCATTATTGTGGCCAAGATAGACACGAAGCCCACGCCTACTACAGTAGTACAAGTTTATATGCCAACTAGCTCTGCAGATGACGAAGAAATTGAAGAAATGTATGATGAAATAAAAGAAATTATTCAGACAGTGAAGGGAGAAGAAAATTTAATAGTCATGGGCGACTGGAATTCGGTAGTAGTAAAAGGGAGAGAAGGAAACGTAGTAGGTGAATATGAATTGGGGGTAAGAAATGAAAGAGGAAGCCGCCTGGTAGAATTTTGCACAGAGCACAACTTAATCATAGCTAACACTTGGTTCAAGAATCATAAAGAAGGTTGTATACACGGAAGAAGCCTGGAGATACTGACAGGTTTCAGATAGATTATATAATGGTAAGACAGAGATTTAGGATCCAGATTTTAAATTGTAAGACATTTCCAGGGGCAGATGTGGACTCTGACCACAATCTATTGGTTATGAACTGTAGATTAAAACTGAAGAAACTGCAAAAAGGTGGGAATTTAAGGAGATGGGATCTGGATAAACTGACTAAAGCAGAGGTTGTACAGAGTTTCAGGGAGGGCGTAAGGGAAAAAATGGCAGGAATGGGGGAAAGAAATACAGTAGAAGAAGAATGGGTAGCTTTGAGGGATGAAGTAGTGAAGGCAACAGAGGATCAAGTAGCTAAAAAGACAAGGACTAGTAGAAATCCTTGGGTAACAGAAGAAATAGTGAATTTAATTGATGAAAGGAGAAAATATAAAAATGCAGTAAATGAAGAAGGCAAAAAGGAATACAAACGTCTCAGAAATGAGATCGACAGGAAGTGCAAAATGGCTAAGCAGGGATGGCTAGAGGATAAATGTAAGGATGTAGAGGCTTATCTCACTAGGGGTAAGATAGATACTGCTTGCAGGAAAATTAAAGAGACCTTTGGAGAAAAGAGAACCACTTGTATGAATATTAAGAGCTAAGATGGAAACCCAGTTCGAAGCAAAGAAGGGAAAGCAGAAAGGTGTAAGGAGTATATAGAGGGTCTATACAAGGGCGATGTACTTGAGGACAATATTATGGAAATGGAAGAGGATGTAGATGAAGATACAATACTGCGTGAAGAGTTTGACAGAGCACTGAAAGACCTGACTGGAAACAAGGCCCCGGGAGTAGACAACATTGCATTAGAACTACTGACAGCCTTGGGAGAGCCAGTCCTGACAAAATTCTACCATCTGGTGAGCAAGATGTATGAGACAGGCGAAATACCCTCAGACTTCAAGAAGAATATAATAATTCCAATCCCAAAGAAAGCAGATGCTGCCAGATGTGAAAATTACCGAACAATTAGTTTAAGAAGCCACAGCTGCAAAATACTAATGCGAATTCTTTACAGAAAAACTAGTAGAAGCTGACCTCGGGGAAGCTCAGTTTGGATTCCGTAGAAATATTGGAACACGTGAGGCAATACTGACCTTACGACTTATCTTAGAAGCTAGATTAAGGAAAGGCAAACCTACGTTTCTAGCATTTGTAGACTTAGAGAAAGCTTTTGACAATGTTGACTGGAATACTCTCTTTCAAATTCTGAAAGTGGCAGGGGTAAAATATAGGGAGCGAAATGCTATTTACAATTTGTATAGAAACCAAATGGCAGTTGTAAGAGTCGAGGGGCATGAAAGGGAAGCAGTGGTTGGGAAGGGAGTGAGACAAGGTTGTAGCCTCTCCCCGATGTTATTCAATCTGTATATTGAGTAAGCAGTGAAGGAAACAAAAGATAAATTCGGGGTAGGTATTAAAATCCATGGAGAAGACATAAAAACTTTGAGGTTCGCCGATGACATTATAATTCTGTCAGAGACAGCAAAGGACTTGGAAGACCAGTTGAATGGAATGGATAGTGTCTTGAAAGGAGGATATAAGATGAACATCAACAAAAGTAAAACGAGGATAATGGAATGTAGTCGAATTAAGTCGAGTGATGCTGAGGGTATTAGATTAGGAAATGAGACACTTAAAGTAGTAAAGGAGTTTTGCTATTTGGGGAGCAAAATAACTGATGAGGTCGAAGTAGAGTGGATATAAAATGTAGACTGGCAATGGGAAGAAAAGCGTTTCTGAAGAAGAGAAATTTGTTAACATCGAGTATAGATTTAAGTGTCAGGAAGTCGTTTCTGAAAGTATTTGTATGGAGTGTAGCCATGTATGGAAGTGAAACATGGACGATAAATAGTTTAGACAAGAAGACAATAGAAGCTTTCGAAATGTGGTGCTACAGAAGAATGCTGACGATTAGATAGGTAGATCACATAACTAATGAGGAGGTGTTGAAGAGGATTGGGGAGAAAAGAAGTTTGTGGCTCAACTTGACTAGAAGAAGGGATCGGTTGGTAGGACATGTTCTGAGGCATCAAGGGATCACCAATTTAGTATTGGAGGGCAGCGTGGAGGGTAAAAATCCTAGAGGGAGACCAAGAGATGAATACACCAAGCAGGATGTAGGTTGCAGTAGGTACTGGGAGATGAATCAGCTTGCACAGGATAGAGTAGCATGGAGAGCTGCATCAAACCAGTCTCAGGACTGAAGACCACAACAACAACAACAATATTGTAAAACTGTTTATATACGCTCCAGTCACATCAATGTGACCATCGCTTATGTTCGCCGTCAACGTACAACAATTCACGGACGCCAGGTGGCAGCACTAGCAGTGGAGATTATATAAAGCGTGCCTACGGGGAAAATAGTGCAGTCAGTGTTGTAATGCGGAAACGGAGGATTTATCTGACGTCCAAAAGAACATCATCATTGGCTTTCGGGCCAAGGGTGGAAGGATTTTCGAAATGGCTAAGTTTGTGAACTACTCACGTTTCGCCGTGGTTAAAATATACCGTACAAAACGAAAGGGTGCTCTCAGGCGCTCTCTGAAACTGGCGCCGAGGGAACTGTGGTGACCACGGGCCGTGGATGACAGACTTGAATGACACCTGCAGATATGTGTACGGGTGCAACGACGTGCAACTATTAAGCAACTGGCCGCCCAAACGAGCAAACGGGCTATCAATAATGCCTCTTCAACGACCGTTCTGGAGTAGGCGCCTGGTTCATGAATTTATGCTGGCTACTGTTTATAGCCGACGACAGCTGGAATTTGCACGCCATTACCGCAACTGGATCGTTGGGGTATGCGGAGTGAAACGTCTGAAAGCAATCACCCTGCAACAATTGTCGGAAGGGTCCAGGTCGGAGGAGGGAGCGTTAAGGCCTGGCGAATGTTTTCGTGGCATTCCCTGGTCGTTCTGGAAGAATGGATCAACACAAGTATGGATCTATGTTTGGGGACCAGGTCCACACCTTCATGCAATTTGTTTTTCCTCGGCATGATGGCATCTACCAGCAGGACAGTGCAGTGTGCCACACAGCTCACAGTGTACATCCATGGCTCGAAGAGTACGAGTTTACCGTACTCCCCTGACTGCCAAACTCCGCAGATTTAAATTCCATCGAGACTATGTAGAATCACTTCGATCGCACTGTTCGTGCCGTGGATCCTCAGCCGAGAAGCCTAGTGCAACTGGCCACGGCATAGGGGTCGGCATGGCTGAAAATGCTTGTCGCTACCTTCCAGAATCTCATTGACTCCATCCGCGCTGCCAAAATTTTATAGGTGGTCGTATCAATGTGTCTGGACAGTGCATTTAATAGTAATTTTGCATTTTCGTCTTTTCTAGATTTTTGCTTCTGATGATGATTTATTAGAGTCGAAACTGGTTAAGTGTAATATGAGGGGTGTCTGGAAAGTCCGTGCAAAGTGCGAGAGATGGCACCACCGGCGCGTATCGAGGTCATGTTTAGTTATTAGCATCTTTGGAAAGAATGCACTCCAAGTTTCAGCCGTATTGGTCTATTTCTTTGTGTTTGGCATTCGTATGAACCAAGGAAGTCGAGTGATTGTCAAAAAATGGACGAAAAAGAATTACGTGTGGTGATTAAACATTACTTTATCAAAGGCAAAACACCTCAAGAGACTAAGAAAAGCTTGATAAACATTACGGTGACTCTGCGCCTTCGATTACAACAGTTTATAATTGGTTTCAAAATTTTAGGAGTGGTCATATGGTCTCAAGTGATACTGAACTTTCTGGTCGCCCTGTGGAGGTTACGACTCCAGAAATCCTTGATAAAATCCATGATGTGGTGGTGGATGACAGAAGAGTTAAGGTGCGTGGGGTTGCTAGTGCTGTGGGCATCTCGAGTGACGGGTGCATAATATTTTGCATCAACATTAGGACATGAGAAAGCTATCCGCAGGATGGGTTCCGCGATTGCTCACGCTTGACCAAAAACGGAATCGTGTGAAGTATTGCAAGGATGGTCTGCAGCTGTTCAGGAAGAATCTGCAGGACTTTAAGCGTCGTTTCGTCATTGTGGATGAAACATGGATACATTACTATACTCCTGAGACCAAACAACAATCTAAACAATGGGTTACCAAGGGAGAATCTGCAGCAAAAAGGCCAAAGACCATTCCTTCGGCCGGAAAGATTATGGCGACTGTCTTTTGGGATTCGCAAGGGATAATCCTCATCGACTGTCTGGGAAAGGGTAAAACTATTACAGGTGCATGTTGTTCATCGTTAACGGACTGAAAACCGAGCTGCAAGAAAAACGCCGGCGATTGGACCGCAAAAAAGTCCATTTCCATCACGATAATGCACCAGCACACACCTTAGCAGTTGTGGTCGCAAAATTAATGGAAATAGGATTCCAACTCGTTTCACATTCCCCTTATTCTCCAGACTTGGCTCGCTCGGACTACTATTTGTTTCCTAATTTGAAGAAATGGCTGGTGGGACAAGGATTTTATTCAAAGGAGGTGGTGATTGCAGTAACTAATAGCTATTCTGCAGACTTGGACAATTCCTATTATTCTGAAGGTATCAACAAATTAGAACAGCGTTGGATGAAGTGTATAAGTCTAAAAGGGGAGTATTTCGAAAAATAAAAAAGGTTTACCCCAAACACGTAACTAGTTTTTATTTTGCATGGACTTTTCAAACGCCCCTCGTACACCTCCTAAGTACGATCGAGACATTTGTGAATAAAAGTGGCTATTTCAAGCAGATTGCGTGCTCCACTTTGACAAGGCGACTTTGACGAACAACGGGCAGGGGAATCCATGTTGCACCAGTTCGCGCTTCTTTCTCTCAGACTAGTATTTTGCTGGCGGCCCGAGATTCCAGTGACGCTGATCCCCGCTTGTCTTCCTCCGCGATGTATCGCTGCCGCGGCGAGCGCTAATCTCGCTCCTGACGGAGATTTACTCTGACGCCGAAACTCTTTGGTTTATGGGTAGTCGCTGAGCCCCCTCGGAATGAACCGTCGCTACGTGCGGCGCCCGCGAACCTCGCAACAGGCATCTCAAACAGGCGGCGGGCCGTTCCGAGAAAGACATATCGTCCTTAAACTGAATCCCCGTTATAGCCTATGCGCGTTGCATGCTGCAGATTGTACGTAGTCGCATAGGTGCTAGAGAAGCAGTTTCGTTCTGTTGAACTGGACACATCACATCGCAGTGGAATAATTTGTAAAAGTCGTTATGAAGTCGAAAACTGGTGAGGCAACGCGTCCAGATGACCTGAACAAGAAATGCCTGCCAACTCCCACCCTAAATTCTTTAAAGAATTGAACTCCCATGGATGAGTGTAGTCTCGATAATTTACAGTTTTTTTATGAATTAAGCTACTTTTTCATCCATCTTAATGTCTGTGACATCGTGTCTCCTGAACTATATGTCGTACAATGATATAGTTTTGCAGTGAATTCAGTGATATACTCATATGAGGTCACTGTCTGCAAAATGTGTTGGAGTACAGTTATTCGTAAAGAAGTAATGAATTAAAACAGCATGTCTGATGATGAAGTTTTACTACATGAAAAGCGAAAATGTAAAAAGGATAAACTTTTTTCTTTCACTATTTTGTAGGGGTCGTCAGCGAAAACAGTTTCGAAAAGATTTGAAATTATGTATCAAATTTGTTTAAAGTTGCTAAGTGGTTTCATTTTCAAATACTGGATGTAAATAGTGTAAGTAATTTGCACGCGATGAGTTACACTGCCTCAAGGCATATACAGTTTCGAAATTTAACGTTTAACTTAACTTTTTACTTAAGATTATATCTCTGAAAGAGTGGATTGTGAAAAAAATTTTAAATTTAGAAATTCGGTCAGTAATAATATGAAATATTGAGAATGAAATTTTTGTTGCTCCTCGAAGCCGTTAGACAGGCAGCTTTCATCTGAAACTAGGTGACAGTTTTAGCAAGCAGAAAGTGGGTGTGATATAGGCGGTATGAGAAAGGAGGATAGTTGGAAAAGTTCGCGTAATGGAACAGAAAGAAACGACTTACCTCCGTGGAATTTCTTTATTTTTTCAGTGTACTCATCGTGTATCCTACCGCACCAGTTCCAGCGATCTTACACGGCTTTGATCTCGTTCCGAAAATTAGATTCCTCCAGGCATGCAAAATACCCGTCAACCTCTGTTGTCAGTTCTCCATTTGAAATTAATCTCCGTCCACTTAGGAGAATTTTGTGCTTGGAGAAGAGATGGAAATCAGTCGAATAAGGCGGGTGTAGCAACAATTCGTATCTTATTTCGTGAATTTTTTTGCCATTGCAACGACACCTGTGTGCAGGTGCGCATGTTATTGATGAAACACGACATCGTTCCTTGCCAATCCTTGATTTTTTAGGGTATCTTTTACTGTAGTTGGTCCAGGAGGTTAGCGTAGTATTGTCCGTAAGTGTTTGACTAATGGGAAGATACTCTATCAGCAGACCCTTTCGCATCCCAGAAAACTGACACCATGGCCTTCGCGGCCGACCGAATTTCCTTTGCTTTCTTTAGTGGTGGTGAATCAACATATTTCCCCTGCTTTGACTGTTTTTGTCTCTGGGGTGTAGTAGTGGAGCCAAGTTTTATCTGTGTTAACAAAAAAGGTCTTGTTGGTTGCTCTGAAAATGGGTGAAACATTTCCTTTCTGATACGTTTCTGATCCTGCATTAAGAGTAGCAGCCACAATCTAGCAGATAATTTTCTCATATCCAATTCCACTGTTAGGATATGATACGCCCGTTAAGGTGGCACCGCTACAGCCTCAGCAATTTCTCTCCCTTTCAATCGGCGATCCTAAACGACCATTTTATGCATTTTTGAAATAATTTCTGGGCTAGTGGTGCACCTTGCCCGACCACTAAGCAGATCATCATCTAAGCTGCTCCGACCAAATGTAAACTCATTTGTCCACTTGGCAGCAATTGAATATGAAGCAGCAGGCTCCACCAGTATCTTCTGAAAATCGGCATCAATTTCCTTTGATTTCGCACCTTCCTGTACGAAATATTTCATTACTACTCGAATCTCGATTTTTGCCATCTTCACAATCAATACTCGGGAACAATAACGCACACACTTGACCCATTTTCAGAGCAACCAACAAGATAATTGCGTCCAATTTGTGATCTCAGACGAAATTTGAGTGCACTGCTATACCCCAGAGACAAAAACAGTCAACGAGTGGCTACAAGTTGATTTACCACCACCAAAGAAAACAAAGGAAAAACGGTCGACCAGGAAGGTCATGGTGTCAGTTTTCTGGGATGCGAAAGGATCTGCTGATAGTTACAAGAGCACTGACGCGTTACATGTTTACTCATACAGGATGACGTATTGTTACAGGGGAACCTCGTTGCGTTAGCACTGACATTTGCTAGTGATTCTGGAAACTTTTGAAACTATCGTCGTAGCTCCACTAATTCTTGTTGTTACAACATTTTGGTGTTTGGGGTAGTGTCATTGTCAATGGGACAGCAGTGTGTGAGGTGACCTCTCTTCGAAATAGAAAATAGTGGATCTGCAGAACATATTTTAGTAGACGAAGTTTTGAAGTGTAATTTTGTTAGTAAGATTTTTTACTTTGTTTTATTTCCCTTTTAAATTTTATTTTTGGACTACTTATCTGTTTATAGACGATGAACCAAAATTTGCGCTCTCCGACATCACAACGTGATTCCACGCATATTAAGAGTATAAAAATATTTCCACCAGAATTCCGTCCTGTTCCTTTTTTAGGTAGAGAATGGAAGTCTATGAAAGGCAGTTTGGCAGCACTGTACGATAAGTATCTTCAGTCAGTACTGTGTACCGGTATTGCACCGTTGGTGCTGGGGATAAAGTTTAGCATTATCATATTCGAATCCGAGAATTCGAGTCTGGATCTTGTAACGGTACTGACGTCGATGTGGGATTCAAAGATCGAATCTGCCCCTTACGCGTTTTCGCCACAGCACGGCGCACATCTATGCTACGGCGTAGCGGCATCGCTGACGGGGACAGAGTTGAAGACATTCCGCTTTTAACCCGCCCATCCTTGCCTGTTAGCCAGGTAGGCAAGCTGTCGCACGTTATCAGCAGAACGGGCAGGCTGTCTAGTCCCATCCAAGTCAAGTTGTGCCCAACCAAAGCAGGCTAAAGGAGTCTTGCTTGCCTGCCCGTCTTACCGCGGTGCTACGTTGCATAGCAGTTTATTCTGTACGCTTTCATTGTTGTGTTGTGAGTAGAGTTCGGAAGTTGAATAAAATAGCCGATTATCACAAACGAAGCTCAATGAAATGTACATTTATTTTGGGTAATTCTTAGCCAGAAAATGGTGGCTTTTATTTTTCGGCTATTTCGGGCTTATTCTTTTATTTCGATATGGTCAGTTTTCTCTAAAACTTCGCCCTGTTTCGACGGGTACTGGCTATTCTCAATTCTAACACTTTAACAGGTCACCTCTAATACATGTTTTCTATAGTAATAAGAACCGTTTCTAAAGGTCGAGTTCCTTTGCAGACGTCCGCAGCCATTGTCACATTCACTAAAATTTTTCTGGGTTTGTGACCGCATTGTCAGTATATAAAACTACCGAAGTTTCTGTCCCTGTTGCAAGTGACTTTCATCCTGAATAAAGTCACTTGCAACAGGGACCGAAGCGTCGGTAGTTTCATTTTTTGATAATGCGGTCACAAATCCAGAAAAATTTTGTTGAAGTTTTGAACTCTAGTCTTCGTAGTTTTAGTGTGTTCCAGCCAAATATGATCCCACTTATACCAATTTTAATTACTTTCTTCAGGATGTGTGTTGCTTCTTCGCTGTTGTCAAAGTGGCCAAAATAGTTAATTCTAAAATTCCCAAATGCCTTTAGCACACACGAAGTTCGTTTTTTTTTTATTATGCTAACCTAAACAGTATGAGTCTGAAAGAGGAAGCTTTTCTTTCATAGTAAGCTTTCTTTGCACTGCGCTGTATACTACCAGAACGTGGTATTTAATATCTACTGAACCATATTTTTCTCCTATTTTAGTCAACATTTGCCGTGAATTTAGAAAGCCTGTATACTGCTACTAAATGGCCTCTGGACCTCAGTACACATTTCCACACACTTGTCTCCCTCTAAGTCTTTCTCCTGTTTCAAAATATTTATGGAGTGCCGAAACTGCTGGTAAAATTTACAGACATGCCGTAACATAACTCGAGGTTCACGAATAAGTGTTTAGCAACTTTTTACACAAGTTGCATTGTGAGACAGCTACCGATTTATTGGAGCTGCCTCACAAACTTACCGTAACTTGTCCCCTGGTGTGCTTGCGCTCTGTTTCGTGACTGGTACATGTCCCTCAGTTCTTAATTTCTTCTGACTCTTCTTTAAGTTTGGTTTGTTCATTCTGTTGCTCCCACTGTTATGATAAATAAACTGCAGTGAAACTACCTATGCAGACATTTATCCGGCTATTCTACAGTCACGTTGGCTTGATAGCCCAACCTGTTGTCAGGTGCAGCAAGCTCAACGGGTTGGTTGGTTGATTTTAGGGAGGGTACCAAACAGTGAGGTCATCAGATCCGCTTGCCAGGATTGCGGAAATCAAATCTGGCCTGCTTAAACCACTGCGCTTCAATACACGTGCGCTCTTGGTTGGTTGATTTGGGAGAGAGGACCGAACAGCGAGGTTATCGGTCCCATCGGACCTGCGAAGGATGGAGAAAGAAATCGGCCGTGCCCTTTCAAGGGAACCATCCCGGCGTTTACCTGAAGACATTTAGGGAAATCACGGAAAACCTAAACCAGGACGCAGGTTTGAACAGTCGTCCTCAGTTTGGTTTCCAGAAGGGTTTTTCAACTAAAATGCTATATATACTTTCGCTAATGAAATATTAAATGCTCTGAGTAACCGGAAGTCACCCGTTTGGATTTTTTGCGATCTATCAAAGGCTTTTGATTGTGTAAATCATGGAATACTTCTAGATAAGCTCAAGTACTGTGGTATGAATGGGACAGCGCTCAAATGGTTTGAATCATACCTCACTGGAAGAGTGCAGAAAGTTGAAATAAGCAGTTCACATAATATGCAAAAAACCGGTGATTTCTGAAACTGGGGAACAATCAAGAATGGGGTGCCGCAAGGTTCGGTCTTGGGTGCTCTGCTGTTCTTAATATATATTAATGACTTGGCATTCTATAATCACGAAGATGCAAAGCTGGTACTTTTTGCCGATGATACAAGTATAGCTATCACACCCAACAAACAAGAATTAACTGGTGAAATTGTAAACGATGTTTTCCAGAAAATCGTTAAGTGGTTCTCTGCACATGGGCTCTCATTAAACTTTGACAAAACACAGTATATACAGTTACACACAGTAACTGGAATGACAACATTAATAAATATAGACTTCGATCAGAAATCGGTAGCTAAGGTAGAATATTCAAAATTTCTAGGTGTATGCATTGATGAGGGGTTGAACTGGAAAAAACACACTGAGGATCTGCTGAAACGTTTGAGTTCAACTACTTATGAAATTAAGGTCATTGCAAATTTTGGCGATATACATCTCAGTAAATTAGCTTACCACGCCTATTTTCATTCTCTGCTTTCGTATGGCATCATATTCTGGGGTAACTCATCATTGAGTAAAAGAGTGTTCATTGCACAAAAGCGTGTAATCAGAATAATTGCTGGAGCTCATTCCAGATCATCCTGCAGACACTTATTTAAAGAGCCAGAGATCTTCACTGTAGCCTCACAATATATATATTCACTTATGAAATTTCTTATTAACAATCCGAACGAATTCAAAAGTAATAGCAGTGTACATAGCTACAGCACTAGGAGAAAGGACGATCTTCACTACTCAAGGTTAAAAACTAACTTTGGCTCAGAAGGGGGTAAATTATGCTGCCACAAAAGTCTTTGACCACTTACCTAATAGAATCAAAAGTCTGACAGATAGCCATATAGCATTTAAAAGGAAATTAAAAGAATTTCTTAATGGCAGCTCCTACTCATGAGATGAATTTTTGGATATAGTAAGTGGGTAATTTCCTCAAACCCCCCACCAAAAAAGTAATTAAGTGTCATGTAATATTTTGTGTAATGTAATATCTTGCATAGACACCTTTTATTAACCTGACACGTTACACATCATTTCGAAGTGTCGTATTCATGATCTATGGAACAAGTACTAATCTAATCTAATCTAAACCTCCCGAATGCGAGTTCAATATGCTAACCACTGCGCCACCTCGCACGGTTTGCACTCTTGTATCTCCTTTGCGGCAGGCTGAACTGCTTTAATGGTTGCAACGGAGACATGCGTACGCAGTCTGGAAGGAGAATTCGTGCACCTCTGGACGGGTTTACCCCAAAGTTTTGGAATCAGCGCCAAGATATCGGTTGGCGGAATGCAGTGAGTCGTCGCCATCAACCATACCCGAAACCATCACGTGAGCAGGGCACGAACGTGTATGAGAGCGCGACTGCGGAAAGTATGTTAAAATATTAATTTGTCGATTATGAAACGATAAATATTGAAAAGGCGACAGTGCAGAAAAAGAATTGCAAAGGGTAACTCATTTTATATCGTGAATGATGATATGCAAGTGTAATGCGACTGCGGTTAGAAACAGTGTTAAAAGTGATTTGCATTCAAGGAACGAATAAAGTTGAGTGTACCATACAAGTGTGAAACTTATAAAATAATAAGTAAAAAATGCACTTAGACCTGGAACTGACGTACACGCGTATTTTAAGACTAAGCTTCACCCACTACACTAACTACATAACACAGCTACGTAGATCTGAATGGAGATACTTTTGTACATGTGATTACAGAGTTGTCAAATTGTCTTCCTTTGACGTACATTTTTTACAGAATATGTGAATGGTGCGAAATATTGTTAGATATGTATTTCTACTGTTAGTGTACACGAAATCGTACTGTTGTGTTCGAGAGCGCCAGTTTTGATTAATCCTGTGTACTCATATACCGGTTTTAACGATTAGGCTGCTTATTCACTGATGCAACGTTACATACGTACGTATGGAGGATTAGTCGACCAAGACGCAACACCTCTTTTACATCGTGAAGGGTTCAAGATATCGAAACGAGATTTCCTGCTAATGATAGTAGGCATAGGTGCTCGTGACTTTGTTTAATCTTCTCAACTCATGTATCAGCGATCTATTGAAGGAAGAAAGTACGTCTCTTACATATATATATATCACAGTTATACAGAACCGAAGACTCCATACAAGGTAACATACCACATGAAGTGAGTCATATAAATTTAAAAGACTTGTAAATGCTCATATTATTATACAATCTTAACATTATATAAGTTAATTCAAACTGACTTTGCTGTTCACAGACCTATACAACCACTTGTAATATACGTCATGGAGGATGACCAACGTCCTCTATACCAGTGACATCTTTGTGTGAGTAGCAACTCAAACAAATTTTTTACTGAAGTAAAAAGTGAAAGTAGACAAATAACGATTATAATAAAATAGCGGTTTTGCATAAAGCAGGTGGTCACAAGGTAAAGTAAGAACGATATGGACTTAATGGAAGAGCCCCTTGATCGTGATGTGAAACGTGTGACTTAAAAGTAATGTTAAACCCTTTTATTTTTTTAAAGCTTTTAACTATGAATACAGCTTGGTCTAAGTCAACCAACACTGTTATTTTTAATTTAATTTACAATGCCTTGTTCAAAACACCAAAAATACATGATTACACCTTACGTGATAGATCATATGAGCTGTAGTGTCATGACTGTTGAGAGAAATGACATACAATAAAGCTCCCTTTAAAGGCCGTAGTAACAATTCAAAAAATATATGTATATAATGGTCTGAATTGACACTAATAATATTATCACTGACAATACCAATTCCTAAAGTGAAAAGCAACCTAATTTTGCAACAAAAAGTTTTGTTCTTATTTTATATCTGTCAAGGGTCACTACGTAGAGAAGAACATACGAGGCAGAATACGTCCCTCCTGGGTCGAGGATTATTATGAATTTTTGTAATGTGTTTAATGTTATCTAACTGTAATTCCTGCTCAACCTTTGGAAATGGAAGCTTAAATAAGCCAAGCAAAATTAAAGAAAAGCTTTTTATGCCGACTTGGGTGATTTGAATGAAAGTCTATAACACCATCAGTCTAATTATTTTTGCGGAAAATCTCAAAAACATGTTTCCTATTTTCACTCCTAATGTTCAAATCTAAAATGTTTATAGAGCAATTAATTTTAACTTCAAAAGTAAACTTGATTTTTAATTTAAATCATTTAACTTCATGACAATTGTATTGATATCATCATTACCGGTAATTAACAACAGTGTATCATCAACGTACCTGAAATACTATACTATTTTTTCTATCAATCAGAGAAACTTGTTTTCACTGTAATTAATAAAATATTTCGGTTAGGAAGCCAGAAATAGAATTTCCCATACTCAATTATTTTATTTCAAAATTTGTGATGGAATTTACCTCCATCCGCCAATTGGGGCTCTGATAACAGTCTCAGTCACTGTATCAGGCATTTCGGCTGTGTACTTGCTTCCATAAACGGTGTATCACTTAAATATGCATGCGTACAAATCTTTGAAAGAGTTTTCCAATGCTACTTCTGATACTCTAGAAGTTAGCAAACAATTCCATTCACAATAATCGCAACCGACCCTGTATCCATGTAGTAGAAAGTACGTCCAAGAGGAAACATATTTCATTTAAATAGCAGAAGCCTGTCTTCTTGCAACATGTAACGACGAAGTCTGGCATGGGAGCCCCGCTTGACGTTGTCTACACCAGCCACCTTTGCCTTTCACTTTGAGAACGTTTCTCCGATACTCTTGCAATAAATTTCGACGCCAACATTAACAAGTGTTATAACACTGTATTCGTCTTTTCAAAAGCCTTCGAAAGTCAGTCAAAAAAGTATAGCTTTCCAGTAAAAAAAAATCTTGGTTCAGTATTTCGATTCAGATCCCCGAAAATCGCGGTAACTAAATATGAGAAATCTTGAATCGTTCACGAAATTTGCGATGGATGTTACGTCGTATGGCCGACCGCGGTAGCCGTGCGGTTCTAGGCGCGTCAGTCCGGAACCGCGCTGCTGCTACGGTCGCAGGTTCGAATCCTGCCTCGGGCATGGACGTGTGTGATGTCCTTAGGTTAGTTAGGTTTAAGTAGCTCTAAGTCTAGGTGATTGATGACCTAAGATGTTAAGTCCCATAGTGCTCAGAGCCATTTGAACCATTTTTTTACGTCGTATGCGGCTCACACTGTGTATTCTCATTACAATAACTTTTAAAACAATCTGTCCGTACACACACGCACACACACACACACACACACACACACACACACACACACACACACAGAGAGAGAGAGAGAGAGAGAGAGAGAGTGAGAGAGAGAGAGAGAGAGAAAGAGGGAGGGAGAGAGTTACAAACAAGAACGAAATATTTACAACAAGAGGCAGGAATCGAGCACGAGGACTCTGCTTTTCGAGGCAATGAAGACATCCCGAGACCTCGGACAAATTTCAAGCATAGTATTGCTCCTGACAGGTAGTCCAACGTAGGAGAAATAGAATGGAGAATTTGAAATTTAGCAGTTGTCCACAGTTTGTTTATAACCGAAACGTAGGGGCTTCCACCAAAACCTTCCCCAAACCCACATCAATTCCAGTCATTTACTGCAGGTCACAGCAGCTGTTTCGAACATTCGTGAAGGGAAAGGCATTTGGCACTTGTATTTAAAAGTCATTTATTCAGTCACGAAGTTTGCCATTAAATGACGAAAAAGCAATATTAATGACTGAGCTAGGAACAACATAGTAGGAATATATGGCAATTGAGAATTTAGAAGCGCAGAACGGAATTTGTTGTCACCTTGCAGTATTTGATAATAACTATCCGGATACCTGTTAGCGGATGTGAATACAGGGTAGGCCTACCCTTCGCCATTATGACGGCTTGAACCCTGCTGAGGACAGTTTCAAGTGAGGTGTCTTAATCTCTGGAGCAATGGTAGGTACCCCGTTCTTCTTCAGGAACCGAAAGCAGTGATGTTAGACCCAGTGATGTGAAGCAAAGTCGAAATTCTCATTTCAAAGGTATTCCATTGGGTCAGGTCGGTACACGGGACAAACCAGTCCATTTCAGGAATGTTACTGTCGACAAACCAATGCTTCACAGAAACTGCTTTAGAACAAGGTGCAAGAGTTCTGTACTCGGGGCCAGTTCATCGTGCGCCAGCCTGTAGCTGGACTGCTGGTAGCCCTTCAGAACTTATGATCGTTTCATGTGATTTTATACGACCAACCTCCGCAATGCTCCGCTTTCCCTGTCCTACAGTTGAGTCCATGCAGACTACCGTGGCCTGTGTTGTGCAGTCTCAGGGCAGGCGTGGGAAGAGCGCTAGTAGGTGTGGTTATGGGAAGACGCTGTAGGGAAAATGCCAAGCGATAGGGCGGAGGGGCGAGTGGCGTTTTAAAATGAAGCCTACAGTCACAGTTTTGTAAATATTAAGAGGAGTCCCTCAGCACCCCCACTTGCATGGTGACCATTCAAAAAGATCAGTCTTCTCTGCTTTGGTTAGTATCTAAAAAGAATTCCGCCGAAAATGCAACGATTTATTTTAAAATGGCTCTGAGCACTATGGGACTTAACATCTGAGGTCATCAGTCCCCTAGAACTTAGAACTACTTAAAACTAACTAACCTAAGGACATCACACACATCCATGCCCGAGGCAGGTTTCGAACCTGCGACCGTAGCGGTCGCGCGGTTCCAGACTGAAGCGCCTAGAACCGCTTGGTCACTCCGGCCAAGGCATATCCGTGGTGCAAAATAAACGTGTAATGAAATTTCCTGGCAGATTAAAACTGTGTGCCGGACCGAGACTCGAACTCGGGACCTTTGCTTTGCGCGGGAAAGTGCTCTACCAACTGAGCTACCCAAGCACGACTCACGCCCCGTCATCACAGCTTTACTTCTGCCAGTATCTCGTCTCCTACCTTCCAAATCATACAGAAGCTCTCCTGCGAACTTGGTAGAGCACTTGCCCGCGAAAGGCAAAGGTCCCGAGTCCGAGTCTCGGTCCGGCACACAGTTTGAATCTGCCAGGAAGTTTCATTTCAGCGCACACTTCGCTGCAGAGTGAAAATCTCATTCTGAAAACGTGTAATGTCTTCACTTATGTTTTTCCAAAATGCGTAGCATTTCACGTTTCACCAGCTACAGATGGCCCCTAAATATTACATTTTTTCTTCGAAAAAGTCCATAGGTAGTGAAATAACACGGTAGATAATGAAGTTTACGGCAAAATACTTTCCTGTTTAATTGCTGTTTTGGTCAAAATCTCATTTTGATTATTCAAACCGTTTATGAATCATGAGGAATGTTGTCGATATTTCACTTTGGCTTTACCGCTCGCGCGGAGCGATTGCAAATGAGTGTGCTACATCATATCAGTTTCCTCGAGGTTGGTGACAGGTAGAGACCTCCACCCAAGTCTAAAGAAAAGTTCAATATTTTAGTTAAATTTCATACGCAGCAGCATATTATGCAATATGCACCAAACGCAAAATCGTAGTGGCCCCTATTTTTCATTGCAAATTTTTCCGAATTTCGCGCATTGTCTTACTTTTCATGTAAGTATAACTGTGGCCATATACGAAACGATGCGCAGATCATCACGAAACTGACATATAAAACTATAAGTAAGGCAAAAATGAAGTTTTTTACCGAATAGTTTCTGTAAATTCCTTTAAGAAATATTGCAGGACATGCCCCTCGATTCTGACATCAACGACCGGCCAAAAGGTGGTAAACACTGTCAGCCTCCCCTTCCGAATAAACGAGTAAACTAGCCCAGCGCTCTGGACGAAAATTCTTCACTGACCTTTGGCCACTGGATCCTGCGAGGACTGTACATTAGGTCAACCTGGCCTCGGTTTAGCTGTGATTGTCTCTTCGCACTTGAACTTCACAAGCACATCACCAATGACTTGGGCAGGTTAAGGAGGGCTGAAGTGTCTCTGATGCATGCGACATCCCATGAATAATCTACATTCGAAGTCACTGAGCTCTTATGATCGATGCATACTGCTGTTACTAGTTCTCTTGTGACAACACAATACTGTCCGCCTCCTTCCATGCTGGCTGATTCGCCACTCTTGACATCTAGTGGTAATTACGGCTTTACATAGTAATGTGCAGATACTTTTGGTCAGATAGTTTGTTTGTGTCGGCTGCTGTGGTGCAGAATGGAACCACGTGCGGGAAGATTCCGCGCTACGTGGCAGAGCGCCGGCCAGTTGCGACGACGACGGAGGTGCAGCACTTCTGGGGCAATCCGGCGCCCACACCCGCTATTGGATACGAGTTAATCAAATGACTGCGCCGTGCCCGCGGTCCACTTGGGGGTCGGAACGGCGTACTTAAAGCCTTTACGGCGCACTTCCAAAAATAGCGCCATCAGCCGGCGGTCGTTACGGCGGCTACGCGCTGCCACTGCTGCTGTTACTGCGGGGCCGCCTTCCGTCTCAGCGGCGCGCCAGGTGCTCCACACCCAGTCTGGGAAGCCCCTCATCTACAAGCTTCTGCACGTTTTTCGTTACACGCAAACATGTTACAAATTTCCGTACGTGACAGGAAGCACTTGAACAATGCTCTGTGTACAAGGAGAAAATTAACTACCCTGGCAGTAAAAGATTGAGATTTTTTGCATCAAAAACGTACGAGATGTGTTCAAAAAATTGGGCAGGTGTGAGCAGGACTCGCGCACTGATGGTTTCGTACAAGCGTATAATGATACAGGCAATTCATACATTCTGGGAATCGAGAATCTTGATCATGTACGCCTGCTGTCGACATTGATACTGGCAAGACATAGGTCCTACGGATTCCAAGATTTTCGAGAGTGCTTTAATTTGAATAACATAGAAGTGACAAAGTTTTGCAGGAGGCAGATGACCTATTAGTATAATAATCAGTAGTTCTCAATTCAGACTGTCTGGGTGACGTAGGTGAAAGTCAAACATCAGTATGGAGTGACTTTATTGCTTGTCGTTTCGGAATTTATCCATCAGATATACAAGAGCTGTTTACAGCGCGTTGATATAGCTTCCAAGATATGTATGAAACAAATATTTGATCTTTAAGCCAACGGGTAGTGGAGGAGGAGGAGATTAGTGTTTAACGTCCCATCGGCAACGAGGCCATTAGAGACGGAGCACAAGCTCGGGTTAGGGAAGGATGAGGAAGGAAATCGGCCGTGCCATTTCAAAGGAACCATCCCGGCATTTGCCTGAAGTGATATAGGGAAATCACGGAAAACCTAAATCAGGATTGCCGGACGCGGGATTGAACCGTCGTCCTTCCGAATGCGAGTCCAGTGCAACGGGTAGTGCCCTACTGATTTTTATGAGTGAGTTTGTGAGTATCAAAATATATGAAATAAATGGCCGCATCTTTTGAGTGCATTAACTTAGAAGCTAATGTTTATTATACCACCATGGGCCCATAGATCTTAGTATGTTACATGAATTACAAATTGATACTCTACCCGTTCAAGAGAAAACGGAGTCTTAACAGACGGACAGAAAGACAGACAGTCTTGCGGTTTAATAACAAATTAACAATTTTTGGATTTTTTTGGTTATACTGTGAAACCTTGCTTCCTGCCAAATTTCATGATTTAGGTCAACGGGAAGTATCCGGTAGGCTCTGATGCGTGGACTTGCGAGTATCAAAGTATGTGACTTGACTTAGAAATTTCAATGTTTCACACCGCCAATGGAGAGTACGACTCAGTATCTGTCATAAATTTCTACTTGATACATCTACCAGTTCCTGAGGAAAAGGAACAGATAGACAGGCAGACAGAAAGACGGACAACAAAGTGATCTTATTCGGATTCCGATTATACCGATTGAGATACGGATCCCAAAATATAACGGAAATGTTTGTTTTTGGATATAATTTTATTTACTCATGTATGTCAGATATTAAAAAGTGTCACCCCCCCCCCCCCTCCCAACACTTTTGCCCCGTCATCATGAACATTAGCGTCTAAGTGAACTTGAGAATGAATAAACATATTTCTCTGAACACTTTCATTTTTAAAATGTTGAAAGATAGATTATATTTAATTTATGTAGGTGATTTTTGTAGGTGTTTTATTAAACAACGAACTAATGAGTCAACGAGACTATGTATTTCTAACAGCCTTTTCTTTATAGGATTATGAGGCAATTCTGAGTGTGTCGAGAGTGCTACGTACAACTGCTTCTCAGAACAGAAAGCTAACTATCGTCATAGAGGGCAGACGCTTGTTACAAAACATGCCTCCTTTGTAACACTGCTCTCCCTAAGGACACTTGTGTCACCCACATCTTGCATCCCATTTGGAATCCACGAAATTAAAATGTGGACACTATAAATAGGCCTATCTTTCTAAATCACTTGATTTCTCAACTCCATACTATATAAATATATAAACTGGAAGACTTCAGTCTGCCAATGCTTTGTCTGACCACTGCCGTTAATAATAATAATAATAATAATACAGCGTAGGCTTTACAGCAATGTTGTAGCCATTAAATACTCGTGTTGCCCTGTCAATTAATTTATTTACTATTGCGAAGCGAATAGCGGAGTAATGTCTGATCTATTGCGGAAACTACCTACAACTCAGAGAATGCATTTTCATGCGACATTTAAGCATATGTGGTGTGTATGTCTTACTTTTACTCTCGTAGTTGCGTGGAATAAAGTATGTGTGTCGTGGGTGGTCTACGTGAGAAAGTTGTTCATTCATTGTTTACCAGGTTTTAAGCTCCACCACATTGAGCCACGTATTAATGCCAGTATTAAAAATGTTACGAACTTACGTAATCGGTGTTACAGTCTTACGAAACAATGATGATAGTAATGCTCTTTTAAAAATAATTTCGTTTCGTGACTGAATCACAACTGACTATTTTGTTCTTACCCTAGGGACTGATGACCTTAGCAATTAAGTCCTATAAGATTTCACACACATTTGAACATTTTTGTTCTTACTCCTCAACATACTACTTTTTAACCCTCACGTGGTAATTACTCTCAAGTAGGTAACCACTGATCTACATCAGTATCATCTCGTCCAAAATAGTATCCCATTAGTTGTTATAAACTTGTGACAACGTTTTTCCCAGTTGCCCGAAACAGTTCTGGAACTCGATCTTAGTCATGGCTTTTGTCCGATACTTATTGACAGTACCAGTCTGCCAATCCTTCAATACACTGAGGTGACAAAAGTCATGCGATACCTCCTAACATCGAGTCGGAACTACTTTTGCCAGACGTAGTGCAGCAAGTCGCCGTTTCAAGGAGTCAACAAGTCGGTGGAAGTCTCCTGAAGAAATGCTGAGCACTGGTGCCTCAATAGCCGTCTATGATCGCGAAAGAGTCGCCAGTGCAAAATTTTGTCTTTCCATTGTGTTCCATAAACGTTCGATGGCATTTATGTCAGGAGTTCTGGATGACCAAATCATTCGCTCGAATTGTCTAGCAACCAATCACGAGAAATTATGGCACTGTGACATGGCGCAGTGTCATCCATAAAAATTCCATCGTCGTTCGGGAACATGAAGACCATGAAAGGCTGAAAATGGTAGCCGTGTATAACCATTTCCCGTCACTGATCGGTCCAGTTGGACCGAAGAAAGAAGTCCATTCCTTGTAAACACAGCCCACACCATTATGGAATCACTACCAGCTTGCACAGTGAATTGCTGACAACTAGGATCCTTGGCTTCGTGGGGTCTGCGCCACACTCAAACCCTATCATCAGCTTTTGTCGACGGAAATCGGGCCACGGTTTCCACTCATCTAAGATCGAACCGCTATGGTCACGAGCCCTGTAGAGGCACAGCAGATGATGTCGCGCTGTTACCGAAGGCAATCCCGTCGTTCGTCTGTTGCCAGTGCCCATTAACGCCAAATTTCGCGGTTCTGTTCTAACGAATACGTCTGGTGTACGTCCCACATTGAATTTCTGCGGTTGTTTCGCGCAGTGTTGCTGGTCTGTTAGCACTGACAACTCTCGCCAACGCCGCTGCTCTCCGTCGTTAAGTGCAGGCCGTCGGTCACTGCGTAGCCCATGGTAACAGGTAATGTCTGAAATTTGGTATTCTCGGCACACTCTTGGCACTGTGAATTTTGGATTGTTGAAGTCCCTAACTATTTCCGAAAAGGAATGTCCCATGCGTCTAGCTCCAATTACCATTCCGCGTTCAAAGTCTTTTAATTCCCGTCGTGCGCCCATAATCACGCCGGAAATCTTTTCACATGAATCGCGTGAGTACAAACCACAGTTTTGGCAATGCACTGCCCTTTTATACCACGTGTATACGACGCTACCGCCAACTGTGTATGTGCAGGTCGCTATCCCATGACTTCTGTCGCCTCACTGTATACTGAAGCGACACTCGCACCATCAATAATGTTGTCAGTATTGTCAGCTGACAATGCGATTTTCTTTACAGGGTCAACACGTCCAGCAACCACTAGTATGTGCTGCAGTTATACGTAGGGGCTTCAGAAAAAGTTAGACTATTTCACAACAGTTATGGCGCATTCCTAGGAGAGAAGGCATGTACTGGGTTTCCTGCGTACACAGTTCTGCTGCGTTACAGAAAGCAGCTGCGTCACAGTGTGTGAATGAAATGGAGCGGCATCTGGATGCCTCCTCTATAGTTGAAGTACGCGGGTCAGCACGCATCTAGTGGACAAAACGTCTCAACTGCACGAAGATGTACTGTGAAGTCCTAAGGGTGTATGGATCAAATGGAGTGTCGCATCCAACCGTAGTGAAATGGTGCCAACAATTGACCAAGACTTCAAAGGCGTGGGTGATACTGATCGGGAAGGAAGGGAGGCCATCGACATCGACCACAGAGGTCGATGTCCAGGCATAGAGGAAGAACATCTGGGGGGGGAAAGAGATTTTCCAACGATCGGGAAGTTCATGCAGCGGTTCTCGAATGGCTGCATGACCAAGGAGCGGAGTTCTATCGTCGAGGAATTGAACAGCTGGTAGAACGTTCCGACTGTTATTTGCAGGCTTGTGATGCCACGGCCGTTCCAGAAAGTTCCGAGACCTATTTTATTCCTGTTGTAGAAGTGACGTCTGCACAGTAGCTACGGTGGCGGCTTGAACTAGCAACTGTAAACAATATAATGAGCATCCTTACAGTCAGTCGTGAGCAGGCGGTGTTCAGTAGTGAACGTGCGGCCGTCGTTTGTCAGCCTTGTTGTGTCACAAATCGCAGTGGAGCAACATCTCAAAATCAGGTGTTCAAGACATTCTCCAGAATGTTCCGAAGAAGGTAAAGGTGTGCGCAAAGCTTGTTCTGCACACCTTTGCTCCCGAACAAAGACAACGACGGGTGGACGCGACTTGATTCAAATCCAAAACGTCATCAGGGGTTACAAGATTTGATGTTATAAATACGAAAGTAACATAAAACGAAAAAGTGCAGAAATTGACTTGAAGGGCCAACGCTTTGACGACGCAACCGACATTGAAGGTGATGTGACGCACGAGTTGAACGATATACAAAAGAACTTTCTTAAGAATTTCGCGTGGTTGTATGGACGTTCTGTGATTTGTACTAAAGTGGGGGAGACTATGTAGAACACCTGAAGCAACGCCAGAACTGCCTCTCGGATACCTTTACCTTTCCTAAAGCCAAACTCATCTTCATCTAACACACCATCAATTTTATTTTCCATTCTTCTATATATTACCCTTCTCAGCGACTTTGATGTATGACTTTTTAAGCTCATTGTGCGATGATTCTCCCACTTGTCGGCTCTTGTAGCCTTGGGAATTGTGTGGTTGATTTTTTATCCGAAAATCGGATGGTATATCGCCAAACTCATACATTCTACACACCAATGTGTTGTTCCTTTACCACTTCCTCCAATGATTTTAGAACTTCTGATGGAATATTATCTACCCCTTCTGCCTTATTTGATGATTAGTCTTCCAAAGCTCTTTTAAATTCTGATTCTAATATTACATCCACTATATCTTTTATATCCACTGTTCTTTCTTCTTCTACCACATCAGATAAGTCTTCCCCCACATAGAGGCCTTAGTGTACTCTTTCCACTTATGCGCTCCCTCTTCTGAATTTAACAGTGGAACTTCCATTGCACTCTTAATGAATAATACTACCCTTGGTTGTAATTTCACCGAAGGTTTTTTGATTTTTCTATATACTGATTTTTTCCAACAATAATTTATTTTTCGATTTCTTCATATTTTTCATGCTGCCATTTCTCCTTAGCTTCCCTGTACTCCCTATTTATTTCATTCCTAAGCGCCTTGTACTTCAGTATTCGTGAATTTCCCTAAATATTTTTGTACTTCCTTCTTTCATCGATCAACTGAAAAATTTCTTCCGTTACCCATGGTTTCTTCACACTTACCTTCTATATATGTATGTTTTTCTTTCCAATTTTTGTGTTTGCAATGTTAAGGGGTGTCCATTTCTCTTGAACTGAGCTGCCTACTGAGCTATTCGTTATCGCAGTAGAGAACTTCAAGCTTATCTCTTCATTTGTTAGCACTTTCTTATCGCACTTGCTTGCGTACTGATTCTTCCTGACTAATCTCTTAAACTTCAGTCTGCTCATCATCACTACTAAACTGTAATTTGAGTCTATCTCTGCTCCTGGCCACGCCTTACAATCCATTATCTGATTTTGGAATTTCTGCCTGACCATGATGTAATTTAACTGCAATCATCCCGTACCTCCAGACCTTTTCCGAGTATACTTCCTCCTCTTGTTATTCTTAAACAAAGTATTCACAATCACTAACTGAAATTTATTGCAGAACTCAATTAATGTTTCTCCTCCCTCGTTCCTAGTACCGAGTTCATATTCTCCTGTGATCCTTTCTTCTATTCCTTCCCTTAATACCGCAAAGGGCGCATCAGTTTACGCACGTTCGTCCTAACAGTGATGGCTACTCGGTGGCTGGTAAAAGTTCAACATGTCCAGTACTGCTCCGCAAACAAATCTGCGTGCGAGCGAGGCAGCTTTTCCGCATTTGTGGCAGTCGGCTGTTGCACAGAGGTGGATTCGGTGCAGTTCGTCGGTCGTTGGGATTTTATCATTGACAATCAGGTACCACCGTAAGCGAATCCGTGAAGGGTGGAACGGCTGGTGAATGTTTCGTCACAAGACTGTCCAGTTCATCTTCCTTCAACGTGGTTTCCACGTGCAGTCCACATGCATTTTTTCTCATGATCGCGTATAGTGTCTTGCTAAGGAGCTGTGAGGTGTTTGGGAGACTGGCACGCAGATAACTAAATTCAAGAAAATATTTCCAGATGTGTTGGTATACAGGAAGAATCGTAACGGAGTGTATCGGTGGCTCTAGTCTCGTTGGTCTCATGCAGATGAAGGGACTGCGAAGAATGCCTGCATCCTGACATTATATTTCTTTTCTCAGTCCGGTGATGAGGTGCGTCGCGCGTTTGTATTGAGCGCTGATTAGCTCAAGGCCTCCCCGTGAGGGAGGCAGGGTGAGTGTCAGGAACTGTACTTCAAAGATGTTTCCACGAAGAAGAAACCATCTGAATGCCCGCTGAGTATTCGTCGCCAAATATTCAGGGAGCTGAAGTACTTGCGCTGTTTAGTACATGTTTTTGCGATGGATGTTTGAATTGTTTGCACCTTTTGTAGGAGGTTTAGGTGTCTATTGGAGTGCAAATTCTGTCGTGCGGCCAGGTTTAGCCTCCAAACAGATGCCCAGAAAACGGTGCTAGGTCTGTTGCTCGGCCCGTGTCACTTCAGGAGTTTCCACTATTGTTGATCTGAGCGTCAGACACCTTCATGTAGATTTGAAGAACTTCTTCCAGGGGGGCCAGGTCTTGTTGGGAAGATGCAATAACAGATACGTCGTCTGCGTATGCTGTGTGTGCCATAAATCCGTGTGCTCTGAAACCCTAGTCCTCCAATTCTGTTGTCAATGAGGCTTAGTAGTGGTTCAACGGTTATGGCATAAAGAGCCATTGACAGCGGGCATCCTTGGCGGACAGATTGTGCGATGAGGAGAGATTTTTTTGAGGTGACCATTGATTAAAATCCGAAAGAAAACATTTGATAACATATCGCGGAGAACAGTTGTAATACGATCGTTACATCCCGTCTTCTTCAACGCTTCAGTTAAAAACTCATTGCTCACGTGGTCAAACCCTTTCGAAAAGGCTAAAAATACAATTGCTCCTTCAGTTCCGGCCGCTGCGACGGAGCACGGAGCATATCACGTCCCGCCGTCCACATGCTGCAGTAAGGATGCTTTTGCGAGGGATGGCACAATGTTGGTAGCTGTCTAAAATCTTCTCTAACAGTGATTCCATACGAATCGTGATTGAGCTTTTAGTGGTTTTGAATCTGCGGTAAGCAGCGTGACAGGCCACATATATGCGCGCTCCGACCAAGTTTCGGGAGAAGAACGACTATACCATTTTTCAGAGTGTCGGGTACTGTTACGCCTCGCCTTACATCATTCACTATCACTTGAAAACATGTATGTTTGCAGGTGGGAACAATGAGCCGCCAAATAGTTTTTAAAATTCATGGTGAAAGCTTGATAATGGTCATTGACCGGAAATAGTAGCGAATTGTGCAAAATAAAGGACAGCTGAAGATTTCACCATGGATTTTACAAAGCTTGAAGAGACTCCTTGAGCATGTTCCAATAGCACTGGTGGAATTCTGCTCCAAGGCCATCCAGGCCCGCGACTTTTCCTTAGATACACGGAATGTTGCTTCCTGAATTTGGTCCATCGTGACTGGGGCAAGTGTTCTTGTATGGCGTTTAGCACTATGTGACAGACCTGATCGTCGATGTTTTGTTTTTCATACAGGGTACCATAATAAGTTTGGGCACAGTTCGCAATCCCCCTTTGGTATCTAATTGGTGACCAGAGTCATTCAAAACTTCAGTAATTAGTTGAGCTTTCCGTCGGCGAGCAAGGTGCAAAATACGGAACAGCAATACTCTTTCTTCGGCCGCTACAACTTTTAGCTGAGACTGAAAAAAGACTCTAGAGAGCTACGTTCGCCATATTCAAGTGACTTTAGCTTTAAAATACTTGAGCTTTCTGAAGATACAGCGTCTAGGACAGTAGTTCTTTGATAAAGGTCCATGATACACTGATAGGAAAACTCTTATGCTCAATTTTTGACTTAATCGTTTCTGCCGATTGCGCTGTTTCACTAGTGGCTGAAGCCTAGCTTTGCGTAGCGAATCCACTGCGTCGTAGCGTCGGGGTGGCGATGTCTTGAGCCTTATTTCATTTATAAGCTTGGGATCCTTCAGGAGGCTACTATTCAGTTCCCAGTAGCCGAGACCGTGAGAGACCCGTTGTCGTTGAATATTTACAAAACGTGATTAGACATAGAATTAGAAAAACTGACTGGCGCTATGTCATTACTCATGACATACGGCTGCAGAACGGGAGGACATATATCTTATCCAGTCTGCTTGCTGCACAGTGGAACAGATAGGTGAATGTGACGTGGGTGATGTGTAATTGCTTCCAGGTGTCAATGAGATGAAGGCCGGTGACCAGTTTCCAGATCATGAGACTTATTGTAGCTAGGTGACTGATCTTTAGCGTGGAGGACGCAGTTGTAACTGCCAGCGATGAGTAGCAGACAGCCGTTGGTGCCGATAGGACTTGCTAGATCTTCGGTAAAAAACACAGAACGCTGATGGAGCAGAGATGTTTATTATCTGTGTTCCTTTGACGGTACATGAGATGCCTTGACCGTTAACACGCCGTACATTGCTGAAGTGAACACCGGCACGCATCAGAATTTGGGTTCCAATAGAATCTTCACCACTCACGTTTCAAATGGTAATATAACCTCCTATTACAGCCCGCAAGCTCAGGGGTTGTAACACGTCAGACCGACCGAGAGATATGGTTTGGGAGGGATCGGTGGCTCATACCGAAACGTCCAGGGAAACACCGGCAAGCGTGTCATTAACTTTATTGCACTGGAGGTACACAGCTGGCCTTTCGCTGATCCCGGTGACGGCGCCGAAAGCCACGCGTGCATGGGTCAGCGTCACTGCCAGTGCCAGAATCGGTTGCGCCAGCGTCCGGTCGCCCAGCCTTGCAGACATAGCACTCTTGCTCACGCCATGGCTAAGTGGCAGCCGCGTTTGTTGGTTGCGCCGGTAGCCCAGGAACAAGGCCTACTACTTCCTCAAGCGTGATTCGAGGACACCAGCCGCGCGGTGTAGCCTTTTGGTCTTAGGTGCCTTTCCACGGTTTGCACGGCTCCCCCCGTTGGAGGTTCAAGTCCTCCCTCAGGCATCGGTGTGTGTGTTGTCCTTAGCGTAAGTTAGTTTAAGTGAGATCAAGTAGTGTGTAAGCCTAGGGACCGATGACGTCAGCGGTTTGGCCCCATAGGAACTTACCAGCATTACCACAACCGTGGACTCCATGTACAGCGCCGCGCGGGATTAGCCCAGCGGCCGGCCGAAGTGGCCGTGCGGTTAAAGGCGCTGCAGTCTGGAACCGCAAGACCGCTACGGTCGCAGGTTCGAATCCTGCCTCGGGCATGGAGGTGTGTGATGTCCTTAGGTTCGTTAGGTTTAAGTAGTTCTAAGTTCTAGGGGACTGATGGCCTCCGATGTTAAGTCCCATAGTGCCCAGAGCCATTTGATTTTACACACTACTTAACCTAAATTATCCTGAGGACAAACACGCTACAGTCATGGTCTGTGTGGATGGTCCCGGCGGAGGTTCGAGTCCTTCCTCGGGCATGGGTCTGTGTGTTTGTCCTCAGGATAATTTAGGTTAAGTAGTGTGTAAAATCAAATGGCTCTGGGCACTATGGGACTTAACATCGGAGGCCATCAGTCCCCTAGAACTTAGAACTACTTAAACCTAACGAACCTAAGGACATCACACACCTCCATGCCCGAGGCAGGATTCGAACCTGCGACCGTAGCGGTCACGCGGTTACAGACTGAAGCGCCTAGAACCGCACGGCCACATCGGCCGGCTAAGTAGTGTGTAAGTTTAGGGACTGATGACCTTAGCAGTTAAGTCCCATAAGATTTCACACACATTTGAACATTTGAACATGAACAGCGCCGAAGGGAAACAGCAGACCGCCGTCATTGTAGTGAGCCTTAGATCGGTATTGCACTGTCATGTTTCTTTGTCAAAGTTGATGTTTCAAATATATATGTCAAAGAAACTTGATGGTGTAATAGGGAACTTCGTCAGATATTGCCTGTCATCAAATAAATATCATCAAATCTAGGGCCTCGTCTTAGATTTGATCATAAAAGTCGTTAGTCTTCTGTTCACTGCAATGTGAAACGTAACCGCTTGGAGCACTGGCGTCGCTACAGCTGTTTGACGTCTCTGTAGTGTGTTTGTAAACATGGCTTCAAAGTTGGTGTGTTCCATCGATTCTTTTACTTTCCAATAAACGTGCTTTGACTAGGATGGAGCGGTGAGCAAGGGGCACAGGACATGCTATTAATTGTGTGTTGATGGGCAGGTGGAATATGCTGCAGGGGAGATTATGTCCACAGTCACAGCTACAGCCATCCACCTCTACATCTGGAAACATCCAGGCAGCTTTTCAGCAAGCCGGAATAGATGTGGTCACGCTCTAAAATAAAAAATTCTTTCTTAGCTTTCCATTCTACCTTTACATATTCCCCCTTCAGTGCTTTATAAATCGCTATACACGTTTCTGGAATTATTTTGGTTAATGTGCAATGTGATATTCGAGTGCTGTGTTGTAAACTACAGTAGCTCTCTCCTGTATCAGGAAATCCTTGTGTCACAGTTTGCTTGTCTGCTGCAGGTATAACATTTCTCAAGAGAGTATTCTGTTTTGTAAAACGAGAAGCCACTTTACTGAGCAAATACTGAAATACACTCTCATCCAGTCGTAAGTAATTTATATCGTGGGCTTACTGCAAAAACCCGTTAACTCCAATTTTTGACATTTTCGAGTTATGTACACAGACGGTATCAGAAAACGAATATCTTTCGTCTGGAGAAACCAGTTAAGAGCATTTATCACTCTAAGGAGTTAGAGAGATATGCCAAGATTCCACTAAGCACATGAGTGATTGTTTTGTACAGAAAAAAATCATTCAGGTGCAATTGAATGATTTTTCCAGTACCTTTCAATATGCTTGATGAAATAATTTGAACAACGAGAATCCTTCAAGTGTACTTAATGGATTTCAGCAAAAAAAGAAACAACTTATGGATTTAAATTTTATGAGTCGACTGATGCAAGCTTGTATTTCTTATATCAGCTTCGTTTATCAGACTGTGGTAAATCTGTGTATCATATTCCCAACAGCCAACAACAATGCACATGATTCCATATAGGCTGTAATAATATCATTATACTACAATACCTGAACAATGCAAGAACAGCATTATAGTCGATTATTTCAGTTTGCTTGAATAAGAGCTTATTGTCGCAGTAGCTGCTGTTAGTTCAGTGAGTGCGGTAGCATTTTACTGTTTGCCTAGAGTGTGTTGTTTTGGGCGCTGATGACCCCGCTGTTTAGCGCCCGTAAACCTCAAACACACACACACTAGAGTGTGTTTAATTCTAAAACGTATTCTGGAAGTGCCCCGACTGTATCATTGACCAAGAAAACGATACTCACAACAGATGGTATTGGAGGTAAGCAATAGAAAAATACAATACTGTAAACATGAACTGAACTGTTACAGTATACTGACATTTTAAAATTAATAAATTAATTTTATTTCATATTTTTACTTTAAGGTAATGAATTGTATCTCCAAGTGTGTCAACTGGAAGCAGAGTTCATGATGCATTCAGAGTATTCAATGAAGTCCTCATAGAGTCAATTGGGGAAGAAAAAACCGAAGCAGGAACTGTATCAGGTGAGTTCACAGGGGAATCACTTAAGTGAAAGTGTCAATCAAAGTGTAGAGGCGGTTGATTTTGACTCAGATTGCTCCATCAATGATCCTAACTACGAACCAGATTCGAGTGATACAAATAGCACGGATCTCCTGAACAAAGAAATCAGTGCTGTAAAGGAAACTACTAGTGGTAAACGATCAAGATGGAAGAAAAGTGATCCCAAAAATTGGAAGAAGAATGTTATTAATAAGTGTAAAATTGAAAACAAAAAGCCAGTTAACTGTGAAAGATGTAGATATAAGTGCATCAAAAATTTCTCTGATGGAATTAGGTTCTCTATTTGTAGAAACTTCTGGGACTGTGATTATACAAGGCAAAAGGATTTTATTCTTTGCAACACACTGAGTTTAACTCCAGCACGGAGACGAAGTATTGCTCTGCCACTGGAAATACATAAACATTCTAAGGTATACTACCTGAACAAAGACAATAAAAAAAGTCAGAGTATGTAAGAAATTCTTTATTAAAACTCTTTGTATTTCGGCTGATGTAATAAGCACTGCATATAAGGGAAAAGGCGAGAGTGGATTGTTCGTAGGAAGTGATAAGAGAGGCAAAGGAATTCCTCATAAAAAAACTAAACCTACTCAAGTGCAGAAAGTTAAAGACCACACAGAAAAGTTTCCTACAATAGAATCTCACTACTCAAGGAAATTCACAAAACGACTGTATTTAGACTCCAAACTAAGTATATCCAAAATGTATAGTCTATACAAAGAAGAATGTAAGGATTCCGAACCAGTCAGTGAAATAATTTACAGAAGAATATTTTGTCAGGACTATAAAGATCAGTGTCAAAAATATGTGAGTTATGAGAAATCAAAAACTAATGAAGAAAAGAAAGCTTTAGAAGCAGAGTATAATGAGCATATTGCAAGGAGAAATGAATGCAACCAAGCAAAAGCCACCGATAAAGAAAAATGTAATGTAGAAAAGACGTTTATGTGTTCCACGTTTGATTTGCAATCTGTCTTGCATATACCTACAAGTGACGTCAGCCCGATGTACTACAGCCTGAAAATCTGTACATACAATTTAAATGTCTACGAACTATCTGAGCCAAATGATGCATTCTGCTACGCTTGGACTGAGCTAAACGGGAAGAGAGGTAGCTCCGAAATTGGTTCCTGCATCACGAAGTATATTAAACAGCTTCGACCAGGTGTAAGGCACATTTCGTTTTCTCTGACACCTGCGGCGGTCAAAATAGGAATCAAAACGTAGCTGCATTGTTTCTGTACTTGTTTCAGACAACAAATTTAGACATTATTGAACACAAATTTCTCGAATCTGGCCACACCTTCATGGAAGTGGATAGCATGCTCAGTGCAATTGAATGTGCGAAAAAATATGTACCTGATGTGAATCTTCTTTAATAGAGATAGTGGTTGCAATCTTGATAAATCACGGAATCCGGCACTTGCTGTAATAAACTCGCAAAGACGTCGTCACAGTGCAGCTCACAATGATATATCGATAAACAACACAGATCAACTGCGGAGTCATAGATACAACTCGCGCATTATGCACTTCTCTGCCGCCGACCAACGTCTCTGGCGCATTTGCATCTGTGGCCGCATGCGCAGTCGCGCGGTACAACAGTATAAAGGGACGAAGCGAGCACTGGAGCGGCAGTCTTGCAGCTCACTCTGAAGATGGAACGTTATACAGCCGAAATATTAGAAGAAGAAGGAGATTTCTTGCGGCTGCACACCCGAAACTTAATGGAACAAATATGTACCTGTTTATACTACTCAGGATTGGTTTAATATATTCAGACTTGCAAGATCTAAAAGAGCCCACTTCCTCAAACAGTGTCCCAACCTCGCCTCCCACCCATCCTGCAACACCTGCAATGAACCTCACCCCACCTATTCCTCCAAATGCAAAGCCAAGCCCCCTCCCACCAACCCTGAACTCACTGTCCCCGTTCGCCCCATTGACCCACCTATCCACCCTAACAATTCCCTCCGCCCTCCCCCTACAGCAGAAGACATCATCCGGTTCCTCACCGTCGTCCTGCAGAACATCCACCCCTTCCAGCGCCCCCACACACTCCAGCAGATTTCCCTCGCTGCCCGCTCTGTTTTCCACTTAAACACCTACGCCACATACTCCCACAACCAGGCCCACTTTACCTTCACCCGCCTAGACACCCTCGTTTAAGCCCCTCTCTCCCCTTCCCACACCCTTCCCACACCCAACCCCATGGCTCGTCAACAGTATCGTCTCCTCTACCTCAACATTCGCTCCCTCCCTGCAAACAAATACCTCTTCCTGCATACCCTCTCCCAGCACCAGGTTAACTCCTTCATCCTTAATGAAACCTTCCTCCAACCCCACCATGTGGTCCGCATCTCCCCTTATCTCCTTCACCGCACTGACAATCCCCTTCCCCTAGCTCGAGGCGGGGTCGCTATCGGCCACCTCAGGCATCTCCCTGTCCGGCCACAACCCCTCCTCAATGACCCAACTGAACACCTTCTCCTCAGCCTCTTTTTTCCCTCCCTCACCGTCACCTGTGCCACTATCTATATTCACCCCGCAGCTCCTCTCCCCTTTGACTTAATTTCCCATGTTGACCGTACCTTCTCCACCTATGTGATCGCCGCTGACCTCAACATCCATAGCCGTGACCCTGCCACCCTTTGGCGGGGGCATCAGTTCCTTGCCACCCTCCATGGTGACCTTGTTCCTCTCCCACAGCCCACCCGTCCTGAAAGTAACTCCTCCCCCGATGTTATCCTCGCTTCCCCCAACCTCCTTGGTCGCATTGCCGTTGATGTCCTCGATCCCGTCGGTAGTGACCATCTCCCTGTCCTTCTCACCATCTCCTCTACCCGTCCTGCCATTGCAGCCACCCGCCCACCTGCCCCTCCAAAATCTGTCCATGACTACCACCGTGCCAATTGGGATGCCTACTGGGAATCCATTGCCTTACAGGTCGAAAGCCACCCCCTCACTTTCCACCACCCCGATGACATTACCCATGCCTCTTCCTTCCTTCAGAAGACCATCACTGACGTTGTGGAGGCTCATGTCCCTACCAAACTTATCCACCCTCACCGCCCTACGCTTCCTCCACAGGCCGTCCTTCTTCTGCGTGAATCCCGCAGGCTCTACCGCTCCTTCCTCCACACTCGTGACCGGGATACTCTCACCCGCCACCGGCAATTACAGCGGCATATCCGGAACCTCCTTACAGCAAAGAAACGCCGGGACTGGCGTCAGACATGCACACGCCTCAACTCCACCCTCCCTGTCAACTCCTCCAAGTACTGGTCAGCCTTCCACCGCCTTACTGGTAGCCATCCCACCCCGCATTACCCCATCCTCCATGACGATCGACCCTTTCCTGACAACCTCAGTAAGGCTAACCATTTTGCTTCCCACCTGTCCGAGGTCTTCTCCATTCCTGACGATCCCCATTTTGATTACTCCCTCTTCCCCACTGTCCTTGACCGCACTGACACCTCTGTCCCCCCGCTCTCCCCTAGCTTCCCGTACTTGGATCGGCTACCCCCCTCCGACATCAACACTCCCATCACCATGCAAGACATCACACTCGTCCTCCGCCCCAAACGAAACACCGCCCCTGGTCATGATGGCGTCACCTACCGTCACCTCAAGGAATCCCCTCCATCCTTCCTGTCTGTCCTTGCTACCCTGTACAATGTCCTCCTCTCCACTGGATTTTACCCTGACCTGTGGAAGACTTCCCGTGTCCTGCTGTTCCCTAAGCCTAACAAACCCCCCTCTGCTACCTCTTCCTATCGTCCCATCTGCATGTTCAGTAAGGTCTTTGAGGCCATCCTCTCTCTCCATATCCACTGCCACCTTAACCAGCACCGCCTCCTTCCTCTTACCCAATGTGGCTTCCGGCCTTCCTTCTCTGCTGACGACCAGCTCCTTAACCTTACCCATCTTCTTTCCCTCCAACTTAACTCCCGTCGCTCTGCTATCTTTGTTTCCCTTGATCTCCAGAACGCTTATGACTGTGTCTGGCATCCCGGGCTCCTTTTCAAACTCCAGACCTATGCTCTCCCCATCAACTTCGTCCGTCTCGTTGCTTCCTTCCTCTCCCATCGTCCCTCCTATGTGACTATCCACAATTCCAACTCCCGTACTTTCTACCCCTCTGCCGGCGTGCCCCAAGGTTCTGTCCTTTCCCCTCTCCTCTATCTCCTGTACACTGCTGATATGCCCAAACCTCCCCCTCCTGTTCATCTTCTCCAGTTCTCTGATGACACCGCCTTCCTAGCCCTTTATCCTACACTTCAACGGTCCCAACATACCCTCCAAACCCACCTTGACCAATTCAACGCTTGGTGCAACCAGTGGTTCCTCCGTGTTAATCCCTCCAAGACCCAGGCGATCATCATAGGCCGCACCACCCGCTCCTTCTGCCTCCATGATTTCTACCTCACCATTTACGGCCGTCCTATCCACCTCACTCCTACCCTCAAATACCTTGGCCTCACACTCGACCGCCACCTCACCTGGACTCCCCATCTCCTTACCATCCAAAACAAGGCTCACAACCGCCTCCGCCTCCTGAAACTCCTGTCCGGCCGGACGTGGGGTCTGCATCCTTCCACCATCCTTCACACCTACACATCCATGATCCGCCCCATCCTTTGTTATGCCAGCATCGCTTGGATTTCCGCCCCTCCCCGGTTCTATAAAGCCCTCCAAATCCTCGAACGCCATGCACTCCACCTCGCCTTCCGCATCCGCCTTCCGTTCCCCACGCGCATCCTCTATGACCTCATCCCCTTCCCCCACCTTCTCCTTTTCCTTGAACACATCCGCACACTATATATTGTCCGCCGCCTTGATCCCCCTCACCCCCTGGTGTCTCCCTTCCTCTCTACTCCCAACCAGTTGCCACGCCTTTACCGTTGTGTCCCTCCCTCTCTCCATCTCCACACCCTCCATCTCCTTTCCCAACACAACTTCCACCGTCTACCACTCCCGGATGATGAGCTTCGCCCTGACATCTACCCTTCCTACCAACTCTAACCCCCTCTTCCTGCCTCCTCGTCAGGGCTCCCTCTCCTCCCCCTCCCTCCTTCTGAGCGAATTTCCCCTCCTACTCCCCGTCCATCTCTTGTGCCTTCTTTCAGTGTCTCTGCGCTCCCTCCTGCCCTGTCTTCCCTTTTCCTCTCCCGCCCCATGTGTCTCCTGCCTCTTCGTGAACCCACAGTTGCCCCTCCTCTCTTCATCCCGCCGCTTCCCCAGCTGCCCCATGCTCTCCCCTCCTTTTCCATCCTCTCTGACCTTTCCCTCGGCAGGTCCCGCCTGGTAGTTTTATTCTTCGTCGTGTGTTTTCCAAGTGGGTTTTAAGTGTGTTGTTTCGGAGTGTTTCTAATACTGTGGCCAACTTTTAACCTGTGCATGCGCATCCAGTGTCTTCTGTGTTTTAAGAATCGCCAACTGTGTTTTTTAACTTTCTGGTGACTTTTTTAACTGTCCCCAATGAACTTCTACATGTTAGTGTATTTTTACCTCCATTTTCTCCCCTTACTCTGTTTTATGTTCCCCTTTTCTACCTCCTTATGTATGTATTATTTTATTCTTGTTTTGTTGTCATTCACTCGGCTGAAGAGCGGCGGATTGTGCTGCTGACAGCCCTCCTCTGCCCGTATGGGGCAGGGGCATGAAATCACAATAAAGAAAAAAAAATCTAAAAGAGTTTGAAACAAGAAAAGTTCTCCTTATGCAGTACATGAAATGAAAAATGTAGAATTCAAGGATTTATCTAAACTTTCAGCATCTATCATTAAAAACAGAAGTACTGACATTCACGGAAATAAAGTTAACTAGCTAAAAGTGAAATGTTTTCGCTACCAGAAAACCAATCCAGGAGTGATCGAATACAGATAGGACCACACATCGGATTATAAAGAAATACATACGTCTGGAAAAGGACGTCCTTTAAATATGGCAAATATTCACTTAGAAGATCTTTATCCCAACATTCTGCCATAAGCAAAAAGAAAAAGAACTGCATGATACAGTTATGCAAAAATGATGTCATTCCTGAAGAATTTCACTCTTGGTATAAATCTCTTCCTACATCAGCTGCAGCCATTGACACAGTTCGTGAGCCAACTGTAGAAGACAGCGACAGCAGCGAAGCAGATGTATAGAGTGGAGAAGAAAAGAACCTTCCACAGTGTCTTTCGGTTGTCAAGTGATATTATAAAATGACTCATTATTGTGACTCAAATTATTCAGTAATGTGTTTTTTATGTAACTTTGCTCAAGCTGATAAATAATTACTATGTTGACTACTAAAACCAATTATGCGATGCAATATTTGTATTTCATGTCAATTAATAAAAAGTTATAAAGCATTAACAAGCTATTTATGCATTAACTTTTACTAGATATCACCATTAGTTAGTTATTGCATTGCAACAATTCACTTGGTGATTTAATTATTTATGGCTCACAAAGGAATATAAAAATGCATTTTTCTCGAAACTAGCTAAAACGGAGTTAGTGGGTTTTTGCAGTAAGCCCACGATATAAAGCTTGACGTCCTCCACTTGCAGCTCTTGTAACAAATTTTGCTGATGCTTTTATTATCCCGACGTAATACCTATGGCTTCATCCAAGTATGTTTCCTTTTCTTCTGCCGCTTTTCTTTCAAATACACACAGCCAATGAAATTGTGGTACTAGTAACTGCAGCGCATAATAACAAGTTATTATCCGCCATCTTGAAATTTGATGAAAAATATGATGACAGCGTGATACCCCTTTACAGCGCCACGTCAAAGATCTTTGTCAAAGAAATTTGCCGAATATTTGATCAAATTTCTTTGTCAAAGAAATATGCTTGTGTAATACCGCCCTTAGCCGCTCCAGCCAGTTCACTTCCGCCCGTCGCGATGTTGGGAAGTTCCGGCTAGTGCGCTCCGCATAGCCGTGCCTTGTTTACATTTTGCGAGCGAGTACGGTGCTTCGTACTCTTCGCGCTCTTTCCCTAGTTTTCGTCAGTTTTCGAGGAGAATTGTTTACGTGCAATGTCGTGTACACCGGATTGTGTGTGTTTTCTTCGTCACACTTTCGCAGCGATATTGCTACATAGTTCACTGTAAAGTGGCCGATCCCCCTGATACAGGTCAGGTCATACAGTCGGCACTAGAAATCTGCCATCAGCGAGCACCGACGGATCTTCCGTTGCTAACACCGTCCGACAACCACGGCGAGATCCAGCAGGGTGAATTACCGCTTCCAGATACACAACTTCTCCAACACCACCACCAACAACAACAGGATCTACAACATCAACACGAACGGCAGATCCAGCACCACTATCATCAACAACTGAAGTTTCTGCAGCAACAACTGGGTCAACAGCAGCCGTTTCAAATATTGCAGCTAGAACAGCAGCAGCTCCAGCAATATCATTACCAACAATAACAGCATCAGGTTAGTCATCAAGTTAGCCCTCCCAGCGACCCTTCCAGCTTCTTGAAGCCAATGAACCTGCGAGTTAGCAGCACGAAAGTGATTCCCTTACTAACCGCAGTGTGTCGACTCATCTCCTGTCCCAGATTGTGCTATGCATGAGTTATCGGTTTCGGATCCCATTTCTAGTAATGGTACAGCTCAGACAAACTCAGAACACTCTCAGAGTCAACTGTTGACTTCCACTGCAGCAGTCTTACGACCAAATGTCAACAATCGGAACACTCGACTAGATGCAGGCCCCTATATTGTCATTATGGAGAGATTAAATAAGAACGTTGGCGAACTTTACCCTCTATCTGTGGGCAAGTTATTATTTTCCTATAACTCTCATTTCAAGCATAACATTCGTCACGAATATTCTGTCTCTCATCATTTCCCCCAATCCCCGCTATTACTCAACCCATATTCTCCTCAGTACAGTCAACAACCGCCGCCATTTTGTAATAACAATGAATATGTGATCGAAAAGACTATCTCTTTTATCGTGCACCTCTTGGAAGATGGGAAGAGGCAGCCTCCTGGAACTTTAGAGATACAGCCTCTAAGACAAATATTAACGATCCTACTTACGCCTATGGTTTCAACCAAATTCTGCTTTCGAGGATACTAAGTTGTCACCAAGACAGGGAAGATGGTCGAGCAGATGTCGGCCTCTTCATTAATAATGGACTGTATCACATCCCAGGAAAGATATCCCACAAGACTATTGACACCTTTCAAGCGATAGCGCCCATGCTCTCTACTTCAGTCTGTCGCCTAACCATCCGGGCTCTTTACAGCTGGCCAGGTTGTATATCCACTTGAAGACCCGTATGCACTGGTTCGGTAGATGGAAGCTCCATTCCTATTTTGTGGGGATTTTAATGCGCACAACAGACTATGGGGCAGTGCCTATTATGATAGGTTGGATGACGGGGCCTTGAGGTTCTCGACGAGTTCAATCTTATCCTCCTTCCGTTACCTAGGCAGAGGTACTCAGGCGTCGATTTGACTCGGTGATCGGCGTCACTTTCTTCATTTTTCGTATGGACTACTCTTACCTATCCTATGGGTCTAACCACTACGCTCTTCTTATATCGACTTTCACTGCAACGCCTGTTACGGTCTATAGGCCATCTCGTAGATCGAACGTTATGCGAGCAGATTGGTCACGTTATGGTGCACTAATGGGTACCCAACTATCGTTATTCCACACCGTGGCGTCCCCGGAAGCAAGATACATTATGTTTAGGAATTATATCAATGTAGCGGCACCGCATTCTGTTTCACAGGAGAGGACAACGACTGGCACTAGCCGATCCCCGGTCCCTTGGTGGGATCCAAAACGTTCGCGTCAGATGGCGCAACTGGGACTGGCTTGCAGTCGTCTTAAACGGCATACCACATGGGAGAACTATGTTGCTTACAAACGGATGGATGCGCCCACTATGCGCTTTCTCAAAGCCCTCAAGAAAGAACATTAGAGGAAGTTCCCCAAACGACTATCTGTGCACACTCCTGTTGGACTGATTCGGTCGATGGTGAACTCACTCAAAGGGAAACCGGTACATCCCAAGATTTGGATAAACGAGTTTGCGGCCATTGTCGCACCTCCATGCCAGAAGTCATCGATCTAGTGGCGACAGGTGCCACTACCGATCTACGAGTCAGTTTAACCACGCCATTCCCTCTCGCCGAACTCCACAGGACCCTGACGTCCTCATCAGGTACATCATCCGGCTATGACCAGATCCACTTCTCCATGGTTCTGCATTTGTCTGTGGGTGCAAAATGTGTTCTTGTGAACATCTTTAATGAGATCTGGGGGGGGGGGGGGGGGGGGATGGGAACGTTCCCGATGACTGGAAGACTCAGATACTGGTGCCCAACTGAAGCCTGGGAAAGACCCTGGTAAAGCGACATCGTTTGGCCCGATTGCACTGTCGTGCTGCGTGCGTAAGGCTTTCGAACGTCTCAAGTTTCGCTTAGCATTGTGGTTGAAACGTGAGAGCTTGCTCCCGCGGACGCAAAACGGCTTCCTTAATGGCAGAAGTATTTATTATAATAATCTCTCGCTTGCGATGGACATTGAAAACACGTTCTTCGCTAACGGGTGTTTAAAGGCCTCATTTCTTGACTTTTTGAGGGCATACGACAATGTCCTGATAACTGAACTTAGAAAATTGCAACTGCTGCATCTCCCGGTGGTGATTTTACGAATTATATGCTGTTTGGTTGGTTACCGTACCGTATATATTCGCGATCAGGACAATGTGTTGCATAGACCCCGCCTAGTGTTTCGTGGCCTCCCACAGGGCACGATAGTGAGTCCCTTACTACATGCCCTGTACGTTGCAGACCTCGAGACTTCGTTCAGCCACACCGTCAAAGTTCTTCAGTATGCGGACGACGTCACCATATATTCTCACTCGTCGTACTTTTGGGTGATACGCCTATGGCTTACCGACGCATTTGAAATGTTGACTGCATGGGAATTCAAAAATGGGGTCACTTTCTCACCTGAAAAATCAGTTGTTGTGATGTTCACGAGGAAACGGCGTAATATCTTCTCATTCGAACTTCATGTTGGCCCGTTCACATTTCCTGTCGGGGCACATGCTAAACTCCTTGGCGCCTACTTCGACAGCAATCTCACGTGACGCGACATGTTGTGTACCTCATCGACAAGGAGAATAACACTGTGAATATCTTGAGCATGCTCGCCGAAGTATGGTGGGAGCGGAACCGATTGTGCTGTATGAGGGTTTGATCCATTATGTCTTAGATTATGGTAGCATTGTCTATGGATTGCAACAAAATCAACTTTGCGCAAGCTTGATATGATCCATTATAGAGTGATTCGTCTTGTCCTCGGAGTCATTAAATCAACGCCCACCCACGCACTGCTAGTGGAAGCATCCATCGTCCGGTTGCCTATAGGATTATTATCTGATATTTTTCTCTTCAGTCGATCTTCGATATCTGATTGGGGCTCTCTTAAGGCAGAGGTTCCTTTCTGGAGACCCACACAAGCAGCTCATGGACGACGAATGACTAGAACTCATTTACTAGGAGAAATGGCTCCATCTCTTTCCACTCGTTTTGCAGGACACAAAACTCCCTGTTTTCATTTTTAGTTTAATCTGCTCTTCACTCCAGTCCAGTGGCATACTTGCCATCCGATTTCCTAGCAGAGACCAACATCACTCGCGACCTGTAGTACCTTCTTAGCGTATAGTAGCCGCAGTACGCTCGAATCTATACGGCGGTTGTAGGCCTGAGGCGGGTGTGGGATACGCCTTTTTTGCCCTTCTAGTGACGCCTACCAAATGTTTGCTCTTCCACCTGAATCTTCGATCTCCACTGGCCATCAGGGAAGCTATTCATTATGGTATCCGGACATTTAAATTTGTCCTGATTCTTGCGGACTCTCAAAGTGTGCATAAGAAATTGCAACAACCTGCGTTTGATAAACAGATCAACAGGTATGTTCTGTACGAATGCATGCTTTTGCGGCGATATCCGTTAATAAAACATTCTCGGGTTTCAAGCCGTGTCAAGTGGTTTACTGCCCACGAGATTTCGGCAGAGATCTGCTCTGATGACTATCGTGTGGTTGTCATTGTATATAAGCACGGCAATGACAACCACACGATAGTATCCACTTGACAATGGCAGAGCAGATCTCTGCCGAAATCTCGTGGGCAGTAAACCACTTGACGCGGCTTGAAACTCGAGAATGTTTTATTAAAGGTATGTTCTGGACGTCTTGACGACCATAAGCGACGCGCAGACCTTGGGCATTGCCGTTCAGTTAGTCTGGATTAAAGAACATCATGACATTCTTCATAATGAAACTTTTGACTGCCTTGCCAAGAGAAGTGTTACTGAAGGCCAGTTACCCCCAACACCGATCCCTTATACGGATCTCACATCGACGATACGGAAGGCTCCTTATCACGGCTGGAACTGTGAATAGCATGTCTCTCAGCGCTTTAAGGGCGACCACCTGGCGGCCATACAACAGAAGATTTCTCCTCGACCGTGCTTAGCCTCGGTGCAGTTTCGTAGACGCCATGTGACTTCCGTCATTTGTATGAGGCTGGTACATGGATGTTACCCTATCGGTTGAAGATTATCACGTCTGGACACTGCGATAAGGACACAACGGTAGTAGCGGATCTTAATTGGCAAGTTCCAAGTACACGACTGCACAGCCGGATTTGTATAAGTAATTGTTGCAAGAGGTTACCCCCTCCCCACCAGTGTTTCTGTTTTACTCCACAGTTTTGATAAATATAACTTGCTCACAGACTGTATGAAAGCCACCGGCATCCAAATTTAATTTATGAGTTGCCGCGGTCTTCATTTACACATGGCATCTATTTGTAAATTAAATTTTCATTATTGCTCTCGTGTGCGTTTTATGTCATTATCCTACTGGCACTATTGTACATACTGTTGATTGTACTGTGATAGTCATTTTGGTTCTTTCTTTTAGGTACGTCTATCTGTATGCTACATTCTTACGTTGTCAGATAATCCTATTTACACCTTTGCTCTTCAGCTATTGTTGTGCCTATTGTATGCTGTACTGTGTTTGTCCACTCATGTTTCGTCTTTTACTATAAGAGCATTTGCATTTTTGTCATAATGTTACTGTGTGTGTGTGTGTGTGTGTGTGTGTGTGTGTGTGTGTGTGTTGTTTCCAAACTATTACCATCCGTGTGGCAGGACTTCTGGGGACTTCTGTGGTGTGAAGGTAAATGGCTAGAGTTTATCTTTATTAATCTTAAGCACATTTTTGGGCTCTGAGTCCAAAGAACCTACAGAAGTGGTGATTCTTGATTTTTTAACTTTATATTTTTTTATGTATTTTATGTACATATATTTTTGTCTGCTCTCAGCTTCAAGTTGGTATCTTTATGGGAGATCTTCCACGATGGTTCCTAGATAACAGAACACAGCATGTCATTCTCAATGGAGAGAAGTCTTCCGAAGTAAGAGTGATTTCAGGTGTGCCGCAGGGGAGTGTCATAGGACCGTTTCTATTCACAATATACATAAATGACCTTGTGGATGACATCGGAAGTTCACTGAGGCTTTTTGCAGATGATGTTGTGGTGTATCGAAAGGTTGTAACAATGGAAAATTGTACTGAAATGCAGGAGGATCTGCAGCGAATTGACGCATGGTGCAGGGAATGGCAATTCAATCTCAATGTAGAAAAGTGTAATATGCTGCGAATACATAGAAAGATAGATCCCTTATCATTTGGCTACAAAATAGCAGGTCAGCAACTGGAAGCAGTTAATTCCATAAATTATTTGGGAGTACGCATTAGGAGTGATTTAAAATGCAATGATCATATAAAGTTGACCGTCGGTAAAGCAGATGCCAGACTGAGATTCATTGGAAGAATCCTAAGGAAATGCAATCCGAAAACAAAGGAATTAGGTTACAGTACGCTTGTTCGCCCACTGCTTGAATACTGCTCAGCAGTGTGGGATCCGTACCAGATAGGGTTGATAGAAGAGATAGAGAGGATCCAACGGAGAGCAGCGCGCTTCGTTACAGGATCATTTAGTAATCGCGAAAGCGCTACGGAGATAAACTCCAGTGGAAGACTCTGCAGGAGAGACGCTCAGTAGCTCGGTACGGGCTTTTGTTAAAGTTTCGAGAACGTACCTTCACCGAAGAGTCAAGCAGTATATTGCTCCCTCCTACGTATATCTCGCGAAGAGACCATGAGGATAAAATCAGAGAGATTAGAGCCCACACAGAAGCATACTGACAATCCTTCTTTCCACGAACAATGCGAGACTGGAATAGAAGGGAGAACTGATAGAGGTACTCAGGGTACCCTCCGCCACACACCGTCTGGTGGCTTGCGGAGTATGGATGTAGATGTAGATGTAGATGGTGGTACCTCGACCTTATGCCACCTTACGGGTGCCACAGAGCCGACATACTCAAGGTGCCTGGATGTCGGACGTAATGCTTCAACATTGTTGAGGAGTTTCATCGTGGACAACCGAATCTGTCCCCTGTGTAGAGGCATATCAAGTTCACGGGGGAGGTCTTGGATCTTGGCCCAGTGAGGTGCACGGAGTGTGCCCCAAAAGCTCCGATTCTGGACTGCTTGGAAGACGCGTAAGGATGAGGGGCAAACTGCACCCCATATGGAGCAGCTGTAAAGAAGCACCGGAAGGATTGTTGCAGAATAAAGGCGAAGCTTCTGTGCTGGCCAGTATAGGGTAGATTTGGTGGAGAAGGTGTAGCAGCCTGATTCGTTTCTCCCATACATGTGTGTTAAAAAGTAGCTTCTTGTGAAGGATAGTACCAAGATATTTAGCTCTGTCTGTCCAGTTCAGTTGTTGATTAGAGAGACTCAGGCGATCACTGAGATCGGGACGCAGCGATGTAAACATCATGGCCTTTGTTTTTTCTGCATTAATACAGTCTTGCGCCGCCCATTGTTCAGTTAATGTTGATTGTCGTTGGAGGCGTTTGATGACGCCAGTGGCTCTACGGCTACTCGTCAACAAAGCTCTATCATCAGCAAACTGGGCAAACACCATTCGCGGCAAAACTGGAAGGTCTTTAACATAGATGACAACGAGAACTGGTGACAAAATCGATCCCTGAGGGATGACTTCCGTAAAGTGTTTGAGGCTGGAGCGTTGTCCTCCTGTCTTAACGATTATCTTCCTGTCCTGAACAAAACTGATGATCGACTTGATGCAGTAATCAGAAAGGACGCGAAGGTCATACAGTTTGGTGATCAGTTTTCACTCCAGACCCGGTCGTATGCTTTCTCTGTATCCAAAAAAATGGCGGCGGTGTAATTAGACACATTCATATTATAAGCGATATATTCTGAAATCCTTAGAAGCTATAAATGCGAACTGATAAGGCCTTATCACATCGTGTTCGAGGATTATAGGTCGTAATCTGTAGAGCAGCAACGTTCAAGAATTTTCGACATTTTCGCAAGACACTGATCTATAATTGGCTTCGGAATAGGCAGCACCTGAGATCTTCCAAGGTTGTGAGAAGTACTCCAGCGACATGCAGCTATCGTAGATAGGTGTGAGCGAAGCAAGTGACTTCCGGGGGATGTGCTTAAGTTGGTCATAAGTGACGCTATCTGTTCCTGGAGTCGAGTGAACCCTAAGGTTGAGAATTATTCGTCGGATTTCCGTCGGGATTGTGAGAAGTGGTTCTGCTTGCTGGGCAGTTTCCTTGATTAATTATGCTCTCTGCCTGATCTCATCTGCGTCACCATCACCCGCTGGGTGTCCACATCGTTCTGACCTTCGTAAGTCTAAGCGAAAAGCTCTGCTTAGGCGAGTTGGTCATATGTGAGCCCTGTGGGTCCCTGGAGTACTCGGTTCAGTGGTGGAGGATTCCGTAGTGTGCGAAAAAGACTCCACACTTTCCGTGACTGGAGCAGGAAAGTGGACATTTTGTCTTCCCACACGTCAGTTTGATGTTCTAAGGCACGTCAGTGAAGTTCGACTGAGAGGTGTTTCATCTCCCTCCTATCTTCTGGGTTGCGATAGCTCTGCCAGCAACGCCTGGCTCTATTCTTGAGAGTTTTTAAATCTTAGATGAGTGGAGAGAGGTACTCTTGATAAGGCATAAGGTAGATGGTGGTGAGTGATGCCTTTTTGTATGCTCTTCGAATTTGCCCAGTTAGTTTCTCATTGATTTCATTAATATTGGCTGTAGATGAAACGGTTGCAGTGGGTAGGACATTGTTTTGCAGTCACCATTCAAACTGGTCCCAATTCGTGGATCTTTGTAATGGATGTCGCATCGAATGCAAAGCCTCTGTGAATACTCTCAAGATGGACTGATAGTTGGAGGTCAAGTTGTTGATCGTCTGCAGCTGCAAAGCCAACCTCAGATTTTTAAGCATAGCCACATCAGAACACCCAGTGTTTGATGGGGGTTCGATGGAATGCGTGTTGGATCCTTAGGTGCGATAGTATCAAGTCTTTCTTCCAAAGCATAGAGTCTCTCATCCTTCGGTTTGTTGAGTCGAGAAAGCCATGCAAAGTGCTTTGCGTTGAGGTCAGCAAGCGTGAAAATTTTCTCAAATCTGTCAAATATTGCCAGGAAATTCCCTTTAATGAATTGCCTGTTTAGGTTGATGCACGCAGAGATAAGCGTGATGTGGCTGTAGGTAGCAGAAATGGTGATGGACGTGGCTTCAACAGTTTCCAGTGCTGGAAGAGCCATTGGTGCATGCGTGACGAAATTTTTTATGAATATGGCGGTTCCTCTCTCACTGCCGTTGGTACGGTCTGTCCTGCAACAGTCCATGTTGTACGGCTTAAAAGTTTGTGTGGGATGGAGTTGTCTTTCAGTAGCAAATAGAATGTCCACACGATAACGAAAAATAAATTCTTCCAATTCAGTCTTCTTATTTAAAACTCCATTGCCATTAAATATACTGAATGAAAGGTCCCTTAGTATGGTGGCTCCACGGGCCATTGTTGTTGTTGTGTTCTTCAGTCCTGAGACTGGTTTGATGCAGCTCTCCATGCTACTCTATTCTGTGCAAGCTTCTTCATCTCCCAGTACCTACTGCAACCTACAACCTTCTGAATCTATTTAGTGTATTCATCTCTTGGTCTCCCTCTACCATTTTTACCCTCCACGCTGCCCTCCAATACTAAATTGGTGATCACTTGATGCCTCAGAATATGTCCTACCAAACGATCCCTTCTTCTATTCAAGTTGTGCCACAAACTCCTCTTCTCCCCAATGCTGTTCGATAACTCCTCATTAGTTATGTGATCTACCCATCTAATCTTCAGCATTCTTCTGTAGCACCACATTTCGAAAGATTCTATTCTCTTTCTTGTCCAAACTATTTGTCGTCCTTGTTTCTCTTACATACATGGGTAAACTCCATACAAATACTTTCAGAAACGACTTCCTGACACTTAAATCTATACTTGATGTTAACAAATTTCTCTTCTTCAGAAACGCTTTCCTTGCCATTGCCAGTTTACATTTTATATCCTCTCTTTTGCTGATGTTCATCTTATATCCTCCTTTCAAGACACTGTCCATTCCATTCAACTGCTCTTCCAAGTCCTTTGCTGTCTCTGACAGAATTACAATGTCATCGGCGCACCTCAAAGTTTTTATTTCCTCTCCATGGATTTTAATTCCAACTTCGAATTTTTCTTTTATTTCCTTTATTGCTTGCTCAATATACAGATTGAATAACATCAGGGAGAGGCTGCAACCCTGTCTTACTCCCTTCTCAACCACTGCTTCCCTTTCATGTCCCTCGACTCTTATAAATGCGATCTGCTTTCTGTACAAATTGTAAATAGCCTTTCGCACCCTGTATTTTACCTCTGCCACCTTCAGAATTTGAAAGAGCGTATTCCAGTCAACATTGTCAAAAGCTTTCTCTAAGTCTACAAATGCTAGAAACGTAGGTTTGTCTTTCCTTAATCTTTCTTCTAAGATAAGTCGTAGGGTCAGTATTGCCACACGTTTCCAACATTTCTACGGAATCCAAACTGATCTTCCCCGAGGTCGACTTCTACCAGATTTTCCATTCGGCTGTAAAGAATTCGCGTTAGTATTTTGCAGCTGTGACTTATTAAACTGATAGTTCGGTAATTTTCACATCTGTCAACACCTGCTTTCTTTGGGATTGGAATAATTATATTCTTCTTGAAGTCTCAGGGAATTTCGCCTGTCTCATAAATCTTGCTGACCTGATGGTAGAGTTTTGTCAGGACTGGCTCTCCCAAGGCTGTCAGTAGTTCTAATGGAATGTTGTCTACTCCCGGGGCCTTGTTTCGACTTAAATCTTTCAGTGCTCTGTCAAACTCTTCATGCAGTATCATTATCTCCCATTTCATTTTCATCTACCTCCTCTTCCATTTCCATAATATTGTCCTCAAGAACATCGCCCCTGTATAGACCCTCTATATACTCCTTCCACCTTTGGTACTTTCCCTTCTTTGCTTAGAACTGGGTTTCCATCTGAGCTCTTGATATTCATACAAGTGGTTCTCTTTTCTCCAAAGGTCTTTTTAATTTTCCTGTAGGCAGTATCTAATCTTACCCCTAGTGAGATAAGCCTCTACATTCTTACATTTGTCCTCTAGCAATCCCTGCTTAGCCATTTTGCACTTCCTGTCGATCTCATTTTTGAGACTTTTTATTCCTTTTTGCCTGCTACACTTACTGCATTTTTATATTTTCTCCTTTCATCAATTAAATTCAATATTTCTTCTGTTACCCAAGGATTTCTACTATCCCTCGTCTTTTTACCTACTTGATCCTCAGCTGCCTTTACTACTTCATCCCTCAAAGCTACCCATTCTTCTACTGGCCATAGCTAGGTGCAAACAGAGCCATGGCATCTTCGAACAGGGCCATCAGTATGGAGATTATGGTTGGCACTGCGTGAAAAGTTTTCAAAGTAGTCGAAATTATGGAAAAGATGTTGGGTTGTTGTAACTTAGAGAGGAAGTCAAAATGATTGAGAAAGTCTTCAAGAGTTCTATGTAATCGAAGGAGTACTGTTCTTTTGAAGCTGCCATTGGTGGTCGTCGTCCACGTTGTCATGCCGACTGTCTCGTCGAGGAGGCCGACGGAGCTTGTTCGTTCAGAAGTCCTGTGAAGTCCTTTGTACTGTTTAGAGTGTGTGATGTTTTCGCCACTTGCTGTTCTCGTAAACGTGCGGCTTGGCCTTGGGCCGTGTAGGCGCGCAGAGCTTGTTTAAATGTGCTGCAACCTCTGCAAGTTGCTGGGTGTTCTTCGCCGCAATTTGCGGCAAGTTGTTTTTTTGAGTTGGTGGTTTCGTGCAGTTTTGAGCCTGGTGGGGGGCCGCCACATTTGACACACCTGGCGGGAAGTGAGCAGTAATTTGCAGTACAGAAATAGCGCTGGCAGCATTTACACTATGGAGGACCCTCCTTAGGTTTGTAAGTTTCCATCTTGGCTTTTGTGTTTATGACATGATGGATGTCGTAAATCGAGTCACTTATTGGGCCAGCAGGTAGTGACAGTGAGTAGAATGGTTGGGCTATTAGTGTATTCGTCTTTGTGTTCGCCGTCTTGTACTGGTGCACCACAGCTCGAATAAAATCAGTGACATGTAACTCAGTCTCAAATTGCTACTCTGTAATTTCGGCCGGGAGATATTTAATGACAACATTAAGCATCTTCTCATCTGGAAGTTGGTGAGTGTAGAACGGAGTTTTTGCTTTCTGGAAGAACTGCAGTACTGTCTGTTGATCCGCTATCGTTTCGAGATGATACTTGATCGATTCCTCTTTATAGGTGGCGTTGATTAGTCCAGCCACATGTCTCTTCAGTTTGGTGTTTAGGGAAAGATATTTGCCTGTGTACTGTATGGTTATTTGAGGAATTTTCGTCGGTGAAAGTTTAGATTGTTGTCTTGCGCCAGATGTGAAAGGTTGTTGGGCATCTTCTGTTCTTGGCTGAGGCGTCACTTCAAATGATTCACCCTCCACTTGCAAGAGGGCGAATTGATTGGAGACTGATGGTGAGGTTTGTCGCTTAGTGGCATCAGCAACGTCTTACGTCCGATTCATTTGTTCCAGACAAGTTGAAATCCTGCGTCTTCGTCGTTGCCAGACGGAGGGGGAAGTTCCAAATCAGATTCGGCGGCTGGTATTGGTGCGTGGTCAGAATCAGAAGAGTAATCGTCATGGTGCTGGGGCGTGAATTCGCCGCGTCTAGCGGCCATATTCGCCAGGTTGTCTCGTCTTCTTCGATCGTCGTCCGTTATTCGCTGCCCCCGATGGTCTTCGGTCGGTGGAATGGTGATAGGTTGTGGAGTGTGAGTTCCCAATGTGACAGCCGTGCGGCTGTGGCGAGTTCGAGAACTCGAGCACCGCCAGACGGCAGTCAGCCGCCCCTGCGCGGCCGAGATAGCTGCCTCGGATGCGCGTTCGCTCCTATCCACTAGCTTGTGCATCGCGTACTCCGACGTCGCGTACTCGAAGCTGATTTGAGCCTCTGGGCTCGCTTATTTATACGTGTTTCCCCTACGCCTCTGACCTAGTCCTCTGGAGGGCACAAGTGGAGTGCTCTTTAATAATTACGACGTCAGCTTTCCTCAGCGTGCTTCGGCTTTTACACACAGGTCACTAGGCGCTGTTGTAACTTCAACGTATGGATTCTTCACAGAACGTCAGTGCCCTGTGCTGCCCTTATTACTTCACACTTGTATACAGTGCCCGCGGGGCAGTGCCTCCTCGCCTGCGAGCGGTGTCGTAAACCTGCCTCGCAGAATAGTTTGCTAAATGTCAACATCGCCCTCACCTGACATCCGATGTGACAATCGAACAACTTCGAACAACTATCTTCCAGCCAGCGAAATTTACCAGAATTCTCCAAATCCATGACTGTACTTATCCGTGGCGCAGCACTGCAATAGCAATAACTGGAGTGGTACCTTCCTGAAGAAGAGCAGCATCAACCACAGTGCCGTACAGAAAGCCTGCAGAGCACTGATTTAATCGCCACTCGTAATCTGTTCAGTATTGAGTGTGGTGATATTATAATTCTGTTGCTGTATCGGGAGGCTGTAGCTGCTTTGCGGAATGAGGTGGTGTTCCCATCTCGACTTCCGTTCACCAGGGCGACTTTTCAGAGCTTACGGGTGTGTCTTCTTCCATCAATATAGCGCCATCTGTGACACCAGGTATAGATTGCAAAGCCGGTGCAGCAGTTGTGATGGACTCGACCGCTTTCAATAGCGTAGACTTTAGTAGCTCAGCTTCTTTCTGCGCCCCGGAATGCACAACGCAAATTCCTTTTCTTTTAGGGTGACAGATGTAATGTGTCTCCCTTTCCTTTGCCCTTCGTGCTCTTATTACGTTGCATTTCGTCGTCGGAACACAGAATGGAGGCTGCGGAGTTACGGACGGCATTACTTCCGGCCGGATGTTCAAACCCGCGTCCGGCCTTACATATTTAGGTTTTCGGTGATTTCCTAAATAGCTCCAGGCTGTTTGTCTGCCCTTTGAGGCCGGCCGCTGTGGATGTGGCCGAGCGGTTCTAGGCGCTTCAGTCCGACACCGCGCTGCTGCTACGGTCGCAGGTTCGAATCCTGCCTCGGGCATGGATGTGTATGATGTCCTTAGGTTAGTTAGGTTTAAGCAGTTGCAAGTCTAGGGAACTGATGACCTCAAATGTTAAGTCCCGTAGTGCTTAGAGCCATTTGAACCGTTTTCCTCCCTTTGAAAGGACTTGTGCTCCATCTCTAAAGATCACGATGTGACGGGAGGTTAAACTCAATCACCATTCTCTCCCTCCTTCCAACCAGAATTACACTGCTGATTTCTGCGGGAATATCGACGCCTGGATGAGTGGCAGATGTAACCGTTTCAGCATCTCGAGAGTGCCAACAGTAGGGCATGGAGTAGCAACCACACCATCCACGCCCTGTGATGACGCCTACTCCGTCATCATAGTTTCCTCCGATTTACGAGAGTGGTTCTTGGCAAGGGGAAGCGCGCCTGCCGACTTGGACTGCTGAGCGATGGCAGTGAGATTCGCGTTAGCGGCCGTCATCCAAAGCATTGCCCGAGAGTGCGGCAGCGTAGCTGTTTGTCTGCCGGGGGGCAGCGGCCGGCTCGCTTCGAGGGGAAGTTGCACTGGGCGGCATGCACTTTCTACCGTTTACCCGCAAGTGCTCAGTCAACCCGCAAAAAGAGCAGGTGAGGGCCTGTCCACTGTACGATATGGATGTCCGTACTCCTCAATGAACAGATACGAAGGCTTGTGCTTCTTCAAGTCAACTCAAACTGCGGTCAACTTTGTAGATGTAAGCACACTACCACTTTCCCTTAGTGATGCTAAGGACTGTTCCATAGGGACGTAGCCCTCGTGAAACATTGTCACTCGAAAATTCGAACGGCAGATTAAATACACTTACATTACGGATCCCATAGCCAGCATGTACAATTTCTACGACGCTAATCGAGACATCAAAATGTTTGAATTTTCGATCGCCTCCTGTGGAAGTTACAATACTTCCATGTAACTCCGAAGTTTTCAGTCTCATAAAGAGAGAGAGTTCACAATGAAATCCAATTGAAACCCCACCACATCTTCATGCGCAATCTGAAGTTTCTCACGTGCCCATTTGTGAATATCTAAAGCTGCAGGACACGGAGAGTTCTGTCGAAGATGCAGTGAAGACAATTTGTTCTGTTTAAATTTCGCATGTTACATACAGAACGTTGTCACGGCAAACACGAAATCAGGGACGTCATGCGAGACGTAAACACACCGCGGCCACAGCGGTGGCCTAGAGACAACGGCATTGCCACACAGCCAGAATCGTGTTACAGTGGTATGGGAGCATGATTTCTTGGCCACAAAATGCCCCACATCTGAACACGATGGAATGTATCTGGGATGGTATCGGGCGCCCCTCTGTCTGACCCTAAGCGGAAGGAGGAGGAAGCTCTGGCCAGAAGTCTCTCTGCAGGTAAGATCCACTGAGCGCTGCTTCCCAGAGTCACTCACAGGGCCAGGTTGCTGCACTCAACATTTATGGCCCCCAATCCATCTCTCTCCCTGTTCTCTGCCGCCTCCACTATGGCCCCTCATGTACAAGCTCCTTACAGGTTATACATGCAATTATAAGAACATGCTGCCCACAGTTTTCCCACATAAAAAAGTCATAAATCTCGCATAGAAAATGTAATACCGGGGAAGAAAATATGAATAGTTATCTGACTGACAATGTAGTTAATGTGAGAGAGTGGCATGCCACCTCTCAATAATGCTTGTCAGGCACGTCGCTCGAGATCAGCTTCTAGTAAATACTACATGTCCAAGAAAGAAGAAGGATACAGGGATAAGGGGCAATAAGTAAATACGGATGAATGGCTAGCTATATATGGATACGGGGATAGGTATAAATGGAGGCTGGAGGAGGAAGGAGCGAGGATTCGTCAATAGGATGGGTGAGATGTTGCTAGCTTGATATAGGGAGAAGATACTGGGACTAGGGTTTCAGATTGTAGGATAGGTAGATATCAAGGCGGATGTTTGGGTCAGGAACAGAAAGCCTTTTCAAATTGTTTTGGGATAGAATGTGGGGGACGTCTAGATGAAGGGGTGTTTGGGGCCTGAGGTATAGGTACTGGAGCAGCGGCACATATATCGATTGTCTCCTTAATAACGTTTTACAGGAAACCAATCGCTGGGCAATAAACGGACGCATTTTCAAAATCCAATATGGATCCTTCTGTTAACCTGTCGTTATTCACTGCTGATTTGCCTCCCTGGCCGAATCTCCGTTGCATTACATTTTAAGTTCAATGTACGTCGACGAAACGCCGTGTCTGTCAGACGTAAGACTTGCCCCATTCGCTAGGAATACTATAGATTTGCAGATGTACAGATCCCTGAGTTATCTTTCACTCGTTTTATTTTAATTTACATGTGGCAAGCACATACCGACCATACGCCTGCCTAGGAGTCTTCCCTTCCTTCTGTCGAGTCTAACGTTGATGTTTATCCTAGCTATGTCTTCTCGGACGTTACCTCGCCACCTAATTACGGGTCTTCTTCTTCTACTCATTCCATTAATTGTTCTGCAGAATGCTTTTCTAGATAATCTATTCTCCACAGTTTTGCTATACGGTTTGCGCAATTCAGCTTTCTCTTCTTTAGCACATCAACGATGTTACGGAGTTTGTACAGCTCATTGATTCTTTAGTCTTTTCTTATCTTCCATTCCAGGTTTTTTGCAACATATACGTATCCAAAAATTTTTCTTGATTTTTCTTTCGAATATTAACAGTTTTTCTTCGTCTTCTTTCTACATATTAATGTTTTACATCTGTATAATATTACCAGCATAACGTTCGACTGATGAAAGCGGATTTTGAGGTTAGTACTGTAAGGACTGTTTTTAGAATTTCAATGAAACTTAAAAGTGTTTCTATCGCTGTTGCTACATGGACATCTACTTCTTCATCCCTTCTATTGTTTTTATTAAAAATGTTCTCTAAGTACTTGAAGCGGGCAAAAAACTTGAAAGTGAGTTGATCTATAGCCAAAAGTGCATCACTTTTGATTTTCTTACTTATGACCAGATATTCTGTATTTTCTTCATTAACAGTTAGTGTTGTTTTCTCAGCGATTTTGTAATAAATTTCGACATTCTTATTAATTTTTTTTGGAACTACTTATTAATGATACATCTTCTGCGTAGGCAAAACTAGTTCACCTTTTGCAGCTGGATCCCATGTGAATTAATTTTAGCAAATTAACGCTGTTTCTACTAAATTTATGATTTGTGTATGTGTTGTGGAGTGGGGGGTGGGGGGGGGGGGGATGGAGGAGCACGCTCATGACCCACCGTTATTCCCCAGGCGAACACCACGAATACCGCGATTAAGATAAGGTCGAGAAGGATTTACCAATCTCTTCAAACGTATTCCGCTTTTACCCTTCAGGTATTTGGGCAGATGCGTCCTCTGCGCTTTGGAGAGCGGCAAATGTGTGCGAGAATTTTCATTTTAATTTTTATTTTTACTATTTATTTCAATCAACTCGCCCTAACATTTATATCTTAGGAGTAACCTGAGTACTGACAAGTCTTCCAATATTTTAAATAATGTCGGCACTGGTTCTGTACTAAAAACTGACAAGAAAACCAAAGAAACACAAGTAGTAATCCAGAACATAAATGAGCGATGACAGCATTGTGAAATTGAGACACGTAGTAATTCAGAACATAAATGAGCGATGACAGCATGGTGAAACTGACATGTTGCACTTTTGGAACTGTGTTTCGTACAGAGCTCAAAAATCATTATTAGCTTAAAATATCTTGTGAATGAAAGTTCTTGCAGTTTTATACTTTATTTCTTATAAAACTTTTTCGCCGTCCTTCTGTCACTTGAATTATCATGAATTATTAAGATAACGACTCAACTTTTTAAAAAATTTTGTAATAAATATGTAGTAGCACTGTTTACCTTAATATTGCCACGCTGTTACACTATGGCACACTGTTCCACAGAGGATGATCATACAGCGATTCCTATTTTAAACCATCGAACGAACGTCAGAATGACATATAGAAATAACTGGTCACCGGACACAAGATTAACTGAAATAGCTTAACAGTGGATAGCCCGCTGGATTTGACGGGCTATCAGTACGATTCTACATAGAATACACGGAAGAACTTGTTTCTCTTCTAGCAGTAGTATACTGTAGGTAGCTGGAAGAGGGAAGCATTCCAAGTAGTTGGAAAAAAGCGCTGGTCATTCCTGTGTTCAAAAAGGGTCGTACAACAGATGCAAAAAGATATGGGCCTTTATCTCTGACATCAGTTTATTGCAGAATTTCGGAACACGTTGTATGCTTCAGTGTTATGACATTTCTGGAGACCGAAAATCTCCCCTATCCAAACCAATATGGATTCCAAACGCAACGATTATGTGAAACCCACTTTTCTCTGTTCGTCCACGAGACTCGGAAAGCAGTAGCTATTGGGAGCCCAGGTTGATGTCGTGTTCCGTGGCTTTCAGAAGGCGTATATTCCGGACTGCTGCCTAATGAACAAAATACGAGCCTGAGGAATACACACTGTCGGAAAAAAATCAAGACACTAAGAAGTAATTAATGTAGAGTAACGAAATTTGAGGAATACATTTGTCTAGGTAACATATTTAAGTGATTAACACAGCGATACCACAGTGTAATGTAAGCGTGAGATGAGCCATTGAAAAGGTGATATGCTGGTACATAACCGGTGTAGCCGCCTCAGTGTTGGAAGCAAGCATGCAAAAGTGCATGCATTGTGTTGTACAGATGCTGGATGTCAATTTGTGGGGTGGAGGTCCTTGCCTGTTACACTTGGTTGGTCGATACAGGTTTTTGAATAACGCTGGAGCTGACGTCCGATAGTGTCTCATATGTGCTCCATTGAAAGATCTGGTATCGAGCTGGCCAAGGTGACTTGTAGACAAACTGTAGAACATGTTGAGTTGCAACATATTTGGCATTCCCATGGAATGCTGTTCATGAATGGCAGCACAATCGGTCGAATCACTAGACTGACGTACAGATTTGCAGTCAGGGTGCGTGGGATTACCACGAGAGTGCTCCTGCTGTCATACGAAATCGCACCTCAGACCATAACTCCAGGTGTAGGTCCCATGTCTGTAGTCGCAGACATGTTGGTTGCAGGCCCTCAACTGCTCTCCTTCTAAGCAACACACGGCTACCACTGTCACCGCCACGCGCGATTAGCCGAGTGGTCTCAGGCGCTACAGTCATGGACTGTGCGGCTGGTCCCGGCGGAGGTTCGAGTCCTCCCTCGGGCATGGGTGTGTGTGTTTATCCTTAGGATAATTTAGGTTAAGTAGTGTGTAGGCTTAGGGACTGATGACCTTCGCAGTTAAGTCCCATAAGATTTCACACACATTTGAACATTTGATTACTGTCACCGAGACAGAACCAACTCGCCACCCTGCCTTCCAATGAGCTATCCCTTGACTACAAAAAATGGTTCAAATGGCTCTGAGCACTATGGGACTTAACTGCTGAGGTCATCAGTCCCCTAGAACTTAGAACTACTCAAACCTAACTAACCTAAGGACATCACACACACCCATGCGCGAGGCAGGATTCGAACCTGCGACCGTAGCTGTCGCGTGGTTCCAGACTAGCGCCTAGAACCGCTCGGCCACCTCGGCCGGCCCTTGACTACACTGAAGTCGCAAAAGACTGTGGTTTGGGGTCAGTGGAATGAATGTTATGGGGCGTCTGGCTCTGAGATGTCCTTGGATTACCCGATTTGTAACAATTCGTCGTGCCATTGTGGTGCCAACTGCTGCTAAAATTGGTGCTGGAGATCCAATACGATGGGCCAGGGTCTTACGCCGAACACGGTGGTCTTCCCTCTCGGTAGTGTCAAATGGCCGTCCGAAGCCCGATCTTCTTGCGACAGTATATTCTTGAGGTCACCGCTGCCAGCAACCATGTGCAGTGGCTACATTCCTGACAAGTCCCTCTGTAATATCGCGGAAGGAACATCCAGCTATCCCGTAGCCCTATTACACTATCTCGTTCAAACTCAATGAGGTGCTGATAATGCCGTCTTTGTCACCTTAAAGCTGTCTTTGTCGTCTTAAAGGCATTCTTGACTAACATCAACTCACCATGTCCAGTCTCAAAAGTAACTAACGCTCACCGTAACGGTGTGTATTTAAACCAAACCTGATTTGCATTCTCATAGTGGCGCTACTAACGCCACTCTTAGACGACTGCCCCGAAATTTGAACAGACATTATCTTTCGGATGTAGATACACGTCTACCAACTTTATGTCGCACTACTCCTCCTTGAACGAAATTATAATTATATGTTAATACCTTCAATTGCTGACGGGCGTTGATACATATGAACGGGGACAGGTGAAAATGTATGCCCCGATCGGGACTCGAACCTGGGATCTCCTGCTTACATGGCAGACGCTCCATCCATCTGAGCCACGAGCCGGCCGCTGTGGACGAACGGTTCTAGGTGCTTCATTCCGGAACCGCGCTGCTGCTACGGTCGCAGGTTCGAATCCTGCCTCGGGCATGGGTGTGTGTGATGTCCCTAGGATAGTTAGGTTTAAGTAGTTCTGAGTCTAGGAGACTGATGGGCCTCAGATGTTAAGTCCCATAGTGCTCAGAGCCATTTTTGAGCCATCTGAGCCACCGAGGGCACAGAGGATAGTGCGACTGCAGGGACTATCTCGCGCACGAATCCCGCGAGACCGACACTCTTGCCTTATATGTCCACACACTGCATTTGTAGTGTCCCTACCCAACACACTCATTACTCGTGGAAGACATTCTTACCAAGTCCCGTAAGAGCTCGGGTAATATGTGTGCATCCGCACAGAAGAGGAAGGTCGTTCCAGTATTGCCATATCCATATAAGTATATACTCCTTCTTGATGTTGCGATTTTTTTCCGTCGGTGTGTATCAAAGCTACTGTGTGATTGCATTTATGAGTTCCAAGCAAAGAAAACAAAGCGTGTCATTTTTAAAGGAGACGAATCATCAGACGTTGTACGCCCCCGTTAGCTGAGTGGTCAGCGTGGTGGAATGCCACGCCAAGGGTCCCGGTTTCGATTCGCGCCTAGAGCAGGATCGACACTTCCAATTTCCATTGGCAAGTACAATGAATATAACCAAGTGTAACGTGTTATAGATAAATAGGCAGAAAAATCCATTACTGTGTGATTATACCACTGTAGAGCAATCACTGGAAGGAATCCCATCACTTAAATATCTGGGAATATGCACACGGAGCTATTAAAATAGAAAGATCAGATAAAGCTAATCGCAGGTAAGGCAGATACCAGACGGAGATTGATCGGAAGAATCCTCAGGAAATGAAGTCCTTTCGCAAGGGATGTAGCTTACAAAACTCTCGTTCGACTAGTTCTTAAATATTGCGCGATACTCCGGGGGAGGACTGATAGAAGAAACGGAGATGATCGAAAGAAGAGCAACACATTTCGTTACAGGTTTATTTAATGAGAGCGAAAATGTCAAGAAGATGTTTATTCAGCACCAGTGGCAGACGCTACAAGAGATGCGTTATGGATCATGGCGTTGTTTACTATAAAATACCGAGAGCATTTGTGCCTGTGTTCAAAAAAATGGTTCAAATGGCTCTTAGCACTATGGGACTCAACTGCTGTGGCCATCAGTCCCCTAGAACTTAGAACTACTTAAACCTAACTAACCTAAGGACATCACACACACCCATGCCCGAGGCAGGATTCGAACCTGCGACCGTAGCAGCAGCGCTGCTCCGGACTGGAGCGCCTAGAACCACACGGCCACCGCAGTCGGCGTGCCTGTGTTCCTTGTGTTGTGTTCGTAGTCCGTAGGTGCTGTAGAGCGCTACAAACTTTAACAAATGAATAAAATATCACATTTATTTACAGAATACATATTTTTTTAACAGTTTATTCTTTGTTCTCTTATTCAAGTACATCCACAACTACATCTATACTCCGGAAGCCACCTTAAGGCGCGGTACACAAAGTACTGTTGCCACTTTTCCCCTCTTCTGTTTTAGTCACGAATGGGTGTGAAACCAAGCTCGCGCTGTTCGTCTACGAGACTCAGAGGGCCATAGACACGGGTTCACAGGTAGATGCCGTGTTTCTTGACTTCCGCAAGGCGTTCGATACAGTTCCCCACAGTCGTTTAATGAACAAAGTAAGAGCATATGGACTATGAGATCAATTGTGTGATTGGATTGGAGAGTTCCTAGATAACAGAACCCAGCATGTCATTCTCAATGGAGAGAACTCTTCCGATGTAGAAGTGACTTCAGGTGTGCCGCAGGGCTTTGTCGTAGGACCGTTGCTACTCACAGTATATATAAATGACATTGTGGATAACATCGGAAGTTCACTGAGGCTTTTTGCGGATGATGCTGTAACAATGGAAAATTGTACTGAAATGCAGGAGGATCTGCAACGAATTGACGCATGGTGCAGGGAATGGCAATTGAATCTCAATGTAGACAAGTGTAATGTGATGCGAATACACAGAAAGAAAGATCCTTTGTCATTTAGCTACAATATAGCAGGTCAGGAACTGGAAGCAGTTAATTCCATAAATTATCTGGGAGTAGGCATAGGGGTGATTTAAAGTGGAGTGACCATATAAATTTAATCGTTGGTAAAGCAGATGCCAGACTGAGATTCATTGGAAGAATCCTAAGGAAATGCAATCCGAAAACGAAGTAGGTTACAGTACGCTTGTTCGCCCACTGCTTGAATACTGCTCAGCAGTGTGGGATCCGTACCAGATAGGGTTGATAGAAGAGATAGAGAAGATCCAACGGAGAGCAGCGCGCTTCGTTACAGGATCATTTAGTAATCGCGAAAGTATTACGGCGTGATAGATAAACTCCAGTGCAAGATAGACGCTCAGTAGCTCGGTAAGGGATATTGTTGAAATTTCGAGAACATACCTTCACCGAGGAGTCAAGCGGTATATTGCTCCCTCTTTCGCATATCTCGCGAAGAGACCATGAGGATAAAAGTCAGAGAGATTAGAGCCTACACAGAGGCATACCGACAATCTTTCTTTCCACGAACAATACGAGACTGGAATAGAAGGGAGAACCGATGGAGGTACTCAAGGTACCCTCCGCCACACATCGTCAGGTGGCTTGCGGGGTATGGATGTAGATGTAGATGGTTCACGAGAACACGAGAAGAACGATTGCCGGTAGGCCTCTGAGGGGTTTCAAATCTCTCTAATTTCATCTTCGTGGCCCTTTCGCAAGATGTATGTAGGAGGAAGTAATACATTTGTTGACTTTTCTAGAAACGTGTTCTCAGAATTTTGTGTTGTGGATTGGCAGGAGAGCCAACCCACTAATGTTAGAGGAAGCCGAAAGGCACGCGTTTTAGCTCACGCAGGCTGGCGTGAGGTCTGGAACAGGACAAGGAAATTAGAACTTAGAAAAACGGACGCAGATGTTGGAATTATTAACTTTAATCCATTAATGTTGAACGTAGCTCTTGTCTGTACATTATTTACAATATCAATAGTAACTGAACATGGCGCCTTGCTAGGTCGTAGCAAATGACGTAGCTGAAGGCTACGCTAACCATCGTCTCGACAAATGAGAGCGTATTTTGTCAGTGAACCATCGCTAGCAAAGTCGGCTGTACAACTGGGGCGAGTGCTAGGAAGTCTCTCTCGACCTGCCGTGTGGCGGCGCTCGGTCTGCAATCTCTGATAGTGGCGACACGCGGGTCCGACGTATACTAACGGACCGCGGCCGATTTAAAGGCTACCACCTAACAAGTGTGGTGTCTGGCGGTGACACCACATTTTGAGGGTAAAACACACCTTGGTGCAGAACGCATCTCTTGCAGTGATTGCCATTGGAGCTGGCTGATCATCTTTGTGACGCTTTAATGCTTAGTAAGTCAACCTGTAACGAAATGTGTTGTTCTTCTTGGGATCTTCTCTACTTCCTCGCCGGCCAGAGTGGCCGAGCGGTTAAAGGCGCTACAGTCTGGAACCGCACGACCGCTACGGTCGCAGGTTCGAATCCTGCCTCGGGCATGGATGTGTGTGATGTCCTTAGGTTAGTTAGGTTTAAGTAGTTCTAAGTTCTAGGGGACTTATGACCACAGCAGTTGAGTCCCATAGTGCTCAGAGCCATTTGAACCATTTTTTTCTACTTCCTCCGTCAATTCCACGAGGTACGGGTCCCATACAGACGGGCAGTATTCAAGTATTTGTTGAAGTATGATTTTGTAAGGTTGCTCCTTTGTTGACCGACTAAAACACATGAGGCGCTTTCACTGAAACTCCGTCTGACATCTGCCTTTCCAGCAACTTGTTTTATTTGATCGTCCCTCTTCAGATATTTTACTGAAATAATTGTTTACAACGGTTGTTCTGCTATCGTGTAATCGTACAATACAGTGTCTCTCTCTCTATGTATACACAATACGTTACATTGGTTTATGATGTGGGTCAATTGTTAATATCCCACAAGTGTCTGTCCTGTGCAGGTCTTCCTCAACATCGACACAGTTTTCTAGGGTTGCGCCTTCTCTGCATACAACAGCGTCACTCATGGAAAGCCTCACGGAACTTCCGACGTTGTGTGCTGTTTCATTTACATACAGTGTGAGTAGTAATGGACTTATGACACTCCCTTGGGATACGCCCATAGTAACATTTACGTCTGAAGGTTTTTCTCTATTGAGAATGACATGCTTTGTGCCCTTTGTTAGAAATTCTTCAGTCCAGTCACACAGCTGGTCTGATCTACATATGTAACTACAAAAATACTCCACAAGCTACCGTACGGTGCGTGCCGGAGTGTACGTATACCACTACATTTCTTTTCCTGTTACACTCGCAAGCAGAGCGAGGGAAAAACAACTGTCTCAATGCCTCTCTACGAACCCTATTTCTTTCTTATTTTATCCTCGTGGTCCGTACACGAAATGTAGTTTGGCAGCAGCATAATTGTTCTGCTCTCAGTTTCAAATGCAGGTTCTCTAAATTATCTCAGCAGTGTTCCTCGAAAGAACGTCGCCTTCCCTCCCGGAATTCCCATTTGAGAACCTGGAGCATCTCTGTAATACTTACGTGTTATTCAAACCTACCGGTAACAAATCTAGCAACTTGCCTCTGAATTGCTCGATGTCTTTCTCTAATTCGAACTGGTGCGGATATAAAACACTCGAGCAGTACTCAGTAATGGATCTCACTAGTGCCCTATTGCGATCTACTTTACAGGTGATCCACAGTTTCCTAAAATTCTCCCAATAAACCAAAGTGGAGCATTCGCTTTCCTCACTACAATCGTTACACGCTCGTTCCATTTCATATGACTTTGCTGTGTTACATTTCAATATTTCATCGATGTGACTGTCACGCAACAAACTGCTAATGTTGTGTTCGAACCTGATGGGTTTGTTTTTCCACTCATCTGGATTAACTTACATTTTTTATACATTTACAGCTAGCTGTCATTAATCAAATCAATTAGAAATTTTGTCTAAATCACCTTGTAAACTCCTACAGTCTCTTAAACACAACACCTTCCCATACACCACAGTATCATCAACTAACAGCTGTAGATTGCTGCTCACCCTGTCTGCCAGATAATTTATCTATACAGAAAATAACAGAGGTCCTATCACCCTTCCGTGGGGTACTCCTGACGATACACTTGTCTCTGACGAACACTCGCTGTCTTGTTGCTTAAGAAGTCTTCGAACCATTCACTTATCTGAGAACTGTACCTTCGTTAACGCTAACACGAGCACCATGTCAAAGGCTTTTCGAAAATTTAGGAATATGGAATCTGCCTGTTGCCTTCATCTGTAGTTTGCAGAATATCATGTGAGAAAAGGGCAAGCTGAGTTTCACATGAGCTATGCTTTCTAAAACTGCGCTAGTTTGTGTATAGACGTTTTTCCATCAGAAGAAAATTTGTTATATTTGAACTGAGACTTAGTTAAAGAACTTTGCAGCAAACCGATGTTAGGGATGTTGGTCTATAATTTTGCAGGTCAGTTCTTTTACTCTTCTTATATAGGGTGATTCAGCTGCCCCTACCTCTGGGTTTTATGCAACCCACAACACCTTCAATTATCACATGGAAGGTTTTCGTATTTCCTCATTCGCTATGTGCAAACTATTAGTCCTATATACAATATTAAGGAAACCTTTTTGTAGAAAATTTAATGTTGTTGAATTGTTACTAGGACATGTTTTCGCTGGAAGTCATGGTTTTCGAGACATTCAAGAAAAACGCGTTTGAAGATCACTTCTGTACTTTATTCTTCAATAATTTGAAAAAATGCGGCCTCTAGCAAAAATTTATATCGGTACAATATTTAACTAAATTAAATTTCCTACAAAAAGATCCTGTTAATTTTTTTCTGTAGGGCTAACAGGTTGCGCGTGTGGTACTTAAAGGCATTGCGGGTTGCATAAATGAAAGTGGTAGGGGCAGCTGAATCACCGGGTATACAAGCGTCATCTGTGCTTTCTCCCAGTCGCTTGGGACTTACCACTAGCGAGAGATTCGCGGAAATGCAAGCTAAGTAAAAGACAAACGGTGCAGAGCAGTCTTTGTGAGACCTAACTGGATTCCATCTGGACCTGGCGACATACACTCCTGGAAATTGAAATAAGAACACCGTGAATTCATTGTCCCAGGAAGGGGAAACTTTATTGACACATTCCTGGGGTCAGATACATCACATGATCACACTGACAGAACCACAGGCACATAGACACAGGCAACAGAGCATGCACAATGTCGGCACTAGTACAGTGTATATCCACCTTTCGCAGCAATGCGGGCTGCTATTCTCCCATGGAGACGATCGTAGAGATGCTGGATGTAGTCCTGTGGAACGGCTTGCCATGCCATTTCCACCTGGCGCCTCAGTTGGACCAGCGTTCGTGCTGGACGTGCAGACCGCGTGAGACGACGCTTCATCCAATCCCAAACATGCTCAATGGGGGACAGATCCGGAGATCTTGCTGGCCAGGGTAGTTGACTTACACCTTCTAGAGCACGTTGGGTGGCACGGGATACATGCGGACGTGCATTGTCCTGTTGGAACAGCAAGTTCCCTTGCCGGTCTAGGAATGGTAGAACGATGGGTTCGATGACGGTTTGGATGTACCGTGCACTATTCAGTGTCCCCTCGACGATCACCAGTGGTGTACGGCCAGTGTAGGAGATCGCTCCCCACACCATGATGCCGGGTGTTGGCCCTGTGTGCCTCGGTCGTATGCAGGCCTGATTGTGGCGCTCACCTGCACGGCGCCAAACACGCATACGACCATCATTGGCACCAAGGCAGAAGCGACTCTCATCGCTGAAGACGACACGTCTCCATTCGTCCCCCCATTCACGCCTGTCGCGACACCACTGGAGGCGGGCTGCACGATGTTGGGGCGTGAGCGGAAGACGGCCTAACGGTGTGCGGGACCGTAGCCCAGCTTCATGGAGACTGTTGCGAATGGTCCTTGCCGATACCCCAGGACCAACAGTGTCCCTAATTTGCTGGGAAGTGGCGGTGCGGTCCCCTACGGCACTGCGTAGGATCCTACGGTCTTGGCGTGCATCCGTGCGTCGCTGCGGTCCGGTCCCAGGTCGACGGGCACGTACACCTTCCGCCGACCACTGGCGACAACATCGATGTACTGTGGAGACCTCACGCCCCACGTGTTGAGCAATTCGGCGGTACGTCCACCCGGCCTCCCGCATGCCCACTATACGCCCTCGCTCAAAGTCCGTCAACTGCACATACGGTTCACGTCCACGCTGTCGCGGCATGCTACCAGTGTTAAAGACTGCGATGGAGCTCCGTATGCCACGGCAAACTGGCTGACACTGACGGCGGCGGTGCACAAATGCTGCGCATCTAGCGCCATTCGACGGCCAACACCGCGGTTCCTGGTGTGTCCGCTGTGCCGTGCGTGTGATCATTGCTTGTACAGCCCTCTCGCAGTGTCCGGAGCAAGTATGGTGGGTCTGACACACCGGTGTCAATGTGTTCTTTTTTCCATTTCCAGGAGTGTATTTGCTTTCAACTCTTTCTGTTGTTTCTCTATATCAGGAATGCGTGCTACGATGTCCTTCATACGGGAGTCCATACGATCATCAAGCGATAGTACGTTTTTACCATTCTCCTCCATGAATGAGTTCTTAAAAGCGAACTTTAAGACTCTGGCTTTACTTTTCCTACCACACCAGACTGGTAAACGAGTGACTGGATAGAAGCCGTACACCCGTTTAGTGATCTTACGTAGGACCATAATTTTCTAGGGTTCTCGGCAGGATCTTTTGCTAAGGTATGACGGTGGTATAATATCACTTACGCTCTTATTTTGTTCATTAGTCGGCAGTGCAGCACTTGCCAGCTGTTACAATACACAATAAATTATTAACTTTTGCAATATTAATAGCGTCGTGCTGTGTTTTCCTACTCTCGTTGCGAACCTTCCGAGATATGGACAGATAGGTGTGCGGCTGGTTACATTTGCATGCACTGAGACGAAAGGATGATGGGATCGTCTGGTCCCGTCCGTTGCGCCACCCTTCGGATGAGAGAGAGCCCTAGAGTGAGTGTAGCTCGCAGTGGCGGCCTGTTTTAAAAGCCTCTTCTTCAGCTGAGATGTGGGTGGCGTGCGGTGGTCCCTTTGTGGTTGACAAAGACAACGTCGATTCCTAGGCTTATCTGATGAAAAGACGGCGAAGGTAAGATGAGAGGGATAAGCGCATACTGTGGTGTCGTACACAATCGACATCACACCAGGCAGTCAAAATCGCGGGGTTGGCAGGTACTCATGTGACTACCCCGCCAATCTGCTGTCAGCTAGGAGACACACCCTCTGCTGCACGCGCCGTCACCGAGCCGACAGAAGTCGCTGCACGGACTCCAGCCCAGTTGAAGAGCGGATTGCTCTCTGTGCATTCGAAGCTTGCCATTTAAACCTAACCTCTCTGTGCTCTCACGTACAACGAACGTGGTTGTGTGAAGGAACTATTGGAATACAACTGGACTTGCTGAACTGAAGTGAACCAGAATTAAGAACAAATTGCGTGTGCGTCTCATTATCTTGCCCTCTGTCTCAGCACCCACCTGTTCCTCGGCATGAACCGCTGGACCGACCCTTACTCACAAAGAGGATTGCCAAAAATAGCTCTTTCCACACACCATTCGCTCCTGAACAAGAGAGGGCAGGGGAGGGAAGTTACACTGATACCCGAAGTACTTAGGTTTATTACAGGAAGTAAAACTATATTTCCTACACAATGCAGCGAGTCGTTCAGTGTCATAGAGTAATTCAGCATCACGTGAAAACAGTATTAAATTTGTGCGAATTAATTTATTTAAGGTAATTTTTGAGTTATAATGAAAGCAATATATAGTTATGTAGTAGGAAATAAATAAATAATGTTTGTCAGGTTTATTATCTTTTGCTCCTGGATATTACAGCTTCATTTCTCTTGGAAATAGTCGTTTTTGTCCTCATCTGTAGGTCTGTTAACTATTTCAGTGTAAGAACTTGCGATTAAACTCTTATACCAGCACATTTCGCGTGTTTCTTTGTAACCTTAACAACAGGTGCGTTGGTCAAAGTAGCTGCTTAGTACAAGTGGTAAGAGTCTTGCTTCTTATGCTGAAGGTTGTGAGCTCGAATCCTGCCGACTTGCTGAATTTTGTGGAAATACGTTTTTGTAGTAATTTATGTCTAAGATTAATGACGAGAAATTAACGTAGTTGTATAGTAACTAGTAGATAATTCCAGGAATAATAAAAGTAAATTCATTCCTTAGAGATTTTGAAGGCATACAATGCGTCTGAAGAAAGAGGCTTGCAATAACGAGCTTTAACGACATTCGAAACTGTATCACCGAGAAAACAGAAAATCGACCACACCACAGCTACAGTTCCAGTTCATGGGCTCAGTGACCTAGTGAATGATTTACAAATTACGGCTGAGATTGAACGTTTAACAAAACTTAATGCACAGAAAGAAGAAGGAGTAAAAACATGTAATCTAGCCTTACGAGGTAAAAATAAAATGCTCTTCGCCATGTTCTTTCGTTAAAGCGGAAAAAAGATCATTTGACTCGAAATGAAAAACTAAATTACACAAAAATGTAAGCAATGTCTTGGCACAATGTTTTACACCGGTGCAGATGCCGTGTATGTTGAACGAAAACAAAAGGGTGAAATGGAATTCAGAGGACGTTGCCCATGCATTGGCTTTAAGAGCGCTTTCGGCAAAAGTGCACGCTTTTCTGCGAAAGCGAAAAATGTCTTTGCCATAAGGGGGAACACTTCAGAAATGGACGAAGGGATTTAAATATAGACCGGGTATTGTCGAAGGTATTTTGTGTTTATTGAAGGCTAACTCATACACTTTCACTGCCCAAGAGAGACTAACAGATCTGACATTTGACGAAACGAATCTTGATGTAGCTTATGCTGCGATTCGTCGGAGGACATGGTAGTCGGTCCACATTCAAATTCAACTTTGCACGACTTGTGCGATATATATAGGCAGTGGAATCAACTAATTTATCCCAGTAGTTTGTTTCACAGCGTCACTAAGGCAGTTAAGGAAACGGGAATATTTGTTATAGCTGTGACATGTGATGAAGGTGGAAAAAATATAGAAGTCTGGAAGGAATTGTCTATGGAAACCCACAAAACATATTCCGTAAATCCAGCGTTCGAAAGTAAGAACGTATGGGTTTTCTTCAATGCCCCAGATCTGTTGAAGTTGTTGAGGAACCATTTCATTGATAAAGGAATTACGCTGGCTAGTGGGTCCAACATAACTAACGCAACTCTATAGTAACTTTTTAAACATCAAAAAAGTGACTTAATGGTAACGCATCACAATTTACTGAAGCGCGCTTAAATGTAACTGGACGAGCAAGGCAGAATGTAAGGATGGAACCACACTAATTTTCACGACGAATAGTTCAGGCTTTGAAGTAAGTTCTTCACGGAGACATTGAAAGTGATTTCACTGAACACTTTAATGGCGTCTATGACGTTCTGTACTCTAGAGAGCCAAAAGAAGAATGTTCACCTCTGCGTAGTGGATATGGAATGAATCTCATAATTCAGGAGAATACTTTAAAGAGATTCCTAGACATTTGTTGAGAAATGCGAGTTAGTAACAGATATTATTTCCTTTCCAAATACATTTTATTACGTCAATCAAATCCCTCTTTGATCTTTTCGAAAGCCTAAAATTGTGAAAGTCAGCTTCACGCTAACTTCCAGGTTAAATCAAGATTGCTTGGAATTTTTTTCTGGGATACGAGGATTAGATATACTTTTTAACAATCCTTCGCCATTTGAACAAAGGAGCAGTGTGCGCCACCTTATATTGATGGGTAACGCAAGTGATATTTCTTTCTCTGGAAACACAACACCTACTCAAGAATTACACCTAGAGTCTTCTCAGTGTGACATCGACTCAGATTCTGCGTCGCTGAGTTTCATTGGCACTGAACTCACTGTAAACGTTGTCGATGGATCGCCAGTTCTAAAAATCCCGGAAGCTGTAATTATCGAATGATATTTACTAACAGATATGGTATCAGTATGCGATGAATTTTAATCTCGGATTTTCTTTCAGATACGGCGAAATACGTTACAGGTGATAGTGCATGTAAGTGCCAAGACACTGATAAATCGTTATGTTTTCCAGCAGGAAAAAGTGAAGTGGGAGATCCTAATGCAGACTGGATATCAACTATATCTCGTGGTGGTCTTTACTCTCCAATGCCAGCATGGACAAAAATGTTGAAGTACGAAGAAGAATGCTTTTCATGGAAATGTAGTGTGCAAACAAAGAACTGCCATAAAGTCTCTGTACTCTATTTTGAAACAAATTTTCTCGAGGTTCAAGACACAATTATTGCTCTTTATGTGAGAACAAGAACATTTATAAGGATTAGATATCTAAACCAAGGAGCAAAACTGGAAACCATGAAGAAATGTGTCACAAAGAGGAAGCAATTATAGATTGCGTCTTCATCTGGTAAACGGCAATAGAAATCTGGAACAATCTACATTAACACTTGCATCTTCATCAAATGAGTGAGTTGTTTTTCATCTTATTTATCATTCATTTAGTCCTAACGTGTGATGCATCTGTCATCCCACTTGATTTTATTTGTCCAAATGCGCATTTTTTTTATTTAATTTGTAATACTACTTGTATGTATTTTGTGTGTGTGTTGCCGGGGAGGTAATATTTGTGTTAGATGATGATGATAATGATGAGAAGGGAGGGGGTGAAACCTATTGCCGGCACATAGCCTACACCTCGGGAATAGCACCGAGGGGGCCAACAAGCATAGCGTCCCCATCCAAAGGACGGATCACCATCAATGCCCTTACTTCGTCAGACACTGAAGAGAGGTTGGTATTTAAACCAGGACATCGGCGCAAAGTCTGGTGATCAGGAACTTTATGCTATCACCTCTCCTCCCCTTGCCGGCGAAATACTAACAGTAGAAATTATTTCCAACACGAGGTCCAACTGTGTGTTGAACCAAACGCCACAGCTTTAGTGGTGTGCCGCATTTTCCATATAATCACCCTGCTGCGCTGATCACTGTGACATCAGGGGCCTCCAGCCAAGAGCAAGCGTTTTTGCCAGAATGGTCTCTCTGGTAGTTGCAGCAACAATAGAGAGTGTGGACGTTTGCGTAAAGTTGTCAGTGCTAACAGACAAGCAACACTGCATGAAATCCGACAGAAACCAATATAGGACGTATGACGAACGTATCCACCAGGAAACAGTGGTGAAATTTGGAGTTAATGGGGTGTGACAGCAGACGACCGATGCAAATGCCTGTGCAAACAGCACGACGTCGCCTTCAGCGCCTCTCCTGCGCTTGTGCCCATATCCGTTGGACTCGAGACGACTGGAAAACCGTGGTCTGGTCAAATGAGTCCCGATTTCAGTTGGTAAGAGCTGATAGTAGGGATCGAGTATGGAGCAGACCCCACAAAGCAATAGACCCAACTTGTCAACAAGGAACTGTGCGCTAGTGGTGGCTCCATAACTGTGTGGGCTGTGTTTACATGGAATAGACTGGGTCCTCTGGTCCATCGCAATCGATCATTGACTGGAAATGGTATTGTTCAGCTACTTGGAGAACATCTGCAGACATTCGTGGACTTCATGTTCCCAAACAACAATGTCATTTTACTGGACCACAATTGTTCGTGATTGGTTTGAAGAACATTCTGGACAATTCGGGAAGAAGGGGATAGGTATTTAACGTCCCGTCGACAAGGAGGTCATTAGAGACGGAGCACGAGCTCGGATTAGGGAAGGGGAGAGAAGGAAAGCGGCCCTTTCGAAGGAACACGCCATTACTTTCCTTAAACGATTTAGGGAAATTACGGAAAACCTCAATCAGGATGGCCGGACGCGGGTTTGAACCGTCGTCCTCCTGAATGCGAGTCCAGTGTGCTAACCACTGGGACAATTCGAGCGAATGATTTGTCACGACATGAATCTCTTCGCACATTTATCCCTGTCAGGCCCTCTGGCTACAACTATGCACATTAACTTTAACTGTGCCTTAGTTGCAACAGAAGTATTTTTTTCCCAGTGGAAACCTCAGGTATACATTCGTGAATATTCAGCCTCTTCATCATGCAAAGGTGTTGCTAGCTGTTGGGCATCACTATGAAAATATCAGCAAGTCACTGTAGCAGTGCACAGCAGCTCGTGACCACCAGAACACACGGATGTGGTTGGTTCGCTATATTTCACTGTATAGTTGAATATTTTTATTGCTATTTTGTATGGTAATTATCGATTGGTCATTTTACTATCTATTACGATAGAGAATATTTAGTAATTATTTATTTTAGTCCATAAAATGAAGCCAAGTGTACAAAGAATATTTTGATAACGGGTGCATACACTACTGGCCATTAAAATTGCTACACCACGATGATGACGTTCTACAGACGCGAAATTTAACCGACGGGAAGAAGATGCTGTGATATGCAAATGATTAGCTTTTCAGAGCATTTACACAACGCTGGCGCCGGTAGCGACGCCTACAACGTGCTGACATGAGGAAAGTTTCCAACCGATTTCTCATACACCAACAGCAGTTGACCGGCGTTGCCTGGTGAAACGTTGTTGTGATGCCTCGTGTAAGGAGGAGAAATGCGTTCCATCAGGTTTCCGACTGATAAAGGTCGCATTGTAGCCTTTCGCGATTGCGGTTTATCGTATCGCGACATTGCTGCTCGCGTTGGTCGAGATCCAATGACTGCTAGCACAATATGGAATCGGTGGGTTCTGGAGGGTAATACGGAACGCCGTGATGGATCCCAACGGCCTCGTATCACTAGCAGTCGAGATGACAGGCGTCTTATTCGAATGGCTGTAACGGATCGTGCAGCCACGTCTCAATCCCTGAGTCAACAGATGGGGAAGTTTGAAAGACAACTTCCATCTGCACGAACAGTTCGACGACGTTTGCAACAGCTCGGAGACCATGGCTGCGGTTACCCTTGACGCTGCATCACAGACAGGAGCGTCTGCGATGGTGTACTCAACGACGAACCTGGGTGCACGAATGGCAAAACGTCATTTTTTCGGATGAATCCAGGTTCTGTTTACAGCATCATGATGGTCGCATCCGCGTTTGGCGACATCGCGGTGAACGCAGATTGGAAGCGTGTATTCGTCATCGCCATACTGGCGTATCACCCAGCGTGACGGTATGGGGTGCCATTGGTTACACGTCTCGGTCACCTCTTGTTCGCATTGACGGCACTTTGAACAGTTGACGTTACATTTCAGATGTGTTACGACCCGTGGCTCTACCCTTCATTCGATCCCTCCGAAACCCTACATTTCAGCATGATAATGCACGACCGCATGTTGCAGGTCCTGTACGGGCCTTTCTGGATACAGAAAATGTTCGCCTGCTGCCCTGGCCAGCACATTCTCCAGATCTGTCACCAACTGAAAACGTCTGGTCAATGGTGGCCGAGCAACTGGGTCGTCACAATATGCCAGTCACTACTCTTGATGAACTGTGGTATAGTGTTGAAGCTGAATCTGCAACTTTACCTGTACACGCCATCCAAGCTCTGTTTGACTCAATGCCCAGGCGTATCAAGGCCGTTATTACGGCCAAAGATGGTTGTTCTGTGTAGTGATTTCTCAGGATCTATGCACCCAAATTGCGTGAAAATGTAATCACATGTCAGTTCTAGTATAATATATTTGTCCAATGAATAGCCGTTTATTATCTGCATTTCTTCTTAGTGTAGCAATTTCAATGGCCAGTAGTGTATTTTTGTATAAATCTTGCAACTAGAATCGTTAAAACGTCACCTAAGAGCTTTACCACATAAACAAAAATTGTCCTTCCTCTAGAAAAACATACAGGTCTGAAATGGATATGGGACATAATCGAGAGCTCAGGTCGTGCACAAAAAACCAGCACCGGCAACATTTTAACAATTGTGGACTACTGTAGAGCCAGCATGGCTCAGTATTTCTGCAGGGGACTTCCAACGTCTTGTTGAGTAGATGCCGCATCGAGATTCTGGACTACACCTTGCAAAAGGAGATTCGATGCGGTATTAAGCAGGTAAGTCACGATTTTTGTCAACTGAGTGTATTTGGCTTGGACTGTATCTCTTTGTGTTTAAGGATTTCCTCTATCCGGTAGCGCAATTAGAGTAACGAAAAGTTGTAATCGAGTAAGTAATAGCGTCGAATAGCTGTCCTCACCTGTCCCCCGGAAAGAAACGGTTGTTTCTTCCGCAGTCGCCTCGCCGTTCCCCGACGCACTGCTCGCGTCAAGCGGACGGCCGAGTGATAAGTAGGATCGATAAGGTGTAGCGCGAGCATTAGTTCTCGTAAGGGGGTGAGAGGGCGGCCGGCGAAGGCGCGCCGCGGAATAAATCACGGATCCTGCGGGGGCGTCGGACAGCGAAGGGGGGGCGGGGGCGTCGGGGCGCGGCCGCGCCGCCGTGAGTGATGTCCCGGCGCGCCGCCTGGGACCGCCACCGGCGCTGACAGATGGCGGTCGCGGCGCGCATTAGCATGGCGCGCGCCCGCGAATAAAAAAGTGCGCTAATGGCGAACCGAAAAACCAGGAAAAGCTTTCGCCGCCGCCTCGCTCCCTGCGCTCCGCTCCTCTCCGTCCCCTGCCCGGCACCGACGCCGACGCCGGCGGCGCTTCTGCCGCAGAAAGCCATTCCGCCGCTGTGGCTAATAACCCGATATCATCGTTAGGTAATACCTGGGCCACGGGGGAAAAAATTGTCGACCCTCCAGTTGCCGTTTTCCCGAGGATTCTTTCACAGAATTGATTAATGGTGATACGACGGGGCTAACTCCAGCACCGCGTCAATGACGACGTCTATACTGGTACCGGGCTCATTCCGGCTTTTTATTCCTTTTTTTTGGACTGTCATTAATACTTATTTTTCCATCTTCCGAGGCCTGACGTGCACGCGTCCATTAAACGAGTGCAGAGACGGAGAGGAAAGACGCAAAAATTAGGTTATTTACAGCGCAGCACGATGCATTACGGTAGATGTCGCCGCGCGGTAATGCAGGCCCTTCTGCGTTACAAAATTAGCCATGTGGAAGGCTGCGCAGAAGGACTCGTTACCGAATAGTTCTGAAGCATATTGCTGAAACCGAATATTGTTGCACAATATATCAGCCTTGACATCAACTTGTGTACGAAGTGTGGCTATGAAATGACGGGACTATTGCTGTAAAGTATTTTATTTCCGAAACATACACATTTCATCATTGTCACTCTCAATATACCCCCCCCCCCCTCCCCCTATATCCCCAAAACGCTTCATGCGGGTTTACGATTGATTTTATCCGTACTGGATGAGGGGTCGTGGTTGTGAATGTCAATGTTAAAAAATATATCGGCTCAACCACTTGTTTATAGTTTAAAACACTAAGATTGACGCGTTTCGGAAGTCAAGATTCCATAATCAGGATAATAAAAAGTGAAAGAACCTGTTAAAACTCGCTAAAATGGAACATGCACCAGGCACAATAAAATTGATAATAAAATTAAAACATCGTGGCTACTTCCCTAGTTGCAGCCGTGTCTTCCAAGGTGCATCTCCACATAGTTGTCAAAATATAAAAAACTCTAAAATGGTGTCGCCTATGATGTTCAACATCTAACCACATGGATCTCTCCTCTATCGTCGTAAACCGCCCATGCGTCTTCTTTGATACCACATACCACGTAGCCAAACACGACACTGCAACGCGAGTGAGCTCACGCGCGAGTAAACGAGGAAGTCACAGAGATGTCTATATTCGCGTTTCAGTGTCGTGTTTGGCTACGTGGTGTGTGGTATCATCGAAGACGTACGGGCGGTTTACGACGATAGAGGAGAGAGCCATGTGGTTAGATGTTGAACATCATAGGCAACACCATTTTGAGTTTTTTATATTTTGACGACTATGTGGAGATGCACCTTGGAAGACACGGCTGCAACCAGGGAAGTAGCCACGATGTTTTACATTGGGTTTACGATTGATGGAAACAATGCCAGAAATCTTCCTCTGTGAGTTACTTGATGGCATGTGCCGATTTTTCTTTCACTGCTTCAACGGACTCAAATCTTATTCCTTTTAATGCGGATTTGACCCCGGGGTCAACGGCGGTAAGGAGAGGTGGATTATAGAGCGGTGCAGTTGGTGTCGTCATAGGAAAGCTGAGCAGGAGCAGAAATGATGAGCGAACAGGCAGATACAGTAAAAAAAAAGTTTTACTTAACTGGTAGCTGTCTCTAAGCGCACGAAGACTCATTACACGTAACGCAGCAAGAAATAGTCTAGCTAATACAGTAGCAACAAGTATGAGGCTCTCGAACTAAAGCATGAACAATGGTGTCTGAGCCGCAACTAGGTGGTATCTATGTAGCGTCAAGCAGTGCAGTGAAGTGACTACGTGCGCGAGTGGACTGTGTAGCCGCCGCAGTCCAGATCCACTGCAGGCGATGTTCAAAGGGCAGGCACCATTTTGTCCGCTGGATCCAGTACGACCACTATCGGCGTCTGTCGGAGACTTGCAATCCTGTTGCTAACTTTTAGACACCCATAAGATAGTATCGACACACGATTTCACAGAACAGATAAAAGTCGCGTGGGCAGTCTACCACTGGGACGCTGTTCTTCGCTAGAAACCTCTTAACAGACAAAGCGGTATGAACTGGTGCGTTGTTTGATGCAGAATCTATGAATCGTTCTTCCACACTTCGGGGCGTTTTGTTCCTATTTTCTCACGGAGTTGAGCAAGGAACTCGAGGTGGTAAAGTTGATTAGTAGTTTCACCTTCAGGAACCATGTGAAGATACAAGATGTGTTCCATAAGTAATGCGACCAAATTCGTAAAAAATCATTTATTGAACATATTCGTACAAATAACCAAAAATTTTCAAAATAGCACCCTCTTGCGTCGATACACTTCTGGAGGCGATGTTTCCATGTCTGGAAGGCATCCTGGATTGCCTTTTCCGGAATGTCGTTTAGAGCTGATGTAACATGCGTCTGGATGCTTTCAATCGTGTCCCAATGTTTTCCTTTCATGACTCCTTTTAACTGAGGAAACAAACAAAAGTCAGCGGGAGCCAGGTCAGGACTGTACGGAGGCTGGGGAACCAATGGGCTCTTGGTCCTGGCCAGGAAGTCGTTGACAATTAAGGCACCGTGACTCGGCGCGTTGTCGTGGTGAACTTTCCACTTGTCCTCGATGTCACTTCAGCAGTGTGAGACCCTCCTTTTCAGTCTTCCAAGTAGAAAGCTGAGTTCACTGTAGTCCCGGTAGGTAAGAATTCGTGGTGGGCAATGCCTCTGACGTCAAAGAAGACAATGAGCATGGTTTTGATCCTGGACTTGCTCATGCGTGCCTTCTTGGTAGCCGGCCGGGGTGGCCAAGCGGCTCTAGGCGCTACAGTTTGGAACTGCGCGACCGCTACGGTCGCAGGTTCGAATCCTGCCTCGGGCATGGATGTGTGTGATGTCTTTAGGTTAGTTAGGTTTAAGTAGTTCTAAGTTCTATGGGACTGATGACATCAGAAGTTAAGTCCCATAGTGCTCAGAGCCATTTGAACCAACCTTCTTGGGACAGGGCGACAATGGGGTGTGCCACTCTGAACTCTGCCTTTTTGTCTCATGCTCTTACTGAAAAATCCACGACTCATCACCAGTGATAACTGAGTTTAAGAAATGAGGGTCATTTTGACAGATTTCCAACATTTCTCGGCACCGAAGCATTCCCATGTGCTTGTGTTCGTCGATCAACACTTCTGGGACGAGTTTGGCACACACCTTTCTCGTGTTCAAATCTTAGGTCACAATGCGGAAAACGGTTGTTTTTGACATGTTTAGAGTTTGTGCTATCAATTAAAGGCTCAGCCGTCCGTCAGAGTTCAAACAATCGCGCACACGCGTCACATTTTCGTCGACTCGTGCGGTTGATGGCCGTCCACTGCGAGGTTCGTCGTTGATCTCCTCTTGGCCCTCCATGAACGACTTGTGCCATCGGAAAACTTGTGATTTCGACAAGCAATCAGTCCCAAAGGCATGCTGAAGTAATGGAAACGTTTCGGTAGCGGACTTACCAAGTTCAACGGAAAATTTGATAGCGTACCGTTGCTCTACAGATTGATCCATTGTGCCGTGTTACATAAACTCAAAACGGAGTTGACGTAAACGCACGTCCTGACTCTCCGGCTGCTCGCAGTGCTGAGTGAGGAAAAGAGCGTTTTGAAGCTGACACCCCCCTCCACGTAGCCCAGCCGGTTAAAACATGCTGTGGTGTACCGTTGCGTCAGAAAAAAATTGGTCGCACACTTTGTATACAATTTCACGAATATCGAGAAAAAAAACCATCAGTTCGAATCTTGATTTGCTCATTTGAACTTTTTCTCGCTACCAGTGAAGTTGGATCCTTACAATGAATGGACTGGCGCTTAGTTGCTGCGTCATAAATGGAAAACCAAGATTTGGCACATTCTATCACTCTTTCCAAGAAGTTAGGATCATTTTCAGTGGTATTCGGAGTGTCAGTACAAACATTTTTGATCGTGAGAATTTTCGACACCAGCTTTCCACACATTTTTCTCACGTGAAATCGGTGACAAAAAATTTACTTCACGCATTCTTTGTCAATTCCTACAGTTTCAATAATCGATGTAATACTCAACCGGCTGTCAGATCCAATCAGATTATCTGTTTTCTCATTATTTAATCCGTTTTTGATGTCACCTTAAACGTCTTGTCGGCCAACTGGGAAACACTTGAACCACTAAGAACTCTCGTTCATGATTAACAGTCTTTGTCACGCTCGTCTGTCAATAAAAGTCAGGTTTCAGTAGCAGTTTGTCCAAGTGTGAAACTTCACGACAATTCACAGCTTTATTATTACACTAACCAGTTTTCGGGCGAAACAAAATAACAACTCTCACCCAAACGAAGACCACGATCACAATGATTTGTCTACCGACACCAGAGATGCCACATTCGACTGAGAAGGTTTCAGGCTTCACAGCTATTGGTCGTTCATATTTGGTGCTTGCGTACACACTCTGTGACAGCATCAGTACCGTTATTTTACAGCAACACTTCGTATGTATGCAATTTTCACCTTTATGGAGTGAGGGTGGGAATGCATCGGTTTGCCAAAAATCGAGTTTTCTAAACTTTTTCCCTTAATTTCGAGCTTTACATTATGCTGTGTATAAATTTTATCCTGATAACAGCATTGGAAATGCCTTAAAAAATTAAAATGTTTAGCTCTGCAACTGGCAGTTGTGAAGATGTTCTTCAGATCCGAGGAGCAGTATGGTGGCCTAGGTGATGGCGACTCTTCTTCTTTCGCAGCTTTAGTAGATAAAAAGTCATACAGTACTCAATCACAGAAGTTACACTGGGCTGGCAGCACCCACAACAAACTTGCTAAAAGAATCTCTACGATGAATAGCGTTTTTTACACCTAAGGAAAAGGGAAGCAGTGGTTGGGAAGAGAGTGAGACAGGGTTATAGCCTATCCCCGATGTTATTCAATCTGTATATTGAGCAAGCAATAAAGGGAACAAAAGAAAAGTTCGGAGTAGGTATTAAAATCCATGGAGAAGAAATAAAAACGTTGAGGTTCGCCGATGACATTGTAATTCTGTCAGAGACAGCAAAGGACTTGGAAGAGCAGCTGAATGGAATAGACAGTGTCTTGAAAGGAAGGTATAAGATGAACATCAACAAAAGCAAAACGAGGATAATGTAATGTATTCGAATTAATTCGGGTGATGCTGAGGGAATTAGATTCGGAAATGAGACACTTAAAGTAGTAAAGGAGTTCTGCTCTTTGGGGAGCAAAATAACTGATGATGGTCGAAGTAGAGAGGATATAAAATGTAGAATGGCAATGGCAAGGAATGCATTTCTGAAGAAGAAAAGTTTGTTAACATCGAGTATAGATATAAATGTCAGGAAGTCGTTTCTGAAAGTATTTGTATGGAGTGTAGCCATGTATGGAAGTGAAACGTGGACGATAAATAGTTTAGACAAGAAGAGAATAGGAGCTTTCGAAATGTGGTGCTACAGAAGAATGCTGAAGATTCGATGGGTAGATCACATAACTAATGAGGAGGTATTGAATAGAATTGGGGAGAAGAGGAGCTTGTGGCACAACTTGACTAGAAGAAGGGATCGGTTGGTAGGACATGTTCTGAGACATCGAGGGATCACGAATTTAGTATTGGAGGGCAGCGTGGAGGGTAAAAATCGTAGAGGGAGACCAAGAGATGAATACACTAAGCAGATTCAGAAGGATGTAGGCTGCAGTAGGTACTGGGAGATGAAGAAGCTTGCACAGGATAGAGTAGCATGGAGAACTGCATCAAACCAGTCTCAGGACTGAAGACCACAACAACAACAACAACACTTAAGGAAGCTGTTTCTCTTTAGATATTCTATAGGAAAGGTGTTAGAAAGAAACACAACCAACTTAGAAGCAGTGGAGTGTGCTCTTTAGGAAATTTATTTTCAAAATAAAACAAACATCTGTGCCGTATAAGAGATAGGTGTAAACACAATAAGTCCGAGCTAAGCAGAAATGGCTACAGGACAAATTTGAAGAAATTGAAAACTCAAAAGAATATTCGATGAAATTAAAATCAAAGGCGTCAACATCAAGAGGTGCAGGAGGATTTCCACTGTTAAAAGTGGAGGAGAGAGCACATACGTGCAAAGAGTACAGTAAAGAATTCTGTGAGGGAAGTACGTCTGCAGATGTGATAGAAGAATGAAATGGGTGTCGATCTTTAAGAGATAGGGGATCCAGTATTACGGTCAGACTACGATACGCTTTAGGAGACTTGCAAACAAGGAAGGCATAATATTCCTTCGAATTTCTAAAATCAGAGGTAAACCAAACGACTATTCAAGCTTGTTTATAGAACCTATAGGGCTAGAGACAGAACTGGAGACATATCATCAAACATTCGAAAAATATCAGACACACAGTTCTGAAGATACCAAGGGCAGACAAGTGCGAGAACTATCGCACAATCAGTTTAACAGCTCATACATAAAACTTGCTGACAATTACCCTAGAGACGAATGGAAAAGAAAGTTGAGCATCTCTTACCTGACAATGAGTTGGGCTTTAGGAAAGGTAAAGATACGGAAGCGGCCATTGACGTTGCACATTGTAATGGCAGCAAGACTAAAGAAAATTCAAAATACCTTTGAAAGGTACTTGTTGATTTATAGTGGTATATATCACTGGAGATGTATGGGGGTTATACTTGACATAACTTATTGAATAGCTAACTGCTCACCTCCCTGGCCTATATGAGTATATAGTGCCTTCCTTCATCAGACATCTCAAACTTTTCTGTTCTAATTTCGAATCGTTTATCAATCAAAAATGCAATGGCCATACCGGGTTTGAGCCACAGAAAAGTGAACCATTTAAGCCTAGAATTTAAGAGAGAAATCTCAATCTAACCTTACTCAAGGAAATACTAGCTAAGTACACCGTTAGGATGATGTTTACTAGATATTTGCATGCTGTTGGTACCTTTCACATTTGTACTATGGATTGCGGGTACAAAGAACGGGGGAAACCGGTAAATCGTAAAGAAGCATTACAAACTAAGACATTTATTAACATTCTCTTGACCAATTGACATGACATTTGACAATAAAAGAATGGAAACCTACTTCATTTATGGAGAATACTAAGTATTCTAGGACACTCAGTATAATGTCGTTTATTGAAACTCTCTTCTCGAACAATCACTATATACACACAAAAACAAATTACTTGTAGACGACCATTCATCAAGAGCATCAGTGAGGTCCGTTGGAGCTGGTCCTAGCTCGGCGAGGAACTGGCTGTACTGCTGCTGCGCTGGCCTTATAAAGCCGGCGGAGGCCAGCGGAGTACTCCAACTTTCCCTGTATCTGTGAGTTAACCTCTGCAGGAAAAGGTTCGCATTAGTCTCTAGCAAGTTCTGTTTGTTTTGAAGAATTGTTTTCCTCTTGGTTGCGCCTGTAAGTGCTTGTGTATGTTATATGGTACACAGGGGTGTCTTGAGTGTAGTCTGCCTGGTAGGGGCCATCTGTGGCAGACGTAACAGTCTAATTGTCGCAACTCAGTGAAAACTAATTGAGAGAAAGATCAGCATGGGGTGTACTCTGTGCGCTGAAGAAATGGGTACTACATTGGAGGGGATGTTAATCATGCAAGCACTAGACATGCTCCGTTAAAGGGAACTATGGGAAACAAAGGCGAACACTGATATATTAACAAAGAAAACGAAACAAACTGAGGGAGGTAAATTAGAGCTCTGATAATTAAATATTCGGTTGTTAATAACAGGATGGATTATTTCGGAACCAAATCCTACTGGGAGAACAAACCAACACTCACACGGGCGGAAACTCTACCGAGAAATCTGAAGAGTCCTTGAAAATTTCGCGGGTATGTCCGTTTCTACATCAGCGCACACAGACCGAGTCGTGTAGGTTGCACAGGAATGTGCTGTCGGGCACTTCAAATGGTTTTTTAGCGTATCCATACCGCTATTGTGCCACAAAAGCTAACGGAACCTACCTGTGCTCCCTCACCAAGGTAGAGCAGAAATCCGTCCTAAAATTCAGCTAAACTTACATTCTCATGCACTACAGTGAACCAGTACATGACTGGAATTAGCTGATCAGAAAAGAACCCTTAAAAAATTAAAATGAAACGTATACTGCGTGGGCACTTTCTTTGGGCATCGGTATTACTCCATAGAATTGAAAACAAGAAAAAACATAATATGATAACAAGTTAAATTAACCGACCGTAGAATCAATGAAAAAGGTACGAAATCAATGTAAGTCTTACACCTTGATGGGTTTTGTCGAGACAGAAAAAGTGTTTGACAAAGCAAAATGGTGAAAGATGTAGACCATAGGGAACGACAGGTACCGGTAGTATACAATATACATAAAAACTAAGAAAGAATAATAAGAATGAAAGTTCAAGAGTGAAGTGCTCGAATTAAAAAGGGCCTAGGATAGATGCGGCTTTCATCTCTTACTGCTCAGTCTGTACTTAGAAGAAGCAATGATAAAAAAGATAGGTCCAATAGTGAAATTAAAGTTCTGGTTGAAAGGACAACTAGGGTAAGATTTACTGATTACATTGCTATCCTCTGTGAAAGCGGAGGACGCATGCAAAAGTTCAGATGTATATGGTAAACAAATTTAAAAAAAAAGGATTATTATATTTTTTGAAAAATCAATTACATTTTCAATAACTTTCCCCCTGAAACGTCCGAAGTAGAGTAGTATAGGGCTTTTAAAAAGATTCGGCCCATTTCACAAGACTGTATCTCCGACTTGAATGAAGATAGAGACTTGACACTCAGTCCTAATTTACGCGTACGACCACTAAATTTTTATTTTCAAATGAACCATTCGATTTTTCAAGGGTATGTCATTACAGGCATGTACATACCACCTTGCAGTACGTTTCACATTTACATCTAGGATCAAACTTTTCATTTACTTTTTGTAAATATTCATTGCACCCTTCGCTATGCGCATGACAAACATTCGGATGAGACAATACAATTCCGTCTTCATTGGAGCAGCACGTGTGTTAGGTTGCCCGGAGCAATTAGTCCTTCAATAACACTAATACGATAGTCAAACTCCTGCGATCCCTCCCTCTCCCCTCCCATCTCCCTACCCCCACCTTCAGAATTTCGCATTTTGGCTGGAAATTCAAAAAAATGGCGGGAATTTCAAAAATGGCAGGAATTTCTATGCCCCATGGCTGTGCTGATGTCATAACCCCCGACCTACCTTACACCTGGGCATTGACGGGAAATTCAAAATGGCGGGTGCACTTTCTAGGACTCGAGCCCCAGTCCTTCTGTGAGGAAAGAGCCTAAGAGCCTAAGTGCTCCCCCCTACCCCCCCCCCCCCCTCCCAATTACACAGGAAATGGTCAGTCTCTGTCCACCTGCAGGAGAGGAAGGTTAGGTTAGTGTAATTGTGTTCCGGCGTAACTACAGGCACCGGCACGAAGATGAAGTACGTTACAGCAGAGAGGGCTGTGAGACAACGTCAGCTGACTAGGACGACACTAAGATAGGAGCGGCATCTACACGAAGAGAATACAAGGTGAAAAGTGTTTAAATCGACAAACTCTGGGAGGTTGTAGGGGACATTAAAACAAATATTTTTTCCTAATGTCAATTTTTCCTGTGAGGAGTATTTAGACCGGTAGAGGAAGATTTCTCTGGCGGAAAATTAATTAAACCAACGAACACTTTTCCACTTTTTATGATCGAGAGACAACACATGAACACAACCCAATTTCAATTACAGTAGATTTTCAAAAATGCCTCCATTGACACGTAAACAGAGGTTACAACGTCGGATCATGTTCTGCCTGACACGGGCACAAACCCCAGGAGTATCCTGAATTGTTCCTGCCGCTGCTACTATCCGGGCCATCAGATTCTCTTCTGATGCAACAGGACCTGCGTAAACAAGGTTGTGCATCTCTCCCCACACAAAAAGTCCAGACGGGACATATATGGGGATCGAGCAGGCCATGGTAGAGGACCACCTCTGCCAATCCACGTTTCTGGGAACCGTCGGTCCAGGAATCGACGCACACGACGGCTGGAATGTGCCGGCGCCCCGTCATGTTCGAACCACATGCATTGTCTTGTAGGGAGTGGGACGTCTTCCAGCAATTCTGGCAATACTCTGGCGAGAAAATTGTAATGCTCTGGCGAGAAAATTGTAATAGTGCCTGCCATTTAATGGCCTACGTAGCAGATACGGTCCAATTAAACAGTCCCCAACAACACCGACCCACACATTAACGGAGACCCGCACTTCATGAGCGCTAGTGACTGTAGAATGTGGGTTATCCTCAGTCCAAAAATGCGAATTGTGCATGCTGAAGACAACACAGAGGATGGAAATGCAGGATGCATTTCACACTGTTCCAGGTACCACTGCGAAAACTGTGCTCTGAGTGGGTAATCAACTGGTTCCAGGTTGTGGACACGCTGTAAGTGAAATGGACGTGACAATTGCTCTCGAAGTACTGTTCTTACATTCGTCTGATTCGTCCCCATGTTACGTGCAATTACACGAGCGCTGATTGAAGGATCCCGCTCCACATGCTGCAAGACAGCTTCCTCGAATTGCAGTTTTCTTACCGTGCGACGGCGTCCCTGTCCAGGTAATTTGCTAAATGACCCGGTCTCATGCAGACGTTGCTACACAGCAGCAAAGGTCGTATGATGCGGGATATGGCGATTAGGATATTGTTGTTGATAAACCCGCCGTGCAGCTCGTCCGTTGTGGTGCGCTACGTAGTACGCACCAACCATATCAGTGTATCGCTCCATTAGTAAACAGAGATAATGCACTACTACACTGGTAGACAGCAGTTGCCTACAACTGAAGAACGTAATACGGTCTCCAACGGTTTAAATACTCTTCATAGGAAAAAATGACATTAGGGAAAAATATTTGTTTTGATGTCCCCTACAACCTCCCAGAGTTTGTCGGTTTAAATACTTTTCTCCCTGTATAAGCGCCGCGCCGCCTAGCCGCGGCCGCAGTGGAAGACGAGCCGTCGTAGTAACGTTACAGCAGTGACTTATTAACTTAGTTGTTTTCCTTGCATTGAAATTGTATATACCGAAGGACATTGATCATTTGCACGTCGCCATTTGCTTGTGACCCACCTTTCTCAGTACGCAAAGTTAAATATTGTCATTTTAACTTACTCTAATAAACCCCATTAATTGCAAAAATTTTCTTTGCTTTTGTACTTATTTTTCTTGCTTACTTTGTTTGTTTCTTGCATAATCTCTTCCAACACGCCCATCCCACGACCTGCTCGGGCGCCATAGCTGCCAGCGTTAGATGCAACACAGTTAATGCACATGTTTCAGTTTCAGAGCCAACAAACATCCTCGCTGCTAAACACGGGACAGCAGCTCCTGGCGAACCAAACTACTAATGCAGCACAAGCAACGCGTACAACAGCTCCAAGTGCTATATCACCTTTTTGCCAATTTCATGAACAAGAAGACTAACGGCTCAAGTTTTTGCAACAGTTTGAAGCCCACGTACTTGCTCACAACGTACCAGGCACTGTGAAACTTCCATCTTTCTTGTCCATGTTAGGGGGTGCACTGTTTAGGCTCATACAAAAATTGTTCCCCAACGCCACTCCAAATGAACTTCCGTATGATCAGGTTTTAGATTCGCTAACTACCTATTATCATCACCAAGTGAATGTGGTAGCAGCTAGGTATCAGTTTTCTAATTGTAAAAAACGTACAACGAACTTATCGCGAGTGGATAACAGATTTCCAGGGTACGACGAGGAAATGCAAATTCAAATGTGCTTGTGGTGCATTATATTCAAATGTCATGTTGCACGATGCAATCATGTACAATGTAACTGATGTCAAACTCAGAACAGTTTTGAAACAGTCTGACCCATCATTTCAGCAAGTAGTGCAAATACTAGATCAGTACGATTCGGGTGCCCTGTCAGCCGATAAATTTGAGCAGCCAGCAATTTATCGGGTTGAGTCCCTTGTTTGTGACTTGCCCATTCGGCAGTGGCGGCTTGTACTCGCCACGTCGCGTAAACAACTCTCCACATCTCGTAAGCAGCTCGCTAAACAGCCAGCTACACAGGCGAACAGAATTAAGTCATGCCCTCAGTGTTATTCACGTCACAAACGCCAAGACTACTCCTCCTAACAAGCACAGTGTTACGCTTGCGGCAAGGAAGGACATGTACAGTCTGTATGTTTGCGCCGGGCTCGGTCGCCGAGCGGTTCTAGGCGCTTCAGTCCGGAACCGCGCTGCTGCTACGGTCGCAGCTTCGAATCCTGCCTCGGGCATGGATGTGTGTGATGTCCTTAGGTTAGTTAGGTTCAAGTAGTTCTAAGTCTACGGGACTGATGACCTCAGATGTTAAGTCCCATAGTGCTTCGAGCCATTTGAATTTTTGTATTTTTGCAATGGAACAGACATAAGAATTCGGCCCACTCAAAAATATCCCCATAGGCCCATGTCGTTAATGCAGTATATTCAAAGTCTGCGAAAGGTGTTGGCAAAATTAGCAAGCGAGCAATTTCTTCAGTGCTAAGCCAGTCAAACAATTTTTTTGTTCATTTGCTTCTTTGTGGGAATCGTGTGAAATTTCAGTTGTACACGGGTGCCTCCGTTATCTTGCTCAATCGTCACATGTATGAAATGTTAGGCTCCTTATGCTTGTCTAAAACTAGCACGCACCTAATGGCTTATAATGGACAAGACATTCCGGTTCTTGGAAAATGTACTTTGTCTGCCACGTGTCGCTTGCATACATGAACAGATATTTGTACAGTGCTGCAATTACGCAATTGTGAGAACATGTTTGGTCTTGACTCATTTGATTTGTTTGGCTTTCACATTCAGGACAATGTGTATAAGTGTCTGCATTCCATGCAAAGGACGGTGTAGCTAACTTGCTGAAAGATTTCCCGCAACTCTTCTCTGAAGGTTTAGGCAAGGCTAACAATTTTGTTGCACATGTTACTCTGAAAGGCAATGCTCAGCCGAAATTTTGCTGGGCCAGAACCGTTCCCATTGCAGTAGGAGACAAAGTCGCTGCTGAACTTAAAGAATTGCAAGATAGCGGAGCTATTGCTCCCCTGCAGGCTAGTCAATGGGGAAGTCCACTGGTTTTGCTCCCCAAACCTTCAGGTTGCATTCTCAAACTGTGATTGATACTTACCTCTTACCACGCCCAGAGGATCTCATGGGCAGATTAGGCGCTGGTCGCTACTTTTCCAAAATTGATTTGCGTGACGCTTATCTTCAAATACCGCTCGATGACGGATCTCTAAAAGTGTGTGGTGAATACTCATTTGGCCTTGTTTAAGTATTTGTGTTTGCCTTTTGGCAGTGCTTCCACACTCGCCATTTTCCAAGTGTGTTTGGAACAGATGACTGTTCAAGTGCCAAACTGTTCAAACTGTTTGGACGATGTTGTCGTAGCAGGTCGTACACCTGAAGATCATTTTGCAAATTTGCGTGCTTTCTTTCGTGTGTTATTTGATGCAGGACTAAAGTGTAGACTGGACAAGTGTGATTTTCTAAAACCTGAGGTGCAGTATCGCCATACAGAAAGGTGTGATTCTTATTCAAAATGACAGTGGGCAGTCACGTGTGTTGATCCGCAAGGCTTTGCAAAGCGAAGTGTTGCAGTTACAGTGAAGGTGTACACCCTCTACAGTTGCATTTGTTAGCCATATGAGATTTGCCAGTTCCTCGCAATGTCACAGAATTGCGTCGCAGAAATGTCGTCTTTGTTTGTTTGGACAGATGAGTGCCAAGTAGCTTTTCAAAAACTAAGATGCATTGTTCAATGATCGAAGCTTAGTACGCTGTGATCCTGACAAACCAGTTGTGTTGCAAGCTGACACTTCCTCTTACGGAATCGGCGCAGTGCTTTCGTACAGCATTAGTGATAAAGACAGGCTTATCGCTTTCGGTCAGAAGTGTTGTCCGAAACTCAGTGTAACTATTCGCAAATAGAGAAATAGGCTTTGGCTATTGAGCATGTCACCACTATTTGTATGGCAGAAAATTTTACTTAGTAATGGGTCACAAGCCATTGCAGCCCTTGTTTCATACGACGAAACCCGTTCCTATACGAACTACCCAAAAATTGCAAAGATGTGTATTGTTGTTGGATCAATACCAGTACGAGATTGTGTATCGTCCGACAGCACCTTCATGTCTTCTAATTGGCTCTGATACCGACTTTGACGCTTCTGCTGCATCTTGTTGTCATATCGTTGCTCAGGATTCTGAATTGCTTCTATCTTATCCACTGAACTATAGTAAAATTGTAAAGGCCACAGAAGCTGATTCAGATTTGAATATTTTGATAACATACATTCGCACATCTTGGCCTCGTTCATTGCACACCATAAATAACACTGTCGTGCGCCGATACTTTGTACGTCGGCATAGCCTTACCATACAGAAAGGTGTGATTCTCGATCAGAATGACAGTGGACAGTCACGTGTATTGATCCCTAAAGCTTTGCAAAACGAAGTGTTGCAGTTACTTCACCAAGGACACAGGGGGATTCTTCGTGCGAAACAGTTAGCGCGTCGATACTGTACTTGGCAGCGGATACACCGATACCTTCGCAGTGAGGAAGAGCTCGGTCACTTTGTAGGACATCAGAATAATGTAGAAGGAAGTAGTTTTATCTTCTTGAAGTTTGACACTGTAATGATTGGGGTAGAAAAGTGGAAGGGTGGTTGTATGTCAGATATAATTAATATATCTCCTGCATTAGAGTAGTAAGTGCGTTACATTCCGCAAGACATACTTCAGAAACCATATAGCTTTAACATCACAGCGTTTTTAAGTACGGAATCGTGTAGTCTTAGGAATGTGTGTTTATATTTTACAATCATCCCTTCTTGCCATTACCCTCTTGGTACTGACTCCGCACACTGGAATAATACTCCAGAACTGACTTCACAGCTGATTGACATAAAACGTTTCAATCTCCATCCCTCTGGAGCCCCATTATGCATACACCACACATTTCTTCTTAGTCGTCCGTTCATCACCACAGCACTCTCATAACTACTATACAACGATGTGGGGTGCTAACCTCCTTGACGTGCATCCATCTGGAGAGATCTTGTGCACTTGAATGGATGCTTTGAGTGAGACTGGTGCAGAACAGTCTTCGCTGAATATTAGTTATGGACTCAACTCATTCTGTTTCTTCACGAGACGTAGAATGTATCGGGTCTAGTACCCTCCTACTTCCGGTCAGTTGCAAATTATGTTGGCAACAGCCTTGCAGGGATGGTTGGTCAAGGACAATGCAGGAATATCTTTCAATTTCTGACTTTATCCTATGAATGCGAGAGTGCTCTGTGACTGTGTGTAACCAAACTCCATCGGTATAGGATGCTGTCTGGTACACTTTTGTGTATATTACCTAATGGACGTACAGCTCAATTATCTATCTAAATTTGCAGTCTAGTATACTGTACTCGCAAAGAAGTGGAGGGGTGGTTTAGCGATGTTACAGAAATGGGGAAGCGTTCTTACGTGTCATTGTGTCATTGGCTGGTGTGCAAATTACGGAAAACTGGTAAAATTGCTAAAATTGGTGGAGTGTTAACTGTGTTGCTTATTACACTACATCGTCCCGTATCGATGGTGTCTCTTCCATCACATGCGTCCAGCGGCGTACTATTGATTGGCACATAATGATTGACTAACACCACTTGTTTGAGATGGAGAGAGCCTTGGTGGAACACGGACATCTGCTACTTGTCACTATGAAACATGAGATTAAATTTCGGGGTCATCACCTTCAAACAGCTGTTTGGAGACGTTTCTCAATGCTGGAGACTAGTTCTATTTCCATATGCTGCGATACCCGCCACATTGTTTTACCAATAAGATAATAGTATCTCTCTTTATTTCTCCTGCCCCGTACATATTGTGAGCAGCACCTTCTGGGGATGGTCAACACTGGAACAGTGGTCACATACGTCTGTGTAATATGAGAGGGCAGTGCTCTTGGCCTCTTCTGGACGGAGCAGCTGGATATCTGTTACCTGTTACTGTGACACAAGAATCATCTACTGCGAATGATATCCTGCTGGATATGGTCTTCTTTCCTGTTTAGGTGACGAAACTTTACACATGCACATAGGTCCGTGAAAATGAGTTATAGTTGATGACAGTACGCTGACGGTTTATGTTTTTCGGTATATCTGAGGACAGATGAGGTAAAATAGTGTGGGTTGATGTTAGGAGGTTCTATTACCAGGGATGGGTATGACAGGGTAAAGTTTGCATGCAGGTAGTTCGTAGTGTTTTTTACCTGCGCTGGATGTTACAGAATAACGAAGAGGAATGCTCTTGAACATAATAAATGACTGTGTAGATGCTCTTCTGTAACGGTATTCCATACGTCTGAAATGAATGTAATCCCCTCGTGCATGACCCTTTGTATTTTGAATACGAAGAATGCTCTCAAACCATACCACTTTTGCTTATAAAACTAATAGAAGTCGACTGTATCTATTCCCGTGGACTCATGACCGTTTTTATTGTTATTGCCACATTTGTGCGTTTCAAAATATGAGTCACCACAAGTCCTTTGTCATTTCAAACTTCATAACCTCTAATTACAAAGCAACCACCGCTTGAATTATATCTCACTGATGCACCTAGAAATGAGAGTGTTTTTCCTGATATATGGGTAGACTACATGAAACAGGCTGTTTTGTAATGATAATGGTCTGCTGGGTGTTGTCTTCTTCTTGCAGTATGTGTGATATAAACTTTACACACAGGTCGATAGAGGCACTTATGGAGCAAATATATCAGATTTCAGCAAGTTTGACATTACAGTTCGCTACAGGGAACTCCCGCTGCAATTGCTGTACGCCCTAATCGACAAACAGCCTGTAGTTCTGGTGGCCAGAACTCAAATGGTGCTCTCTTTATTTCTAGACAACTTCATCCTATTGCATGGCTCCCGAGAGGTCACCTTGGTGTACCTGCTGAGTGACTTATAAACTGACTCACAGTGAGAAGGGATAAGGCAGCAAACTACCACTGAAGTGTAGGAAGGCCAATACACGCTACCACAACTGATGGAAAATGCTTCAGTATAATCACACATCGAAATTGTAGTGAGAAAAAAGAAAGAAACCAGCTCTCATAATGAGTCTGGGAATTGAAATAACACAACGAAGACTGACCGAGGAAGATCACACCAGGTTAGAGGGGCGGCAGCTGCACATTTGTTCACCTTTATGTGCAGTCATGGATTAACCAGCTCAGAACCAGTCATACCTCCTCTCCTACCACCCTTCATCCCTCCCTCTCCCCACCACAGGAATTGATACCGGCCTGTTTTATCCTGTCGCTGATGGTACACAAAGAGATGCAACTGGTCGCAGTGATACACTGTTCCCAGGCTGTGGAAATCAGTCCCAGATGAAGTAAAGACTCAAGAACAGGACACTTTATGCCAGCTGTTAAACGTGTTTGTTGGAAAGACTGGCTACCCTGGAACAACAACGAAATTCCAGAGAACAGTCCTGAACGCTTTGTCTAACATCTGCTGGCGGCTGCGTGGGAAGCTGCAGAGGCAGTCGATGCCGTCCAACCCGGTCCCGCAAGCAGAGTCTTCGGCCAGCCGCAGTCGGAGGCAGCGTTCCCAGTGGAGCACGTGGCTGGGGTAGCCAGAGCTATCGATACAGACAAAATCTACTCATACACAATAGGGCACAATTTCATTGGGCTACAGAGCAAAGCGAGATAAATGATGGCCTTTTGCTGTTTGTCTAAAAGTGCAACTGCGACTGCCTAAGAAATACACATGTTCCACGCCACAAGCAGTAGCACCCGCAAGTGCTCGCCATTCTGAGAGAAACATTTCGGTGTAAAAGTTGTGCTTTAAGTCAACTCACCTCTTACAACCGAGCATATACTTATTAAACTCCTTTCTGCCCAACAACAACATCTTGTCAGTTGAAAACATTTCCAGCCAAAAATAAAGATGGTACCTTTCACACCAGCCTTTTTCTCGACAATTCACAAGCGGAGCAGAGAGATTAATTTCGATTTTTAGGTAAAGGGATCATCCTATGTAGAGTTACTATTTATTTTGTGGACGTCTGCTACTAGTTTTGAGTGCTATTGTGAATTTTTTCCAGCAGGATAACGCCAGTTCAATGACATCGTCAGTTTTTGAGTTGTATTGCTATTTTACGAGCTCCTTGTGTAGGGCTATGCATAAAGATGTGTAATTAGGCCTGGTCTTTATGATTAATTATGTAATTAGGGTTGATCCTTACTCCAGCTTCTCATCCAAAATAAAAAAAGTATACTAACCTAATCTTCCCGTCTTGCAGCTGGATAGAGACTAACCATTTCCCTGTGTGTGTGGGGGGGGGGGGGGGGGAGGGGGGAGGTGGTGGTGGTGCACTTAGGCTTTCCACCCAGAATGACTAAGGTTCAAATCGTGCTGGAAAGGGCACCTGCCATTACGAATTTCCCGCCAATTCCCACGTGGTGGGTGGGGGTGTGACATCAGCACAGCCTTGGGACAGAAATTCTGCCATTTCGAAATTTCCGCCAAAATCAGAAATCCTGCCAATAGGGAAGGGGAGGATGAGGGGAGGGATGGGGGAATGGCGGAGGGAGTCCTAATATGCATAATTACAGGAAAATTAAAGAGACCTTTGGAGAAAAGAGAGCCACTTGTATGAATATCAAGAGCTCAGATGGAAACCCAATGCTAAGCAAAGAAAGGAAAGCAGAAAGGTGGAAGGAGTATATAGAGGGTCTATACAAGGGTGATGTACTTGAGGACAATATTATGGAAATGGAAGGGGATGTAGATGAAGATGAAATTGGAGATACGATACTGCGTGAAGAGTTTGACAGAGCACTGAAAGACCTGAGTCGAAACAAGGCCCCGGGAGTAGACAACATTCCATTAGAACTACTGACGGGCTTGGGAGAACCAGTCCTGACAAAACTCTACCACCTGGTTAGCAAGATGTATGAGACATGCAAAATACCCTCAGACTTCAAGAAGAATATAATAATTCCAATACCAAAGAAAGCAGGTGTTGTCAGATGTGAAAATTACCGAACTATCAGTTTAATAAGTCACATTTGCAAAATACTAACGCGAATTCTTTACAGACGAATGGAAAAACTGGTAGAAGCCGACCTCGGAGAAGATCAGTTTGGATTCCGTAGAAATATTGGAACACGTGAGGCAATACTGACCTTACGACTTATCTTAGAAGAAAGATTAAGGAAAGGCAAACCTACGTTTCTAGCATTTGTAGACTTAGAGAAAGCTTTTGACAATGTTGACTGGAATACCGAGCGCATATCTCGGGTTCTATTGGTAGTAAGAAGGTAGGATCAAGTGTTTTGGATAGCCATTGGACTAGGAAGCATTTGGATTCCCAACAGAAAGGTGCTCACTTCCCTGCAGTACAGGCTCAAAGAAGAATATTACACACTTCACCTGCTTACGCAAATGGAACAAATCGGGTGATTCTGTTCGCATTTGATGTTGTCTAAGGTGTGCTTTACGGGACTTATGAAGGCACCTTTACTCTATGGCCGTTTCTTCGGAAAACGCTACAAAAGGGCTGTTTTTACTATATTTTCCCCGTCACCTGTGGACCAAAATTCAGCCGAGAATTCAAAGACGGCTATGTATAGAAAATCATTAAAATTTTTACGATAGATTCCTAATATCCCGTTCTCGAAGAAACTTGAAATTTTTTTTGCTGTCATTATCCGTTTCCAAAACAGAGATTGACGTGAAATCTAAAAAATAAACAGCCACTGCAAATTGCTCAAATTTTAGTGGTATAATCTCTAGGCGTTTATTTTGAAGAGCCATTTCCCAATTTCCAAAAAAATTTTATACGTTATCGAGAAAAATCCCAAAGACTTGCTGTTTTGGGTACCAAAACCCAGCCGCGGCTTCCGCGCCGGCTGTGCACAGCAAATGGCTGTGATTCTTACTATGTACTCAAAGATCCCGACCTTGAATAAACTTGTAATTTTCTTCATTCCTTATCCGTTTCAGAGATGCAGAGGTTCAAAGTACCCTACTTGTATACATAAAATCCGGAGTGAGGCGAAAACGTAGTTTATAAAGTGACTTAGCACAGAGAAATACGCTGCAAAGTGACTCCGTTGTCATCTGGAAATTCCATTATGTAATAGTCAAGCACAAGCAACTTTTTTGTACGTAAAACCCGGTGATATGTAACATTAGTATTGCGTTATTTCGATTTCAGAAACGTAAACTATCTAAACGCGAATATGTTCCTGTTTCTTTCAAAAGACTCTGTCAGAAAAGTGGGGTACCAGTTGCCTCATTGTGCCTTCCTCAGCACCTTTAAAAATTTGGGCATGTGAACAAATTCGCTCTTTTTTATGATAAGACAGAAGACAGTGACAGTATCAAAGAGGCAGGGAAATAATAAGTATTGGAAAATAGTAGGCAGTGGTTGTGGTATAGAAAGAGAGGAGACAATGGCAGTGTGAGTGAGAGAGTGACACAGTGGCATGGAAAATAAATTGACAGTGGCAGGGTGGGGGGTGGGGGGGGGGGCGATGAAGAGAAAGAGAGAGAGAGAGAGAGAACTAGTAATAATCGGCGACAGATTATAAGACAATGATAACGGGGAAGAGAGACAAAGTGACAGTGATAAGAGAGACAAACAGTAGGGAGAGAGTGACAGTCAGAGGAGACTGTAGTAGTAGGACAGAATATGGACTGTGGCTGTGACACACAAGTCAATGACAGAGAGACATAAAGAGATATTGGTGATAAGTTGGACTGAATGAGTGACTGAGAAAGGGCAACTTGGAGTGTATTGAGTATGAGCGACTTACTGCGATAGACTAATGGGTGTGAGTGAATTACAGTTATGGGACCTTGTGTACGTATGAAGTGAATTGCATGTTAAAAAAAGCTCGGATATGTTTGCATGCCAAATTTTTGGAAAAATTTTGAAAGGTGCTGAGGTAGGTAGATTGAGGCAGCTGGCACCCACTTTTCAGTCTTTTGAATCTCCGTTGGTGATTGCAGATTTTTTTTATTGACCAGAGAGGGATTTCGATTTCCTCTTGGCCTATAAGAAGGTTTTCTGTTGCTTTGTGATACTACAGTTAACAAAATTTAAGACAGAGACCACAGCTTTCACCAGCAAAACACGCCAGATAGACACATCAGGAGCAGCGTGCCAGACGACAGTTCGCTGGTCTGATGTGTCTGCCCGGCGTGTGGACTGGTACGACTACAGGCAAACTTATGCTGTAGGACTCTGTGTTCTCTTGACGAGAATCACGCCGCGACTTCTAACTGAACTTCACCTGTTGAAACGGTGAACACAAAAAGCCTTTAGATACTGTCTTCAGCTCTCGACTCGACGCACGTTAGGTAATGAACGAGTGAGCAAACGAGCGAGCTGCATCAGGCAAATCCCAGTCGGCAACCACATCAGCCAGAAACCTAAAACAGGCGTCAAGATAATGCATAAGTTATTATATATGTAGAAGATATGGTTTTGTATAGTATAGTACATAACACATCGGAAATGGTCGATCTAAAGTTAAATAATCTGAATACCCATGGAAACAAGTGGTGACTTTATCTCCCTATGTTACGGTGAATGAACTTAGTGTTAGTTGGGAGTGCTTAATTCTTTGTGTGTGATTCTGAGGTGAAAAGATTGAAATTAAATTTACTGTGCGACTGAGAAGTGCAGAATGTACAGTACACTCACCCTGTAACTTAATACAAACATGCCAAAACCAAAACCAAGAAAGTTATATGAACATCATTCTTTGTAATTAAATATAGTTGCCACAAATCTTATTGTATAATAAGTACGCATGCACCCAAAAATGCACTCACTTGAATTACACTGACGCAACCAACTAATGAAACTCGTTTAGTATTGTAAACAATCCAGTCTCAAACATGTGCTCACTTCGAATACCGCTTGGGCTGCGTTTCTCGGCAGATCAGGAGAAAGAATAGTTGTAATAGGTTCGCGCGCACAACGTATAACAGTGGGTCGCAAACCTGTTCATTTCAGAAAAACATTTATTTACTACACGAGAATTCGGAATCCGTGAAACATGGTTAGCGCGCTGAGTGACTGGCAGCATGAGTGAGTGGTATTTTATTGAATAGTAGAAAAACCTTTGGGAGTGGTGTGAGTACATTTATACCTTGTTACAATGACCGTGGCAGGTACGGAAGTATTTATTTTTACAAACAAGACTGTTTATTTGGCACGTCCCTTCCGTCATCCCCAACACCACCACATTTCCCTAGTACACTTTCCCTCCTGTAAGGTTTCGCTACTAACTATGTATACAGATCTTGAGCTCTGGCACCCTCGGTGCACTAGTCAGCATAGCGCCAAAGGCGGCTGCTACAGTCAGTGACACATCTTACTGTAGTCTCGCGTCTAGTGCCCCTCTCAGCCTGGCGCCCCAAATGGCCACTACCAACTGTGATAGTCATGTATAGAAAACTTACAGTTGTCTCGCCTGTAGCGCCCCTCTCAGATTGACACCCCATATGACCGCCACTAACTATATCTTACGGGTGGCTCTCGTCTAGCTCCCCTATTAGCAAGGTGCGCCTTGCAGCGGCCACTGTCGCTTGTGCCTTAGACAGGCCCTGGCGACATCACAGACCCAGAGGTCCCAGTGTTGCCCTATGAAAATGAAGATAGTGTCAGTGGCACATGTGAGGACAGAGTAGAAAGGCGGTGCAGGCACAAATGTTTCAGAGCACATAGGTCAGCGCTCACTGCTTAACGTCTGGTTCTGCAGCTGACGACACCTAAATGTTCCCCTCATGACCTATCAGAACCTCCAATTAAGACTGCATTGGGCATGAGGTTAATGGATACTGGAGAGTGTGGATCAATGGATAAATTACTTCTCTCGTTACACCGGCTCGATGGTTGCAGCCAGATATGCCGCCATACATGGGTACGCCTTGAGGCGTGGCACCTTATATGGTTCCTGCGTAGAGCCGGTGTATCGGGAGAATGACTCATACGTGTACAGTGACAGATGGTCTGAAGCGGGTCCAGTCGAGTATGTAGTTCTATTTTTCATCCACCAGAGTACAGTAGCGGACAGACACATTCAAGAAACAGGTCAATAAAATGTTTTTGTGAATTGTTCTGTTTCTTGAAGGCTTTATTGTTTATTTGTGTTTGTACAGTTTTTAGTAGTGTGAATGATACGTGAATGTGGTATAAAGTAAATGCACACATCAAAGAAAGTTTTGCAGCACCTCGGTTCCGAGAGATCCGGAATCTGTACAGAAAATTGGAATAGAAAGCAACATAAACATCATTTCCGCCCTCTTTATTACTCTCGAAAACCACACATTGCATGTTGTACCACCATACAGCGAGAACCTTCAGAGGTGGTGATCCAGATTGCTATACACACCGGTACCTATAATACCAGTAGCACGCCCTCTTACAGTGATGCATGCCTGTATTCGTCGTGACAAACTATCCACATGTTCATCAAGACGCTTTTGGTCCAGATTGTCCCACTCCTCAATGGCGATTCGGCGTAGATCACGGCGTCCATAAACAGTCCCTTTCAAACTATCCCAGGCATGTTCGACAGGGCTCATGTCTGGAGAGCATTTTGGCCGCTATAGTCGAGTGATATCGTTATCCCGAAGGAAGTCATCCGCTAGATGTACACGATGGGGGCGCGAATTGTCATCCATGAAGACCTATGCGTCGCCAATACGCTGCCGATATGGTTGCACTATCGGTCGGAAGATGGCATTTACGTATCGTACAGCCATGGCGGCGCCTTCCATGACCACCAGTGGCGTACGTCAGCCATTCATAATGCCGCCCTATAACATCAGGGAAAGTCCATCTTGCTGCACTCGCTGGACAGTGTGTCTAAGGCCTTTAGCCTTACCGGGTTGCCTCGAAACACGTCTCCGGCGATTATTTGGTTGAAGACATATGCGACACTCATCGGTGAAGAGAACGTGACGCCATGTTATCGTGGTTGCAAAGATGGACCTCGCCATGGATGTCGCGAGTGAATTTGCACATCATGGAGCCTGTTGCACACCGTTTGAGTCGTAACATGACGTCCTGTGGCTGCATGGAAAGCATTATTCAACATGGTATATGGTAAAAGGAAAGCTAATTCGAGTGCAAATGAAAATAGTTAATAAAGTAAAGTATAAAGAAAATCTCAGAATGTTAAATATTTATTTTGGGAGAAAGTACAGTTCAAAAGTGTATTTTTTGATTGGTTGGTCATGAAAAGCATGGACTAACATGGGAGAATAATGATTTTCTATTGGCCTTAAAGAAAACTGACCAATCAGAATGAAGAATTTGCCACACACCTTTTAAAAGATATAGATTGCTTACATCACTCTATAGGAGTCAAGAGCCCAGACTTTCAAGAGTACGGTCGTGTGTAGTATTGTAAAGTGGCAGAATAAATAGTCAGATTTGCACCTTACATGAGACCTGTACAAATCGCAATGAAAAGGTGAAGAAGACACCTAACGTAAATTGACAGTTAGGAGAACATTTGCCTATCAATATGTAATGCAAGAAGGGATGACAGTCAATCGATGGTAATTAATACACCATTCCTATACAATGCATGTCTTTGAGCGGAATGTAGAACAGGGAACGCTAGTCGAGTTGCTTTTAGTTTTGAAAACCCAGCTCCACAACGGTGTAGCGAAACCGCGCTGCAGGAGTTATGCCGGCAACCACTTAAAGGGGTGGCAGGAAAAAGGACAGCGACCCCGGGCCAGGTGATTCAAGCTGGAGGGCCGCCTGTAGCGAGGGCATTGGTACAAGAGCAGAGAAGCAGCTTTAGAAAACTGTGTTTCGAAATTGCAACGGGATACGAACAAAAGCAAGTGATGCATTTTCGTCCAGCGAGTGCAAGACATGGAAAGGTCAATGTACTTTAGGTGTCTAGAATGGGAACAAAATGTCCCATTGGCGGAAACTCACTAGGAAGGAGAAAACTACTGTAGTTTTGACGCAGTTTGATAGAAGGGACATTGCGACTGATAGATGCTGTTTCTACAAAATAAAAGAAATGCCCCTATTGGTCGAAAAAAGCTGTAATATGAAAAAGGGACCCAAGTGGAGGGAGGTAGTTCTGCCAGGAGTAGGACAAGAGAGAAATTTTGAAAGGACTCTTCTCTGAACTGGCGTCAAGGGCAGAACGGAGCACTTTACACTCCGTACGACACAGAGAAGAAATTAGTGTGGACAGTGCGTTCACAGCGGCTGCACTCTAGCTAAAATTAGCTGTAGCAACGATTAGCTCCAACTGTGGAGAAACGAACCAGCCAAATTAGTTAATTGTTCTTGTGAGAACTGAGAGGGCACTATAATATGCACGCTGCTCCAACCGTGCGCGAGTATATCGTCACATAATAAGACTAGGGCTGAGTACATGTTTTCTCGCATAACGAGAAACATAGGGAAAGTTTCTGCTGGAAAGTTCAGCAAAGGCCAGATTAGTTTTGTAGGAATTTCAGTGGGAGAGAGCGGCCTAGCAGACAGCAGCACGTCGCAGCTTAAGGTAAATACCGCGTGCAGAGGCGTAAACTTTGTTGGTTCACCAGCTTGCGTCCACTGTAAACTCGAGCGGCCTTGGGTAATCTTGCGCTCAAGTTTTTCACTTGACTAACCATCCACCATAGACTTGATTGTCATCCTAAACAGTACCAAACTTTGAACTGGAATGTGTAGGAGCAATTTTGTAAAGAAATGTCGAATTAAACTTTAATATTATTGTGCTTAGGAATAATGTAAAGAAACTTACAATTAAAGTTTCATAATATTGTGCTTAAGATTTATGTTCTTTCAGAGAGTTAATATTTAACCTTTGTGTGTAAACGTATTTCACTTTTTGATGTTGGCAAGAAGCGTTATCCATTGCACTGTTTTTATGTTGGCGAGTTGAAAACTATGTGAAAAGCTGTAATGTGGTGAGAAATATTGCAACATTAAACTTGTCATTTCACCTCACACAGTTGTTCACAATTCAAGAATAAGCAAAAACAAACCCACGCAACCTTACAGTATGAGCTCCGAAGGAGTTATAATTTGCCGGTTTTTCTAGTAGGCCTACTACACGTTCCAAGAGTGTTTTAAAGTGAAGGCATATTCATTCCGGTGTGTGTTTTTAGAAAGAACGGATTTTTTAAGTAATTTTATATATGAGAAAAGACAGTAGTTCCACGTGGCATATTGAGGAGATTGGTGACTAAAAACTTTAGTGCATAAGACACCGATAAACTTAATAGTATCGCGAGCATTTTCATGGCAGAACACTTCGTTCTTAGTAGCTTTTCAGATTTCGGGAAATACGTTAACATAAACATGCTAACGTGAATAAAAGGTTTTGAACGTGGCTGTGTTAGGATTAGCATGGGCTTGGCAGTGAGCTATAACTCTTGACTTCAGAGTATATCGAAGTTTTGCTAGTATTTTCACCTTTCATTAAAAATTAAGATCTTTTCCCGATTCTTAGAATATTTACGTTGGACCCTGGTGCTAGTTGCAGTACGATAGGTTTCTGCTCGGCTTTCCTATCGGCGATCTGCTGCAACGATTTCACAGAAAGGTGCATGGTAAAAAGGAGGAAAGGAACCGCGGCGCCGCAGTGTGCTCAAAACGTGCGCGGCGCCAGTGATGCAGGCTGATAGACAGAATTATGCTGTGGGTGACACTCGCCTGCGCTTTCCTGGCGCCTGTGGTAGACGTCACCACAACAGCTGTGGACTATGTATGATTACTTGCATCCTTTTATGATGGATTTTTTTCCCCTGCGTCGATAGGTCTTCTAGCAGAATAACTGTCCATGTCGCAGGGCCAGAAGCGTAGTACAGCGTGGTTTTAAGTATCATTATAGTGAACTAATATTGATGTCTTGGCCACCAATTGCTCGCAACGAACACATCGGGGACACTATCGGGAGCTAGTACCACGCCCACTAACGACCGTTCCATAATTTACAGGAAATGCTGGCCTGTGCTTAGACCTCTGGCGTCACATATCTCTGGAAAGGCTACCGAGGAATAATCGATCCATGTCCTGCAGATAAGCTGCCGTATCCCTTTCCTAAGGCTGACCAACACATTGTTAAGCTCATCAGTCTACATTGGATGCATTTTATTAAAAAGCTACATACATCTAATCTCGATCTACCGCAACCGCGTTTTAAATACCAGGTGATCAAACAGTCAGTATAAATTTGAAAACTGAATAAATCACGGAATAATGTAGATAAAGAGGTACAAATTGACAGACATACTTGGAATGACATGGGGTTTTATTAGAACCAAAAAATACAAACGTTCAGAAAATGTCCGACAGATGGCGCTTCATCTGATCAGAATAGCAATAAATAGCATAACAAAGTAAGACAAAGCAAAGATGATGTTCTTTACAGGAAATTCTCAATGTGTCCACCATCATTCCTCAACAATAACTGTAGTCGAGGAATAATGTTGTGAACAGCACTGTAAAACATGTCTGGAGTCATGGTGAGGCATTGGCGTCGGATGTTGTCTTTCAGCATCCCTAAAGATGTCGGTCGATCACGATACACTTGCGACTTCAGGTAACCCCAAAGCCAGTAATCGCACGGACTGAGATCTGGGGACCTGGGAGGCCAAGCATGACGAAAGTGGCGTCTAGCAATATGGGGTGGTTCTAATAAAACCCCATGTCATTCCAAGCATGTGTGTCAATTTTTACCTCTGTATCTACATTATTCCGTGGTTTATTAAGTTTTCAAATTTATACTGACTTTTTTATCGCCCGGTATTTTCTAGTGTTATTATCCAGAGTTGCAATTTTAGGGGCGGAATTAGGAAGAAGCCTGAGTTAAACCTGTAGCGCATCTCATTCACAGTTTTTACGTTCGATTTTTTGTCCACAGGACATTTGATTGCGAGGCCGAGCCTCAGGAATTTTAAGCACAACCTTTGGTTTGCCAACGATGTCTTACTGAGGCATCATGGTAATACGTTTCCCCTTTTTTGTTGGACATCTTGCATGAAACATTAGGGACAATATGTTAAGATACAGGTTTGTGCTAATTTGTTACTAAGATCGCACTTTTTAAAACTGTATAGCATTGTTTATAGTGGAAATAGGATTAAATTCAGCTATCACACGGGCGGTCTGCACATTAGCACAGAGTATTTCGAAATTCAAAGGCGCTATGAACATTTGGTATGTATGAGGAATAGCTCTATCCCAGATTTCACTAGTGAAAATCGGAATAGTTTATTCATGTTGTTCGAGTAAGCAACGGGTAAGATAATTATGAATAGATCTAGACCAATTTTTGTATGATCTGAAAATATTTAACATTGCATAGTGAAGTGGCTGGTACATAAGCTGCTGTAGTTTTGTTATGGCCGTCTATCAAAAAATGGTTCAAATGGCTCTGAGCACTATGGGACTCAACAGCTGAGGTCATAAGTCCCCTAGAATTTAGAACTACTTAAACCTAACTAACCTAAGGACATCACACACATCCATTCCCGAGGCAGGATTCGAACCTGCGACCGTAGCGGTCACGCGGTTCCAGACTGTAGCGTCTAGAACCGCTCGGCCACTCCTACCGGCGGCCGTCTATCCAAATAGGTATGCATCACTGGGGAAAAACGTTCAACTGTAGCAGTACACGCTCTTCAAATACCGTGTTCGATTACTGCATATGGATACACAGTCCTCGAAAGTGATATTTTCGATCCCACGCCTTACAGGTGCTTTAGATTGACAGTTTCCTATACAGAGCTCATTCCATTTCGTACTTTTCACAATGACTGGAACAGTTCAATGCAACTCGTTTAAACGTTGCTTAAGTCGCTCTCGGAGCTTCCATGGCGTCCTGTGAAACCGCATTCGCGGCTGCAGGCAGAACCCACTTCCCCTTAACCGTGTGCGGCGGAAGAGACAAAGTACATGACGTCCAGCTCCGAAGCTTTACTCCGAAATGTTGACTGGTGGACCCGGATTAATTCTACACTACAGAAACGAGTTAAACTGAGCGTCTCCAGACACGCTTTACCTACGACGCAGGATTAAGCTTCACATTACTCTGAAGACCGTTATTAAAATCCGGTAGGTATCCAAGCACATTCAGGGAGATTTTGGCCACTGGGCTGGAAAATATACAGCTATAACATATCAAACTCTAGCTGGCGCCTCGCAACATCCAACTATCCTCACCACAAATACAAAAACAGGATAACAGCACAAATGCTAAAGTCCACATAACACAAAAACACCACATTTAAAGTTACCACAGAAAAAATGTAGTTCATTGGCTACACTTGTATCTCGCACAATGTATCTGAATAATTAAACGACATCATCCACACTCTACTTTCTCTTGCTAACAAGCACGCACCTGGTCACTAAACTGAGACACATGACTAGAAACTCGGGAAGTGACTGAGTAGAGTTCTGTGCCCGCTAACGCGAACACGCTTTTGAGTGTCTGTACTATAACGGGCAATGAAAAAGTTTCCGTTTGAGGGCGTTGCTGAAGCGTGTGTGCAATGCAGCGCGACTCTGAAGTGGGTATACAGGGTGGTCAGAAACGACCAGGAAAGATTGTAAGGGCGTTACGGGATAGGTTGTGCTGAGAAATAATTGTTAAAAAATTACATTCGTTGAGCCGTTTCCGAGCTACACTAATGGCCATTAAAACTGCCACACTACGAAGGTGACGTGCTACAGACACGAAATTTAACCGACAGGAAGAAGATGCTGTGATATGCAAACGATTAGCTTTTCAGAGCATTCACTCAAAGTTGGCGCCAGTGGCGACACCTACGACGTGCTGACACGAGGAAAGTTTCCAACCGATTTCTCATACACAAACAGCAGTAGACCGGCGTTCCCTGGTAAAACGTTGTTCTGATGCCTCGTGTAAGGAGGAGAAATGCGTACCATCACGTTTCCGACTTTGATAAAGGTTGGATTGCAGCCTATCGCGAAAGCGGTTTATTGTATCGCGACATTGCTCCTCGCGTTCGTCGAGATCCAATAACTGTTAGCAGAATATGGAATCGGTGGGTTCAGGACGGTAACACGAAACGCCGTGCTGGATCCCAACGGCGTCGTATCACAAGCAGTGGAGATGACAGGCATCTTATTCGCATGGCTGTAGCGGATCGTGCAGCCACGTCTCAATCCCTGAGTCAACAGATGGGGACGTTTGCAAGACAACAACCATCTGCACGAATAGTTCGACGACGTTTGCAGCAGCATGGGCTATCAGCTCGGAGACCATGGCTGCGGTTACCCTTGACATTGCACCACAGACAGGAGCGCCTGCGATGTTGTACTCAACGACGAACCTGGGTGCACGAATGGCAAAACGTCATTTTTTCGGATGAATCCAGGTTCTGTTTACAGCATCATGATGGTCGCACCCGTATTTGGCGGCATCGCCGTGAACGCACATTGGAAGCGTGTATTCGTCTTTGCCATACTGGCGTATCACCCGGCGTGATGGTATGGGGTGCCATTGGTTACACGTCTCGGTCACCTCTTGGTCGCATTGACGGCACTTTGAACAGTGGACGTTACATTTCAGATGTGTTACGACCCATGGCTCTACCCTTCATTCTATCCCTCCGAAACCCTACATTTCAGCAGGATAATGCACGACCGCATGTTGCAGGTCCTGTAAGGGCCTTTCTGGATACAGAAACTGTTCGACTGCTGCCCTGGCCAGCACCTTCTCCAGATCTCTCAGCAATTGAAAACGTTTCGTCAATGGTGGCCGAGCAACTTGCTCGTCACAATACGCCCGGGCGTATCAAAACCGTTATTACGGCCAGAGGTGGTTGTTCTGGCTACTGATTTCTCAGGATATATGCACCCAAATTGCGTGTAAATGTAATCACATGTCAGCTCTTTTATAATATATTTGTCCAATATATAACCGTTTATCATCTGCATTTCTTCTTGGTGTAGCAATTTTTATGGCCAGTAGTGTATTTAACACTAAAGTTAGCCAATCAGGTCGCTGCGCTCGTAAATTCGTGCACTTGCACAGACAATATACAGACATCTGTGGGTCCGTGAGTTACCACTTGCTGAAATGCTCATTACCAATCAAAATGTGCCTTTTTCGGAAGTGATAAGTTTAAGCTAGCTGAGAAAAGCTACGTTTGTTCTGTCTAAAGAAACTAAACAGATTTGGCGGCATCGCCTCTGTCAGGCTGCTTGAATTTCAGAGCTCGACGACCTGATTGGCTAATTCCAATGCTAAATAACTCGGAGGCAACGCAGCGGATGGAATTTTCTTTATTAACAGTTTCTTATCAACACAGTCTTCCCTGCAATTCCCTTACAAGCGTTTCAAACTGTTGCTGACGGCCTTGTACAAGCACCGACTTGTAGGCAGAGATTAGTGTGCCATTCGTGTCTTTCCGACGTGCGTGTGGTAAATGCGGAGACGTGAACTATTGCGACGTTATTGCGAAATGCGTCCAAACAGAACCAACGAGCTGTTATTCTTTTCTTGGTTGCCGAAGGACGAATACCGGTAGACATTCATCGGAGAATGAAGAATGTAGAGGTGCAGCATGTCTGTCGAAAACCACCGCTGCGACAAGAGGTGTTATTACTTCATGATAACGTATGTCTCCGTATCGCCAATGTAACGCCAACTCAAATGCCGCCGCTCGAGCACCCGTCCTCTAGTCCTCATTTCTTCCCATGCGATACATTAGTCTGAATTTTAAAACTTTTTGTTAGATGATTTGTTGGAAGTAGGAGTTCTTTATGAAATTTTTATGCTGCTTCTAGAAATAACATTCGTTTTTGTCTATCACATCAGGTTATTACGAAGAATAAGAATCTCTCACAATCTTCTTAATATCTTGGTAAATACGTCCACCCTGCTCTTCACCATAATGTCCCAAATTTAGTTGATTTGAGAGTTTAGAAAGTGGATTTTCACGTTACTATTACACTCCATCTTCTTGCAATTTTGCAACATTTTTCAACAATGGCCTTACAATGAGTATCTTTCTTATTCCCCAGAAACTTCTCAGCAACTGATCAGAGGGCGGCGCATGGGTCATTTCTCTCTTCTTCATAATCTTATCAAAATCTTGATTTTTCATCAATATCTTTATTTGAGCACAAACAAAAATTCCAGCTTTCAATTTGGATTGTGTGACGAAGGGAAATTTTTTGGAAAGAAGTTTTTGGTTCTGCAAGTGGTTCTTGCAGGATATGTTTAGTTCCAGGCACAAAATTTCTCTCTCAGGCCAAACTCTGACACGCCAATGTCTCTGCCTTCCCTGACTGTCCCATTCCGGCAGAAAGCAAAAAATTTTTGTGAACCCAGCTTGTTGTCCTGATAGTATACCGATAACTTTGAAGTCATGCAGATAAGCCATTTGTGTTTCTCATACTGGAAACTTGTTCAGGGTATCTTCATGTTCTCATACGTCTCTTTCATTTGAACTGTATGAGCCACGGGAACGGACTCATACACATTCTCATTATGCAATAACTCGCCTTTCAGACTCCTCGTTGATGAGTCTAGAAAAAGTCTCCACTGAGTAGGGTCATATTCATTGCCACAGAAGTGCATTAACTCGAACATGTTATTGCAGTAAAACAGAGACCTATTCTGTGAGAATAAAGCGACTAGTTCTTTATGTCCGTACCATGGGTAATGTGTTCCTGATTCCAGATGATTATTATTTTCAACAGGAAGCCAAGTGGTTCCGCAGATTCCTTACCCATATTTAAATATCGTACGAGATCATTAAGTTCAACCGAGCGAAGTGGCGCAGTGGTTAGACACTGGACTCGCATTCGGAAGGACGACGATTCAATACCGCGTCCGGCCATCCTGATTTAGGTTTTCCGTGATTTCCCTAAATCAATCCAGGCAAATGCCGGGATGGTTCCTATGAAAGGGCACGGCCGACTTCCTTCCCCATCCTTCCCTAATCCGATGAGACCGATGACCACGCTGTCTGGTCTCCTTCCCCAAACCAACCAACCATTAAGTTCACTCTGAAAGAACGGTTGTGGAGTAAAGTCGCATTCAGGCTGGTAGATGTCTCTAACGTCTTTGGTAATGGCATCAACTTCACTCTCGTCCTCGTCTTCTGTTACGTTCACTAAAGCAGCTGGAGAAAGAGGAGCAAACAGATCTTCAAAAATGTTCAAATGTGTGTGAAATCTTATGGTACTTAACTGCTAAGGTCATCAGTCCCTAAGCTTACACACTACTTAACCTAAATGATCCTAAGGACAAACACACACCCATGCCCGGGGGAGGGCTCGAACCTCCGCTGGGACCAGCCGCACAACAGATCTTCTCCATGTGCAACTCGCCTAATGGCTGCATCAATACTTGAGTACCCAATTCGTTTCTTATCTTTCGAATTGTACCCCTGAACAATAACTAAATAGAAGGAACAGTCGCTAAGGTGACTCTTGCCGGCCGTGGTGGCCGTGCGGTTCTAGGCGCTTCAGTCTGGAACCGCGCGACCGCTACGGTCGCAGGTTCGAATCCTGCCTCGGGCATGGATGTGTGTGGTGTCCTTAGGTTAATTAGGTTTAAGTATTTCTAAGTTCTAGGGGACTGATGACCTCAGATGTTAAGTCCCATAGTGCTCAGAGCCATTTGAAACATAATGATTTGGCTCAGCAGTGTGTTTATGCCAAGCTTAGCTGTAACTGATCAATGCGTTACAGAATTTTATATTTCATCTATTTTCCATCCCCTGCGATTTGCTAGTGTTTTCCTTTTCCGAAGAATTTTGCTTTTCCAGATGTTGCTATTGTTGCAGAGTTCACTCTCTAGACTTATTTGATATAGCTCTCCACGCTGTGCTATCCTGTGCAAACCTCTTCTCCTTTGCGTAAAAACTACAACCCGCATCCATTTGAACATAATATAGCAAAGGCTTGGTCTTCCTCCATGATTCCCCCGCCCCCACTTCCATCTATTGCAAAGCTGACAATTCCATGACACTTTTTTTAGTCTGGTTGAACTATAAAAATCGCTTATTACCAATTCGATTCAGTTTCACCTCATCAGTTATCCAATGTTCGTATGTAATCTTCAGAATCCTCCTGTAGCATCAAATTTCAAAAGCTTGTATTCTCTTCATGTCTGTACTGTTTCTTGTCCATATTTCACTCTCGTACAAGACTACACTCCAGACCTTTAGAAGAGACCTCCTAACATTCTAATTTATATTAGGTGCTAACAATTTTCTCTTTTTCTAAAATACACTATGTGATCAAAAGTATCCGGACACCTGGCTGAAAATGACAAGTTCATGGCGCCCTCAATCGTTAATGCTGGAATTCAATATGGTGTTGGCCCACCCTTACCCTTTATGACAGCTTCCACTCTCGCAGGCATACGTTCAGTCAGGTGCTGGAAGGTTTCTAGAGGAATGGCAGCCCATTCTTCACGGAGTGCTGCACTGAGGAGAGGCATCGATGTCGGCTGGTGAAGCCTGGCACGAAGTCGGCGTTCCAAAACATCACAACAGTGCTCTATAGGATTCAGGTCAGGATTCTGTGCAGGCCAGTCCATTACAGGGATGTTATTGTTGTGTAACCACTCTACCACAGGCCTTGCATTATGAATAGGCACTCGATCGTGTTGAAAGAGGCAATCGCCATCCCCGAATTGCTCTTCTGCAGTGGGAAGCAAGAAGACGCTTAAAACATCAATGTAGGCCTGTGCTGTGATAGTGCTAGGCAAAACAACAGGGGGTGCAAGCCCCCTCCATGAAAAACACGACCACATCTTAACACCACCTTCTTCGAATTTTACTGTTGGCACTGCACACGCTGGCAGATGACTTTCACCGGGCATTCGCCATACCCCCACCCAGCCATCGGATCACCACATTGTGTACCGCGATTCGTCACTCCGCACAACTTTTCTCCACCGTTCAATCGTCCAACGTTTACGCTCCTTACACCAAGCGAGGCGTCGTTTCGCATTTACCGGAGTAACGTGTGGCTTATGAGCAGCCGCTCGACCATGAGATCCAAGTTTTCTCACCTCCCGCCTAACTGTCATAGTACCTGCAGTGGATCCTGATGTAGTTTGGAATTCCTGTGTCGTGGTCTGGATAGATGTCTGCCTATTACACATTACGACCCTCTTTGACTATAGAGCGGTCTCTGTCACTGAACAGACGAAGCCTGCCTACACGCTTTTGTGCTGCACATGTCCCTTCACGTTTCCACCTCACTATCACATCGGAACAGTGTACCTAGGAATGTTTAGGAGTGTGGAAATCCCGCGTACAGACGTATAACACAAGTGACACCCAATCACCTGACCATGTTCGAAGTCCGTGAGTTCCGCGGAGCGCCCCATTCTGCTCTCTCACGATGTCTAGTGACTGCTGAGGTCTCTGATAAGGAGTACCTGGCAGTAGGTGGCAGCACAATGCACCTAATATGAAAAACGTATGTTTTTGGTAGTGTCCGGATACTTTTGATCATATAGTGCACTTTGCTTGGTATTTCCAGTCAGCCACGTTAAGTTACTTTGTTTTTCAAAGCGACAAATTTACCTAGTATTTTTAGTGTCTCATTTTGTAATCTCATTCCCTCAGTATCGGCTGATATAATTCGACTACATACCAGTACCGCTGTTTTTTTTATTGATGTTCACTTTACAGTATGTTTTTAAGACCCTATCCATTCCGATCAACTTCGCTTCAAAGTCCTTTACCGTCTCTGATATAATTAATACAGTGATATCGCTAAACCGTAAAGTTATTTTCCAGGAGCTTTAACTCCCTTCATAAATTTTTCTTTGTTTTCATGTACCGCTTGCTTAATGTACAGGTTGAATAACAGTGGGGGGAGATTACGACCGTCTCCCAGATTTCTCAACCACTGCTTCCGTTTCATGTCCTTGGCCTCTTATGACTGCAGTCCAGTTTCTGCAAAAGATGTAAATAAATTTTCGCTATTAATATTTTATTCCTGCTACCTCCAGAATTTCAAAAAATCTACTCCAGTCGACATTAACAAAAGCTTTGCTTAACTCAACAAATAATATAGAAGTTCAAGGAAAATTTGTTGTGAGAGTGTTGCTTTGTGTGTTCCTGCATTTGCGCGGGACCCAAACGAATCTTCGAGGAGATTGGCTTCAACTAGTTTTTCTCTTCTTCTGTAAGTAATTCCTGTCAGTAATTTGTAGTCATAAATACTTTTCTAAAAAGAAACCGCTTACAATGTTTCACCTTTTCAACGTGTATACTTAGAAGCACTGAACGCATTAAACGAATACATTACACTAACCTATATGTTTATTACAAAAAGTCTGCATATTTCCAAATACACTCCTGGAAATTGAAATAAGAACACCGTGAATTCATTGTCCCAGGAAGGGGAAACTTTATTGACACATTCCTGGGGTCAGATACATCACATGATCACACTGACAGAACCACAGGCACATAGACACAGGCAACAGAGCATGCACAATGTCGGCACTAGTACAGTGTATATCCACCTTTCGCAGCAATGCAGGCTGCTATTCTCCCATGGAGACGATCGTAGAGATGCTGGATGTAGTCCTGTGGAACGGCTTGCCATGCCATTTACACCTGGCGCCTCAGTTGGACCTGCGTTCGTGCTGGACGTGCAGACCGCGTGAGACGACGCTTCATCCAGTCCCAAACATGCTCAATGGGGGACAGATCCGGAGATCTTGCTGGCCAGGGTAGTTGACTTACACCTTCTAGAGCACGTTGGGTGGCACGGGATACATGCGGACGTGCATTGTCCTGTTGGAACAGCAAGTTCCCTTGCCGGTCTAGGAATGGTAGAACGATGGGTTCGATGACGGTTTGGATGTACCGTGCACTATTCAGTGTCCCCTCGACGATCACCAGTGGTGTACGGCCAGTGTAGGAGATCGCTCCCCACACCATGATGCCGGGTGTTGGCCCTGTGTGCCTCGGTCGTATGCAGTCCTGATTGTGGCGCTCACCTGCACGGCGCCAAACACGCATACGACCATCATTGGCACCAAGGCAGAAGCGACTCTCATCGCTGAAGACGACACGTCTCCATTCGTCCCTCCATTCACGCCTGTCGCGACACCACTGGAGGCGGGCTGCACGATGTTGGGGCGTGAGCGGAAGACGGCCTAACGGTGTGCGGGACCGTAGCCCAGCTTCATGGAGACGGTTGCGAATGGTCCTCGCCGATACCCCAGGAGCAACAGTGTCCCTAATTTGCTGGGAAGTGGCGGTGCGGACCCCTACGGCACTGCGTAGGATCCTACGGTCTTGGCGTGCATCCGTGCGTCGCTGCGGTCCGGTCCCAGGTCGACGGGCACGTGCACCTTCCGCCGACCACTGGCGACAACATCGATGTACTGTGGAGACCTCACGCCCCACGTGTTGAGCAATTCGGCGGTACGTCCACCCGGCCTCCCGCATGCCCACTATACGCCCTCGCTCAAAGTCCGTCAACTGCACATACGGTTCACGTCCACGCTGTCGCGGCATGCTACCAGTGTTAAAGACTGCGATGGAGCTCCGTATGCCACGGCAAACTGGCTGACACTGACGGCGGCGGTGCACAAATGCTGCGCAGCTAGCGCCATTCGACGGCCAACACCGCGGTTCCTGATGTGTCCGCTGTGCCGTGCGTGTGATCATTGCTTGTACAGCCCTCTCGCAGTGTCCGGAGCAAGTATGGTGGGTCTGACACACCGGTGTCAATGTGTTCTTTTTTCCATTTCCAGGAGTGTATAATAAACACTGTGGCATACTAAAACTCATTTTGAACTTTTACAAATATTCAATACGCTATATGCTGTGACAATGGAAAAAAGAGTTCATTAGATCCGTGTCACGTATTTCAACTTTTCTTTTCGTAGTTTGTGAACACATGTTTCTATTCTTCACAAGACGGAATTACAAGATTTTGTAACAGAATTCCTGTCGGACGTCACACCGTATTTTAATATATGCAACGGTCATAAAAATCTAAATATTCATTGCTCCAGACACAATGATTCAAGCAAGGGGTGTGGACTGTGAAGTCTACTTGGCAACCGATTACTGGCCTAGTACGTGTTAACGCGCGAGAACTTGGAGAATGTTCGGGCAGCATGTGTGTGCCGCGATGCCTAATCATGGGAGATAAGGCGCGTTTCTGGTACCACTGCAGGCAAGTGGCAAGTGACTTCCGTACCTCTGAAACAGGCCTTGAATATTTATTCTTGGTAAAAGAAATAGCCCTTCCAAGAATAAATCACCAGAAAAGACTGTCGGTGCAGTTGTAGCGGTACAAAAGAAGATTACAATTTCAAAGTAACATGACTAAAACACTACCAGATGTTCTTTACATTCTGAATGTTTTGGCAATGTTGAAGAAATACATGCTTTGGAATTCTAAAAATAGTAAGGTTATCTATTCGCTGTACAGAAATCAGAGTGCAACTATAAGCGTCAGAGGACATGAAAGCCAGAAAGTAACTGAGAAGAGAGTGAGACAGGCCTATAGCTTAGCTTCCGCAACAACCAATTTGTAAATTTTGCAAGCATTAGACGAAACTTAGGAGAAATATGGATAGGAATCTATAGGAGGGAGAAATAAAAATTTCTTGGTTTGACTATGACAATGTAATAGTGCTGATTTCCCACTGCTTACACTCGTTCGTGTAAATAATTAAAGTCAGTTTTGAGTTATAGAACTTTACCAAATCCGTATGAAACTCATCTAGAAAGTCAAAAACTGACGTTTAAGTTTTCTTGTAACTAGACAGGTATAAAAGGAATCAAGAAAGTGGCAGTAACCCGTCTCAATATTTACTTCGACTTTGTGTTAAAGCGTTCATGTCTATCACACTCAGCCCAGGGAAACTCCTTTACTCCGATGTTGCACCCATAACCCTAATTTTCACTGTGATTGGTAAATACATTCCTGAGCCAGAACAGAATGACTACTGCCCACTGCGAGAGCTTGTGGTACTGCGGGTACCTGACAGAATACGCAGAGGTGGACCAAATAAAACGAGTTGGGAAAACATGTCACGCACCTAAATATAGGTAAAACAACTTACTTCCACCATTCATGGTGCGAATGATGTGAGTTGATTTGCCTATTGTAAGGTGCAAGAAATAAACTCTGAGATAAGAAAAACGACGCACCATGAAGGAATTATCCGACCGTGAGGGAAAGTAGTACATGTACAGATAAACAAAGATTACTATTTCAGAGATATTGGACTATTTCTTCAAGAGAAGGAGCTTCAAGAATTGGGCAAGTCAGTAGCCCGTTGGCCCACCTCTAGACCTTATACAACCAGTTATTCGGCTTAGCATTGATTAATAGAGTTGTTGGATGTCCTCCTGAGGGATGTCGTACCAAATTATGTCCAATTGACGACTTACATCGTCAGGGCCCCGCCCATAATGCTCCAAACGTTCTCATTAGGGGAGAGGTTCGGCGACTCTGCTGGTCGGGATAGGGATTGGTAAGCATGAAGACAAGCAGTAGGAACTCTCGCTGTGTGCGGGCGGGCGTTGTCTTGCGGAAATGTAAGTCCACGATTATTTGCAATGAAGAGCAACGAAACGGGGTGTAGAATACCGTCGATGTGCCGCTGTGCTTTAAGGGTGCCGCATGAGCCAGATCGCTGGTCGGGAATGGGCATCTTTGGGTTTCCGGCTGGGGCGCGCGGGACGGCGAGAGGCAGTCGGTCAGTCGGTTTGGGGCGGCTGGTGAGACTGGCGGAATTGTGGCTCGGGCGTAAGCACATGTGTGATGTCTGTTACGCTGGGGCTGTTTGCTAATCGTGAAACTCCTGCGGCGGTTACTGGTTGCCTGGAAGGCATTTCATATAAACTGTGCCAAGCCTCGCAGTGAGAGGGGAGTCCGGAGTTGATGTTGGCCAAGATGTTTGTGCAAATTGAGGTGTCTGTGTGAGAAGCACGGCATGGTGCTGTTGGTTGCTTCATCCTTCTGGCAGCCACCGCAAGTGGATGTTCGGCCGGAAAGTCTCCAGTTTGTGGCGAGCATAGTGTGAACAAGTTCTCGTAGGATGTGCTCCCAGCCTGACTCTTAGCCTGTGTTATTTGTGGGTGCCGACACCTTGTCTGTTACTGCTTTCAGGTGTCCTGTAAGATTTCACAGAAAAACTGTGTTTTTGTGGCATTCTGTGTTTCTGGCTCAGCCTCCGCCTCGAAAGGAGAAAGAAAGTGCCTCAACTGAAAGAGGGGGGGGGGGGGGGCGGGGGTTCGATTGGACATCTTTTGGAATTCCTTAATGCTGTAATTTGGACATACAACAAATTGTTCTTTCAGAATAAGCGCCTGTTTCTATGGGACACTGCAGTTCAAACAGGAGTGGCGTAATGTTAATGAGTATTTGTTAGTCGTCAAATGAAGCGTATTTAATGTCTTGCAGTTTTCTGGGGGCACGCAGCTGTGTTATTGAACTCATTTTAAAGTGTTCTGTCAGGTGAATGACTGCTCCTCACTTCAGTGTATTCTTTTGAGTAGTATTGTAAGGTTTTTTTGGACATTTGTCAGTGGGGTGTATTGATTCAATTTTGTTTTTCTCTTCCTTTTGAATTACGGATAACTGTTTAGTTTATCTGGTTATTGGCTTAACTCGCGCTTCACGCACTAAATCAGCTGATATTAAAATTGTTTTTTTATTCCTGTTTAATGTCAGACAGATTAAAATGTAACTTCATTTATGTTATTTGAAATAAATGTGTTGGATTGACCTTAATTAATTATGTGCAATCGAAGTAAGAGACCCAGTCCTTCATTAGTACTTAACAGTGGCGTGTGGTTCGGGTTGCGAGCCCCGTGCTCGGACCACCGCGGAAGATAACCAAAGGGATCCCAGTATGAGATGAAATGGCACTGCAGACCATTACACCTGGTTGTCAGACCATTTGGCGGGCGACAGTTAACGGACAGCTGTCCTGGGCGTCTCCAAACACGTCTTCGGCCTGGAATCTCATTGACTGGAGTAGAATTGCCTTCAGTGATGAGTCCCGCTCCGAACTGAGCCCCTGCGACCAGCGAAGAAGTGTCTAGAGGCGACCTGGATAGCAGTGGGATACCAGCCTCATTGTCACCAATCATACGGCCTGTCAGCTAGGATTGAGTGATTATCTGGGATGCCATTTTATTTCATAGCAGAACCATTTTGGTTGTACTCCGCGGCAGCCTTACAGCACAGCATTAAATCGACGACATTCTACGTCACGTGTTGTTGCCCTACATGGAAAGCCATCCTGGGCTTCAAAAGATAATGCCCGTCCACACACGGCGAGTGTTTCTATTGCTTGTCTTCGCGCTTGCCAAACCCTGCTTTGGACAGCAAATTCGCCAGGTCTCTCCCCCAACTGAGAACTTTTGGAGAATTATGGCAGGGCCCTCCAACCACATCGGAATTTTGACGATCTAACACTCAATTTGGACAGAACTTGGCACAATATCCCTCAGGACGACATACAACAACTCCATCAGGCAATGCCAAGCCAAATAACTGCTTGCTTAAGAACCACTTGCTCAGTTAGTAGAGATCTTGCCCAAAGTAAAGTCCCGAGCGACTGGAAAAAAGCGCAGGTGACGCCTATATATAAGAAGGGTAGAAGGACGGATCCTCAAAATTACAGACCAATATCCTTAACATCGGTTTGTTGCAGGATTCTCGAACATATTCTCAGTTCGAATATAATGAATTTCCTTGAGACAGAGAAGTTGCTGTCCATGCATCAGCACGGCTTTAGAAAGCATCGCTCCTGCGAAACGCAACTCGCCCTTTTTTCTCATGATATCAGACGGATGCAATATTCCTTGACTTCCGGAAAGCGTTTGAGTCGGTGCTCCACTGCAGACTCCTAACGAGGGTACGACCATATGGGATTGGTTCCCAAATATGTGAGTGGCTCGAAGACTTCTTAAGTAATAGAACCCAGTACGTTGTCCTCGATGGTGAGTGTTCATCGGAGGTGAGGGTATCATCTGGAGTGCCCCAGGGAAGTGTGGTAGGTCCGCTTTTGTTTTCTATCTACATAAATGATCTTTTGGATAGGGAGGATAGCAATGTGCGGCTGTTTGATGATAAATGGAAATGTCGTGTGGCTAGGGCCTCCCGTCGGGTAGACCGTTCGCCTGGTGCAGGTCTTTCGATTTGACGCCACTTCGGCGACCTGCGCGTCGATGGGGATGAAATGATAATGATTAGGACAACACAACACCCAGTCCCTGAGCGGAGAAAATTTCCGACCCAGCCGGGAATAGAACCCGGGCCCTTAGGATTGACAGTCTGTCACGCTGACCATTCAGCTACCGGGGCGGACGTTTGATGATGATGCTGTGGTGTACGGGAAGGTGTCGTCGTTGAGTGACTGTAGGAGGATACAAGATGACTTGGACAGGATTTGTTATTGGTGTAAAGAATGGCAGCTAACTCTAAATATAGATGAATATAAATTGAGGCATATGAATAGGAAAAAGAATCCCGTAATGTTTGAATACTCCATTAGTAGTGTAGCACTTGACACAGTCATGTCGATTAAATATTTGGGCGTAGCATTGCGGAGCGATATGAAGTGGGACAAGCATGTAATGGCAGTTGTGGGTAAGGCGGATACTCGTCTTCGGTTCATTGGTAGAATTTTGGGAAGATGTGGTTCATCTGTAAAGGAGACCGCTTATAAAACACTAATACGACCTATTCTTGAGTACTGCTCGAGCGTTTGGGATCCCTATCAGATCAGATTGAGGGAGGACATAGAAGCAATTCAGAGGTGGGCTGCTAGATTTGTTAGTGGTAGGTTTGATCATCACGCGAGTGTTACGGAAATGCTTCAGGAAATCGGGTGGGAGTCTCTGGAGGAAAGGAGGCGTTCTTTTCGTGAATCGCTACTGAGGAAATTTAGAGAACCAGCATTTGAGGCTGACTGCAGTACAGTTTTACTGCCGCCAACTTACGTGTCACGGAAAGACCACAAAGATAAGATAAGAGAGATTAGGGCTCGTACAGAGGCATATAGGCAGTCATTTTTCCCTCGTTCTGTTTGGGAGTGGAACAGAGAGAGAAGATGCTAATTGTGGTACGAGGTACCCTCCGCCACGCACCGTATGGTGGATTGCGGAGTATGTATGTAGATGTAGGTGTAGATCTTGAATAAATCATCCACTTGTTCTAAAATTGTAATCATTTGCTTGTACATATACGTCACATCTTCTGACGTCCGTCAAATACTCATAATTCCTTCGCGGTGCGTCTTTTTCTTCTTAGATTTGTCGTTTTTTATGTCTTATTGCGTACTTTGCTGATCCGTTTTTTCCCTACCTTGTATATAATCAACGCAAGGAAGAATGAGGAATCACTCTAGCGACATTATCGGCCACAAATGGCGAACTCCAGGAATACAATCGACTTGTACGAAGGGTAAATTATTATGGCCCAGCGTCTGGGAACGAGCATATCTGAAATGGCGAAGCCGGTTAACTATTAGAGTGCTTCCATCGGGATCACCTGCTGAAAGTGGTTGAAGCATTGTGAAAGCATGAACACTGTGTGGATGAACTAGTACATATCATTCAGTTATTAGAACGTAATCCTTCAACAATCGCATGCAGAATTTTTACACGTATCCATGTTCCACATAAAGAATATGGCTGACATTACGTACACATCGTGTTCTTATCATGTATTGCAGATTAGACAGTTTGGAGAAGGAGATGGTGGCAGACGATAGGAATTTTATCGTTGCTTAACTGCAGAACATTCAGGGTTCACATGAATAACGTTTATTGATGATTGTGAAGTTATCAACAATACTCGTAACTCACATGGTGGTCCAACGAAAACCCACACTCCTTTGTGGAAGTACATTCTCAAGAACGCTTCTCTGCAAATGTATCTTGTGTTATGATAGATGATTTGGGGTTGTTGTGTTACTTCATCATCTTACAGGGTCCTTTAATTTAGACTTTCTTGGAAACGCGCTCCTATCATTACTAGAACAGGTTCCTTTGGCGACAAGGATGGAGATGTTGTTCTGGCATGAGGGGGTCCTCACACATTCTAGTCGTTAGGTGACACATCTTCTAAACCCAATGTTCACCGGAAAATGCGTTACCAGAAATGGTCTTCTCTCTTAGCCATCAACGTCTCTGAATCTTAAAGTGTTAGACTTTTGCCTGTGGGTATTGTTGAAAGAGCAAATCTACAAAGAAAACCTAAACGCAAGAGTCAGAGTGACTATGAATAGTGAGTCCCAAGAAATAAACAACAAGACGAACTCAGAAGATCTACGTGTGGTTTCTCACGATAAATTACTTAATTGAAGTCGGAGGTGGAAATTACGAAAGTCAAGTTTGAACTTACTTATTTTCTATTGATTAACACCTTCTGGGAGTAATTTTTCGAGTTGTATTTTAAAAATTGTATCATTGTCATGAACAAAAAGTGGACATGTTTTATTCAACTTAATCTGGACTAGTACCCCCCTGAAACGTTTACTACTGCTCCCGACACACAGTGTATAATTGCACGAACAAAATCCAGCTCGTTATTATCTTCGTAAATATTTTTTCCGTAGCTGAGTCCAAAGATAAAGAGTGTTGAATATTCTTTTGGGAAAGTACGTGGTGTATATAATGCAGTGTCTCTCAAAAGAAGTGTTCCAATTTCACAAGACTATAGATTTTACGTGAATCAAGATAGACACTTAGAGTAGACGTTATCATTCGCGTAACTAAAAAGTTTTTATTTTCAAAAGAACCATATGAATTTACAAGGGTACACATTTACATGCATGAACATAAAACCTTGGGGTTCCTTTTAGACGTATGTTTGGAATGACGTTCATTGTGCCTCCACGGTACGCACATCCAACATCCAGACGATTCCAGAATGAAATTTACACTCGGCAGCGGAGTGTGTGCTGGTATGAAACTTCCGGGCGGATTAAAACTGTGTGCCGGACCGAGACTCGAACTCGGGACTTTCGTCTTCCACGGGCAAGTACTCTCATGAGGTACTGGCAGAATTGAAGCAGTGAGGACGGGTCGTCAGTCGATGCCGGCACGGTAGCTCAGCGTGTTCGGTCAGAGGAATTATCAAACCTTTGTAACAAGAAAACTGAGTGAATGGATGAACGATGAACCTGAACAGGAGTCATGGGACGTCCGCCCCGAACGAATACAAGGACCAATAACGAATAAAATGAGATATTTTTTTAAAAGGTCGGTAGAGCACTTCCTCGCGAAAGGAAAAGGTCCCGGGTTCGAGTCTCGGATTGCACACAGTTTTAATCAACCAGGAAGTTTAATCCATACGATAGTTAAATCCGCCCTACATTTTCGAGAGTATGTCCGCAGGTGCCAGTGCGTTAATGGTCCGTACAGTTGAAAAAATTTTCCGATTTTTTTTCGCAATTATGAAAGTCACATCTGCTACTTATACAGATACATGAACCTGCAACTGTCTTTTTCTGATTAAAAAGAACCGTCTCCAAATCGTTTCTTGGGAAACGGTCAGAAAGAAATGAAGCTTTTGAGAGTTTTCTTGTGCATGTCTGTGGTATGTGGCTATTGTAGTCAACATATTTGTACTTTGTGCTTCACTTTTACACTTAAATGGAATGGAGCCTCATCACTAAACACTAAATGTGAACGTACAGGATGACATTCAACTATATGAAAAAAAACGTTAATTAGTTACAAACTATGGCGTGCACACACTTTATTCAACATGTAAACGTCACTAAAGATATTCAGATGTATGTTATGACATGTTCGATACGCCTGCCATCATTGGCGATGATGTGGTGCAGGCAAATAGCGAAATTATGCATGACCCGCAAAGTGTCGGAACATCGATGCTGTCGATTACCTCCTGAATGCCTGTTTCAGTTCAGCAATGATTTTGGGCTTATTGCGGTACATCTTGTTTTTAATATAGCCCCACAAAAAGGAGTCGCATGTCTTCAGATATGGAGAATATAGTGGCCAATCGAGAGCCATGCCAGTAGCCTCTGGATACTTCAGATCTAGAATTCAGCCCACAAAGTGCTCCTCCAGGACATCATACACTCTCCTGATTCTACGTAACTTTAGAGAATGAGGATGAAATTAACTTCCAAAACGTTTACGTATCGCACAGTAGTCATTGTGCCATCAAGGAATATCGCACCGATTACTCAGTGACTGGACACTGCACACGTTAGTCACCATTTGAGGGCAGAGAGGCTTCACGATCGCGAAATGCGGATTCTCAGTCCCCCAAATGCGCCAATTTTGTTTATTACGAACCCATCCAAAAGAAAGTAGTCTTCAATCGCTAAGCGGCCAACCTTGCAATTTGAACGTCCTAACTGAAACCTTTGAGAAGTTATGACGATTTTATTACCTTAGTTCAATAGTTGTCACCCTGTAAATTGTTGTCTGACATCACTACGCGCAGAACAAATTCACAAAACGCTACACGTTGTTGTTTATTACTATCATGTGCGGTTGGTAGTAATTGAATCCTATGGTTTGAAAAGCAAACATCGGCGCAAAACACATCAGAGAATTAAGAGGAAGGGCTGTATGGCGGCTGCCACAGAGAGTACTTGCATAATTCTGTTCAACACGCTCTACTTCATGAAGAGTTTATTGTATAAAAAATTATGCTTACGCGAATTTTCGTCAAGTCATAGAATCTGTGGTAATTTCTCAATAATAGTGTAAGATCCGATATGAGTCGGATGTTTAACTGAGCAAAATAGCTTTGATGAATAACCGATGTTATGATCTCACCGAAAGTAGTCCATAAAAATAGTTTGAAGTGATATACTCGGCAGCACACTCAAATAGTATCTGTGGCTGTTGGAATTCTACGGCCAGTCTGGAACCGCGCGACGGCTACGATCGCAGTTTCGAATCCTGCCTCGGGCATGGAAGTGTGTGATGTCCTTAGGTTAGTTAGGTTTAAGTAGTTCTAAGTTCTAGGGGACTGATGACTTCAGCAGTTGAGTCCCATAGTGCTCAGAGCCATTTGCACCATTTTGAATTCTACGGCACGACGTGTCATTGTTTTGTAAGACATCTAAGGCAGTACTTGGACTACGGTGACGATTTTCATGAAGATTTACAAGTAGTCCCTTTTCGACTAGACAGACTAAATGATCCTGATGTACACTACGGGCCATTAAAATTGCTACACCACGAAGATGACGTGCTACAGACGCGAAATTTCACCAACAGGAAGAAGATGCTATGATATGCAAATGATTAGATTCTCAGAGCATTCACACAAGGTTGGCGCTGGTGGCGACACCTACAACGTGCTGACATGAGGAAAGTTTCCAACCGATTTCTCATACACAACAACAGTTGATCGGCGTTGCCTGGTCAAACGTTGTTTTGATGCGTCGTGTAAGGCGGAGAAATGCGTACCATCACGTTTCTGACTTTGATAAATATCGGATTGTAGCCTATCGCGATTGAGATTTATCGTGTCGCGATACTGCTGCTCGCGTTGGTCGAGATACAATGACTGTTAGCAGAATATGGAATCGGTGGGTTCAGGAGCGTAATATGAAACGCCGTGCTGGATCCCAACGGCCTCATTTCACTAGCAGTGCAGATGACAGGCATCTTATCCGCATGGCTGTAACGGATAGTGCAGCCACGTCTCGACCTCTGAGTCAACAGATGGGGACGTTTGCAAGACAACAACCATCTGCACGAACAGTTCGACGACGTTTGCAGCAGCATGGTTCAAAATGGTTCAAATGGCTCTGAGCACTATGGGACTCAACTGCTGAGGTCATTAGTCCCCTAGAACTTAGAACTAGTTAAACCTAACTAACCTAAGGACATCACACACATCCATGCCCGAGGCAGGATTCGAACCTGCGACCGTAGCAGTCTCGCGGTTCCAGACTGCAGCGCCAGAACCGCGCGGCCACTTCGGCCGGCCTGCAGCAGCATGGACTATCAGCTCGGAGACCATGGCTGCGGTTACCCTTGACGCTGCATCACAGACAGGAGCGCCTGCGATGGTGTACTCAACGACGAACGTGGGTGCACGAATGGCAAAATGTCATTTTTTCGGATGAATCCAGGTTCTGTTTACAAAATCATGATGGTCGCATGCGTGTTGGCGACATCGCGGTGAACGCACATTGGAAGCGTGCATTCGCCATCGCCATACTGGCGTATCACCCTGCGTGATGGTATAGGATGCCATTGGTTACACGTCTCGGTCACCTCTTGTTCGCATTGACGGCACTTTGAACAGTGGACGTTGCATTTCAGATGTGTTACGACCCGCGGTTCTACCCTTCACTCGATCCCTACGAAACCCTGCATCTCAGCAGGATAATGCACGACCGCATGTTGCAGGTCCTGTAAGGGCCTTTCCGGATACAGAAAATGTTCGACTGCTGCCCTGGCCAGCACATTCTCCAGATCTCTCACCAATTGAAAACGTCTGGTCAATGGTGGCCGAGCAACTGACTCGTCACAATACGCCCAGGCGTATCAAAACCGTTATTACGGCCAGAGGTGGTCGTTCTGGGTACTGGTTTCTCAGGATCTATGCACCCAAATTGCGTGAAAATGTAATCACATGTCAGTTCTAGTACAATATATTTGTCCAACGAATACCCGTTTATCATCTGCATTTCTTCTGGGTGTAGCAATTTTAATGGCCAGTAGTGTATATAAGAAGAGAGAGGAGCCCTTTTTCCGTTAAGAAGAACATCAAATAACCACGAAAAAAATTCGTTTGGGGTGTAGTCCCGCCAATTAACACTTTCTCTTTTACCTACAAAACAATATAACTCAAGGATATTAACTATTTTCTAATATGTCCGAAGGGAGAATTTATATTCAGGGAAACCTGCTCACTTCATTCGGCATTTATGCAATGACGGGTGCTCAAGTCCGTGAGACACTGTAGATAGAAAAGCATGTAATTATCCACATTACACCTGGTAAGAGAGTACGGAACCGGTGAAGTAACGATCGCGGCTTAAATCGGGACGGGAGACTTCGCACAGGAATACAAGCACTCGAAATGTAAACTTAAGTCTGTAACCAAACTTGCATCTCTAGCCAATAAAAATCGTATATATTGTACACGAAATCTTTTATTCGAAGAATTAGTCTATACTACTATCCCTCCCCCCCCCCCTCTCTCTCTCTCTCTCTCTCTCTCTCTCTCTCTCTCTCTCTGCCGGCTGGAGTGGCCGTGCGGTTCTAGGCGCTACAGTGTGGATCCGAGCGACCGCTCCGGTCGCAGGTTCGAATCCTGCCTTGGGCATGGATGTGTGTGATGTCCTTAGGTTAGTTAGGTTTAATTAGTTCTAAGTTCTAGGCGACTGATGACCTCAGAAGTTAAGTCGCATAGTGCTCAGAGCCATTCTCTCTCTCTCTCTCTCTCTCTCTCTCTCTCTCTCTCTCTCTTCTTCCGAACAGGCCTTCGAATGCCCATCGGTACTGACCGATCGTTGTGTCATTTTCAGGCGATAGGCGTCACAGGATGCGTGTACGAAGGGGCATGTGGTTAGCACACCGCTCTCCCGGCCGTCGTCAATTTTCGTGACCGGAGCCGCTACTTCTCAGTTAATAACTATTCAATTGGTCTTACAATTGCTGAGTATACTCCACTTGCAGCTGTGCTCAGCAAGCATGGACGGCCACCCATCCAAGTGCTTGCCAATCCTGATAGCGCTTAACTTCGGTGATCCGACGGGAGCCATGTTACCACTGTGGCAACGCCGTTGGTTGTACTGTTACCGCGTTCTAAAACATTTACTATTCATCCTGAAGCAGCCTGAATAATAAAGAGTATTCTAACTATGGGGGGAATGAATTCTACATCTACATCTACATACATACTCCGAAATCCACCATATGGCTGCGAAAAAACTGCGATAAACGTAGGCTGCTCAAGAAACAACGTGAGAAGGAGCAGCCAAGTCCCTGGTACGCGCAGTGAGCGTGACCTTAATGCAGCCGCCGCCGTGTGATGCGCGCTGACACTTCGTCACGAGACAAGGGACGTCCTGTACAACGTCGGGTAATAATTGCAGCTAATGGGCCGGCCGCCCGGCGTCAACACGTTGAGTAATGGCGGAGGGACCACTTAGCGGCCCGCCCGCCGCTCTGGAAGCGGACAGCAGACCTCAGCGGCACGCGACGCCGCAACACGACAACCGGTCGCTTTTCTACACACTTTATCCAACTGCCAGAAACGGCTCTCAATTCCGTTACTTTTCTGCTCGAAGTTGCTTGTGCGTTGAGAAGCAACCTTTTCGAATGTTTGATGTGCACGAAGTATCCCTGGTATCCAAGGCAACCGCTCATCCTCCTTTACATGCCTGCTATTCTGTTATTCTGCGCAACGGATTAATCTGAGATGTACCCTTTACCCTGTGGCTCCTGCAAGAAGCAAATTCCACCCCCAACCTACTACAGAAGTCAGACAGACGCTCCTAACGTTCTAAAGAGAAATGCCTGAAAAACTTTCAGCAATAAATATCTTCTGGAGTCGTCCGCTCTAAGGAAATGACACAAAAATTCACAACATTTCTTACGTAACTAGTGGGAATATACTTGGGTACTGGAGTAGTGCTAGTTAGTGTAATAAAAAGATGAAACTAACGAAAATTATTATTTATTTTGCAAAAAATTGAACAAGTTATATCCTGGTTCTTTTTGGAATGTGATGTTACCTCTCAAGGATAGAATTTGCTAATGAAATTTCTATACAAAGTTTAAGATTGTTATTGATTGGTTCAAATGGCTCTGAGCACTATGGGACTCAATTTCTGAGGTCATTAGTCCCCTAGAACTTAGAACTAGTGAAACCTAACTAACCTAAGGACATCACAAACATCCATGCCCGAGGCAGGATTCGAACCTGCGACCGTAGCGGTCTTGCGGTTCCAGACTGCAGCGCCTTTAACCGCACGGCCACTTCGGTCGGCATTGTTATTGACTTGGCATAATGGCTGTGAGGCGCGCCTACTCAACTTGAATAATTATCCTTTAGAATGTTGCTAGGTATGGTCGAGGCTGTCGCGTGTGAAATGCAGTGAAGTGTACTGTTGTGGAGGAAATATGGGGCTCGCAATAGCTGTAGCGCACAATGCCGTAAGCTGCTATGACTGCTGTCTGCGCCGCTCACTGCTGACAAATAAGATAGCTCTCGTTCTATCTGGATTGACCTTCGCCAATCAAACTCTCCCTACGCCTTGATGAAGTCAAGGATTCCTATTCGCCCCTAGTCTAACTAATGGCGTGGTACACTGGTCAGATAACCAGTCCACCACGATGCCACTCAAAAATTCGCTCACAGGCGTGTAACTATAACTTTGTCCATTCACACCACACAATAAGTGTGTCAGCCAACACAGTGAACAACGCTTAATCGCAAGGACTCAGTATAGGGTCGCACTTCGATTCGCTCTCGACAGAGGTGCTCTCCCAGTGAAGTACTGAGGAGAGAATTGTTCCTCGCTCCAAGAGCGACAACGGAATCAGAAATATCGTCTGCCAACCAGCATGCTCTTCTAAAACGGGAGGATGACGTTTCATTTTAGGCGACCAATCCAGAAATCTGTAGTATCGGCGTTTGGCGTTTGCTGTCTCCCTGTGAAAATCTCTGAAACTGCGTGCTATGTGAAAAGAATGCGTAGGTTGGACGCTCCCACACAATGTAGCGGAATTTGCTTTTAAGCCGAACATGGGGTCGTTCCCCCTTTCACTCGGGCACACGCTGTCTGCTCCACGGGTGGCCGAGGTTGACTCGTCCTCTGAAGGGACCAGTCTCCTAGTGTGTGGTCTGCCTCTCTCAAACTAAAAGCTCCTGTGACCGTCGTGTCTGGAATGTATGTGTGCACGCCAGCCTCGAGTATTTCAACCCCAGTGCCCACTTGTTATTTGCATATCGTTTACATGAATTCATACAACATTGACTTTATCTTATCGAGTTTGGGTTCGAATGAAGCGTCTTGTGTGCGGAATATGATTGTGAGGGCGGAATATGTAACTAATGAAGGTCAGGAGACCGCGACATCTTACAATGCCTACACAGTACCTCAAGCCTCATGCGGAACCTCTGTGGAGAAAAAAAGAACAATAGAAACTAGAGGGGGAGGAAAGAAGCAGGGTGGAAAAATACTGTACTGTAGAGATGCAACGTGGGTGTGAATACTGCACTGCTTCTCACACTTCCCTTGCCTCGGTAATTGTATTCAATATCAAGTCCTGAAGAATCTTTGTAAAGATGAACGTCAACCACAGTAAACCCAGGATACTGGAATTTAGTTGAATGAAATCAGGTAGTGTTGAAGTAATTACATTATGAAGTGAGACACTGAAAGTAGTACATGAGTTTTGCTATTTTGGAAGGCAAATAACTGATGATGTTTGAAGTAGAGAGAATGCAAAATGCAGACTGGCTATAGCAAGAAAAGCATTTCTGGAAAAGAGGCATTTGTTAACACCTAATATAGCTTTAAGTGCTAGGATGACATTTTTGAAAAAATTTCTTTGGAGAGTAGCCTTGTATGGAAGAAGTGACACGTTGACAGCAAGCAGAACAGACACGAAGTGAATGGAAACTTTTGGAAAGTGGTGCTACAGGGGAATGACGAAGATTAGATGGGTATATCGGATAGTTAATGACGAGGTGCTGAACAGAATTAGGATGACAAGAAATTTGGGGAACAACGTGAATAAAAGAAGCTATAGGTAAATAGGACAAATTCTGAGGCATGGGAGAATCGTCAGTTTGCTAATGAACGGAATTGGGGGCGGGGGGGGATAACAATTGTAGGAGGAGAGCAAGGGATGATGTTAGTCACAGTAGTTGATCGAGGATGAAGGGCTTGCGCAGGATAGAGTGTAGTATTCATGTCCCATGTCAATCCATACTTTATTAGATTTTATCGTACAGTTTGGAAAGGCTTGCACTGCAATACGACGGCAAGCAGTTAGGAACGATAGCAGTCCAGATCTCATACGACAGATGGTCACGGAGCTTGAGAACGGAGATACGAGCAGGAGCCATGTCGTACTGGAGCAGGCAGAGAATACGGTGATTAACGACTCCAACTAGATTGTCGACATTATCCATACTGGCAGCTTCTTAACCATAATTGCAGAAAGTCCAAAATCAAGCTCACATGTTAATTAGACTATTCATTAATATTGTCAATCATTGATCGAGTAAACCGACCATTCAGAAAGGCGCCCAATACAGGCAGGCGTGATACACTGAAGCTAGTCTACTACAAAATTGAGAACGAACTTTCAGGTGGGTCACGCAGACAGTCTTCGACTAGTATTCAGGCTGACAACGGGCTCTCACTGCGAGTGAATATTTTATATTTTTCAAATTAAGTTAACAGTGTTTGATCTGTGACGGTACCTCTGACAAAAAAAAAAAAAAAAAAAAATCAGAACTACAGATTTTGAGATGTGGTACTATGGGACTTTTGCTGCGGTTTGAAGCGATGTAAAACAAATGTTGTACCCAGACTATTAAAATGTCCAGAAAGCGTTAAAACAACATTCAAAGAAGTCTAGATTTCGAAAACACCCACTGGACGGCCACACTACCAAAAAGGTTTTCAAAATTTTTTTTTTTTTACAAATCAAGTATTAGTCAGCCTCAGGAAAAGTATACTAGGCGGTTTGTGATCAACTCTCATGCCGACAGTATATCTGCTTTACAGTTTTTGGTATTATGTATTCAAAAGCAGTTTTATGATGAATAGTATTTCGGAGAACGTTATATGCGAGTTCGTGAGTGTGTGATTTCGAACTGTCAATAAAGTCGTGTTGAAATAACTTTACGATATCGAAATGATGCTCGATAGGGTGATGACCAGAACCCGCGAACTTAGATTCGAGGCCGGCCGTTGTGGCCGAGCGGATCTAGGCGCTTCAGTCCGGAACCGCGCTGCTGTTACGGTCGCAGGTTCGAATCCTGCCTCGTGCATGGAGGTGTGTGATGTCCATAGGTTAGTTAGGTTTAAATAGGACATCACACACATCCATTCCCGAGGCAGGATTCGAACCTGCGACCGTAGCGGTCGCGCTTCCAGACTGTAGCGCCTAGAACCGCTCGGCCACACCGGCCGGCTAGGTAGAGGCCTCGACCTTCTTTTTTTTTTTTTTAGTAATTCCAGAGGAACCTTCCTGGTGCCAAAATCAAATGGAGGAACGGGGGTAAAGTGGGCAAGAGTCACAATCCGAGGGACTGACCACCATGTCCCATTCCCTCCCAGGAACAAAGGAAAGTGTAGGGAACATGGAGAAGAGATTCGAGGCACATACTTTTTACTTTTTGTTGTTTTATTCTTACTTTTATTTATTTTTTATTTTTTAAAATTCTTATGCACATTTATTTACCACTAAGCATAACGGGAAATAAATATCATGAGGAGGAGGGAGTGACAGTTCATCAAACATGGTGGGACCATCGACACATTGTCTTTCAGAGGAAAAACTTCCCCTGACCAGAGAACAACCTGTTCTAAGTCTGGAAAAGGCGTGGATCAACCCGTCATTGCAGTAACACAGTAGCTCCAAGGCGGGTTAAGAAAGACGTTCCACGGCGTATGAGAGAGAAATTGTCTGCATTCGGGGCTGCGGACAACTGCACAATGCCATTCATTAAGGAAGTGCCAAATTGAACGACATTTTTCTCGCCGCCAGGTAACGGGTATTGAACTGCGTGTCCACAAATCCACTTCACGGAGCTCGTCTTCGTTTGTGGGAAGTATGCCGAGTCCAGAAAGAGGATCGTGTGAGAAGATATCTGATTAGGAGTCGTACGGGCAATGAAGGCCAGCATCTACCGCACCAAGAACGAGAGACCTACCGCAGAAGTAAAAGAAGGGCGGCGGGATGTCTGAAAGCTGGGTAGGTGCTGAGAGACACGTGTGCAAGGGCCTCCAGCAACGGACTGCTAAGGCACGTGGAACAACGGCGCCACAGCACCGTTTGAGAGCCAACGAAAAGGGATCGCTCTATGAGGGACATTATATAGGCCTAAATCACCCCTGAACTGCGGGATAGTGAGGATTTATTACTCTATATTGAACAGCACGCCGTCGCAAACGTATGAACCCAGTGCCAATAGCATGCAGCAAGGCTTGAATGGCGGAATGGGGAAGGCCAGTGCCACGTTGGGCCGGCCGGAGTGGCCGTGCGGTTCTGGGCGCTACATTCTGGAACCGAGCGACCGCTACGGTCGCAGGTTCGAATCCTGCCTCGGGCATGGATGTGGGTGATGTCCTTAGGTTAGTTAGGTTTAATTAGTTCTAGGTTCTAGGCGACTGATGACCTCAGAAGTTAAGTCGCATAGTGCTCAGAGCCATTTGAACCATTTTTTTGTGCCACGTTGCAGAAGATCGAAGGCTCATAAACAATGATCTAGGAGCCCTAGGCGCCGGCAGTTGAGAGCAGTTGTATGCCGCAAATCACTTGCAAAATCGGGTAGCAGCAGCCACGCGCAGTGGAACAGCGCTGTCCGCAGGAAGCTCTACATCTATAGCCATAGCGCTCGATTTGTGGACTTTAAGGCAGCTACCAGAAGCTTCGCCGTAGGTGGTAACACATGCTGTGGTAACCCATGCCAATGATGTCCTTAGACGGCCGGTGTGGCCTAGCGGTTCTAGGCGCTTGTCTGGAACCGCGCGACCGCTACGGTCGCAGGTATGAATCCTGCCTCGGGCATGGATGTGTGTGATGTCCTTAGGTTAGTTAGGTTTAAATAGTTCCAAGTTCTAGGGGACTGATGTACTCAGATGTTGTCCCATAGTGCTCAGACCCATTTGAACCATTTTGATGCCTTTACCTCAGCGCTGCAACGAAGAATTTGGACGAGATCGTCTGAATACGCAGTGCAGCTGAGTACAAGGCCACCCAGAGACATCCCAGACAGGCGTTGGAGGAGGCCGCAGAGCAACGGTTCCACGGCGAAAGCATATAACAGTGCAGAGTGTGGGCAGCCTTGATGCACTGAACGACGGATCAAGATGGGAGGAATAACACAGCCACTGCATAGTACCCAGTACGTAGCCCCACGAAGGAGACGCATTATGACATTGACAGTAGAATGGGGGTATCTCAAGTTGCGGAGCACCTTCTCCAGGTAGTCGCGATCGACCCGATCGAATGCCTGCTTCAAGAGACGAGCGGCCAAAAGTCCACACATACAACGAGCGTGAGCAAGGACGTGGCGACAGAGGGAAGCGTGGATGTTACCAACACCTCCCAAAGAGATTTGATCAGGGGGTACCATATACCGGAACGTCCGTTTAAGCCATGCAGCTGTCAACCTGTTAATCTTCGTGTCACTATTGTCACTATTGAGTAACGTCAAGAGGCGATAACTTTATATTAGTGATGTACCCCGAGGATTGTGGATGGGAATGAGGAGGTCATCGAGAAAACCTTCTGGGATCTACACGTTAGGCGACATAAGTCCCGACAAGTTTCCGTCCACGCCGACGTCGTTAGAGGACGAAATGTCCGGTAAAACTCTAACGAAAGGGCGTTATTGCCAGGCGACTTGTTCATAGACCCCATCTGGATAGCATCATGAATTTCGTCCACCGTTAAGTCGGCAAGTGGATCCATCGTTGCATCTTCGGGAATCATGCCAAAAGAGAGTCCGGAGACCACTGTACGGTGGCAGGGTCGCGACTTTGTTCAGAATATAGCATAACATAATGTGCATGGAGGGCAGACCGTGTATTACGCTGGGTATGTAAGCGCCGCCCAGCATCAGTCATAAATATATTAATCAAAGTCCTCCGATGGCGGCGCCTTTCTGCTATCACGTGGTACATAGACTGATGCTCCTGGACCAACCTGTCATGCCTGCCTTGAACATAGCTCCTTCAAGGTGACTTCGAAAGAGATCAGTGAGCTGTGCCTTGTCAAAATCCAACATTGCCCGACGCTCTGGCGGATGCGGCATCATAGTACATTCCCAGAGAATTCTGGAGTATAAATCGGAGGTTCGTCGCCTCCATGCTGCGACCTCCCTTGTATAACCAATCAGGCCTTGCGGAGGGCAGGCTTTGCACACACACTGTAAGACGACAAGCTCTCCACGTAATCTCAATGAGCTGATGGCAGTCAGGTGAAGTAAGATGGATCGTGTTGAGTTTCCAATGTCCCAGCTGCGCCACACCCTTTGACGGCAGGGACTGATTGCACAGATACAGGGTGGTCCATTGATAATGACCGGGCCAAATATCTCACGAAATAAACATCAAACGAAAAAACCACAAAGAACGAAACTCGTCTAGCTTGAAGGAGGAAACCAGATGGCGCTATGGTTGGCCCGCTAGATGGCGCTGCCATAGGTGGTGGTGGTTAGTGTTTAACGTCCCGTCAACAACGAGGTCATTAGAGACGGAGCGCAAGCTCGGGTTAGCGAAGGATTGGGAAGGAAATCGGCCGTGCCCTTTCAAAGGAACCATCCCGGCATTTGCCTGAAACGATTTAGGGAAATCACGGAAAACCTAAATCAGGATGGCTGGAGACGGGATTGAACCGTCGTCCTCCCGAATGCGAGTCCAGTGTGCTAACCACTGCGCCACCTCGCTCGGTGCTGCCATAGGTCAAACGGATATCAACTGCGGTTTTTTTAAATAGGAACCCCCATTTTTATCACATATTCTTGTAGTACGTAAAGAAATATGAATGTTTTAGATGGGCCACTTTTTTCACTTTGTGATAGATGGCGCTGTAATAGTCACAAATGTGTAAGTACGTGGTAGCCTATCACGTAACATTCCACCAGTGCGGACGGTATTTGCTTCGTGATACATTACCCGTGTTAAAATGGACCGTTTACCAATTGCGGAAAAGGTCGATATAGTGTTGATGTATGGCTATTGTGATCAAAATGCCCAACGGGCGTGTGCTATGTATGCTGCTCGGTATACTGGACGACATCATCCAAGTGTCCGGACCGTTCGCCGGATAGTCACGTTATTTAAGGAAACAGGAAGTGTTCAGCCACATATCAAACGTCAACCACGACCTGTAACAATTGATGATGCCCAAGTAGGTGTTTTAGCTGCTGTCGCGGCTAATCCGCACATCAGTAGCAGACAAATTGCGCGAGAATCGGGAATCTCAAAAACGTTGGTGTTGAGAATGCTACATCAACATCGATTGCACCCGTACCATACTTCTATGCTCCAGGAATTGCATGGCGACAACTTTGAACGTCGTGTACAGTTCTGCCACTGGGCACAAGAGAAATTACGGGAAGATGACAGATTTTTTGCACGCGTTCTATTTAGCGACGAAGCGTTATTCACCAAAAGCTGTAACGTAAACCGGCATAATATGCACTATTGGGCAACGGAAAATCCACGATGGCTGCGACAAGTGGAACATCAGCGACCTTGGCGGGCTAATGTAGGGAGGAAGGATCATTGGCCCCCATTTTATCGATGGAAATCTAAATAGTGCAATGTATACTGATTTCCTACGTAATGTTCTACCGATGTTACTACAAGATGTTTCTCAGCGTGACAGAATGGCGATGTACTTCCAACATGATGGACGTCCGGCACATAGCTCGCGTGCTGTTGAAGCGATATTGAATAGCGTATTTCATGACAGGTGTGGATTGGTCGTCGAAGCACCATACCATGGCCCGCACGTTTACCGGATCTGACGTCCCCGGATTTCTTTCTGTGGGGAAAGTTGAAGGATATTTGCTATCGTGATCCACCGACAACGCCTCACAACATGCGTCAGCGCATTGTCAATGCATGTGCGAACATTACGGAAGACGAACTACTCACTGTTGAGAGGCATGTCGTTACACGTATTTCCAAATGCATTGAGGTTGACGGACATCATTTTGACCATTTATTGCATTAATGTGGTATTTACAGGTAATCACACTGTAACAGCATGCGTTCTCAGAAATGATAAGTTCACAAATGTACGTGTATCACAATGGAATAACCGAAATAAAATGTTCAAACGTACTTACGTTCCATACTTTAATTTAAAAAACCTACCTGTTAGCAACTGTTCGTCTAAAATTGTGAGCCATATGTTTGTGACAATTACAGCGCCATCTATCACAAATCGAAAAAAGTGGTCCAACTAAAACATTCATATTTCTTTACGTACTACACGAATATGCAAATAAAAATGGGTGTTCCTATTTCAAAAAAACGCAGCTGATACACGTTTGACCTATGGCAGCGCCATCTAGCGGGCCAACCATAGCGCCATCTGGTTTTCCTCTTCAACCTAGACAAGTTAGTTCTGTGCAGTTTTTTCGTTTGATGCTTATTTGGTGAGATATTTGGCCCGGTCACGATCAATGGACCACCCTGTATAAGCGTCGTGATGAGAGAACGCAACAAGCTAGATATCAGCAGCCTGCACCCCACTGACAATATCGTGGCTCATATAAACACAATCGAGGCCACTGGAAAAATGGCTAATGAAATTTGTAAACCATGGACGATCGCCATAAATATGCTCCCAAAGTCCACTAGGTTGAGGAGCTGGACAACTGCCGCAAGCGCCGTGCAGACAGAGTGATGCGGGAGCCGGACTTTGGGCGCCGGGGCGCAGCTGAAGTGACCGCCCCAGAGAAGAAAGTGCAACTTCGCGGCAGCAACCTTAACCAGATGGCGCATAAACGTTAACGATCCTGACATCACCAAACGTTAGAACCACGCCTCTGACATCCAGGAGATAGGCAACTGCATCAGCGAGGATACCGTCATGTAAGTGAATCGCCACCTGTCTACCAGTAAGGGTGCCATTGCAGACGCGTGCCATAAAGCCATGGGGAGCACAAAAGGTTGCAGCATGCACCTCTGGAAGGAGGGTAACGTCAACGTCATGCGAATGGTATTGACATTGACTGTGGCTTTGCGATAAGTCTGAGAGGCTGCCATCACCAGGAGGCAAGTGATGCAAACATGGAGGAAGTACAAGGAGCTCCCTATTAGGCCACTGTGGAAGGGCACATCACTATGATGGGAAGGGAGTTGACTCCACCAAGGGGGTCGATTGCTAGCTACACTATCCGAACGTCTATCCTCAGCACTGACATAGTCTGCCTGGGAAACAGATGTCTCACATGGTTGGTTCTGTGGAACACTATCAGAGGCACGCCCACAGGTAGCGTCAGACACAGAAATGGAGACAATCTCATCAGATGCAGGTGGTGGAAGTTTGGTGCCTGTAAGTGGATGCTGACTAGAGATGGTGATGGGGAGAGATGTCCCTTCATCCACTGCCAGACTGTCAGAGGACGGCGCATCATCAGTGGGAGGGTCGCAACCCTGTGTGCGTATCCAATGGATGCAGTCACCAGAAGGGGTTCGGCGCTGTCTCTTTCATTTCCTTGGCCACATGCTTTCCGTGGCCGGCCGGAGTGGCCGAGCGCTTCTAGGCGCTACAGTCTGGAACCGAGCGACCGCTACGGTCGCAGGCTCGAATCCTGCCTCGGGCATGGATGTGGGTGATGTCCTTAGGTTAGTTAGGTTTAATTAGTTCTAAATTCTAGACGACTGATGACCTCAGAAGTTAAGTCGCATAGTGCTCAGAGCCATTTGAACCATTTTTTTTGCTTTCCGTGTCGCTCGACGGACGGCTGCCGTCCAACACGCGGGCAGACGGCAGAAAGCGGAGGTTGGCACAGCTCCATGACCAACAACCATAGGGTTGGGACAGACGTCTTGCGGCTGTAACGGCCATTGTCAGTTGGTACTGCTGCTGGCGGCAGTGTAGGGGAGACAGGCGAAACGTCCACCGCAACGCCGACAGAGGTTGACGCCGGCACTGGCTGGTTCGTAGTGGGCACAGTAGGCAGCCCCATCAAGGATGCGGAAGATGGAGGTAACACAATGGGCACCACAGGGAGAGCGACGTCTCCGATTGGCGTCTGAACTAGTCTGTGTCGGAGACATTTAGGACGGACATGGCCTTCCTGGTAACAACCTGAACAAGTGCGCGGCTGGCCATCGTGCATGACGACAGCCCTGCAGCCAGCAATACCCATGTAAGAAGGTATATGTGTCCGCAGTTCAGTTTTTATCCAACGGATACCATTTGGGACACGGCATGTTCCGAATGTCCATGTTTCAGCAATGTGACTGATGATGTTGCAGTAAAGTTTAAAGGCGGCCACCACAACGTCTGGCGGCGTGTCAAACGGGTGTCCGAAAACCTTCAACGATCGGGGGCCAAAACAAGCGTGATCAACCACGACAGCTCCTATATGGCCATCCGAGTATCGGAACTTGAGATCAGTATGATGACGCCGCACAACGTCGGCGCACAGCTCTTCATTCGCCAGCTTTACGTACACAGTGGTGCTAAGGACTGAAAAATTTATATCGAGAACATCTTGCGATGGGAGACGCATTTCGTCCCGTATATACCGTTCTACTTCTACTTTTGGTCGTTCATGTTACCTAAGAACATGTTAATTTAATCGTGGCTTGGCAATAGGAAAACGCCATGATGGACAATGAATTCAGACACGATGGCAAGCCGTTACACGAAAGTAAACAAACATGCGCTGGCTCGCAAGCAGCACACCAGGCGAGACACAAAAAAAGCGTGCTTGCCTCACCACTGCCTCCCGGCCAATGACGCCAAACGCTCATTTCCATTTCCATTAAGATATAAATGCACTGCCTGAATACTTAATAACAGGTTGTTTCGTACACAAACACACAAGAAGTTGTACGTCGTGTTGTGCTCCTCACTCTGAACCCTGGCTTGATGCAGCTCTCCATGCTACTCTAACCGGTGCAAGTCTCTCCAACTCTCAATAACTACTACAACCTACATCCACTTGAACTTGCTTGTTGTATTCACACATCGTCCTCCCTCTGAAATTTTTACTTCCTACAATTCCCTCCAATACTAAACTGGTGATCCCTTGGTGTCTCAGAATATTTCCTACCAACGAATCCCTTCTCTTAGTCAATTTGTATCATAAATATCGATTCAGTACCTCCTCATTAACTGCTCGATATACTCATCTAATCTTCAATATTTGGCTGTAGCAAACATTTCTTAATCTAATACCTCCCACATCACCTGAATAATTCGACTACATTCCTTAACCCCTCTTTCTTCATGATGTTCATCTTACGACATCTTTATCAGACCCCATCCATTTCATTCACTACTCATACCGTTAGTTCACTTCCAAGTTTGTTTCTGTAAGTAAACACCACTCAGTTTGTCTTATTACAAAGGATGATCAGCCCCCTGCCCGAAAGTGCTGAGCTACTATAGAGGCTAACCATTCGGCTATGAAAGCGATCATATTCTGTTTCTGAGAGAATTGTAATATCATCTGCAAACCTCGAGGTTGTTTCTTATTTCTGAACTTTTATTACTTTTCCATATTACCTCTTGGTGTCCTTCACTGATTGTTTTTTTTTTTCAATGTACAAATTAAATGACATACGGGATAAGTTATAACGCTGCCTCACTCCTTTCCCAAACCATTGCTTGTCTTTCATATCCTTCGAGTCTAATAACTCTTGTCTGGTTTCTGTTCAAGTTGTAAATAACCTTTCGTTCACTGTATTTTACTCCTGCTGCCTTCGAATTTCAACGTCGTCGAAAGCTTCCCCAAACTCTAAAGTTGGTATAAATTAAGGTTCGCCTTTCTTTAACATATTTTCTAAAATATGTCGTGGGATCAGGATTGCTTCATGTGTTTTAGCATTTCTAGGGAACCCAAATTGATCTTCGTTGAGGTTAGCTTCGGCCATTTTTTCCCGACATCTGTTAATAATTCGTGCCAGTATTTTACAACAATGACTCGTTAAATTGATGGCTCCGTAGTACTCACACTTGTCAGGGTATTTCCCCTGTCTCATATTTCATACACACAAGGAAGAACAATTCTGTCACGGCTAGCTTTCCCAAGGATTTCAGTAGTTATGAGGAAATATCGTTTAGCGCAGGGGTCTTATTTTGACTGAGGTCTGTAAGTGCTCTGTGAAATTCTTCTCATAGTATCGTATCTCCCATCTCATCTTCGTTAAATTCCTCTTCCATTTCTACAATATTGCCTTCAAATACATTTCCCTTGTATAGTCCTTCATGATTTCCGCATTTGTTTTCCCTTCTTTGCTTAGTATTAGCTTGCCATCCGAGATATCGATTTCATACACTTGCTTTCCCTTTTCTTCAAAGGTATCTTCAATATTCCTACAAGCGGCATCTATCTTTCCACAAGTTCCGCATGTTTATAGAGCTTTGCATGTGCCCCATAGCCATTCCTGGAGATACATTTTGCACTTTCTGTTAATCTCATATTTAGGATGTCTGTATTCCCTTTCAACCGCTTTGTTATCTGTATTTTTCATATTTTCTCCTTTCTTCAGTTAAATTCAATGTCTCCTGTGTTAACCAAGGATTTTTACTGGGCCTTGTCTTTTTGGCTATTTGTTCGACTTGTGCCTTCACCATTTCATCTCTGAAAGCTATCCATTCGTTTTCTGATGTATTCTTTTCCTCTGTTTTAGCTAGTATTTACCTAACGCTGCCCTTCGAACCCTCGATAATCTCTGGATCTTTGAATTTATACAGATCCCATATTCTTAATCTCCTACCTTTTCACAATTTCTTCAGCTTTAATCTGCGGTCCATAACCTGAAAATTATGGTCAGTCCATGTTTGCCCTTTTAAGTGTCTTACTGTTTAAACTCTGGTTTCAAAACATCTGTCGTATGTAGAATGTCATAAAAAAGCCTGCGAAGATGTGCATTTTAATACTCATTGACTATATTTGCTCTATCTGTGGATGATGGACAGTAATGTCTTTACCTGTTCAGACAAAAAGTTTCAGCAAGTGAAATACAGTTAATGAAAGCGGCTTTTGTAGACACTTAGGTGTCAAAGATGACTTTCATCACGTCCATCAAAGCTGCACAGCGGCCATGATTAAAAATTTTGCAAATACTGATATAACAATCGCGTCGTGGATACACGCACCACTTCTCTTCAACTATCATACAGTGGATGGTCCTACCACTATGATGGTGTGCGGTCACATTTATCAGTAACATGAGAGAAGAAATGTGTGTCATGACAGCGCAAGAGCTCTGCTCTGGGCTGTAGCCATGATGATGGAATATGGACTGCTCTCCTTACACCTGCTTCACTGGACACTCGGAGCTGCCGCTCAGAAATGACAGTTTCTTGTGATAGCAACTTAACGAGCTTATCAACAAGACGTCGTCATAAGTTGCCTTTCACTCTTGCTTTTTCGGAGCTGTTCGCTATGTGCCATCTGTAACGTAGCTGAAAAAGTGGTGAACGTCGTTTCATCGTAGTGGCTGTCCGCCCCCGGTAGCACAGCGGTGCCGGCACGGTAGCTCAGCGTGTTCGGTCAGAGGGTTAGCTTCCCACTTTAATAAAAAAACTGAGTTAATGGAAAAACGATGAACTGAAACGGGTGTCTTGCGACATTCGCCCCGAGCAGATGCACCGAATTAAAACGAACAAAATGAGATTAAAAAAAAAAAAAAGAGGTCAGCGCGACAGACTGTCAATCCTAAGGGCCCGGGTTCGATTCCCGGCTGGGTCGGAGATTTTCTCCACTCAGGGACTGGGTGTTGTGTTGTTCTCACCATCATCATTTCATCCCCATCGACGCGCAAGTCGCCGAAATGGCATCAAATCGAAAGACTTGCACCAGGCGAGCGGTCTACCCGACGGGAGGACTTCGTCACACGCCATTATATTGTAGTGGCTTCTCCTTTTTATCATCCCGATTGCTCATTTTTCCGGTGTAAAGATGCCAATAACTATATGGGTCATTGGTGTTAATAGTGGAATTCTACAGGTTGTCTTCGGACTATCTCTCTAGACAAGTTATACTGTATTGCTGGAATTTCTTGTCGTTACATTCGACGAGAAATTGTAGCCACTAAAAAGCAGTAACATTTGAAGTTACTCCCTTGCTTCGTTATTAGTAAGCATGTGTACAAATCGAGTCGAGAAAGAGCTTCCGTAATACAAATGATGCGCTCTCAGCACCGCTGTAGCAAACGAGACTGCATGCTGGAATTCTGCATCTCGAAAGAGGAGTGATCTCTGAGGAAGGGCTCCCTCATGACCGCGCAGAAGGTAGGTTAACCTAGAAATTACTCAACGGATAGGGGGTTTCAGTATGGGGTCTGTGTTTTGTGATTGTGGGTCTTGGAGACCTCAGTCTAAATCTTACAGAGCTAATTATGCCTTTTCTTGTCTACAATCAGAAATTTACTAAAAGTTACCATCAGTGCTTTTGATTTCCAGTATTCTAGTCTGCACTTGTCTAGCGTTTTTGATGTTTATATGTATTTTATACGCAGTTCAGATGATTGCTTTTATGTTTCATTTGTTTAGTGCTGAGATTATAAGCAAATAAGTGAAACATTTTGAGACACAATTCGTCGTACAATAATGTTTGCAAGTTAGTACAAGGCTGTCAGCTGTTAAGTACAGTCTCTAATAAGGAATAAACAATGGCCGGAAAGAGAGTTTATTGATGACCATCAATGTAACTGCGGAAATTCGTCATGTGACAGGTATTCATTCCTTTCATCTGAGTTGAAAATAAATTAAGAACAGTTGGCTCAACCTTTGTTGTGCTACACAAAAGAAGAACGTCGAGGAATGAAGACGTCATTACATCAGATGAGACTTAATAACAAATGAGAATAGAGAAATAAAATGCCATCAGGTGCAAAGGAAACCCTATTACTGTTTCTGGGGCGATGAATAAAAGAGAAAATTTAGATATAATTTGTACGATCATGTACTGAAGCTGGTAACTGATTCATTTGACAGTGTTGATCATATCAAATGTGAGATGATCGTATGTGGGGCATGTCAGGATTGCCGGGCATGACCGAGGCCGACATATGCCACTGACAGCTACAGCCAACGCGAATAGCGCCAGAGACATGTACATAGTAAAGACATCCCCACGATGAGAGTGCTGTGAGATTTCACAATGTTTATACCAGCACAGACGGTGCCACGATCTAGACTCCAGTAGAGTAACTGTACAGGTGGGAACTGAAAAATGAAGTAGGAAAAGCGAATGGACATGTGCTAGAAGAATTCCTAGCTATACGTTAGCCTTACTTCATGTTTCCTGACCCAAGTGCTCATTTGTAAAATTCGTGTGATGCTTGTACTGCACTCTCGTGCAAACTTATTTCTAATTTTATTTGATTGTTGTATATGTTACTAAAGAGATGTTGTATGGCATTGTTGGCTGTGAGACCCCGAGAGGTAAGCTCAACTGATGACTGTGGAGCAAATTATCCTGCCTTATTCAAAATTACTCTGCAGTCAGGAGGGGATTAAAGCTTATCTATTATAAATAACTCCTTCGGCGTAACGCAGCTGTTTTTTTATGTTCAAGCGAAAACTAGTATTTCTGTCACATTGTAAACTACTTATACTTCTCCCATCCCCTTCTGTTTCTGTTTTCTTCCATCTCACCTTATAATCTTGCTCTACTATTTCTCGTACTTCCTCCGACAAGTCAACTTCTTTCCCACATTGATTCCTTCTGTACTGAAGCTTCCTGGCAGATTAAAACTGTGTGCCCGACCCAGACTCGAACTCGGGACCTTTGCCTTTCGCGGGCAAATGCTTTACCTTCTGTACTGTTATCACACGATTCCTTAGATGCCACTGCTCACATTCGACAGAATCTAATTCTGGAAATTGCTTAATGTTAATAAGACCGACATTACTACATATATTATTATTATTATTATTATTGCTGTGTACTGGTCATTTACTATACAAATTGTAATGTTTGAATCACTAAAGATGTCTGGTTATGTGTTAGATGACCTAAAGGCACTAATATTGCCAAATGAAACACATGCATATATGCAGGTTGGACAGAAAAGGTCAAAAAGCTTGTAAGAGTGTTGAAGGGTAGGTTGTGCTGTGAAATAGATGTTAGGAAAAAATTCGATTCGTAGCACCATTTCCGAGTTAATTAGCATTCAAGTTAGACAGTCAGACCGTTACGCACGCAAATTCAAGCTGACTTCCAGAGATGCAACCTACCCTGCACCGCACTTACAAGCTTTTCTCACTGTTTCTGACCACCCTACATAAGTGGTGTGATAAAAAAATAACGGGAATTTTTGTTTTTCTTAAAGAAACTTTATTTATTCATCAACATCAACTTTGTCCCTTTCTGGTGCATTGCGGGTTTCCCGAGACGGAGGGCAAATGTGGAGATTGCCCGCATAGGCTCTGCCGTTCAACCTGTGTGTGGGAAGCTGGCCGCTCCTTCAGCAGGGTCCGAACAGACACGGGAGGGGAGAGGTTTATTAGTTATTGGGAGCTTCAGTCTTAGGCGCGTTATGGAGCCACTTAGGCAGGTAGCGCTCAGGAATGGAAGGAGCGCCGATATGCGCTCGGTATGTCTGCCGGGGGCTCATCAGAAATGTGGAGGCGGCCTTGCCTGTGGCTACCGAGCGCGCAGGGTGCAGTCGTCTGCATGCTGTGACTCAAGTCGACACCAACGACGCCTGTCGCATGGGTTCTTAGGCGTTCCGTACAGGCGGCTGTCGGAGGTGAAGACTGCTGGCCTCGCGCGTGGGATGCAAGCAGAGCTCGCAGTTTGCAGCATCGTTCCCGAAGTTGATCAGAGTCCTTTGGTTTCAAGCCGAGTGGAGGGTCTCAACCAAAGGCTTCGTCGACTATGTGACGTTCTTGGCTGCAGATTTCTAGACCTGCCTTATCGTGTGGGAATTTATAGGACTGCCCTTGATAGGCCAGGGGAGCACTACACAAATGAAGCAGCTACTCGGGTAGCAGTGTACTTGTAGAGCGCGCATGAGAGTTTTTTTTTTAGTTAGGCAGTAGTTTGAGGTGCTCTGACGAGCACTCGCCAGTCGATATGCAGCAAGGGAAGTCAGACGGCATTCAGAATAAAGACACTCCCGACTGTCACAATTTTATCAGTAAACTGTCGAAGTATTCGCAATAAAGTTCCCTAATTTACTGCCTCCAGGAAAGTTCTCTCATCATATTTTTTTTTTTTTGTGACCGAGTCGTGCTTCGGTAGCTCAGTTGGTAGAGCACTTGCCCGCGAATGGCAAAGGTCCCGAGTGAAAATCTCATTCTGGAAACATCCCCCAGGCTGTGGCTAAGCCATGTCTCCGCAATATCCTTTCTTTCAGGAGTGCTAGTTCTGCAAGGTTCGCAGGAGAGCTTCTGTAAAGTTTGGAAGGTAGGAGACGAGATACTGGCAGAAGTAAAGCTGTGAGTACCCGGCGTGAGTCGTGCTTCGGTAGCTCAGTTGGCCAGTCGTGCTCAGGCACTCGGCCAGTGCACATCGCGCGGTGACGGGCGGTAGCGCGGGCCAGTGTTTACGTCGCGAGGAGTGCTGCGGTGGAGAGCTGAGCAGCGTGTGCGAGCGCTGTTAACGTTTTCTGTACCACTGTTGTAAGTAAGATGTCGACAATCAACAGAGCGAACAGCGTTCAGTGTGTTTTCGATCGTGCTGCCTTGCGACCGACGGCTTTCGAAATCCATGAGTGGATTTTTGAGGATCTGAAATTGCCGGAAGATATAGTCGACACGTTCCAGTTGGACTTTGTGCAGTACTCGTTATTTATCAAATTTATTTCGAGTGACACTTATGAGAAACTCGTTGAGGAGCATGCTGGTGTGAGACCATTTCGTCATAATGATGGCAGTATTAGCAATGTCCAAATCGTGCCTTCGGGATACGGAGTGAGAACCGTCAGGGTATTTAATGTGCCACCTGAGTGCCCTAATGACCTGATAGCACGTTCTCTGTCACTGTACGGCGTTGTTTTGTCAGTTACCAATGAAAAATGGTCGAGTGCATATCGCTACCAAGTTAACAGCGGGGTGCGAAGTGTACGTGTGGACTTAAAAAGGCATATACCTTCGTATGTTGCCATTGGCGGCTGTCGTGCACAGGTAACTTACATTGGACAACCCCCTACCTGTTCGATCTGCCATTCAACAGAACATTTGCGGATGAACTGTACACGTCGACGTCCATTTCAACTTCCACGGGAACGTCCTGCAGACGGTAGTGAAAAGCTTGTTCCGCTATTGAGTGAGGTAGTCGCGGGGACGGTACCACCACCTCGGCAGCCGGAACGTGTTAGCGAGGCGGAGATGCCAGTTCAGGTGGAATGCAGTGCCCAAGACATTTGCGGTAGGACGGACGTCGATCCGGCACCGTCATCCTCACCGGAGCAGTTACCGCTGGATAACAACGATGCGCCAGCCACCTCTGAAACTAAGCCGTGTGCGATACAGGAGCGGGTGCAGATCAGTTTGCCTGAACCGCCCCTATCGGTAGAGACTGTAGCAGAAACGAAGAAAGGCCGCCGAAGGAGAAGCAAAGGGAATAGTAGCAAAGAGGACAAGGCGGATGATTTGAGACCCGTACACATGTCAGGAAGTGACAGCGAGACTGAACCTCAATCTTCTTGCTCCGTGCGCTGCGAGGACACCGCGAGGCAAGAACGCATTCGTGAACAGATCAAACACCTGAAGGCACTACTGAGCGCTGAGAGGGAACAGAGCACCGTAACAGCTAAGAGGAAGAGCGAGCAGAGTAGCGAGCAGCGGCAGCAGCGCTCCCGCAGGAACTCGCTGACGTCAGTCGCAGCCCCGCGTGGTGGTCAGGCGGATGCGACCACGCTGACAGACTCAGCCGGCGGTGCGGGCAGGGCGGCGCGCGCACCGCGAAGCACCCCGACAGCAATGAGCCGTGGTGGCAGCAGGACGAGGAGATGCAGCAGTAGCTGCTCTCGCGCATGACCATCGCGCTGCAACATTTCCACTCTCTGAGTACTCCAGACGTTCCCAACGAGTTTGATTCAAAGACGTCGAGAAGGACGATTCAACACAGAGCTCATTGTCCTCTGAACCATCATGTGCGATAGCCAAACCTACAACGTTACCACACTTAACGTCAATAGAATTCAAAGTGCGGTGAAACTCCGTTCGCTAACTGATTTCTTGTATGGTACCAGCGTTGACATTGCCCTCCTACAGGAGGTAGTCACAGTCTTAGAAGTGCCCGGTTACGTTCTCATTGATAACATCAATCTCCAGGATGCTGTAGGCACTGCCATACTTCTGCGCGACGGTATACCATTTACGGATGTGCAGCGGCTGCCTAGTGGTCGTGGCATTTCTCTTCGAGTGAATGGTGTGCAGATTGTTAACGTGTACGCTCCCTCAGGTAGCACTCATAAGAGAGATCGCTCAACATTTTATAAAAACGAGGTTCCCATTCTTCTTAGCGCTTATCGTGCACATCTCATCCTCGGTGGTGACTTCAATTGTGTGCTTAACGACAGAGACCAAACTCCTAACACGAACAGATGTGTCGAACTTGAACATTTACTTCATGGCATGCGTCTTCACGATACATGGCAACAACTCCACGGTGAACGGGTAGCGTACACCTTCGTAACCAGTCATTCTGCCAGTCGGCTGGATAGGATCTATGTGTCCGAGGCCCTCCAGCGACACGCTGTGAACTGTGACATAGCTCCTGTCAACATCTCCGACCATTGTGCGTATCAGTGTTACCTTAACCTACACCGCCAGCAAATATACCGCGGGAAAGGCTACTGGAAATTGAATGTTAGCCTTCTGCAGGATGCCCAGCTTGAAGAGGAGGTGAACATAACGTGGCAACAGCTCCAGCGACAACGACGTCGTTACGATAGCGCTCTCCAGTGGTGGACTCAGTGTGCTAAGCCTAAATTACGCCTCACCCTCATGAGTTACGCCCGACAAAAAAGCTTTTGGCAGAAACAGACTATTGAGTTTTATTATCGCTGTTTGAGAGAACTGTATGGTCGCGCTAATAATCCTTCTCGCGATATCGACATAAAGATCAAACGATATAAAGCGAAAATCACGGCGATACAACGCCAACGAATGCAAGGCATCATCGTGTGAGCCCACCCCGAGGACGTTGCCGCCGAAGAACGGGCCTCTCTGTACCACATCCTGAGAACGACGAAACGGTGTAAAGCCATGTTGATTGAAGCCGTCGTTGATGACGCTGAGAATGCCATCACGAAGCAACGTGACATCATCTCGCACGTCTACGACTATTATAGTCAACTTTACAAGAAGCAAGCCGTTGATGAACACTCGTGCGACGATTTTCTTAGGACCTTGAGCTGTCGCTTGTCACAACAGGATACTGCAAATCTGGAATCTCTTTTCACAGAGGACAAAATCCAACTGGCGTTCCACAGTGCAAAGAAAGGGAAGACACCAGGACCCGACGGTCTCAGCGCTGAGTTTTACCAGCGTTACTGGAACCTCCTCGGTCCGACACTCCTCGAGATAGTGAATGAACTCTGGCACCTGGAAGTTATACCCAAGGCATTTACGGAAGGTATCATCCTGCCCTTACCGAAAAAAGGGAACAGCAGGAAGGTCGAAAACATGCGACCCATCACACTCCTGAATGCCGATTTCAAAATCATCACCAGATCGATTAAGCTAAGGATGCAAACCGTTATGTACAAGGTTTTGGGCAGTTACCAGTACAGTGCAGTGCAAGGCCGAAGTGTAATCTCAGCAGCCTGCGATTTGAGGGACATCATCTGTTCGTATGCTGACACCAAAGGACAGGGCGCTCTGATCTTTCTAGATTTTGAGAAGGCTTATGCACGTGCACGTCATGACTTCCTCTTTAAAAGCATGAAGAAACTAGGTTTTGGACTTCATCTCATAGAATTAATTCGCAAACTTACTACAAACGCCTCTTAACGGATTCTCATTAATGGCCATTTTACAAAAAAAGTTTCCATTGAGCAATCCGTCCGCCAAGGATGTCCTCTGTCAATGATTTTGTACGCCATTGCAGTGGAGCCGCTACTGAACAACTTGGCGCATAGCGGGATCGGACTTAGCGTCGAGTCTGTCACTATCCCATGCATTGCGTATGCTGACGATGTATGCGTAACTGTGTCATCATCGAAACAACTTCTGTCAGCGGAAACTCTTTTACAAACATTCACGTTTCTTTCAGGAGCAATACAACCCTCGGTGTTACTTTTGAGGCCAAACCAGACAAATTCCTGACGAAGAACTGGTCACACATGCTTAATAAATTACGTGCTGCTTTAATACTTCACTCCGACCGTGACTTGAACATACTACAGAAAGTTAAGACCATCGAGATCGCCATTACGAGCAAGATAACTTATTTGGCGCAAATTCTTCCAGTCTCCGACCATCTAGCCAAGAGTATACAACAAGCGTTATGTTGGTTTCTTTTTAGGGGGCACATTTTCAAAGTTCAATTCGATACCTTAACCTTACCTTCGTTCAAAGGTGGCCTTAACCTCATTAAAGTACACAAAAAATGTGTCACCCTGCTCCTAAATCGCATCAGGAAGGAGTTCCGTACCCGGAGGACCAGTGTCATCACAAACCTCATTCAGCGGTGGAAGCCTCATAGCCTTGACCCACCCGTTAATATCGCCGGCATTCCACTTTCTTACCGACATGTGAGACTGTACTACATGGAAATGAGCTACATTCGACACAACCTCGTCGATAACGGAAGCCTAACGAACAGGAAGCTTTATGGCCTTCTCACGACAACAAACCACAGGAATCGTCTCGAAGAAAAACATACACATTGGAGTATAGTATGGCGGAATGTGCACAGCGACGTGTTACCGTCACGCGTCATAGCCGACTGGTATCTAACAGTCAACGATAAAGTAGCAACGAATAAAAAGCTACATAAAATTGGCCTTCATCCAACGCCCAACTGTGACGCATGCGGAAGGGTCGATACGCTTCTTCATAGGTTCACGTGCGGACATGCAGAAGAAATTACTACATTTCTTCGTCAACGATTGTCGGTGATAGACCGTACGACGCCCTGTGGTGTAGATCTTTTAGAGATCGTTCAGCCACAAAAACTGAGATATCCACGAGCAAAAAACAACGCTGCAACGTGGATCATGGGCCACACAGCATCGTTTATTATGCAGAATAGGCATGCTACTTTCCTCGACTATTATTCTTACATAGAAATTGAACACTTTAAAATGAGACAACACTGTGACTACAGGAGGATATTTGGAAATATGCTGAACATCATAATTAGCGGTTAAATGCTTCAAATACAATATCTCGGATCGCAGAGGTTGCCAGTGACCTGTATGTATGATTCCCATTTGCTTCCTGGGACTTTAGTACTTGTCGGAATTTTACGATACTATTCAGATGCTCACCAATGCAGAAGGCATTTTTTCTTTCCCATTTTCGCTTTCACATTTCCCTTCTCTCGCAGAGCGGCGGAGCAACCTTCCTTCAATTATGAAGTGATAGTCTTTTGTGCACCATAAAAATTTCTGTTTACTACTTGACCCAAAAAAAAAAAAAAAAAAAAAAAACTCAAGAAGACATTTCATTTCTTATATTGCGCTACGGCAGCCTAGCAATGATATACACTTTGTTCATTGTATTCTTATTACAAATTGGCGACTAAAAAAAAAAAAAAAAAGAGTTGGTAGAGCACTTGCCCGCGAAAGGCAAAGGTCCCGAGTTCGAGTCTCGGTCGGGCACACAGTTTTAATCTGCCAGGAAGTTTCATATCAGCGCACACTCCGCTGCAGAGTGAAAATCTCATTCTGGAAACATCCCCCAGGCTGTGGCTAAGCCATGTCTCCGCAATATCCTTTCTTTCAGGAGTGCTAGTTCTGCAAGATTCGCAGGAGAGCTTCTGTAAAGTTTGGAAGGTAGGAGACGAGATACTGGCAGAAATAAAGCTGTGAGTACCGGGCGTGAGTCGTGCTTCGGTAGCTCAGTTGGTAGAGCACTTGCCCGCGAAAGGCAAAGGTCCCGAGTTCGAGTCTCGGTCGGGCACACAGTTTTAATCTGCCAGGAAGTTTCATATCAGCGCACACTCCGCTGCAGAATGAAAATCTCATTCTGGAGAGAAGTAGGTATTAAGTTATTATTATTGGCATAACTTAATTCCAGTAAGATCGATGTAGAGGAATTATGGGAAAAGTTTAAACAGATTGTAAATCGTAGTCTCCAGAGTTACGTGCCTAGTAAGAGGATAAAGGATGGAATACACCCACCATGGTTTAATAAAGAAATTCAGCGGTTGCTGGGGATTTAGAGGCTGTCATACTCTCGCTTCAAAAGGGAACGTACAAATAACGACACGCGAAGGATAGTAGAGATTCGTACGTCTGTGGAAACATGTATGAACGAAGCGTACAACTACCACCATCACACCTTAGCAAAAGATCTGGCACAGAACCCGAGAAAAATCTAGTCCCAGGTAAAATAGCAAAGTGGGTCTAAGTTCATTGTTGACCAGACTGGTGTGACAGCTGAAGATAGTAAAAAGAAAGCCGTAGTTTTAAATTTCACGTTCAAGAAGTCGTTCAGATGGAAGAATCGTACAAACACTCTCATATGGACGAGGTAATAATAAGCATACCTGGCGGAAAGAAACAACTGAAAGATTTGAAAGCAAATAAATCACCAGGTCGGGATGGAACACAAGTTCGATTTTACGGAGTACGCTACGACAGTGGCCCTTTACGTAGCTTGCATTTATCGTCAATCTCCTAAGCGACTGGAAAAAAGCGCAGGTGACTCTAGTTTATGAGAAGGGTAAAAGAACTTCCGTTTGCGGCAGATTCCTTGAACATATTCTCAGTTCGAATATAATAAACTTTCTTGAGACTAGAAGCTTATGTCCACGAATCAGCATTATTTTAGAAAGCAGCGCTCGCGCGAAACTCAGCTTGCCCTTTCTTTCACGTGGTATACTGAGAACTATGGATGAAGGGCAACAGCCAGATTCCATATTACTAGATTTCGGGAAAGCATTTGACACGATGCCCAATTGCAGGCTGTTAACGAAGGTACTAGCGTATAGAATAAGTCCACATATATGTGAGTCGCTCGAAGACATCTGAACTCAGTATGTTGTCCTCGACGGCGAGTGTTCATCAGAGACAAGGCTATTGTCAGGAGAACCCCAGGGAAGTGTGATAAGACCGGTTTTGTTCTCTGTATACGTAAATGATTTGGCGGACAGGGTGGGAAACGATCTGCAGTTGTTTGCTGATGATGCCGTGATGTATGGCAAGGTGTCGAAGTTGAGAAATTGTAGGAAGATACAAGATGACTTAGAAAAAATTTCCAGTTGGTGTGATGAATTGCAGCTGGCTCTAAATGGGAAAAACTGAAAGTTAACGCAGATGAGTAGGAAGAATAAACCTGTAATATTCGGATTTAGTATCACTAGTGTTCTATTTGACACAGTCAAGCCGTTTAAATATCTGAGCATAATGTTGAAAAGCGATATGAGGTGGAATGAGCATGTGAGAACTATGGTAGGGAAGGCGAGTGGTTGATTTCGGTTCTTTGGGAGAATTTAAGGAAAGAGTGGTTCACTTGTACAGCTACAAGGGCCATCCTCTACCACCATCATTTCCCTATGCAGAATAACATACCACACCCAGGGTGATGGGGCAGGATGTGCTGGCGAAATTGGCGTATTTGCTGGTAAAATCGTTTGCGGCCTTGCTAACCACTTAGTTATTTCGTAAAAACTGATTGTAGTCAGTGCGGCGTCTCCTCGAACTATAAAATTTTATTCCTTTGCAAGAGTGACTTCCTCTGCGAATAACTGGCGGCAATATCGTCCCCATCCGAATGCCTACTGGGGCAATTCCACAGGATAGTACTGGTATAGCTTTCCTTCTCTCTACAACTACACCAGGGATCTGTTGTCTATGAGCATTCATCCTAATCCATCGTTAAATATTTTTTTGGGTCAAACTGTCAGTCTATCGTCATCTGGCGACAAGAGATTATGTAGTTATCGTAGTAATTCTCGAAGCGTTCCTTGGCAGTTTGTTTAAACAGCGACTGGGAAGCATACTCATAATTACAACAGACATTAGAGTCTAGCAGTAAGAAACTTTACTTATCTCTTTTCCTACAAATATTTTTTTTTTAATAAGAGAGAAAGATTGGAGCACCTGGGCCTTTGCAGAAGAGTTTATGAAGATCCTAGTTTAATCTAGTTAAATATGCAAGTAAAATGAACTTCAGCACACCTCACAAAAACCTTACATACGTTGTCATCGATTCCCCCGTGTTTCAACCCCAATCGACTGAATGATAGCACGTAACTCTACCAGCATCTATTTCAGAGAACCATTTTTCCGGTTCACCTCTGAACCTAGCATCAGAAGAACAGAAAAACCAGAACTGAAACGTAATATTACTTCATTATTTCTTGTCAGGTCTACATTTAAGTGTAACAGAAAATTTGTTATTTTTATTTTGACATTTGGTTGTACTGACCGTACAGCTATTTATGTACAACTTCTCATCGAGAAAATATTTGACTTTATTTGCTGATTATCAGCTTTATGAAAATGCATAGGTCACTGTTTCTTGAATCCAATATGATTACTCATCTTCGTAGGTAATAAATATCTCTACTATTCAAAAATACATTCTTGTTAAAAAAAAAAAATTACATGTCTCACTCTCTACATGGGATCCGAATGAATAATACAGGCGAACTTCAGACGTATTAGAATGATTATAGTTGGAAATGCAAGTAAATCGAGATGTATGTTAACGCCATTAAATCCTAGTGCAGTAAAGGGAGGGGGGAATGTTGCTTATAAACTGTCGTAAATTTTACTACTCCAAATTTTATTGAAAGGAAGTCATAATTTTAGGTTATGCACCAATTACCATTATTATACTTCCGGTGGTATGTGACATAAGAAGTAAGTACAAAACACCCTGTTTTATACCCTATAATGACAATTTTACAGCTCAAAATGTTGTGTGAAAAGTAGTCATAATTTATGATCTGCACTAGTTACAAATTATTATAATTATTATGTCTCCAAGAATATTTTAGACGAAAAAAGGAGTAGAGGGTCTTCTGCTTCCTTCTACGATCACCCAGGGATTCTTCATTTGATTCTTCATTTGTTGCCTCAACGTCTAGGTCTGCATTACTGTCATCTGTATTTGCAACATTATCTTGATGAAGCAAATCACCCAGTACGTTAGTGTCGAAATCAAACTCAGCACCACCCATGTTGTGCTGATTTCAGTAGCAAAAGACGAGAATTGCGTTGGAGAGATCCAGTGTGATATAATCTAACACTCTTCTAACTGTGGCTGCTTGCTATTTCACGTGCAATGCCACATTGAGATAAATTATAAGCGACAGAACAAGTATGGCGACTATTAGAAAGGAGGTACACCATTATTAAGCATTTGTAACGTTTACGACAAGTGCACCAGTGCTAGCCAATTGCTGGAGTCAGGCAATACTCAGTCATTGTTAACAACTATGTTTTTCATGAACGTACTCAAGAGTACCTGTCGCTAATGTGTCCAGACTGGTGGGAACCACGAATAGAGACCAACTGCGGACGGAGGTGTTACGAGAGTTTAGTAATCTAGGGTTAACGATTACAATTCAATTTCTGGTTCTGGTTAGAAAACCGAGTCACTTTCGAAAGGAGTGTCAAAACGTGGTATTGTTCTCCCATATTAGGGAGTTCGTAATGCTGTCGTAAGGGATATTCGATGTATTATATTTAATTTCCTTTATTGGTGATGTGTCTCCATGTCTAATATAAGTAACAGGGTACATTATTTCGTTTAATGCAGAGTTATCCACAACTCAAAAGCAACGAAAAAAAACCTCTTGATGGAATGAAGATGTTTACAAACCTCTTCATGTAGTTTAATAGTAAACTAACTGAAAGTTTTTATGAAATATCTTTCTTTGTCTCCAGCGTATTTGGAGAATTGAAAATTGATGAAAATATTGCATTATCTCTTAGTGCCTTTGGGAACGTGTTTTCCTGTCTCCAGGTTCTTGTTCAAGCGATTTATTGTCATCTCGATAGATGGCTCTTCACTCTGGCGCTCACCTCGCTTACGCATGACGCTCAGAGATGGCTCTCGCTCACTGCCTCACAGTCGCGATAGCTCACAGCAGCAGCAGCTAAAATTATTGCTCCAGCATGAATGGTTACTTGTGTTCTTACACCTTTAAAAGTAAGGCGATATACTATCAGCGCATTATCGTGGAATTTTAGAAGAGTAAAATAAACAAGAGGCGTGACTACGAGAGAGATAAAAAGATAGAAGGTCCCTTCAGTCTGGTAAACAGTGCATGTGGCCTAATTACACCAACAACTGAAAAATTTCATTGCTCAACCTAGAATTATTCGTCGTCCAGAAAAAATTTGTCCCTTGCTGAGTAACGTAAGAACATGAATCATAGCAGAGAAATAAAGGACAAAAAACCAGCATTACCGCAACCGCTCTAATAATCACGCGCATCAGCGTGTCACTTCCGGGGTTCGAGAAGAGCGAAGGCCACGGATTAATGGCGATGACCTGGATGTGATTTTTAGCCGGTTTCCCACATGCAACTACATGAACACTGGGATAGTACCATGTGCCGCCTCAGTTACATTTCGAAAACGTTCTTACACTTCCACATGGAATAAAACTAGACGCAGACAAATGGTTTACTTATATCCCCCCCCGTGGAGGAGGGAGTGGGGGAGGAAGGGCGGAGGAATGGGTGACGATAGAAAAGGCATCCGGCCATCCTCCCCTCTGCCACAAACATTCCCCAATCCACATTAACATGCTGACCCTGTGCTGACACGAATTAAGGCCAGGGAAAACAAGCAGAACCTGCATTACCAGCAGATTGCTTGACATCAACATAGGAAGGTGAGCACCTAGAAACAAATTAGTGTTATTTGAAAATTTGTGGTTTAATCGAGTGGTCTGTAAGTTAACAGGCCGGCCGGAGTGGCCGAGCGGTTCTAGGAGCTACAGCTACGGTCACAAGTTCGAATTCTGCCTCGGGCATGGATGTGAGTGATGTCCTTAGGTTAGTTAGGTTTAAGTAGTTCTAAGTTCTAGGGGACTGATGACCTCAGAAGTTAAGTATCATAGTGCTCAGAGCCATTTGAACCATTTGTAATTTAATAAATCTTTTTATAGTACTTTTTGAATTAAATATTTAGGCATATGATGGAATAATTCCATAGCTAACGTACGGAATTCCTTTCCTAGATATGATGTCGTGCTAATAAACAACAAAGCAGAAGGTGAAAATGAATAGTGGCAATTATTACTGTTGATAGTAAGAGCTATGATCAAGTCTGGAAATGTGAGGCACTGAGACACAGTTGTGTGAAAAGTACTGATAATTTATTATTTAATAGGAAATACAGCAGCTACCAATCCTTTTATTTTGCTTGCGTGAATAGAAAAATGCTGTAATGAATTTTGAACTGCACGAATCTGTCTTCGGATGTTCTCCGAGTAGGAATCGACATTTTTGATAACTGTACACGCGAATCAGAAACCAAATAAATATGGTATAGTAGAGATAGAAATCAGTTACAGCGTTTTCATATTAAATTCAAAAACGCTGTAAAAGGATCCTTATGTCCTGGAGAGAGGATAATATACAACCCACGACCAAAGAAATAACTAAAAATTTCTGTTTCTATTTAGTTATTCTTAAGGTAACAATCCAGCGGGGGTGGCCGAGCGGTTCTAGCAGCTACAGTCAGGAACCGCGCGACCGCTACGGTCGCAGGTTTGAATCCTGCCTCGGGCATGGATGTGTGTGATGTCCTTAGGTTGGTTAGGTTTAAGTAGTTCTAAGTTCTAGTGGACTGATGACCTCAGGAGTTAAGTCCCATAGTGCTCAGAGCCATTTGATCCATTTTTTTTCCAACCCACAAACAGATATCCGGCACCTTAAAACAAAATGCATGCATTTCCCTAAATCCCTTCAAGCAAATGCCGGGATGGCTCATTTGAAAGGGCACGGCCGACTCCCTTCGCCATCCTTCCCTAATCCAATGAGACCGATGACCACGCTGTTTGGTCTCCCTGTTACCTGTACCGTCACTGGTAAGCGCTATGAGTGTCTTTTGCGCAGCCACGTCATTCCAGTTCTCCAACAGCGTGGATGTGTGGATGCGATCATTTTTTTTTTTTTTTTTGGAAGATGGCGCACCTCCACACATTGCAAATACAGTTAAGCAGCTGCTGAAGCGCCGTTTCGGGATGCTAGAATTATCACCCGCCATTTCCCTACAGCCTGGCCGTCCCGATCACCTGATTTTAATCCGCGTGACTTCTTGCTGTCATCTGAAAGATGTGTTCAACATTCCGATTGCAAACTTAGCTGAAATGAAGGGACGCATTGCGCAAAACATTCTGAACGTGACCCCGGAAACAGTTCGATTTGTTGTGGAACATGCTGTTTCTCGATTTCAACTACTTGGAGAATACGGTGGACAGCATATTGAACATGATTTGCTCCAGTAACACGGAAATTAATAATCAGGTTTGACTTTGATTGATGCTTTTTATGCGGTTTTTGGCCTTAGGACGATTAAAACCGGTGTGATTGAGGCCCTTTATGCGGTTTTGGCCTCAGGACAATTAAAAGCCGATGTTAGTGATGCTTTTTATGTGGTTTTTGGCCTCAGGACAATTACGAGGGCAGTTCAATAAGTAATGCAACACATTTTTTTTCTCGGCCAATTTTGGTTGAAAAAACCGGAAATTTCTTGTGGAATATTTTCAAACATTCCCGCTTCGTCTCGTATAGTTTCATTGACTTCCGACAGGTGGCAGCGCTGTACGGAGCTGTTAAAATGGCGTCTGTAACGGATGTGCGTTGCAAACAACAGGCAGTGATCGAGTTTCTTTTGGCGGAAAACCAGGGCATCTCAGATATTCATAGGCGCTTGCAGCATGTCTACAGTGATCTGGCAGTGGACAAAAGCACGGTGAGTCGTTGGGCAAAGCGTGTGTCATCATCGCCGCAAGGTCAAGCAAGACTGTCTGATCTCCCGCGTGCGGGCCGGCCGTGCACAGCTGTGACTCCTGCAATGGCGGAGCGTGCGAACACACTCGTTCGAGATGATCGATGGATCACCATCAAACAGCTCAGTGCTCAATTTGACATCTCTGTTGGTAGTGCTGTCACAATTGTTCACCAGTTGGGATATTCAAAGGTTTGTTCCCGCTGGGTCCCTCGTTGTCTAACCGAACACCATAAAGAGCAAAGGAGAACCATCTGTGCGGAATTGCTTGCTCGTCATGTGGCTGAGGGTGACAATTTCTTGTCAAAGATTGTTACAGGCGATGAAACATGGGTTCATCACTTCGAACCTGAAACAAAACGGCAATCAATGGAGTGGCGCCACACCCACTCCCCTACCAAGAAAAAGTTTAAAGCCATACCCTCAGCCGGTAAAGTCATGGTTAAAGTCTTCTGGGACGCTGAAGGGGTTATTCTGTTCGATGTCCTTCCCCATGGTCAAACGATCAACTCTGAAGTGTATTGTGCTACTCTTCAGAAATTGAAGAAACGGCTCCAGCGTGTTCGTAGGCACAAAAATCTGAACGAACTTCTCCTTCTTCATGACAACGCAAGACCTCACACAAGTCTTCGCACCCAAGAGGAGCTCACAAAACTTCAGTGGACTGTTCTTCCTCGTGCACCCTACAGCGCCGATCTCGCACCATCGGATTTCCATATGTTTGGCCCAATGAAGGATGCAATCCGTGGGAGGCACTACGCGGATGATGAAGAAGTTATTGATGCAGTGCGACGTTGGCTCCGACATCGACCAGTGGAATGGTACCGTGCAGGTGTACAGGCCCTCATTTCAAGGTGGCGTAAGGCCGTGGCATTGAATGGAGATTACTTTGAAAAATAGTGTTGTGTAGCTAAAAGATTGGGGAATAACCTGGTGTATTTCAATGCTGAATAAAACAACCCCTGTTTCAGAAAAAAAATGTGTTGCATTACTTACTGAACTGCCCTCGTAAAAACCGACTTTTCCCATCCGATGTGATATGACCTTGCCGTGGTGGATGGGTTTACCTAAGTAGCAGTATCATACCTGCGTCCATGCACACTGAGTAGTACAGTTCGTTTCACGTCAAACGTACACCTTAGGCATTGTTGTATGACTCATTTGCCATTTGTAGTCGACCACTATGAAATTGGTGCGCGGTTTAGCCGTGCGGTCTTCGACGCCTTGCCACGGTTCGCGCGGTTACCCCCGTCAGAGGTTCCAGTCCTACCTCGGGCATGGCTGTGTGTGTTGTAGCGTAAGTTAGTGTAAGCTATATTAAGTAGTGTATAAGCCTAGGGACCGATGACCTCAGCAGTTTGGTCCCATGGGAACTTACCACAAATTTCCAATTTCTAAAACTAGTAATATTGATGCTACAGTGCCATCTATTGCTACATTTTGTAACTATTTATTTTCTTCTGTTTTCCCCCTTCTCGATAATATTACGTTGCAATTTGACGTCATTCTGACCTGTGTTGTTATTTCTACAGTGGTGTGAAAGTTTAATTATAATCGGCCCGTACACTATCTGATTAAAAGTATCAGGACACATACTAGTAGACATGGGGCGGGACGATCACATAGATAATGTTGTTGGGAAAGTAAACCAAAGGCTGTAATTTATTGGCAGAACACTTACAAAATATTACAGGTTTACTAAAGAGACTGCTTGTACTACGCTTGCCCACCCTCTTCTGGAGTATTAGTGTGCGGTATGGGATCTGCATCAGACAGGATTGACGAAGGACATCGAAAAAGTTCAAAGAAGTGGAGCTCGTCTTATGTTGTCGCGAAATAATGGAGAGTGCCGCGGATATGATACACGAATTGGGATGGCAGTCATCAAAGGAAAGGCGTTTTTCGCTGCGGTAGAACCTTCTCATGAAATTCCAATCATCAACTTTGTCCTCAGAGTGTGAAAATATTATTTTGATGTCCATCTACATAGAAAGAAATGATCATCACAATAAAATAGGAGAACTCAAAGCTTGCACGAGAAGATTTAAGCGTTCGTCTTTCCCGCGCTATGTTACAGAGTGGAATGATACAGAAGTAGCTCAAAGGTGGTTCGATGAACCTTCTGCCAGGTACTTAATAGTGAATTGCAGAGTAGTCAGGTAGATATAGATGTAGTATAAAGGCATGTCCACCCTTACCCTTTACGATGGCTTTAACTCTGCCGGGGGAGCTTTCAATGGGGTGTCGAATGCATGTGGAGGAACGGCAGACAAAAGAGCAGAAACCAGAGACGGTAGTGATGTTGAACATTGGGCTCCGATGCGTTCTAATTCATCTCAAAAGGTGTTCCATTGAGCTGAGGTTGGCCAGTCTATTTCAGAAATGTTCCTGCCCGCAAACCATTTCCTCCTAGATACTGCACTGTGATGCTGATAAAAACAATGGTCGTCTCCGAACTGTTTCTCTACTGTATGCGGTACAGAGTGCTGTAAAACGTGTTCATATCCTTCCGCATTATGCATTTTATGGAGCACAATAAGGTGACCATCCCCTTTTCACGAAAACCACCACTATACCGTAACATCACCCCCTTCATTCTTCACTGTTAGCACTATGCATGATGGCAGGTTTCGTTCTTTAGGCATTCACCAAAGCCAAGTCCTTGCATTGGACTGATACAGCGTTCAGCGTCATTCATCAATTCAAATCACTCGTTTCCAGTCATCCACTTCTCAATGACCTCAGCCAGTACACCATTTCAAAATTCTGTGCTACCTGGCCTTTTTGGAGCACTTTGGAACTCACGAGATAATCCTTCCGCTAAACTATGTGAGTTTTAAAAACCTCTGCCATATGCCCGACGGTCCCTGTCCGCCAGTAGATGAGTTCTACCTGGCCTTTGTTTGGCTGTGGTTTTCCTTCGCTTTTCCACTTCATAGTCACATCACCAACAACCGACTTGAATGGTTTTAGAAGGATTTGAAGCCCTTGATGGATTTATTAGCCCAATGACATCCGGTGACTAGTCCACGTTCGTAGTCACTGAGCCCTTCTGATCGACCCATTCTGCTGTCATTCCTTCTCTACTCACAACACAACACTCCCTGCCCCCTTTTATAATGGCGGATATGCCTCTCGTGACATATAGTGATCAATTTAGCATTACATGGGGGTGTCCGCGCAGACCAAACGCAACGAACAGTACCGATCGAAATGAAAAAAAAAAAAGTGGTCAGCGTGTCAGAATGTCAATCCTAAGGGGCCGGGTTCAATTCCCGGCAGAGTCGAAGATTTTCTTCGCTCAGGGACTGGGTATTGTGTTGTTCTAATCATCATCATTTCAACCCCATCGACGCTTAAGTCGCCAAAGTGAAGTCAAATCGAAAGACTTGCAAACCCGGCGAACGGTCTTCCCGACGGAGGCCCTAGTGAGACGACCCTTTTTTTTTTTTTTTTTTTTTTTTTTTTTTTTTTTTTTTTTTTTTTTTTAAATCAGATAGCGTATCTGATTCTGGCACCTGCCTTGCTCAATGCTCGATTTATGTCATTTTTCTCCGTATACCTTCCCAGGCAGTCACTGCCAGATACTTGAAGAAACTGAACGACTCCAAATACCGAAAGCCGATCGTATTGTCAAAGGATATCAGATTTTTTCGCTTATTTAGTCGTATTACATTGGTTTTAGAGTAATCTGCTGTACTTGGCTTACGGCTCTGATGAGCTACTTATCAGAGCTTATACGGAGGCGTATAGGCAGTCGTTTTTCCCTCGCAATATTTGGAAGTGGAACAGGAAACGCAATGACTAATAGTGGTATGGTATACCTTCCGCCATGCTCCGTACGGGGCATTGAGGAGTATCGATGTAGATGTAGATGTAGATGTAAATGTTCTAAACAAGCCTTTATACATTTCGAAACCTCCCTGCACACATCTGCGTCCCCTGAGAACAGCTGCAGGCGTCTGCATGTGTAGTGAACGGCAGCAGCAGTGGGCCTAGCACACCACATTGAGGTACGTCATCCACTGCCTCCGCTTCTGACAACGCCTCTCAGTTAAGAAAGGCGTCTTGAATTGTTTCTTTCAATGTGGTCTACAGGTATAACAAAGTTTTAAAATGATAATACAGCTGCCATTTGACTATTTTTTTAATTATTATTGTTTCCACTTGCGCAATTTCGGCTTGCAGCAGTTACCACTGGGATAGATGTTATTACATGTTAAACGTATCTGCATAGTATGACATCGTCAAATATTACATTTGATATCGGTATTTCCACTGCCTGACGAAAAAAAAGCACCCACAGGGGGAGCAGAAAAAGAGGCGACACTTCACGGATTGAGAGAGTACGGGATGTTATTTCAGTGATTACAAAATCGAATCAAATTTAGAAAGAAATTTGCAGTGTAAGCCCGTCTATGATTATGAAGCTGCACCGGCTCTGCTGCGGCTGCATGCACTAATTCTATTGGAAGGCTGTTATAACGTCTTTGGGTCCTCTGCTGAGGGAGTGTGGTCCATGCCTGGTGTAAACGGTCCTTGATACCATGTATACTGGCCCTGGGACGTAGTTGATGCCAGGATGGTCTCACAAATGTTCTATAGGGGACAGATCTGGGGATGTTGCTGGAGTACCTCAACACGTCACAGAAAGTTCATAGAGACATATTCCATGTGATCATTGTGATATTGGAAAACGGCGTTACGATACTGTTGCATGAGATGTAACACGTGAGGAAGCATAATGTCCTTTCAGAGATGTTTCAGTCATTGCAAACCGATGGCTTCCCACACCTTGGAAATGAGCGTTTGACGTCATTGGCCGGGAGGCCCCTTACGGGGCAGGTCCGGCCCCTTTGGTGCAGGCCTTATTACATTCGACGCCACATTGGGCGACCTACGCGCCGGATGGGGATGAAATGATGATGAAGACAACGCAACACCCAGTCCTTGAGCGAAGAAAATCTCCGACCCAACCGGGAATCGAACCCGGGCACGTAGGACAGCAATCCGTCACGCTGACCACTCAGCTATGGGGGCGGACTTCCCACACCATGACGCCAGGAGTAACTCCGCTATGCCTCTCCAAAGGCCGGCCGCTATGGTCGGAACCGCGCTGCTGCTACGGTCGAAAAATGGTTCAAATGGCTCTGAGCACTATGGGACTAAACATCTATGGTCATCAGTCCCCTTGAACTTAGAACTACTTAAACCTAACTAACCTAAGGACATCACACAACACCCACTCATCACGAGGCAGAGAAAATTCCTGACTCCGCCGGGAATCGAATCCGGGAACCCGGGCGCGGGAACCGAGAACGCTACCGCACGACCACGAGCTGCGGACGCTACGGTCGCAGGTTCGAATCCTGCCTCTGGCATGGATGTGTGTGATATCCTTAGGTTTAAGTAGTTGTAAGTCTAGGGGACTGATGACCTCAGATGATAAGTCCCATAGTGCTTAGAGCCATTTGAACCTCTCCTAAACATTGGGTGATAGGGACCTCTCCGCAGGTCGCTACCATGCCGACGATTCTCATCCAGGGTAATGCAGAACCGCGATTCGTCGCTGAAGGCAACGCAACGCAGTTCATCAGTGGTTCGTGCTTTTTCGTCACGGCACCACTCCAAATGCAGTCGTGTCTGTTGTGGTGTTAACGGCAGTCTGCACGTAAGATCATAATTTCGTAGAGTAGCTGCCGCTAGTCTTCGGCCAGTGTTGCGGGATAGTAGAGAATATTGCAGGCAGTCCAGTTGTTGTACTCAGGTAGCGACCGCAGATGTGAAGGGGATATTATGAGCTGGTGCCCAATAGAGCGATCTTCCGTTGTAGTGGTCAGTACCTCGACGACGGGTATGCGTCCTCGAGTTCCCATTCAGAACAACATCGGGCCACAGTCACATCCGAAATCCCCAAAAAACTGGATATTGCATGATTCGACCAGCCGGCCAAATGCAGACCCACAATGAGGCCCCTTTCAAAATTTGTCACGTGCTGACAACACTGTCTAATACGAATACGCGATACCTCCGTGGTCGTCCACAGTGACCACTCAACATCTGAGTTAACGCCCCAAGTCTGCCTTACAGACCTGGTAACACTTAACAGGAACACATTAATCCACTCTGGTAACCGTTCACCGGTCAGAAAGAAATGTAACTCTATCATTTAGAAGAAATATATTCGCAGTTCCGAGTACGAACAACCATCAGTTGTATCAGAGAATGACGACAATGAAAATGAGTGCCGGACCGGGACTGGAAAACGGATTACCAGTTTTGAGCGAGCGAATGCCTTAAGCGCCCTGGCTATCCGTGCACGACTCGCCGCCAGACCCAAACTCCCATGTATCATGGTTCCTGCGTCACAGCCTGTACTCGTACAAACAGTAAGTAATTCCCGTTTGGAGTGGGTGAGGGGGACATTTTAATTGAAAGCCGCTGCCTGGTATCGGCCGATCAATACGGTATTGGAGAGAATGCAGGCATGTCCGAAGGAACACTGCATCGTTCTCCTTAACAACACATTCACTGCAATATCGCATCTAATTACTTACATACCCGCCGATGGTGCGTCCGTGTACAAGTTATATTGACAGCCGAACGTGTCTTCTATGTCTTCACTTCTTTTGTGAGGCAGTGTAGATTACGATATGTTAGGGAGACAGACTTGATAATGGCTTAAAAGACGAAATAATGGCAGTGGAAATAATAAACAAAGTACAGTCCAGTGGCGGTAGTTCTATCGTAAAAACTCGTTAAAAACATGTGAGTTCTGCTTGGTAAGGAGTCTTCAGTTGAGTCGCATACCTCTTGTGTTATGCAATGTGCACATATTTTGTTAGCTGAGCGTCGCTTCCGAACTATTTTGAACGTTTTCTGGAAGTCCAGAAAAAAGGAGCAACGGACGTTTCTTCAAAGCAAAGAAAATTCCATTCCTACGTTCTTCTTTATTCTCGAGGTAAAATTTACCGCCGAGCGGTTCTAGGCGCTCCAGTCGGGAACCGCGCTGCTGCTACAGTCACTGGTTCGAATCCTGCCTCGGGCATGGATGTGTGTGATGTCCGTAGGTTTAAGTAGTTCTAAGTCTAGGGGACTGATGACCGGAGATGTTGAGTCCCATATTGCTCAGAGCCATTTGAACCATTTTAAAATTTACCCTAATTCGATGAACGTGTAAAGAGGGCCACATTTGAAGATAAAAAAATTGAAAGAAAAACTTTCGTGGCGCATATCGTTTTCTCCTGTGATGTTAATACACAAAGACATGGTTTTGGGAATGTTCAGCAGTTTCTTAATGTAATGCCAATCACGATCCGGGCATGTTTTGTTTGACACAAGGACACAGAGAGAAGTAATTAGGCAATAAATCGGATAAATACGAGCAACGAGGCATTAATTAGATGTTTTTCACCTCCATATAATCAACAGTTTAAACTGACGTGTGACAGTTGGTACTGTCCTAATGAAGAGCGATGAGACGCTCTCGGTTGTTGTTCCTGATCTCGTAGGTGACTAATAGCAATAGCGGTTCTCTAACGCAATAACCGTGACGCTGCTATCCAAAGAAACGACCCATCAGTTTCTTGGAATGTTTCGTGAACAAGCCTCCTTAATTGTTTCAGTTCGTCTTGGAACATGCAGTTGATTGTTGCTTAGCTTCAATTTCGAGGTGTCGCCTCATGCAACGATGTTGCACTCACATAATCTGCATTTCTTCGTCTAAATTTTGGAGCATTTTCATGCAGAAATTGACACGAGCCTCTTCTTATGCATTGGGAAACTGTATGGAATCCATCGGGAACTGATTTTTTATTTTTGATTCACTTTTCTCCGCAGCTAAATGCTCATACCAAATCAAACATAGTGGCTAAGGACGCCTTTGAACCGTGCTAACGCATGCACGTAGTTTGGAACAACATCCGGGTTTGGTCTACTATAACGAAATTAATCCCTGATATAAACAGGACCAGTACGACATTCTGCAATCCAATTGTGCACAGTTTTTCTCAAGGTGAATGATCACCAAAAGTTGGACGAAACCACATGAAGCATTATTGTTAAATTAAGAGCCGGCCGGAGTGGCCGAGCGGTTAAAGGCGCTACAGTCTGGAACTGCACGACCGCTACGGTCGCAGGTTCGAATCCTGCCTCGGGCACGGATTTGTGTGATGTCCTTAGGTCAGTTAGGTTTACGTAGTTCTAAGTTCTAGGGGACTTATGACCACAGCAGTTGAGTCCCATAGTGCTCAGAGCCATTTGAACCATTTTCTAGTGGACTGATGACCTCAGAAGTTAAGTACCATAGTGCTCAGAGCCATTTGAACCATTTTTTTTTTTTGTAAAATTAAGTCTATATAAAAATGGAAAAAATAACCAACAAAAACTGCAAGTGAATTTTCAATTATTTCTCATCATTGTTCCTTTAACTATTCCCTATAAACGGACTATTAGTTCAGTTTCTGAGCTGCCTTTGTTATAACAATAAGAAGCGACAAATTTCAAAGCAATTTGTATTACGAATCTGGTAGCTCATTGGATCCGATCCCAGTTGTAGACTACCAACCTAACCCCTTCCAGGCCCAAAAATTTCTTTTTCACTATTTCGCATTATAATTGACGTCGTTTAAAAAGCTGTCATAATCTACTCATTGAGAGATATAATCTTATGTTAAAGATTTAACACAATAAGAGAAGTATTATAGTTAGAAGCAGCCTGTACACAGAGGTTGGACAAAAATATGAAAACACCGTGAGAAATGCATCTTGGACGTATAAATGCACATGCTAGCCAAGCCTGTAGGTTGCGCTGTTGTATTTGACCGCGAACGGCGCCTGTACAATGCCCTCAGTACGTTTCAAGTGGTAGTCGTGGTCAGAACAGTGTTTTATACAGGGTGGAAACTATTTAAACCGACAAACTCTGGGAGGTTGTAGGGGACATCAAAACAAATATTTTTCCCTAATGTCATTTTTTCCTATGAGGAGTATTTAAACTGGTGGAGGCCGTATTGCGCTCTTCAGTTGTAGGCAACTGCTGTCCACCAGTTTAGTAGTGCCCTGTCTCTGTTTACTAATGCAGCGATACACCTGGAGTGAGTACACTGACATGCTTGGTGCGTACTACGTAGCGCACCACAACGGACGAGCTGCACAGCGGGTTTATCAACAACAATATCCTAATCGCCGTATCCCGCGTCATACGATCTTTGCTGCTGTGTACCAACGTCTGCGTGAGACCGGGTCATTTAGCAGATTATCTGGACAGGGACGCCGTCGTTCGGTAAGAACGCTGCAATTTGAGGAAGCTGTCTTGCATGTGGAGCGGGATCCTTCAATCAGCACTCGTACAATTGCACGTAACATGGGGACGATTCAGACGAATGTAAGAACAGTCCTTTGAGAGCAGTTGTTACGTCCATTTCACGTACAGCGTGCCTACAACCTGGAACCAGTTGATTATCCACCCAGGGCACAGTTTTCGCAGTGGTGCCTGGAACAGAGTGAAATGCATCCTACATTTCCATCCTCTCTGTTGTTTACCGATGAAGCAACGTTCAGGCGCGATGGAGTCTTCAACATGCACAATTCGCATGTTTGGAGTGAGGATAACCTGCATGCCACAGTTACTAGCGCTCGTCAAGTGCGGTTCTTCGTCGATGTGTGGGTTGGTGTTGTTGGGGACTGTCTAACTGGGCCGTAACTGCTACCTAGGCCATTAAATGGCAACACTATTACAATTTTCTCACCAGAGCATTGGCAGAATTGCAGTAAAACGTCCCGAACCCTACAAGACAACGCATGTGGTTCCAACATGACGGGGCGCCGGCACATTTCAGTCGTCGTGTGCGTCGACTCCTGGACCGACGGTTCCCAGAAACGTGGATTGGCAGAGGTGGTCCTGTACCATGGCCTGCTCGATCCACAGATACGTCTTCTCCGGACTTTTTTGTTGGTTTAATTAATTTGTCGCCAGAGAAATCTTCCTCTACCGGTTTAAATACTCCTCATAGGAAAAAATGACATTAGGGAAAAATATTTGTTTTGATGTACCCTACAGCCTCCCAGAGTTTAAATACTTTTCACCCTGTATAGTTGTCAATGCATTATGTTGGAGCTAAGTGAATTCGACATTGGCCACTTTGATGGTGCTCGTCCGGTGCGTGCTTCCGCAACCAAGAAAGCTGGAGTGTTTGGCTTTTCAAGAAGCACCGTATCGAAGATTTATACCATATAAAGGGAAAGTGGAAAAGCATCTTCCGCTAAGTAACAACATGGACGAAAATGTGTGTTGAGCGATCTTGAGGGACGTTCATTGAATTTGACTGCAACGAACAATAAAAGGAAGACAGCTGCAAAAGTCAATGCAGAACTGAAATGTAGCACTTGCAAATCCAGCTTGGAAACAGAGGAAGGGAGCTCTAAAAGCAACGAATTATAGGGCGAGGTCGAAATACAAAACCGCTCATCAATGATCCAGATGCTTGTAACGGGAAAACGTGCTACCTTAGTCAAAAATCCTGCACTATGGAAGTACATTATGTGATAAAAAGTATCCGGACGCCACAAAAACATACGTTTTTCATATCAGGTGCATTGCGCTACCACCTGCTGCCAGGTACTCCATATCAGCGACTTCAGTAGTCATTAGACACTATGAGAGAGCACAACTGGGCGCTCCACTTAACTCACGGACATCGAACGTGGTCAGGTGATTGGATGTCACTTGTGTCATACGTGTGAACGCGTGATTTCCATACCCCTAAACAACCCTAGGTCACTGTTTCCGATGTGATAGTGAAGTGGAAACGTTAAGGGACACGTACAGCACAATAGCGAATAGGCCGACCTCGTCCGTTGACTGACAGAGACCGCCGACGATTGAAGATGGTGGTAATGTGTAATAGGCAGGCATCTATCCAGAACATCACACAGGAATTCCAAACTGCATTAGGATCCACTGCAAGTACTATGACACTTGGGGGAGAGGTGAAAAAACTTGGATTTCATGGTAGAGCGGCTGCTATAAGCCACACATCATGCCGGTAAATGCCAAACGACGCGTCGCTTGGAGTAAGGAGAGTAAACATTGGACGATTGAACACTGGAAAAACGTTGTGTGGAGTGACGAATCACGGTACACAATGTGGCGATCCGATGGCAAAGTGTGGGTATGCCCGGTGACCGTCTTCTGCCAGCGTGTGTAGTGCCATCAGTAAAATTCGGAGGTGGTAGTGTTATGGTGTGGGCGTGTTTTTCGTGGAGGGGGCTTGCACCCCTTGTTGTTTTGCGTGGCACTATCACAGCACAGGCCTACACTGGTGTTTTACACACCTTCTTGCTTTCCACTGTTGAAGAGGAATTCGGGGATGGCAACTGCATCTTTCAACACGATCGAACACCTGTTCATAATGCACGGTCTGTGGCGGAGTGGCTACACGATAATAACATCCCTGTAATGGACTGGCCTGCAGAGTCCTGAACTGAATCCTATAAAACGCCGACTTCGTGCCACGCATCACCGAACGACATTGATACCTCTCCTCAGTGCAGCACTCTGTGAAGAATGGGCTGCCATTCCCCAAGAAACCTTCTACATCTACATCTACATCTACATCTACATCCATACTCCGCAAGCCACCTGACGGTGTGTGGCGGAGGATACCTTGAGTACCTCTATCGGTTCTCCCTTCTATTCCAGTATCGTATTAGTCGTAGAAAGAAGGATTGTCGGTATGCCTCTGTGTGTTCTCTAATCTCTCTGATTTTATCCTCGTGGTCTCTTCGCAAGTTATACGTAAGAGAGAGCAATATACTGCTTGACTCCTCGGTGAAGGTATGTTCTCGAAACTTCAACAAAAGCCCGTACCGAGCTACTGAGCGTCTCTCCTGCAGTCTTCCACTGGAGTTTATCTATCAACTCCGTAACGCTTTCACGATTACTAAATGATCCTGTAACGAAGCGCGCTGCCCTCCGTTGCATCTTCTCTATCTCTTCTATCAACACTATCTGGTACGGATCCCACACTGCTGAGCAGTATTCAAGCAGTGGGCGAACAAGCGTACTGTAACCTACTTCCTTTGTTTTCGGATTGCATTTCCTTAGGATTCTTTCAATGAATCTCCGTCTGGCACCTGCTCTACCGACGATCAACTTTATATGATCATTCCATTTTAAATCACTCCTAATGCGTACTCCCAGATAATTTACAGAATTAACTGCTTCCAGTTGCTGACCTGCTATATTGTAGCTAAATGATAAGGGACCTTTCTTTCTACGTATTCGCAGCACATTACACTTGTCTACATTGAGATTCAATTGCCATTCCCTGCACCATCCGTCAATTCGCTGCAGATCCTCCTGCATTTTAGTACAATTTTCCATTGTTACAACCTCTCGCTATACCAAAGCCTCAGTGAACTTCCGATGTCATCCACAAGGTCTTTTATGTATATTGTGAATAGCAACGGTCCTACGACACTCCCCTGTGGCACACCTGAAATCACTCTTACTTTTGAAGACTTCTCTCCATTGAGAATGACATGCTGCGTTCTGTTATCTAGAAACTCTTCAATCCAATCACACAATTGGTCTGATAGTCCATATGCTCTTACTTTGTTCATTAAACGACTGTGGGGAACTGTATCGAACGCCTTGCGGAAGTCAAGAAACACGACATCTACCTGGGAACCCGTGTCTATGGCCCTCTGAGTCTCGTGGACGAATAGCGCGAGCTGGGTTTCACACGATCGTCTTTTTCGAAACCCATGCTGATTCCTACAAAGTAGATTTCTAGTCTCCAGAAAAGTCATTGTACTCGAACATAATACGTGTTCCAAACTGACAGACGTTAGAGATATAGGTCTATAGTTCTGCACATTTGTTCGACGTCCCTTCTTGAAAACGGGGAAGACCTGTGCCCTTTTCCAATCCTTTGGAACGCTACATTCTTCTAGAGACCTACGGTACACCGCTGCAAGAAGGGGAGCAAGTTCCTTCGCGTACTCTGTGTAAAAATGAACTGGTATCCCATCAGGTCCAGCGGCCTTTCCTCTTTTGAGCGATTTTAATTGTTTCTCTATCCCTCTGTCGTCTATTTCGATATCTACCATTTTGTCATCCGTGCGACAATCTAGAGAAGGAACTACAGTGCAGTCTTCCTGTGTGAAACAGCTTTGGAAAAAGACATTTAGTACTTCGGCCTTTAGTCTGTCATCCTCTGTTTCAGTACCATTTTGGTCACAGAGTGTCTGGACATTTTGTTTTGATCCACCTACCGCTTTGACATAAGACCAAAATTTTTTAGGATTTTCTGCCAAGTCAGTACATAGAACTTTACTTTCGAATTCATTGAACGCCTCTCGCATAGCCCTCCTCACACTACATTTCGCTTCGCGTAATTTTTGTTTGTCTGCAAGGATTTGGCTATGTTTATGTTTGCTGTGAAGATCCCTTTGCTTCCGTAGCAGTTTTCTAACTCGGTTGTTGTACCACGGTGGCTCTTTTCCATCTCTTACGATCTTGCTTGGCACATACTCATCTAACTCTCAACACTATCTGTACTTGAGACAAAACTTTTGTGTTGAGCCGTCAGGTACTCTGAAATCTGCTTATTGTCACTTTTGCGAAGCAGAAAAATCTTCCTACCTTTTTAAATATTTCTATTTACGGCTGAAATCATCGATGCAGTAACCGCTTTATGATCGCTGATTCCCTGTTCTGCGTAAACTGTTTCAAATAGTTCGGGTTTGTTTGTCACCAGAAGGTCTAATATGTTATGGCCAAGAGTCGGTTCTCTGTTTAACTGCTCAAGATAGTTTTCAGATAAAGCACTTTAAAAAATTTCACTGGGTTCTTTGTCCCTGCCACCCGTTATGAACGTTTGAGTCTCCCAGTCTATATCTGGCAAATTAAAATCTCCACCCAGAACTATAACATGGTGGGGAAATCTACTCGAAATATTTTCCAAATTATCCTTCAGGTGCTCAGCCACAACAGCTGCTGAGCCAGGGGGCGTATAGAGACATCCAATTACCATGTCTGAGCCTGATTTAACCTTGACCTTCACCCAAATTATTTCACATTTCGGATCACCGTTAATTTTCTTCGATACTATTGCACTTCTTATCGCTATAAACACGCCTCCCATTTCACTGTCCAGCCTGTCTCTGCGGTATACATTCCAATCTGAGTTTAGAATTTCATTACTGTTTACATCTGGTTTCAGCCAATTTTCTGTCCCTAGTACTATATGGACATTGTGACCGTTTATTAATGAGAGCAGTTCTGGGACCTTTCTAAAGACGCTCCTGCAATTTACTATTAGCAGATTAATATTGTTATTCCCTGTTGCATTTTGCCTACTCCTACCTTGCCGCGTCTCAGGAGACGTCTTGTCTGGCCTAGGGAGGGAATTCTCTAACCTAAAAAACCCACATGTGCACTCCACACGTACTCCGCTACCCCGGTAGCCGCTTCCTGCGTGTAGTGCACGCCTGACCTATTCAGGGAGACCCTACATTTCTCCACCCGATAGCGGAGATCGAGAAATTTGCACCCCACATCTCCGCACAAACGTCTGAGCCTCTGGTTTAAGCCTTCCACTCAGCTCCAAACCAGAGGACCGCGATCGGTTCTGGGAACGATACTACAAATAGTTAGCTCAGATTCCATCCCGCGAGCGAAGCTTTCCGCCTTCATCAACTCCGCCAACCGCCTGTATGAACTGAGGATGACCTCTGAACCCAGACGGCAGGAGTCATTGGTGCCGACATGAGCAACAATTTGCAGTCGGGTGCACCCAGTGCTCTCTATCGCCGCCGGCAGGGCCTCTTCCACATCTCGGATGAGACCCCCCGGCAATCAGACAGAGTGAACACTGTCCTTCTTCCCCGACCTTACCGCTATTTCCCTAAGGGTCTCCATCACCTGCCTAACGTTGGAGCTCCCAATCACTAATAAACCCCTCCCGCCCGTGTGCCTGCTCGGACCTTGCTGAAGGAGCGGCCCCATGTCCACTCACAGGCAGAGCGGGCGATGCCACACGGCCAGCCTCCACATTGACCCTCCGCCTCGTGCGCCGCGAACGCCGCTGAACCCGCCACTCCCCTTGGGGAGAGGGTGGCCCAACCGCGCCCGGTACCCGCGAAGATGTCTCGACAGCAGGGACAGTGGGTGAAGCATGTAACACCTGGGGTGTACCATGCGACGCATCAGACTCCCCACTGCCGCTACACTCCGAGGCAGCAGCCTGAAGACCTGTGACCGCGGCCATCAACACGTTCAGCTGTTCGCGAACAGTGGCCAGCTCCTCCTGCGTCCGTGCACAGCAGTCACACATCCTATCCATCCTAAGAAATCAGTTTACTGTAGAGAGTTAATCAGCTTTTAATTAGAGTGCTAATTCGCTAAAGGTGACTGATAGTTGACTAAACTGTGGTTACTAGCCACTTCTTGTAGAAAACAATGAAAATAGCACTACTTGTCTCTGGACTGTATTCAAAACAAACACTAGCACTACTGGCACTGTGGCTGACTAAAGAGACTCTCTTTGACTGCATTCAAAACAAACACGAAATCTATGGAACACTATTACTAGCACTTGACAATTAAAGCTTCCTAAAAGCAAAAACACACGTAAGAAGAAGTGACAAGTAAGAAAAATACAGTTAATACTCAAATTAACGTAGCGCGCTGCACAGCAGACGTGACACAGACGGCAGTTACGACGACACTTCCAGCACCTGATTGAACTTATGCTTGCGAGAGTAGAAGCTGTCGTCAAGGCTAAGGGTGGGCCAACACCATATTGAATTCCAGCATTACCAATGGAATGCACCACGAACTTGTAAGTCATTTTCAGCCAGGTGTCCGGATACTTTTGATCACATAGTATATGTTATTGATTCGTATGAGACTTGTTACATACTCTGTTTACAGCTACTGAAAAGTGGTTCAAATGGCTCTGAGCACTATGGGACTTAACTGCTGAGGTCATCAGTCCCCTAGAATATAGAACTACTTAAACCTAACTAACCTAAGGACAGCACACACACATCCATGCCCGAGGCACGATTCGAACCTGCGACCGTTGCGGTCGCGCGGTTCCAGACTGTAGCGCCTAGAACCGTTAAGCCACTCCGGCCGGCCGAGCTACTGAGTTTACGAGACGAGAGTGTAAAATTACGGGGTTTCGATGAATTAGGCAGCCACATCGTGGTATTTCCTGGGCCCCACGCTTACTCTGTATGGCCGCATTACTGCCAAGAATTTTGTGACCTTTTTGGGTGATCGTGTCTATCCCAAGGTACAATGGTTGTTCCCCATTGGTGACACTGTGTTACAAAACGACAGGGCTCCTGTTCACACAGCTCACATAATCCAGGACAGGTTTTGTAGGTTCTAGGATAAACAGTCGCATCTGCCCTGGCCATCACAGTTACCACATCTGAATATTATTGAGCCTTTGTGGTCTATTTTAAGAAAGAAGGGTGTGTGGGTACTATCTACGTCCACTTGCCACTATTCTGGAGGAAGAACGCAATAAGATTTTCTTGAAAACCATACAGGAGCTGTATTTACCCATTCCGATAGGACTGGAAGCTGTTACAAATGCCAACGGTTTTCATAGCCCCTATTAGGAACGGTAGTGTGTTGTATATTTGATGTTTTCATCTTTTGTACACTCCGGTGCCGTGATCCAAAAAAGATTTTGTATCTGTATTGTTTTCCTTCGTCTTAATGTGTAGTGCGGATTGTGTGAAGGAGAAATGAGGACATGCGTCTGTGATTGTTTTGTTCCTGCCTTCAGTGTTAGTTGTGCGACTTTTTTTGCATCATAAAACATATTACATTTATTTTACATATTAAAAGGGTGCGGGACAAGGCGCGGCTCACCGCCGGAGCGAGCAGCCGCTGATGGTCGCCGGTCAAGACTGTCGCTGCTCCTGGGCGCACCAGCACCACATAAGACGACCGTTCAATAAGCAATGCCACACATTTTTTCCTCGGGCAATTTCGGTTGAAAAAATGCAGAACTTGTTGTGGGACATCTTGCGATAATGCCGCTTCAGCCCCTACTGTTTCGTGAAGTTCCAATAGGTGGCGGCGCTATGCGTAGCGTTCAAAATGGCGTCTGTGAAGGAGGTGCGTTCCAAGCAGAAAGCTGTCACCGAGTTTCTTTTGGTGGAAAACCAGAGTATCGCAGATATTCAAAGGCGCTTGCAGAATGTCTACGGCGAGCTGGCAGTGAATAAAAGCACGGTGAGTGGTTGGGCGAGACATACATGGGATAGGCAAAATAATGTGAACTGTTTTAGTAATGAGATGGTTGTGTCTGACGGTACGACAAAGGACGTACGGCACGTGCCGTGCTGGACCGTGCGTGTTCAGTACGGACTAGGCATCAGTGTAGGTTGTTCGCGAGTAGCGTACACGTCGTATTCGCATACAGAGGCCGAGTTGGACGTGCATTGAAAGACCTAACAGAGTTCCAAAGAGGTCAGGTTGTGGGGGCCTGATTAGCTGGAGCATCAGTAACCAAGAAAGCCAACTTATTGAATGTTTCCAGTGTAGCTGTTTCAACAGTTATGACAGCCTACGCAAAAGATTGGCAGACATCACCACGTAAACGTTATAGTGGCCACAAATCAAAACTAAATGAATTGTGTGAAAACAAAACTGCGGTGGTTAAAGTGGCTGCAGAGCTCAACAGCCATCTTCGGGACCCCGTATCTATCGACTCTGTCCACCGAGAACTCCATAAAGCGAATATTCGTGGACCAGCTGCTATACCGAAACCATTAGTGACGACAACCAACCAAAGAAGCGCAAAACACGGTCTCACGAGCATAAATCCTGGACGACTGACCAGTGGAAACACGTCGAATGGTCCGACGAGTCATCATTTTCGTTATTTCTAACATAGGACCGGGTTTCAGTCTGGAGAATGCCTGATTGCTTGGTTCCAACGGTAAGCATGGAGGTAGAAGCGTGATGGTGCGGGTAGCTACATCATGGTATTCTGCTGGTCCCATCGTTACTCTCAAAGGCCGTGTTACAGCCAACGATTATGTGAACATTGTAGGTGATGAGGTCCACCTCATGATTCAAACGTTGCTCCCCAACAATGATGCCATATTTCAGGACGATAATGCACCAATTCACACAGGCAGGACAGTACAGACGTGGCATGAGGAGCATGCAACTGAACTGCACTGTCTTTGGTTCAAATGGCTCTGAGCACTATGGGACTTAATTGCTGTGGTCATCAGTCCCCTAGAATTTAGAACTACTTAAACCTAACTAACCTAAGGGCATCACACACATCCATGCCCGAGGCAGGATTCGAACTTGCGCTCGGTTCCAGACTGTAGCGCCTAGAACCGCACGGCCACTCCGTCCACTGTCTTTCCTAGCCAGCACAGTCCCTGGACTTTGAACATTATTGAACCCTTGTGGACGGTATTGGAGCGCAGACTCAGGAGCAGATTTCCGCCTCCCTCGTAACTAAAGGAGTTAGAAGAGGTCCTGATCGAAGAGTGGCGTAACAATCCACTGGACAATACAATCAATATATGACAGTATTCCAAAAAGAATCGCAGTTGTATTACGGGCAAATGGGGGTCCAACACCTTATTAAAAAACAATTCCCAAGTACGTTCAGGTGTTCACATTATTTTGCCTATACCGTGTTTGTCATCGTCACAAGATCGACTAAACCTGTCCGATATCCTGCGTGTCGGCCGGCCACACACACTACCAGAAATTGAAGAAACGACTTCAGCGTCTTCGTCGCCACAAAAATGCTGACGAACTTCACCTTCTCCATCACAATGCAAGGCCTCTCACTAGTCTGCGCAACCGAGAGGAGGTTACAAAACTTCACTGGACTGTTCTTCCTTATCCTTCCGACTTCCATCTGTTTGGCCCAATGAAGGATGGACTGCGAGAGAAGTACGCATGGATGTTAGGGAGGTTATTGATGAAGCAAGACGTTGGTTGTGACAATGACCAATAGGGTGGTACCATGCGGGCAGACAGGCCGTCCCAGTAAGGTGGCATAAGGGCGTCGCATTGAGTGGAGATTATGTTGAAAAATAGTGTTTTGTAGCCTAATGAATGAGGAATAATATGGTGTATTAGAATCTTGAATAAAACCAACCTGTTTTCGGGAATAAATGTGTTGTATTACTTAATTGTAGATGAGAAGGCCATATAACTGCGTGAACTTGTAGTTGTGACGCCACTTAAAAGCGGCGAAAGTAAACAGCTGACTCGTGTTGTATCAACAATGTGTTGGGTATAAAAAACTCGTTGTGCTAAGTGATCATTATGAGATCGTTATTTAATTCATAGAAATCATAATTTGTGTTAGTAAGTAGTGCTCGTGTGAGTTTAACGCAGTTTTATCTTCATTATGGAGGCAACGGCCTTGCCGCAGTGGATAGACTGGTTCCCGGCAGATCACCGAAGTTAAGCGCTGTCGGGCGGGGCCGGCACTTAGATGGGTGACCATCCGGTTAATTGGTTGGTTTGGGGGAAGAGACCAAACAGCGAGGTCATCAGTCTCATCGGATTATGGAAGGACTGGGAAGGAAGTCGGCCGTGCCCTTTCAGAGGAACCATCCCGGCATTTGCCTGGAGAGGTTTAGGAAAATCACGGAAAACCTAAATCAGGATGGCCGGACGCGGGATTGAACCGTCGTCCTTCCGAATGCGAGTCCAGTGTGCTAACCACTGCGCCACCTCGCTCGGTGGTGAGCATCCGGGCCACCATGCGCTGTTGCCACAACGAACGGGAGAGCGGTGTGCTGACCCCACGCCTCTCCTATCTGCATCCTCAGATGAGGATGACGCGGCGGATGGTCGCGATGAGCCGCTTGTTACCTGCAGACGGAGTGCTGTCTTCATAATGTTTATGAAGTGTTTCGTACCGAAAGATAACGGAAATTAAACAGGAGAAAACAAGGTTCAAGTTTCCTAAAGAGATGCAATGTGGCAGAAATGGCTCCATTCAAATCCAAGGCATGATTTCACAGTAACTAATTATTCATTTTTTCTGGAACATTGTTTTAGGAAAACAGCGAAATCAGGTGTATCAATAAAATCTGCTGAAAACAGTCTTGATCGTATAAATATTCTATTTAAACTGGTGACCGGTTTCGATCTATTGTACTTAGGTCATCTTCACAACTTGTACTGCATGATAGTGACAGGAGCTGGGTTGGCTGAGCAGGCTGCTCTAGAGCGATGCAGTCGATTACATCTCTTTAGAGCAGCCTGCTCATCCAGCCCAGCTCCTGTCACTATCATGGAGTAGATCACCTAAGCGCAATAGATCGCAACCAGTCACCAGTTTAAACAAAATATTTATGCAATGATGACTCTTTCTATCAGATTTTACTAATTATTCAGTGGTAAGTTTAACATGTACCTTTGTTTTATGTAATTTACTAATGCATGTTTTAGATTATGGTGTATTATTGATTGCCGGATCACTTGTGTTGAATATATTATGACTACTCTACTTCACTGGTCATTTGTCAGCTCTATCATAGTCATTTGAAAGTCAGCGGCATTAGCTATGAAGTATCTTCCACAGACGGAAAAACAATGCTGCGCCACTTTCAGAACCATCGCTTATTTCAAATGCCATGCCATGCATTTTTCCAATCGTCCAGCCTACCTATCTTCTGCTGCAGGACCATCCAGGGTGGAGCAGAAAAAAGCAGCCAGCTGGAGGAAGTAGCACTACAGGAAAGCATCAAGATTAGTGCAACCAGCCATAATGAATATTAAAAAGAATTTCGTACAACAGCTTTCAGGAACTGCAAAATAAAGTTAATCTAACACTTTTACAAAAGAACTGGGCGAAAATGGTGAAAGAAAAGTGCATTATTTTGACCTATATCGATCTATCTGGGAGTCCAATTACTTAGTATATATTGTGATTGATAATCATATGAAAGTGTAGGTTTGTTCAAAAGGAATGTCGTTAAACAAAATTCCAGTCACTGAATTTGTTTTTGAAGTTCTACCGGTAACGGAAAGGCGTGTGAATAAAACTGGCTGTGATGTGCATGCGTCAGTGATTTTTTTATACAAATTGGAAACGTGTGAATGTTTTATTAAACAACTACTGTAGGTTTAAAAATGATCCAGATGTTCCTAACAGTTCATACCCATGAAAATAACACTTTTTCCAAAGATGTGAGCAGCTTTATTTACAATTGTGCTAGAAATGTTGTATATGCTATGCCCTAAATTTACCAGAGTTAGGCGTTCCACTTAAACTGTTATATGTGTGTCCTCTGTTAAGTAATCGTAATCATGTATCAATTCAAAAATCGCTATCTTTATGACTCACACAATTCTTTTCGCGTTGGCTGTTTTATATTTAATCACAGCCGGTACGGTACTGTTATTTGGCCTTGTCCCGATGTGGTGCTGGATGCACCCTTTTTGTTCACAGAGAATATTCCGACATTGTCTTCTATAGATTTACTCATCGTTAAATAATTAACTTGGATGTTGAATGAAAAGGAATGGCTTACTGTGTACGAGGCTCTTTGTACGATTTGAAAATTATTCTGTGCGTGTTCTGTCCTGTAGTAAATAGTTATACAAGTTCAAGGCTCTGCCTTACAATTAAAATTCAGTGCACTTCTAGAGTGTTACGAAGTTGTGTCAAATAAATAGCACACCTTACATTGAATTCCTGAAACAATTCCGATTGAATCGATGTGCCACACGACATAGTTACGTGAAGTTGTACGAATTTTGTTGATATGTTGATCTAATACATAAACCAGCATTTTGTGAATATAAACCACTAACACTTACACTAGTGATTGCACACAAGTAATTTCCCAGACCCAAGCTACGAGACACGGTTCTGAGGGAAGGGGAATTTTACAATGGAACGACCGAACCACATTCCGTAAAAGCTTCACAGTGGGACACACTGTGACGCCGGAGCCACTGCGTAGGCCGCCGGCAAGAGAACCCTTGTCCCTGCTTTTAACGACGACCCTTCGGAAAGCCTTTCTACAGGAACACGGCGGGAGTTGCCAGATAAACTTCTGGAGAAACCCAACTCAAAACACTGGTGACTCACTGTAGCCACCTGTGTTAAAACTCACATGAAAGAAAAAACTGTTTACCTCAGTATTACATAGCATAAGTTGAACTCTGCCCTACAAAAGAAATGGTGCCTGTGGTAGGCTAGAAACACTTTAGTTGGTGAAGCTATAAGAAGTACGAACACTCTGATTGGACAGAAAGAAAACATGTGGGCAACAGCTTTGATGTAGGCAAATTTAGAGTCAAGAATTCGCTTTTTTCTCATGCAGCAAATTGTCGAGTGCTTGAGCAAGGCGATTCGCACCACGCTGAGATGTTGTGAGAGCCATTATGTGATCACTTGTTCACAGAGTAGTCTTAACCCATAAGGAGCTAAACTGCAAAGTCTCCTGGTACAGAGAATAGCACCGAGCTCTGAAAGTTAATGCTTGCAAGTGATTTGAGGGCAACGATGTATGCGCTATTTTAGCGAAATAGCGTGTATCATGCTAAGTAGCTAGGGAATAACTAGGAGTCTTGGCTTAACCAGAGACGCAGGGATTTATCAGAGTGGGGTTGAACAGTCGAGAGACATTTAGAATAGATCCTGAGGTTCATAGCTCGCGCCGACAGCCGCCACTGCCGCCAACGAGGAAAAGTAAATACGCACTTGCGCTATGCCAGCAAGTGATATTGAATTGACACTCAGAACTGTGGTCATCTCCGTCTCTCCTATTGTTTTTGTACATTCAATCATGACCTGTATTTAAACATATTCACGGTTGTTGGGCTTAGCTGAAGCAGAAACACGAGATATCCAATCTAACAAAAAAGACTGATCAGCCACTGGAGAGGTCTTCACATTCTTAAGTCATGGAATTGTTTTAATTGTGTACTTCCTTCTGATTGCTCTTTACCTACTACATTCATTTTTGCGTATTTTCATTGTGCATTTTAGTGTAATAAATATCTTTGGCCCCAATTGTATTTAATTTATTTGTATTTCATCGACCCCCAGACATGGTTGTAGAGTATCTTACTACTGAAGAACCTTAGAATTCGTAATTTCCCTTCACAGCTGTGAACACCCGATATCAATATTTTATCATTCTGTGTGTACCATAATTATGAAGTCAGACTTAGAGAAAAAATAAAGCTTGGTAACGAAAATCTAAAATTTTCATTTTTGCTAACATATAGTTTCACCTGAGCTCATACGCTAATTTCTGTTAGTGATAACATTCCATGTAGATGGAGTGTAGTGGAACTGACATTGAAATCATTGTCTGATTACATCACTGTCCATATTGCTGCACCCTTCTGAACTCTGCGTGCATGAGATAGTATCTTCCTACCTTCCAAGCTGTAGGTTCAACACAAAATTCCTAAAACACTCACAGAACGTCCTTGAACAACTGTGGTAGGAAGATAGATCAGAACCAGTCTCGCACATGTTAGAATGGCAACCTCTGAAATTGTTAGGTCTTCGACCACCTTCCTCTATTCACATTTTTGTGCTCCCTAAAGACCGATATATTTACACAGCTCGAACCAGTTTAACAATGCTGCGAGATATGCTACGATGATTAAGACATTGAACCTACATTAGTAAGGAGCGGAATGGGATTACCAGCCAGCTATACAAAATTATTTCTCCTGCAGTTTTCCTAAATCACGAAAGCTGAATAGATAGTTGGTTCCCTTGAAAGGCTATGGACAAGTTTTTGTACCATACTTGCCCAAAACGACTTTGTCCTCCATCACTAATTACCTTTTGATTAAACATAATCTTCCTCTCATCACGTTTTTCTCAAAGGATGACTTGCTGCTGGAGACTGGAGATTACCATAGATTTACTCTCCTGATTAAACTTCCGAAAGCTGAGTTCTTCGATGGAGAGACAGAACGGAATAGTCACGATAGACAATACGAAGCAATAGCGATCTCTATGACAGCAAAATTTATACTTGAGTTTTTTGAAGTGATATAATCTCTCCGGACCAGATGCAGGAAAGTTGCTTTGGTACAGAGAGAGACTTGACGGAAAACGGAATTACAGAGAGTTTTTCCTGTTTCCCCTCCCTTCACTGCACTATAACTGCACCGGTTTCTCTCTCTCTCGTGCACCAATAACGAGCTGCACTGTAGGCTGAGGCATCATATTCTGTATCTAGATAACGCGTAATTCAGTGCATACAAATACCTAAACTATACTCACACGATATTTCAGAATGAGAGTACGTGCAAGGGAACATTCAAAAGTGTCAATAAACGATATTGATGAAATTTAGCGGGTGTACAGAGATGGCAAAATAACGCAATACGTATTTATTTGTTTGTGTCTAATTTGAATTCTAAGGGCTAAAACATGCCCCGAAACACATTTTGGCATATTACGTTTGGAGGGAATATCTTCGAAATGATGATACAAAACATATATTTCTCACATAAAAAGCAATTAATGTTCTTGAAAACTGTGTAACCGAATTTTGTAATAATGTTGCAACGGTGACAACGACCACTTTAAACGATAATCGATGCTAACGTTCTACCTCTGCGAGGAATTTTTGAGAAAGTTGACTGTCAGGTAACCTAATGGAAACAAAACTGAACAGCCAAACTGGAATTCGTTTCCGAAACAGTCCAACAGAGTATAGACAACAGTAAACTGTTCCTACTACAACACAGTAACCTAACCTTGCAGATAAATGTTTTATTAACAAACAAATGGCCAATGAGCGAACAGTAACATATGTGTCTCAGCAACACGTACCTTAAATGAAATAGGTGCAACAGTATATAAAACTAGTTACCTAGCCACATAAACTAGTAGCAATGCTTAACAGGGAAAAGCTTGAAATGATTCTGAATTTAAATGAGAGGGTCTGCTAACGATCATATTATATAACTTCATTCCGTAGTACAGGATATCTATACCTGTGCATTAACCAACGGGCATTAGAATAAATAACACAGTAAATAGCTCTTTCTTAAACTCGGTTTGAAGCAACTAAACAGAATGCAGATCTAGCTCCACTGGCTCTGAAGGAGCCTTTGCATTGCTTCATTAACTAACTAGTCTATTACACGAGGATCTTTAAGCTCTCATGGTCTGAAGAACCATGCTCATTAACAAAACTACACCGGTATGTATGAGAAATTGTAAGTATCCTTATCATTAATTATTAATTAAGTAAAGCACAAAAACTATAAGTCTTTAAATAACAAATGTGCTTTCATAAGCAGTCTTTTGATCTAAACAAAAATATAATTGGCTGTGCAAATGACAACACAGCATTAGATTCAAGTCCAACCACTTTCTCATAACAAATTAGGACACTCGGAATTAAATTTACTAGGATAGGATTCCTGTCCAGGTTTGTGATTTGGGATAACCGCGGGTGTAAGATAGTGTTTTTAGTAACACCACGAATATTATTATAAAATCAACCAAATTTCACAAATACCTGATCCATTTACAGAGTGCCAAACACAAACAATTTAATGGAAGGCTGGTGGTACTGGTGGCGTAATTTGCAGTGGCTGTTAACTGGCCGCGATGCCAGCACTACTGTTGTCTCTCCATGTTACATATCTTCTTGGTGTCAGAATTATATTTATAGTGCCAAAAACCATGCCATGATAATGGTATCACCAAATACAGCATCCGAGGCCCATAAATACTACCCTTAAGCTCTTCTGGCCTCAAAACTCCAGCAATATGAGCCACAATGATCCGCTACTGCTAGCGAGGTGTTAACCACAGCACTGCTCAACCCAGACTCCTTACTCGTCACAAAAGACGAGTTGCCACTTGCGCGCCAACCACACCTTTTCCACTCACCAGGCTACTTCCGTAGCTGCGGGGCTTCCCCGCATCTTTTACATTCAACACTATGTTCCCTAACTATGGACCAAGTCATTTAGAGTACATTACATAACAATCATTCCATTAATTATTTAAATTCACAAGCATAATTTAAACAACATCGTTCAAAAGTTCACAAACTGAAATATGCACACAAAGTGAAAGAATTTCCATGACAGATAAAACATTACACATAAGCAACACTACAAACTGACATAGAAATATCGATACAGATTAAAAACAGGTCGAAAACAGATGTTACAATGTGAAATCTTGTAAAATACCCGTCTCCATTAATTAATTTCGAAAAAATTTTGTTACGATGTAAATTAAAGAAGCTTTCAAGCTACATGCAATCATCTGCAACAAAGCTTTTTCCTGAAACTCTATTTTTGGAAAATGAACAGTAAACAGTGTGCTGTCAGAGTATTTTCAACACACCTAATATCTAAACATTCTTTATTAGTCTATTTATATTTGTTTTACGTTTTAAATTGTTATTTGACGTCCTTCGTCACATTTGTTTTGTTTTTTAGTTTACCGTTGCGCGAACGTGTATTATGTTGATTGAAAACTTATGATAGAAAATCATTACAATAATGATAATGTGTAAGTAATTCTTCAACATAAAGTTTTCTCACACTAAGCACATTACATGAACGAAATTTCTTTATATAATATACGTGACAGAGAATGGAATATAAAACAAAATTCAGTAGGATTGTAGATTGTTGCGGGTGATCCTGTAACTATCCTGATTTGTATAAGGCACGCTTTAGTATACTAGTAAGCAGTGGCTAAGTTAATTCATTATGTGCTAGTGAATGCAGCTTGATTATATTGTTTCTGAAGTGGAGATTGACATCTTAATCATTCAACAGGACTAAATCTGAAAAAAAATCTCACAAAGCTCTTCCTCAGTCGAAAGCCTTATACATCTCACGATTGTATCTGTGTCGTCGAATTCTTCCAGCAAACATTAAACATGGTTCAACCTTTTCTTAACTTTCTCCGTTTACATGCTTAACGTCATATATTTAACACATTAACACATTCGAACGTAATCAAAGTTTGAAGCTGCTTTATACTTGGGAGTTGGATTCTTTAAAGACGTGGGAGGTTTAATGGAAGCAACGTAATGTTCGTTCTCGATAGAGTCGTGTTGTGGTCATTTAAAAATTTAAAATAGCCGACTCTCTCTCTTTTACTGCAGTACACATGCATAATACTTGTACCATTTGCGTCTTAAAACCGTTATTCGTCAGCTAGTCTTTTCTTTTATTTTGTTGCTGATCTAGTGGATCGGCATGTGGATAAGTAGCACGTCATGCTTTGAGACAAATGTGATGGGAGGAAGATTGTGTTCAATCACAAGGTAATTAGTGACGAAGGACAAATTGGTATTGGACGAGTATGGTACAGAAAATCGTCCATAGCCTTCCAAGGAAACCAACCCGGTATTCGGGTACCTGATTTAGGAAAACTGCAGGAGAAGTAATTCCGTGTATCCGGTTGGTATTCGCGTTCTGTTCCTTACTAATGCAGGTTCATTGTCTTAATCACTGTAGCATATCTCGCGGTATGGATAAAGACGTTCAAGTAGTGTAAATGTATCAGTCTCTAGAGAACACAAAAATACGAATGGAGAATGGTGATCGAAGAGCTAACAATGTAAGGGATAGAGGAATGAGTTCGAAGAATGCAAGGGGTAAGGAATTCCTGTAACTGTGCCAAAAATGTACATTTCTAATTCACGAAAATATGCAATCACATTAGTCACCTCCAAGAGTGTGTCATTGTCATCTTCAATAAAACGTTTCCGGGAATGTGACAACGTTGCCATGTGTTTCATGAAACGAACATTTCGGTTGCTATTTGGCTTCATAAAGGTGATATATTTTCTATTGGGCCAATGGCGCTTTCAAGCCCTATATGGTATAATGTCATCTTGTTCATAAAGTCAGTCTGTCAGGAAAATCATTAGATCTTATTTTGATCTGATGGTATATGTGAGGAAACAGGGGCTGCCAACATCTGCTGATACGAGTAGCTGTTACGGATGGGCTCCCATCGACTTGGCTGCCAGCCGTATCCAGCCTACGGACAGACGGCGTTCATGTTGCTGCCCGTCAGCGTGGCACTGTACATAACGGCCGAAGGCACATAACGTAACGCACCGGTTTGGCTCGCTCATATCGGAGCAGAATGTTAGGTCACTAGATTATCTCTAATTCGCGGTTGCCAGCCAATACGAGTTAAAATTAAAACTAGTATCAGTGGCGTTTTTGAGTCCTGTCTCCTCTCTCCTTACTTCCAGTCAAAGTAAGTTCAGTGATACTCTAACAAACTGGCCCCATTAGCGGATGAAGTTTCACTGTATAACATCTGAACGAGGCACTAGCTCAGTGACAAATGTATGTCCCTGCTGAAAACTATTTACAACTGTGTGCGAAACGATGTTTTTTTAAAAAAAAATTAACAAGAAAACGCATTGACATCCCAGCAAACGTTTTACGAAATATGCTATCAGAGACTACTTACTGCTAGACATCTGTCTGCATTTTTTCCTTTCTTGCAGAAGTGTTTTGAATTTCTTTGCCTTAACGTTCTCAGTCGAATGTTACTGTACACTGCGTTTTATTCTTTGTTCACGCCGTTAATAATTAATTAATGCTTCTTGTTACGGAAACAGTCAGTTACCACCATAGAGTGGTAGAAATACCAACGAAGTGAGCATAGCGTACTGCCTGTGTAGCAAACATAACCATAATGCTCATCTGATATTCGTATTGTGATATTCGCTATTTTTGACTTCATTAAAACAGCAAATACGAGTAGTTAGTACTTTCAGCCAGAAGGCAAATACTTGTTTATAAATAATGATTAATGTATAATAAGGCGTCGTATAGCGACGGTGGAATTTTCTAATGATGTAATTCGTCGTCTTTGGCCGGCAATAAAAACAGAAAAATACGGATAGATATACGATCCTTCACTATTTTGTTCGCTGGAGAACAAATGAAGCCTTGAGCGCTAGAGACTTGTACTGTTTTTCTTAAGTAAGACGGACGCAGATTTGTGGCGGTCTGATCTAATTTTTTTTACTAAATAAATAAAAACATGTTTCGTCTAAGTTTGAGTGAAGTGTAAGAAGAACTGTTATAGCTTATAGTGACGACGCACGGGTGACTCAAAAGGACAATGGCTATATAAAAGAGCGCTCAATGGACATGATACGGACATAAAAATCTACGTCATTGTAGTACTAAGCTTAAGGTACGATATATGTTTTAGTTATATTAAATATTTGTTCTGGGAATACTGAATCATTTAGCAGTGCTCATTCCTATTATCTCCTCAGTATTATTTTTATTTTAATTATGCATTTTGCTAATATTATAGACACCAAGATCAGCAGTCCAATGTGCGTGTTACATTGATAAAAAGAAAACTGTTTTATCGTCTTCTTGCATCAGCTTTAATATTGAATTTCCCTTTTGTGTGATGCTACATTTGTTTTTGCGCCCTTAAGAACTTTCTGGTCCCTTAGGAAATTGTTTTGTCATAACAATAACTTCACAACTGGGTATGATCGTATCTACGATCATGAAGTAATTAGAAAGACGATAACGTAATCAATAGCACGCTAGTTGTGACTGCCTCAAGCCACCCGAAACTGCAAGTAAAAACTATTCACATCTCATAATGCAATATTTTATGACAATGGTCAATCCATGATTCTTACGCCAATTGTGATTGATAAAACAGTAAGCTAAATCTCAATTTCCAACTTTCCATTGAATAACAACATCACTTTTATTTTGTAACATCACAGTGTGACACTTGTTTATATTTTCTGCTAAGACTGAAACTTTAATTTTATACGTATCTTTCCTGATTCCCCACATATATTTATTAGTAACAGCAGTGTCATTCAGTTGTTTCTGCTACGAATGAAAATTGAATTCGTCAGAGGAGGCAAAGTTACTCTCCGCAAGTAAGTACCACAAACGTGTAATTTTAATTATCATACTAGCAAGAGGCGCTTCATGTGTTAATTAATATTGAGCCACAATGTATTGGAGGCACAGAGTCTTAGGTCAAATTTATGTGTCTATATGGCCTTATATTTACGACTCAAATGCTGGATTCTGAAAGAGTGGGAGAGTCCTGCCAGTCAATCAACTGAATGCATATAGTACATTGCGTGCAATTTTCACCTGCAGGCCAAGATTTGTATATAATTGTGTCATTACCGATGGATTATAGAGATCTCAAACCATGGTACTCATTTTGAAGTGTCTGCAGCTCGTGGCCTACGCCGACACGGTAGCCCAGTGTGTTCGGCCAGAGAGTTAACTCTGTCTGTAATTAAAAAAACTGAGTGACTCGATCAACGATGTCATCGGTCGTCTGCCCCGAATAAAAGCACTGTACAATAACGAACAACATGAGATGAAAAACAGTGGCTATCGTTGCTGCCTGTGGATCAGGGGGTCCTGGGTTCGATTCCCGGTCAGGTCGGGGATTTTCTCCGCCTGGTGACTGGGTGTTTGTGTTGTCCTCACAATCACTCGGGGAAATGGTGAGACTGGACAAAGTAAAGATTGGGAATTTACACGGGCGCCAATGACCCGACGTTGAGCGCCACACAAACCAAACAACACCATCATTTTGAAGTAGTCAAAATAAGAAACTGTAGTATTAGTATGTATGATGTGGAGAATGCAATCAATATTTTAGCAACTTCAAGAAATAACAGATATTAAATACTTGAAAGCAAAAACGAAAATATTTCCTCCATAAATATATTTCAAAGTACGTTAAATCGCTAATGTACTATGTGCCATACCCCAACTTCATGTTTGTTGGGACAATTCCACTTCTGTTGCTAGGGAACCATTTCGCAGTACCAATGGAGCGCAATTCAATTTTTATGAAAAAGACTGAGATACACGATAAAATGTTGTGTAAAACCTATAAAGTAGCGGTGCCTATAACAAACAATAATGACCTTCGAGCTGTGGCAGTTGGCGCAAATAAGCGAAACGCCTTTGCGTTTATCTCCTCAAAGCTTTCAGCCACATTCATTCCCGATACCCATTGAAAATGGTTATGTAACTGGTGTACAAAATTCATGGTAGCTTAGAGCGGGAGGAGACATCTGGAAAATCGATGGCAGGAAATTCAAAGTCTATAGACTTAATAGACAAACCTTATACCGAAGCGTAGTGACATGGTTTTTGGAGTCAAAGTACGTTGGTAACAAAAATTCTGTTCTGTCCATATGAATGTCCACTCCATTGATATTTGTACTCTAAGATTGCCACCAACTGATGGAGATCTCTCTGTTGTTTTATTTCCTGACGAAATCTTTCATTCTTTGTTTAAGATTTTAATTATTACTTGTTGCTTCTCGTAAGGAATAATCTGTTTTGTACATTTCCTACCTCGGGACGTAGCTACTGCCGAGTAAATAATGATTGCTTCATTGCTTAATGTGAGCTTATTGTTCAGTTAAATAATTTTCATTGTGATATTGACGACACAACTTTGAATTGGAACTGAAACTTTTCGGCCTATTAAAACTGTGTGCTGGACTGGGACTCGAAACCATAATCTCTGCGCTTTGCAGACACGAGTTGCTTCTCACACTATATTCTTCACGTTATGTTAAATTATAAGACATATACGCAACTCCTTTTCAGTATAATAAAAAACAAATTCCTCTTTGCAAGGAAGAACAAGACTCCTTTTCAAGACACGAACAGCACTCCTCTACTAACGCAAAAGAAACTCTTTTTCTAAACAAGCAAGACCGAGCTATCCAAGCAAGACCGGCCACCATCCATCACAGGTTTACTTCTGCCAGTACCTCATCTCCTGCCTTCCAGACTTCACAGAAGTCCTCCTGCCTACTAGCACTTCTGGAAAAAGGATTATGCAAAGAGATGGCTAAGCCGCAGCCTCGGGGATTGTTTCTAGAATGAATTTCCACCCTGCACCGGAGCGTGTGCTGACCTGAAACTTGCTAGCAGATTAAAATTGTGCCGTACCGAAACTCGAACCTGGGACCTGTGCCTTTCGTGGGCAAGTGCTCTACCTACTGGGCTACCCAAGCACGAGTCACAAAATTTGGAAGGTAGAAGATGAAGTACTGGCGGAAGCAAAGCTGTGAGGGCGGGTCGTGAGTCTTGCTTTCATAGCTGTGTTGGCAGAGGCCCTGGTAGCGAGAGGCAAATGTCCCAATTTCAAGTTGTTCTTCGTCCGCCTCGGTGGCTGCAGTATCAGCGTGGTAGATTGCTGACCGAAGGCCGGCCGAGTCGAAGATTTTCTCCGCTTGGCGACTGCGTGCTGTGTTGCCCTTGTCTTCGTATCGTCATAACCAAGACGAAAATCATGTCCATAGTGTCACATGACAGGTTTAAGCTTATATAACTTTGTAGCAGGGTACACCTGGACGCTTATGGATTTTGTTAATTGTCGAAGCACACTTTCGTATCGTCCTTCCAGTGTTGCGGTGGCTCTATGACCACGTAGCAGAAGCCAATAAATTAAAAAAGGTTGTGATCTCGCGTACTGTTTTAATCTTCCATGAAGTTTCAAATCAATGCACACTCCGGCCATTCTGGAAGCAGACCCCTAAGGCTATGGCTAGACACGTCTCTGTGATAGACCCACCAGGTGTTTGTTGTTGTTGTTGTTGTGGTCTTCAGTCCTGAGACAGGTTTGATGCAGCTCTCCATGCTACTCTATCCTGTGCAAGTTTCTTAACTCGCAGTACGTGCTGCTGCCTACATCCTTCTGAATCTGCTTAGTGTATTCATCTCTTGGTCTCCCTCTACGATTTTTAACCTCCACGCTCCCCTCCAGAACCAAATTGGTGATCCCTTGATGCCTCAGAACATGTCCTACCAACCGATCCCTTCTTCTAGTCAAGTTGTGCCACAAGCTCCTCTTCTCCCCAATCCTATTCGATACCTACTCATTAGTTATGTGATCTACCCATCTAATCTTCAGCATTCTTCTGTAGCACCAAATTTCGAAAGCTTCTATTCTCTTCTTGTCTAAACTATTTATCGTGCATGTTTCACTTCCATACATGGCTACACTCCATACAAATACTTTCAGAAACGACTTCCTGACACTTCAATCTATACTCGATATTAACAAATTTCTCATCTTCAGAAACGCTTTCCTTGCCATTGCCAGTTCTACATTTTATATCCTCTCTACTTCGACCATCATCAGTTATTATCCTCCCCAAATAGCAAAACTCCTTTACTACTTTATGTGTCTCATTTCCTAATCTAATTCCCTCAGCATCACCCGACTTAATTCGACTACATTCCATTATCCTCGTTTTGCTTTTGTTGATGTTCATCTTATATCCTCGTTTCAAGACACTGTCCATTCCGTTCAACTGCTCTTCCAAGTCCTTTGCTGTCTCTGACAGAATTACAATGTCGTCGGCGAACCTTAAAGTTTTTATTTCTTCTCCGTGAATTTTAATACCTACTCCGAACTTTTCTTTTGTTTCCTTTACTGCTTGCTCAATATACAGATTGAATAAAATCGGGGAGAGGCTACAACCCTATCTCACTCCCTTCCCTTTCATGTCCCTCGACTCTTATAACTGCCATCTGGTTTCTGTATAAATTGTAAACAGCCTTTCGCTCTCTGTATTTTACCCCTGCCACCTTTAGAATTTGAAAGAGAGTATTCCAGTCAACATTGTCAAAAGCTTTCTCTAAGTCTACAAATGCTAGAAACGTATGTTTGCCTTTTCTTAATCTAGCTTCTAAGATAAGTCGTAGGGTCAGTATTGCCTCACTTGTTCCCATGTTTCTACGGAATCCAAACTGATCTTCACCGAGGTCGGCTTCTACGAGTTGATCCATTCGTCTGTAAAGAATTCGCGTTAGTATTTTGCAGCCATGACTTATTAAACTGATAGTTCTGTAATTTTGACATCTGTCAACACCTGCTTTCTTTGGGATTGGAATTATTATATTATACCTACCAGGTATGCAGGAGATATTCTGTGAAGTTTCGAAGATAGGAGTAGGTGTAGGAGAAGGCATAGCCAAAACAGAATAAAGGAGAAAGTTTAATTTCAAACTGATGTTAATCCCATTTGGCTACATGGGTTGGGACTGAAAGATCAACTGAAAGTCAAGGGATATGGTTTCTAAGGATATTCGCCATTTAAATACTGTAACAGTGTACCCTTGCTTCTGTCAGAGCTTTGAAAGAATAGATTTGTAAAAGAGGGTATTGCAATGTCTTAAACACTTCAATGAACATTTGAGGAGAAGATCTTAACTGAATCACACTGTACATCAATTTTGTTATGCAATAGGTCCCTAATGAATATAAGAGGGTTATTCGGAAAGTAAGTTTCGATAGGTCGTGAAATGAAAACCACTGCGAAAATCAGAAGTGTCGTATTTGCAATAGTTAGCTTGCAGCTACATCTCTACATTGTCGCCTCTCCGACTTAGATATTTGTCGTAGAGCGTTATACAAACTTTCCTTTACCCTCCTCATAGAAGGAGGGTAAATTCTCTACGCTCGTCTACAGCTCGTTGTATGTGACAAACCTTTGTATTTATAGTCTGCGGTTCATGTGAGCGGGGATGAAACCCAGGACGAGCCAGTGACGGGCTGCGTTGTGGATAATCAAAGATCTTCCATCGAAAACGCTGCAGGAGCATCTTCATTACCCCTTCCGAGTGCGGTCGATAATTGTCATAAATAAGGAAATGCACGACAATTACGATATGTTGGCTATGTCAGGCGAAATATCTCACCAGGCCCTCATACTTGGCGGGAGACACAATTTTCTAGGGACCTTTAGATGCCCACTATATGCTGAGAATTGGAAGGAGCGACGTGAAGATACGACGTGCACACTAGACACACTGCCCAACATATCTATGCAAAACTTCATCGAATTTTCACCGTAGTTTCCATTTAGCGACCGATCGGAACTTACTTTCAGAATAGCCCTCGTAAAATGTGGGTGACGATGTCCAAGACAATGAAAACGTTAGGCTATAGCCAGCCTTGCTTTTCATTCTTTTCCTCTCAGCACATTCAATTCCTCGACATGAAACGTCTAATTAATGTATAAATTCCGATGTATAAGCAAAGAGTGGTATTGTTTGTGGGAGTGGTGTTGAATTCACTTTTCTAGTAGTTAGCAGGGAGTGAAAGTATGCCCCGTGCAGTTTCCACTCGCCTCGACCTGTTCTCGGCGAGAGACTGGACGTGTGCCCCGGGGGGGGGGGGGGGGGGGGGGCGGAGGGGAAGGTTAAGACTTACTGCCGGAGGCACTTTGATTAGCAACTATCCCCTGTCGCATTCACTGCGCCAGAGGGTGGTATGCATATTTGGCAGGATTGGCTATGCTCGAGGAATAAAGTAGTTGCGTGCTCAGTTTAGCGAACTCACCCAGGCCTCGCCAAAGTGGCGATTATGAATACGGAGTTTTCTCCAAAGGAACAGATCACTCACACACGTGGTGTGCCCCATAAGATAACATCGCATTTCTGTGGAGTAGCCCTCCACAAGCGAGTCTTTTGCCTCATGCCGACGGACCCCCAGCGTCGCGAGCGTAAACACTGAGAAGACCAACTTATAGTAAGTTTTGGCAGGAAATTGTTTGATAGGTCGGAACTCGCAATCTTCCGGAGCTGCGATTTGTCATAGGGTGGCACAGGCAAGTTTTTTAAACTAAGTCAGGATAAGTTGGCGTTCGCTGTCTTCCGAAAAGCGACGCCGTACCTTCCATAACAAAAGAGTTTTCGGATTGGAGAAATAAATAATGCGATCTCAGGTTTGCCACAATGGCAGTTTTGACGGGCTCACAGCGCGAATGACCAGGCACTTCATTGTCACGTGGAGGAGAGCGCTAACTCATTCGCCACCAATAGTAGAGGGAGGAACGGATTTGGGGAGGAGCAGTCAGTTGAACGGATTTGGAGAGCAGCACTCGATTCAACGTATTTGGAGAGGAGCAGTGATTCACGATCAGATAAAGCGTGCCATGCCAGCGTCCGTCTGTGCCTACGACCTTGTTCTATCTCGTCTCTCGCAACTAATGTGTGTCTTGTCCTGAAAGGCATACAGATTCATACAGGATGATAATCTCGTGCTTTCAAATTATTTAATCAGTCACTGTATGGTGACCTCTTGGCCATGATTTTACTCTTCGGTGTTCTGTTTCCCCTCACGCACTAACCTTCCTATTCAATCATCAACACCAATTCAGCTTCGCGATTACCAGTCAGTTTATACGACTTTTTGTCTATTCAGTCTCTTCTATCAGAACTTTTCTGGTCCTTTCATTCTGAAGATCCACAGTTATTACAATTTCACAAATGTATATGCATACATTCTCCTATGAGGATTATTTGATCCTTGTTTGTTTTTCTCAGTAATAATTGCATTTTGAGCAATAAATATAAGTCGTTTGTAATTATTCAAGTTTAATCTGGGTACACAATTACGAGCCACGTCATAGGGCCAAGCTTTCCTTCCATTTCCTTGCGCACAATTCCTTTGCATACACCTGGACTATATTGGAGGACTTTCGCCTTGAGCGGGTGTACTCAGTGCGTGCCAGTGGCAAAACAGATTGATTAGAGCCAACCACAGCGGCGCCTTTAGATCCACAGCTGCTCAACCATTTTCTTTCCCCCTCCTTCTCCAGATACGATGGAGTATCGTCTCTAACCACTCACCTAGTACATTGCTCATGAACTTCCAGTTTCTATCGTCGTGGTCAAAGAAATTTCTTCGTTCCTGACATTTCGTCCAGAGCTGCTTCTGAGAACTTCACAAGCTCTCCAGATACGGAAGAGTTGTACTCACTGACAGAGGGGACGCAGGAGAGCATCATATATGCAGTGAAAAGAGGGTGTCATCGTCAGAGATAATCCTTGACACAGATAAAACTTAACAATCGAATTGTCGTCTGTCAAAGATAAAACTTAACTATCGAATGGTCAAAGACAAAACATATCTACTGGTTCTGTACAGCTACTGTCCAAATATCATTAAGCTTCGTGGATGCTTGTTTTCTGTTAAAATTTTCTTTTATTTGTATATTTCGACGGTTTCTTCATACTCGCCACGACGCTGCTATTACCCGGAAAGAAGACAACTGGGGGGGCAGCAAAATTACAGACGCGGCGCGCTTGAAGCACCTGGGCTGCTGCACGTTAGGGGCTCTCGTGGCGCCGACATGCGCGCGCGACAGGAGATGCTAAGCAGGAGTCATGTCGGCCGACGCCGAGCTAACCTCGCCTCGGTGCGCCATTGCGTGTAGGACTCGACGCCGCTCGTAAGGGATGAGTACGGCGGCGCGCCGGTCTTTTTGAAAGCGCGTTAAGTATAACGACTGCAACATTATAAATCCTACTTTAGTCCGGCCAGGGGTGTCGGTGGCTGCGCTCGCGTCGGGATGGGAGGGAGGGAGGCAGGCAGGGAGGAGTAGGAGGAGGAGGAGGAGGAAGGGGAGGGTGCTGCGACTGGGGTGGGGGAGGAGTCCACGAAGCCGCGAGAGGAAAGCGAAGCAGCCGCCGTATCGCCACCACCTAGCTTCATAAAGCGGGGGACGCAATAACCATTATTTGGATGCTCCGGAGTTTAGTTAAGAAGATTCATTGCGCAATAATAGGGGGGACGGCAGCGGCGGGCGTATTAAACAAGTTGCCGCCTGGGCAACGGCGCGGCGCTCCCGGAGGACGCGCGGCGAACGGCCAATAAAAAGCGGCCGCGGTGTGTGCGTGGGCTATCTGCCCAGAGACCCTATCTTTCAATTAGGGCAGGTGCATCGCCGGCGACACGGCCATCCGAGCCGCTGCATGGCTGCCGCCAAGTTCCCACACACACACAAACACGTACACGTATACGGCAGACTGTATGTCTCCGCAGAACGGTACTTATACTCCGCGAACGCCATCGCCCACCGTCGACCAGCCGGCGTTGTAAACTGTACTGCAGCGCGGTATCGTGTATCCGGACGCACACGCAGTGAGGTAAGTCGCTGCGCTACGTTAAGCCTTCGCCAGGACGTAACGGTGTAATTACTGGGGCCTCCTATAGTCCACCTCGCGTACTTTAGTCCCTCCACTGACGATAATGTGCTCGACTTCAGCGAGGCTCTTTTCCTGTTTATCGCTTACCGTTTACATCTTCAGACCTACTTCGGAAACACCCTGCAGCATGTGATTCTGGGTACATAACACACCAGTCCCATTTCCCAATGTTCACATTCCAAAACGGCTCTGAGCACTATGGGACTTAACATCTGACGTCATCAGTCCCCTAGAATTTAGAACTACTTAAACCTAACTAACCTAAGGACATCACACACATCCATGCCCGAGGCAGGATTCGAACCTGCGACCGCAGCATTCACATTCCATTCGTTCGACGATGCGCTGGGAGGACGACAGTCGATATGGCTCTTTACCAGACCAAATTCTTACATTTTACTGCAATGATTATGAAGCGAGATGTCCGACTTAATGGGAGTACATCGTGGCGTAAAGATGTTCGATTATAAATGATCTAGAAAAATATCGATAATGGTTGTTCAAAAATCGTGTCTGAATATCGGTACTGAACTCTTTGGAACATCATAAGATCGATGTTAAAGGCAAAATATCGACATTAGATGTAGTCTAACAATCAAAGCTACTTCTTACGGCAGACAATATTTTTTGCGGCTTTTCAAGCGTGGTCAATAGGACGCAGTGGGCGCCGGGTAGGGAGGGGGTGGAGTACATATTTTTCAGCGACAGAGCGTTGTATTGCATTGTATTGTATGTGAACCGGGGACCTAGAAACGACGGAGAGGCTCCGTCCCCGCCGCAGCCGCAGTGGTCCACAACCCCACGACGACTACCGCAGTCCACTTCACCCCTCCGCCACCCCACATCGAACCCAGGGTTATTGTGCGGTTCGGCCCCCGGTGGACCCCCCCAGGGAACGTCTCACACCAGACGAGTGTAGCCCCTATGTCTGCGTGGTAGAGTAATGGTGTACGCGAACGTGGAGAACTTGTTTGCGTAGCAATCGCCGACATAGTGTAACTGAGGCGGAATAAGGGGAACCCGACCCCTTCCCGCCCGGAAAGCCGTGCGTTAGACCGCACGGCCAACCGGGTGGGCGACAGAGAATTAGATAAACTAGTATTTCCAAAAATGGTTCAAATGGCTCTGAGCACTATGGGACTCAACTGCTGAGGTCATTAGTCCCCTAGAACTTACAACTAGTTAAACCTAACTAACCTATGGACATCACAAACATCCATGCCCGAGGCAGGATTCGAACCTGCGACCGTAGCGGTCTTGCGGTTCCAGACTGCAGCGCCTTTAACCGCACGGCCACTTCGGCCGGCTAGTATTTCCAATTCAGATTTTAAAAACTCTCTTCAATCAACACTGAGTCAAAGTTTACGAATTATCTGAGAATTTGCTTTAGGAACTGGAACGAAAGGTGAACGCTTAGCTGAAGCAGTTATTTTGTACACGGTTTATGAAGATGCACAGCCTTTTCAAATTGATGAAAGTGAAGACTGTAAGTCATCGCACCTTTGTGCAAAGTACCATAGAGACATACATCCCAGAGGATGCTAGAATGCCAGTTTCAAGTTACTCACAACTACTTCAAAAATAGAATTCAGAACGTGGACAGTTAAACATTCACGAACAATACTCAGAGAGGCGCAGTGTAGTGCAGAAGTTCTCTGGAAAAGTTCATTATTTTGGTTACAGTAAAAGGGATACAACTACTGTTGGTGTATATGGGTCATCAGGGTTACACACAGGTAATTACATATTTCGAACATGTTATAACAGATTTCTAACGAGGAGGGAATAAATGCCAGAAAAATACTATTATGGAGGCTGATGCAGGCGCAAATAGAGTTGAAGGAGTAGACGTATGATGTGGAAGAAGTCATACATTGCGTTTTTCTCACATTCTCAATGTGGTAGCAAAAGATTCTATTGTAAGGTCTGTCAAACCGTCTGAAGTGATTGCTACTTGTGAAAGAGATTGTAATGTGGTTTAAAGAAAATGTAGTAACAAAAGATAAACTAAGAGTAGAGTCAGACCTCAAACTAGCCCAAGAAGTGTCCAATAGATGGAAGTCAACGTCTTCTATGATTTTTGCATCTGCCTCCAGAGATTAATAATATCATTAGTTGGCTCTGAGCACTATGGGACTCAACTGCTGAGGTCATTAGTCCCCTAGAACTTAGAACTAGTTAAACCTAACTAACCTAAGGACATCACAAACATCCATGCCCGAGGCAGGATTCGAACCTGCGACCGTAGCGGTCTTCCGGTTCCAGACTGCAGCGCCTTTAACCGCACGGCCACTTCGGCCGGCCAATATCATTAGTTGGTAAAAGCCGCAGACAAGTAAATCTGAAGACGTTGATGATATTCTGCGCCATATAGATGCGTCTTCTCGTGAAATTACATAGAAAAGTACGTTGCAAGCAGTAGAGTAATGCATATAACTGGTATGTTGAATACCAAAGTAACTGGCACAGAATCAATACAGAATATTGGAGAGAATCTGAGAAATAACATCATTACAGAAATCAAAAAGCGCTTATTACAAAGCGAACACGGTAATATATTATCCCTACTAACCTTGCTCGATACTGTCTTAAAGAACCTTTAAGATGCCTTAACATATTCGCAGATGATCAAAACCATCAAGGATTTACCTGCAGCTGTTGATACGTGAAAAGAAAACAGAGAAACCAAATTTGATTTCTGGAGTGAACATTATAAAGCAGCACAAGAAAAGAATAATTTACAAATTGGAAGAGAAGTAGAGCTACAGCGACAGTTCCTTAATTGTCTGAAAGATCGCCTGTACGATTTTAAACAAGATCTATTACAGGTCTGAAATCACATCGTTGGCCTTTCAAGCTTTTCAGGACATGTTCTCTGTCATCATCTTATTTAAAAAATGTGACAGTTTCATTCTATATACAATGTGATGTTAATTATGTTGTACTTATAGGTTAATAAATATACGAGTAATATTAGCTGCATCTGTATGTTGCTTTTTATGGTAATTGTGTGACATCATCATTTCACATCTTTGTTAGAAACATCAAGTTTTTACCTAACATCGATGATGAAATCGAAGCAAACATAGGTGATTTGCCAACATCGCACTTTTTCTGTATTGTCTCCCACTGTAGGCTGTTGAACATTTCTGTGACGATCTCACAATGACGACAAGAATGGCTCTGAGCACTATGGAACTTAACTACTTTGGTCATCAGTCCCCAAGAACTTAGAACTACTTAAACCTAACTAACCTAAGGACATCACAGACATCCATGCCCGAGGCAGGATTCGAACCTGTGACCGCAGCGGTCGTGCGGTTCTAGACTGTAGCGCCTAGAAACGCTCGGTCACTCCGGCCGGCGACGACAGGAATTTCGACTAATTTAGGAAAAAAGTAGGTTACTATAATATACTGTACTTCGGGCGTGCAGCCGAAACTCTGTTCTTCAACTGATCTTTCGGCCGTATACATTTCATTGATCTTTCTAATGAATTTAGAGACTGAAGCTACAGCATCTGTTGTTTCGAAACACGATAACCACGTTACTGCACTTGCGGCCACACAATACACAAAGGTCACTAAAGTACAAATAGTGGAGTGAGAACTAAGATGCGCAGAATTGATTTTCTGTTGTCAACAAAAATTGCCATCGAGGTTATGTGAGCCTGCGACAAAACGGGTTTGTCTGTAATGCATTCTATAAATTCTGAGTGTCATTATATCGCTAGTGCAGATATATTCCCTTCGTAGGTGCTTCGATTTTGTAAAAGCGTTTCGTAGACACCATAACAATTTGTATCTGATACCTGGACTAAAGTGGGCTTTTAGGTTTGAAAAGCAAAATGAACGGTCATCACGTCACGGCATCGTCACTTCAATGTGTGTTTACACTGCCCGTCACGTCAGATCGCGTCACGTCATGACAATTCGCTTACACCAGGAAAGAACGGCGAAAGTGAGGTAACGACTCACAGTCTGTGAGACAAAAAGTCGGAATTTAGTATCGAAATTGAGGAATTAACAACGATAAAGTTTACGAATAGCCAAAACAGACTTCATAAAAGTCGTCATGAAACTTTGGCAATTTGCCACGAAAATAAAGCATAATTACAAAATAAAGATTACCAAGACACAAAAACACAAAATCCAATACTACAACACCGGTGAGGGCAAGGAGAATGCGTTAACTTACGATTTTTTTTTTCAGTTTCAATATTTTTTTGTCAGGGAGCCAGTGACATTAAATTTCATAAAGCGTTTATTAACGGATCTGTCAACAGTTGCAGTACTTATATCTGGCTACTAGTTTCACTTACAGATTCATTTTTATATCTGTGTAGGTTCATTTTCGAGCCTGGCCTACTGAGGCTGCACTGAAAGGGCCTGGTCTTAATAATGAACATTAAAGTGACACGAAATGTTTTTTTTTCTGTTTATTTTGACTTTCTAGGAGGCACGTGTGGGTTGTGACATTCGTCATGCAAACACTTTAGGCAGCATTTATTCTTAAGATCAATGGCTTTCAGTGCACCCTCAGTAGGCCAGGCTTGAAAATGAACCTGTAAGGCTTGAAACTGGTCGCCAAAATATAAGTACTAACACCTTTATTAACTTACGATGTTAGCAGACGAAGATATCGTCAAAACTTTCTTCCTGGGAAACCTTGACATGCTGTGACTTAATTTGAGGTTGACGAACTGTGTGAATGCTGCCATCTGAAATGAATTGTGGAATATTTTGACGAGGTGCGACGGCCATTGTGAACTAGCCTGAAACAAACAGCGTCGTCCCGAGATCATGTGAGAATTACAGCTTAACATTGACAACATGTGCAGGTTTCAGCGCTCACTCCAGAGATATTTTTACTCTTTGACAAGGGTCTGCGATGATTATAGCTGGAAAGAGCGTAGAGTAAAGTGAATCTGTGGTCCGATGCTCGACCTTTGCTCGACCTATGCTTTGATGTTGATGCATCAATAGGAAGTGCACCGTAGCGACATCTTTGCAAGACAAAAAGAAAGAAAAAACACCAGATTCTATACTTTATGCAGACTGAAGCTGCTATCTCTGCTAATGAAATTTGCATCTATACCTATACTTTGCAAATCACTGTGAAGTACATGTCAAAGGGGAGTTTCTGTTGTACCAGTTATTAGGGCTTCTTCAAGTTCAATTCACGTTTGAAGAGCAAGAAATATGATTGCTCAAACGCCACTGTGTTCTGTAATTAGTCTAATCTTCTGATCCTTACGAGTGGGATACCTATAGCGTTGTAGTACATTCCTAGAGTCATCGCTCAAAGTTACTCCAAAATCTCTTTTAGTGATTAGTTATCAACGATGTGGTACAGTGTTCAACGCCTTTCGGAAATCTCGGCAGACGTGATCTGCCTATTCACTTGCACCAATTTTTTGCAACATGTGTGTCAATAAAGCAATGTCTGTTTCACCTGGGCGATTTCTCCTGAGCCAGTGATGACCCCCAGCGAAGCTTGTTGTGGCACTCAGTGAAGCTTGTTTTCGTTCATGAAGGATATAATGTCAGAGCAGTCCTTGAGTCCCTGCATTGTTATGAAAATGATATTTCTGGAGACTACTGTACTTCAGATGTTCTGATTATGGCGGTTAGACGAAATGAAGGACATGATTTCATTACGAAGCATATATTCATGCATCTCAAATCTCGTGAATTTGTTTATGTATTTCTAAATGTAATCACGAAATAGTTGATGTGCATATGACCGGTAATGCTTTTTTTAAATTTATTTTCGTATTGTAGACGTCTTACACCTTTACTGAACATTTAATTCACGTCAGCTGCAACTGTTGGGGATCATTATATGAATTTCGTTTATGTCTTATATGGCTCCGACACGGAAAAGGTTCGAGAACGACGAGCTAAACTCAAGAATCGCTCATATAAGAGTTGACTATGTGACCTCATGAACCAATTACACTTCCTTACGACTCTTCCATCAGATGTCTTCGCTGCAACTCCTTTCCGATAGTTAAACGTTCATCGCTAAAACTAAACTTATGTATCCGTTTCCCTTCGTCAACATTGATGGATATTTGTTTATATTTTAAATTTATGAATTTCTTTTACATTACTTTTTACTGTTAGGTCTTCTCTCTGTGCAACTCAAATTGAGCGTGAGTATTTGCTGTATGTCAGATCAACAACTGTGTCATTGTTGCATTTCTAATTACAGTACGAGTTAATCAAATTTTGGAAATTAAAAAAAGAGATAAAATTAGGAAAACTTAAAGAAATTTGCGCAAAAATACTGGACAACCATCAGGAAAATTGCAGGAATGTAGCGCTAAGTGGTCTTGGAGAGTACATGTACTTCCATCAGCAGCTTACTATCTATGTAAACAATTTAATATAATATAAATCAAGTTTCAAATATCTAAAGCGTATCACTTGTTAAAGTCAGTTCATGTAATAAATGAAAAGCACCAGCTTGCTTTGGCTCTACAAAATTGTATTACAGGTATAATTGTCTATAGTGATAGCTCGACGATCCAACAATAACGTACTTGCACGTTTTTCTTCTATTTGAACCTGTGGTCTTATATATTTTTTCACATAGAAAATCAGCTACACATGTTTGCACCTTGTTTTGATCGTCTACATATCTTCCTACATTTAGCAGCAATTTTATAATGACGCAATCCTTACAGCACATTTGTAAGGCCGCCAGCAACCACATGGCCCTAACTCGTTTGTATACAAGGTGCTTCCTTGATGATACAGCATTCCTGGCGTGATGGAGAGTGGCAAAGGTGTGAGACGAGGAGCTCTGCTCATGTTTACGGTTTGGTTTGTTAATAAGGATAACAATCCTACCTTATTATTTCTCTGTCTTCCTTTGACCAGTAAACTTTTTCTGCACATTGATTCCTACTGCTCAGCTGTCATACGCTTCTACTAGACGTCACTACTAACATTCGCCAGGATCGTAATGAGGAAATTACTTAATATTAATTAAATTCTACATATGTATTACTTATTACTTATTACTTATTACTTATTATTAGATGTAAGAGAGAGGGCCTATATGCCCTAACCGTTTCATATCAAATACATGCATACATTAAATAAATAAATAATAATCCAAGTAGACATATTTTTGCTATAATTTTATTTAGCTGCACAACTTACAACGCATTGTTGGAAGTGTTGCTAACCAGAGATCTCGTCGTCATACGAAGTTTTATCACATCTCTTACGACAAACGCAGGTGTTGTTCAAAGAATGTCACTCCTAGCTAGTAAGCCACATGTGTTCTATGTTTGACTGAAATTTCTCCATGTATTCCAGAATTACTATTCTTGCGTGTCATCTTCTTCCGTATTACCCCCACCTTTATCTCTCGGAGTGCCAGAGGTGCCTTAACCCGACAGTATTTCTTTGCACTTCAATTAACGAACGAGAGCAGCGGCGTTTGCACAAAATTGTCAGTGATAATAGACAAGCAACACTGTGTGACGTAACCGCAGAAATCAATATGGGACGTCCGACCAACAGGACAGTGGGGCGAAATTTGGCCGTAATGGGCTATAGCAGCAAAAGACCGACGTGAGTATCTTCGCTAATAGCAGCGCCTCTTCTGGACTCGTGACCATATCGGTTGGTCTCTATTGAAATACCGTGGCCTGGTAAGAGCTGATGGCAGGGTTCGCGTGTGATGAAAACACCACGAAGTCATGGATCCAAGTTGTGAATAAGATACTGTGCACGCTTGTGGTGCGTCCATAATGAAGTGGACTGTGTTCACAAAGAATAGATTGGGTCCTCTGGTCCAACTGAACCGATCATTGACTAGAAATGGTCATTTTCGGCTACCTGGAGACCATTTGCAACTGTTAATGGATTTCATGTTCCAAACATGTTGCCAGGTTACAATGGTTGGAAGAATACTCTGAACAATTCGAGCTTATGATTTGGCCACCCAGATCTCCCGACACGAATCTCATTGAACATTTATAGGACATAATCGAGAGGTCAGTTCTTGCACAAAATACTGCACCGGAAACACTTTCGCAATTATGGACTTCTTCAGGGGCAACATGGGTCAGTATTGCGGCAGGGGACTAACAACGACTTTCTGAGTCCATGCTACGTCGAGTTTCTGCAGTACACCTGACATAAAGAGATCCGGCACGATGTTTTGATGTATCCCATGACTTTTGTCACCTCATTGTACTTCACTGGTCTGCACACAGCTAAGTCATTACACGTATACTCTCTGGAAGCAATCACGTCATACAAGTAAAGTAGGCATTTGTACATATGCTTGACGGAAATGAAGTACTCTGTCTGCCATACAGGTTCAAACAGGCATGGTAAGTATAGATCATAAGAAGAACATTGACCTATGTAAGTCAGTATATTAAGGAAGTCTTTCATTCCCTTTCATAAAACATCAACTGCATCTCTTTTACATCCATTACATCCATAACCGGTGTACTGCGATTACATTTTTAAAAATACATTTACGACCAATGTGTTACATTTTCATGATCATAATGCATCTCTAATATACAGGTTACACTTCGGTATATTATACTTTCATTATATGTAGGTTACAATTTCAGTTAACGTCATTCCTGTGTATGTAACAGGCAGGTTACAATTTCACTGGATTACAATCACAACCAGTGTTTTACTGCGAAATCTGTTTTGTATCGACTGCTCCTGATCACACAGCTGATGACTAGCCATGTCTTCTCAAAACTGACCCCACCCTATAGTGCTCACTTTATCATCGGGTATGAAGCTATTGTCATCTTTTACTATTAATGCCAATTTATATTGCATTACACTGGAAACGGTACGTAAATTTGATCGATTTATGTATTGAGCAGACGATTTATCAGCATCATTTAATACTGATTCTCGGTAGCCGTTAGTGCTTAATTCCTTAGCTGATGAGTGTTTCACACCTTTCACTCTACGTATTATGCACTGTGTTTCAGTTTCAAGAGCACTTTGTGCCATGAGTTTTGTAATAATGCCCTCCTGTTAATTCATCTTTCACCAAACCCAATTCTTTTTTTACACGTGGGATGTTATAAATGTTATTACTGACATATTTTGAAATGTCAAATCAATTGTACTAACGTAACAAATATTTGACGTAGTTTCATCATACATGTAGCTATATGTGTAACGAATTTTAGAATTTTTGCCTGAAATTTCTTCGTCAGTATACAAATAATGGACATTTACAAGAAGTGTCTTAGAAATGTCTAAAATAGTCTTTCCTATATCTATGGGTTTTTCAGAAACAACGTTAAGTCTACTTGGTCTATATAATTCAATAGCAACCATATTTTCCTAAAGTACGGCTCTATGCAGTCATATCACCTGTTCCGTATTTACCTTCCCAATGTGTTATTAACTTTACATCAGTCGTTCCTCGCACATCCTGTATAGTTATTCATTAGTCTGAAAAAATTCTTTTCGAAGCTTCCTTTTTTTGCATTCAGATGATTCTCGGTATCAACATCAATACATGGTTTCAGACAGGGAGCTTGATGGAGTGGTAAAACTCCAGTGAATTTTGCTTAGAAAAATATTGTTGTTCAGATACTGCTTTAAATTTCTGTAGTCAGTAATATAATGATTTTATCATATAATATGAAACTCCTAGTTTATTGATAATTGGTGGTTGTACGATTTCCTCTGGGCATAATCGTACATCGGAGAGACAGTTTTTTTGCGTATATTTGTTTCCCGGTATTAAGATCAATATACAGGGCTATTACAAATGATTGGAGCGATTTCATAAATTCACTGTAGCTCCATTCATTGACATATGGTCACGACACACTACAGATACGTAGAAAAACTCATAAAGTTTTTTTCGGCTGAAGCCGCACTTCAGGTTTCTGCCACCAGAGCACTCGAGAGCGCAGTGAGACAAAATGGCGGCAGGAGCCAAGAAAGCGTATGTCGTGCTTGAAATGCACTCAAATCAGTCAGTCATAACAGTGCAACTACACTTCAGGACGAAGTTCAACAAAGATCCACCAACTGCTAACTCCATTCGGCGATGGTATGCGCAGTTTAAAGCTTCTGGATGCCTCTGTAAGGGGAAATCAACGGGTCGGCCTGCAGTGAGCGAAGAATCGGTTGAACGCGTGCGGGCAAGTTTCACGCGTAGCCCGCGGAAGTCGACGAATAAAGCAAGCAGGGACCTAAACGTACCACAGCCGACGGTTTGGAAAGTCTTACGGAAAAGGCTAAAGCAGAAGCCATACCGTTTACAATTGCTACAAGCCCTGACACCTGATGACAAAGTCAAACACTTTGAATTTTCGGCGCGGTTGCAACAGCTCATGGAAGAGGATGCGTTCAGTGCGAAACTTGTTTTCAGTGATGAAGCAACATTTTTTCTTAATGGTGAAGTGAACAAACACAATATGCGAATCTGGGCGGTAGAGAATCCTCACGCATTCGTGCAGCAAATTCGCAATTCACCAAAAGTTAACGTGTTTTGTGCAATATCACGGTTTAAAGTTTACGGCCCCTTTTTCTTCTACAAAAAAAAAACGTTACAAGACACGTGTATCTGGACATGCTGGAAAATTGGCTCATGCCACAACTGGAGACCGACAGCGCCGACTTCATCTTTCAACAGGATGGTGCTCCACCGCACTTCCATCATGATGTTCGGCATTTCTTAAACAGGAGATTGGAAAACCGATGGATCGGTTGTGGTGGATATCATGATCAGCAATTCATGTCATGGCCTCCACGCTCTACCGACTTAACCCCATGCGATTTCTTTATGTGGGGTTATATGAAAGATTCAGTGTTTAAACCTCCTCTACCAAGAAACGTGCCAGAACTGCGAGCTCGCATCATCGATGCTTTCGAACTCATTGATGTGGACATGCTGCGCCGAGTGTGGGAGGAACTTGATTATCGGCTTGATGTCTGCCGAATCACTAAAGGGGCACATACCGAACATTTGTGAATGCCTAAAAAAACTTTTTGAGTTTTTGTATGTGTGCGCAAAGCATTGTGAAAATATCTCAAATAATAAAGTTATTGTAGAGCTGTGAAATCGCTTCAATTATTTGTAATAACCCTGTATATTTATATCCATGGATCTTGGCAGAATGATAAGATCCAATGAATTTTGCTTAAAATAAAATTATTTTTCCGACATTGCTTTAATTTTCTGCAGTGAATAACATAATTTTTGTTGTATAATATGGAAATTACCTTCTTTGATGCTCCTGGTTTATTGATGATTGGTGATGGTACAGTTTTCTTGGGCGTATTGGTTGATCAGAAAGATGCTCATGGGTGTTTCTAGAATATTGAAAGACTACTTTTAAAATGTAATCTATGTTTGAATCATCTGGTATTTCCATTACGTTAAAGCCGTCCACAGAAAACTATGCAAAATCAGCGAATGGTAGGTATTACATCATTGCCAGCTGTAATGACAATTAACACCAAAGTGTTTAACATTTATTGTCATTTTCCTTATAATCAGCCATGTACCTATTGTTTGCAACAGCATGTCTATGCAAACAGTGAACAATACTACCCAAGACACCATGCTCAGTAACTGCTAAACCATACCATATAATCAGCATCTTGACACAGTTGAAACTTTGAACACTCCTCATATTAACTACAACACATGTAGAACGTAGTTCTGTATGGTTTCCTCACTAACACCCAATTGTAGCAAGCATTTGATATCTGCAGATGCTACAAAAGGTAGCATTAGTTTCTTGCTATACTTGTCGAATTTTATATATCGTTTCCCTACATTTGCCTGACACTGTTGTTTGGTTTGGATTGTGAACAAACTACTAAATTTGTAACCAACTTCGCTACAGAATAAAAATACTAGGAACAGCGCTCAGATGCTTCGGCTGAATAATTGATGAGTAGCCTAGAAATGGTAAATTTCTATGTTTTCATGGGCAGCATTAATGGGTTCACATGTTTCTCATTTTTATGATTTTCTAGACATGCAGTAGAATCAGTTTAAACTTTTTTCCTTCGTATTCTTCTTTCCCTGCTGTAACAATTCTCTTGTGCTTACTCAATACCATTCAGTTTAAGAGATGCGTTTTCGTTGTTTTTCTAAAATATTTTCAAGTAGTTCAGAATGCTAGGAAATGAAATCTTTGCAAAGATTAATGCATCTCAGTAAGGAAGATAATTTGACACATGACTCATATGGTAATTTGCTGGATACAGATCAGCTATAACTGACTACTTGGAACAATAATTATCGTCCTTTGAAATAACAGTTATCATTGCATGTTCATTTGCAGTACCTATGGTAATTTACTATCTATTCCTGCATCAAAGCCTGTATTTATATTCAAATTAATGCGGCGTTTCAAAGTTGCTTTCCAATAGCACATTTGGAGAATTTGTTTATTTTATAAACAGTAACATTTGTTGAATATATTCATTGATGTTATTAGACGGTTTTTGAGACGCATTTTTGCTGTTCGTATGCGTGTTCCTAAGCTCGCCTGAAATGGGAGGTAGAATTTACGTACCGGTGTGACATTTATCTTAAGTGGCTAACTGACTTGTGTGCTTTATAGATGAATACTGGACGATATGCGTCAAAAAATCGAGATCTTATACCGTTCATGATTAACTGTTACGCCGGTGGATATTAGACTTTTAAAAGTTGAAGCCAAGTAGAATGTGAGACAGAATGAGATTTTCACTCTGCAGCGGAGTGTGCGCTGATATGAAACTTCCTGGCAGATTAAAACTGTGTGCCCGACCGAGACTCGAACTCGGGACAAGGCAAAGGTCCCGAGTTCGAGTCTCGGTCCGGCATACAGTTTTAATCTGCTAGGATGTTTCAGAATGTGAGACCTTGATGAGTGCGTGAAATAAGCCACCGCCGCATCTTCTCTTGCAGGGGACCTTGCAGCGCCATCCTTGTCAGAGGCAAGGCATGCCAAGTGGCCGCCGATGCTGCATCAGACCCCGTGGACGTCTCGTGTAACCATGCCTGTAGCAGACCCGGCCACAATGACTGTTGTTGTCACAGTGGAGGCGGTCAAGTTATGGTAGTGCCAGAAACTCCGCATCGGAGGAAGGACGGCTACAGCTGGCTGCATCAGGCCCCAGCAGGGCAGGGCTTCTCCTTAGTTCAAGCTCCGGAACTTGAGAAGGTGGCTGACTCCCGGCGAGCAGACCTGCAGTGGCAGCACAGTGTAGGGCTACCGAGAGCTTGAAGAGCTTGGGTGGGCAGGCAGCAGTCGAGTGAGGCCTGGCGATGGTGTTGGCAGTTGCGTCACAGATACGTCGCTGTTTTCATGGGAGCATCCGACTCAGGGAGGTATCGTAAGATAGTCCAGCTGCCCATTAATGATTGGCTGGACCTGGAGGCTATAAATACTGCTTTGAGGAGGCTGCTTATGCAATAGAAGTTCCGCTGCCGAGTTCTCCCGTCACGCGGAAGCATTTAGAACTGAGGTCAGTGTGCGAGGATTTGGTCATTGCCTCGCAGAAATACGTCAGATTGCGGAAGCGGCTTCTGTTGAAGTTACTGTGTCAGAACGGGCCAGGTAGCGGTGACCAGTGCCTGGAACATCACACTATGGCTACAGGCAACATCTGATTCACTGCATTCTTCCCTCCTTCGTTGAATTAGGCCCTCTGAATTTTTGTTTATAATTTGGCAGCAAAAGAAGGACTGCAATGTTTGCTTGAGCTCTGAGAGCACTCACAGATCATTGACCCTTTCCTTTACATACAGTTTTATTGTCGTTTCACTTGTATTCTGTACCAACACAGTTTTATTTTATGATTTGCACTTTCCTATATCAGTCAATTTCTCATTGGTGAGCATTTTATTGACTTCACCAAGTGGGAAGAGTGGATACCAGCGTGACGTCCTAGCACTACGACCACAATTACGTTTATCATCTTCTACAAGTTCATTTTAATAATTTACTACCTATCTCTAACGAGTATGAGGTAAAATACACGTAATGTGTGCTAGGCTCTTCAGTAACACAGGGGAGTAAAACTTTGGGATTGGAGAATCTTCCACAACTTCCATAACCTACTACAGTACATACTTTTTATTAGGTCCTCTAGTTCCAAAGATTTATCCTGTGTACCGCGCTTCAAGCGCTGCCTGATACCCCTGATCCAGCTACAGGTGCTTCATCAGTTTCAGCTGTGCTGTCCAGGAATTCTCCTTAATTCTCGCCTAGCTACATCTATATTCTATCTGTAGGCTCATCTGTGCTGAGTACTAACACTTTAAGACCTTTTCTGCCACATATTTTCCTAACATGTAATAGACTTCAAAGCAATGTCACCCCCTTTGCTTGGATGGCTGTTATTCATGGATCTACCGCTACCATGAACACTGCTTGTCGAGAAATCTGGAGTGGTTCAGTTGATGATGTCATAACCAGTGACTCATCTCACATCATGTGGTATCTCAGTGTTTTGCTGTTCTGTGGCAATGCCACGTAATGTGAATACAGTAAAAACTAATCAAACAATACCGTCGAGATTTATTATTTCTGTTCTGTTACACCGAGCCGACATTCCAGGTAAATTGAGCTGGATGCATACACTGGCGGAAAAAATTGCAACACCAAGAATTAATTAATTTACGGCGAAGAAATTTCTGGTGTAAATTTTTTGCAGGTAACGCATTTAAGTGATTAACATTGCAAGATCACAGGTTAATGTAAGTCCGAGATAAGCCGTTGCAAATGTGAAATGTTTTTACATAAATAAGCAGTGTAACCACCAGAATCTTGAATGCAAGCATGTAAACGCTCATGCAGTGTGTTTTACACGTGCCGGATATCAGTTTATGGGACTGAGTTCCATGCCTGTTGCACTTGGCCGATCAGTAGAGGGACGGTTAATGCTCGTCATGGATGACGCTGGAGTTCTCGTTCGATGATATGTGCTCGAATGGAGACAAATCTAATGATCAAGTAGGTCAAGAAAACATGTCAACACGCTATAGAGAATGCTGTGTTATAACAGCGGTACGTGGGCCAGCGTTATTCTGTTGGAATACGCCCCCTGGAATGCTGCTCATGAATGGCAACACACCACATCGAACCACCAAACTGCCGTAAAGTTTTGCAGTTAGGGTACGTGGGATAACCACCAGAGTGCTCCTGCTGTCATATGAAATCATAATCCAGACCATAACTCCAGGTGTGGGTGCAGTGTGTTTATGACGCAGACAGGTTGGTTACAGGTTCTGATCTGGCCGTCACTGGCACCGAGACAAAAACAGCTTTCATCAGAAAACACAAAGACCTCCACCTGACCTGTAATGTGCTCTTGCTTGATACCAATGAACTCGCAAATGGCGGTGTTTTACGGTCAGTGGAATACACGCTACGGGGCGTCTGGCTCGGCTCTGTCCTCGAAGTAATCGATTTATAGCAATTCGTTGTGTCCTGTGGTGCCAGCTGATACTCGAATTGCTTCTGCAGACGCAGTACGATACGCCAGAGCTATACATCGAACACGATAGTCTTCCCTTTCGGTAGCGTTATGTGCCGGTCTTCTTATGGCTGTACGTTCCCGTGACCACCACTGCAGCAATCATGTACAGTGGCTGCATTCCTGCCAAGTCTTTCTGCAGTGTTGCACAAGGAACATCCAACTTCACGTAGCCCCATTACACGACCCAGTTCAAGGCCAGCGATGTGCTGACAGTGGCGTCTTTGTCGCCTTAAAGGCATTCTTGACTAACAACAAGTCACCACATCCACTCTCTAAGGTAACTAAAGGTCACGACCGTTACAGTGTGTCTTTAAAGCAAACCTGATTTTCATCTTCATAATGATGTTACTAGCGCTACTGTGCGCGAAATCTGAGTAGACATGATCTTTCAGATGTAGAAACACGCCTACAAACTTTCGTTTATGTAGGAGAACTCCTTCTTTGTGTTGGAGATGTTGCTGTTGTCTATGGCGATTCTTCATCACTCTGTTTCCGTTTGCTTCTTCCTGCAGCCATCAGCTCTTGTGGTAGTTCTTTTCATCTATCATTTGTCTATTCCATCCATCCGGCATCCGACACCAAATGTGACTGGCCGTCGGGATGGCTTGGAGTGGGCAAGTTATTCTCTGTCGGAGAAGCAGCCCACAGATGCAAAAGCCCTTCATTGTTTATTATTTGTAATTCAAATGTTCAAATGTGTGTGAAATCTTATGGGACTTAACTGCTAAGGTCATCAGTCCCTAAGCTTACACACTACTTAACCTTAATTATCCTAAGGACAAACACACACACCCATGCCCGAGTGAGTGCTCGAACCTCCGCCGGCACCAGCAGCACAGTCCATGACTGCAGCGCCTCAGACCGCTCCGCTAATCCCGCGCGTCTTATTTGTAATTATTCAGTCTTCTTAGCGACAGGTGTGTTGAACTGTGGGACAGTGGTGAGTGCAGCAAATACGCCACCGCATCAGCTCCATATACAACTGTTCAAGCTATGCAACATTTACCCAACGTCCTCTGCTGTTGCGTCGGGCCCCGTGGATGACTTGCGTAACACAGGTTGTAGCTGACTCGGAGGCGGTGACTTCCGTTGTCCCGGTGAAAGCAGCCAAATGATGGAAGGCTGTCCCAGTGCCCCAGCCTCGGAGCAATGGACGGACGGTTGTGGCTAGCTGCTTCAGATCCCTGTAGTGCAGAGCTGGGCGTACTTCAATTCAAGCCCTGGAACATGGGAAGAGGCTGGATTCTCACGAGTAGAACCACGGTGGCGGCAGAGAGCAGCGCTGCTACCTCAATGATTAGGCAGAAGTCAAGGGTTCGAGGCCCAGTGATGGTGTTGGCAGCTGTGTATCTACGACGTCTTCTTCACAGTGGCGTCCGACACAGAGTGGGCATCATAACAAAGCCCAGCTGTCCATTTATGACTGGCTGGTACATCGGGTGTTAGAACTACTATCAGGAGGCTGATTGTGAGGAACAGACAGCGCTGTCACATCTTCCATCACGCAGAAGCGTCTTTACCTCGTGAAAGCAACTGATGTGTCTGCATGGATCATTGACTAGGCGGCCAGTACCTGGAAACTGTTCTGCGGCTACAGGCACCATTTGATTCATTGCAACACATGTGGATGCAAGGTATGACTGATTAATGTAGGACAAGCATTCAAATCCTAGACCGAGGCGTCAGAATCTTCGATAAATCTGATATTTTTCGATACGATGTTTTTTAGATACTTTTCGCTTTCTTTCAATATTTCATATATTTTTCGATGTTTCCATTACTTATCGATGTTTCTCTACGTTTTTTGATCTTGTTCGATTGTTTGCCAACGGTTCATAGCAATAAAAATTGACTTTGTAGAAAAATTAACGCAAAATCATGACGGTCTCACGTTTCCATCTAAATTCCATCCGTGTCATTCATACAGAAGCGACGCCGACGTTGTTTAAGGGGACCTGGATATGAACAGGTAACATTTTCATCCCACACTTTCAGAGTGCATTACTCTTCATCTATAACACATTTATGCCAGCGCAGAATGGCATTAGGTAAGTCAGTATTAGAAAGTGTAATTATTTAGACTTAAAATTTAATTAGAACAAAGATTTGTCCACAAGTTGAATTCTGAATTCAGGTTCAGTTTTCAGTGCCATCGTATGAGGCATTTTACATCTGGGCTGCTCTGGACATCCATAGAAATATTTTATGCTTCACGTCTTGTATTTCAGATGATGAAATACATGTTGGTAAGCTAATATACAGGCATGAAGAGAACGAAAATGAACTTGAAATTAAATGTTGAACCTCCAACAAAGCGTCAGCACTCAGCACATATCAACCACTTCCACTGGAATAATCTGAATGAATTTGTAGAGAAATTGTTTTTCTTGTTAATATGAAAAAAGGTGGGTAATAATGCACACAACAGTGAAATAATAGCTACTGAAGAGGAACTTCGGGAAGCGACAATTACTGCTTGAAAAGATGTTCATATGTGTGTGAATTCCTAAAGGACCAAACAGCTGAGATCATCAGTCCTTCGACGTACACACTACTTAAACTAACTTACATTAAGAACAAAACACACACAGCCCGAGAGAGGACTCGAACCTCCGGCGGGAGAGGCCACGCAATCTGTGGTATGGCGCCTCTAACCACACGGCCACTCCGGACGGCTACTGCTTGAGCTTTAAGTTGGTGATCATAACAACAGCTGAGGAAAATGAAGTGAAAGAGTCGCAGAAAGGGAAACTACGTATGAAAATATTCCAGCAGTTGGCAGACTGCCACAAAAGGTGAGATTTTTCAAATTCGAGAGACCTGGAAATAATTCACATAGATATTGCTTGCGGTTTTGCATATCAAACAGCGTGCTTTCGAGCTCGGGACAGGTACCAAGAGACGATGTGTCCTCGGAGTCTTTCGGGGCGGCGTGTCTAAATGAAATCTCGGTTTCAAGCCGCGTCAATTCGAATAAAGTACTCTTTTTATGGCTATCTCCGCCATCGTCGTCGGGTGGACTTTACTCCTGACGGCGATGGCGGAGATAGTCTTTGAAAGCTCGAGTATTTTATTCGAAATGATGTGGCTTGAACAATGAGAAGATTTTATTCACCAAGGAATCATATCTGATTTCAAAGGATGATTGAACATGTAGACAGAGTTCTGGGGCCAATATTAGTAACTCATCACGTAAGGTAAATATCTTAGTTTGTATTTTGTGTCTCGAGAGGTAAGCAAGTGCACACGTGTGTTATCAAAATGAGAATTGGGCGTTGCTTGTGTGTCTTATCTCATCAACGAACGACAGCTGAGCTGCATGTCGCTGAGTGTTGACCTGAATGTTCTACTTGCATAAAGTTAGACAATTATGCTGTTATCGCCACCACTGGACGAGAATGATGTCATGCCCCCCCGCCCCCATGAAAATGTTGCACACAGGTTGTAGACGTATTATGAAAACATAATTGTAAGGTACATGTTACTGACATACAGGATATGCCACTGGTAAGGGGGCCCAGGAAAAGTGGTATAAAAATATTAATAAATAAGGATATGAAACCAAATTTGTACAAGTCGTACCTTCACGGTTGAGAAATGAAGGTACATACAAGAGGTGCGGGAAGTGACCTCCCTCCCCCTGTATACACAGTTCAATGTGGCACTATATGTTCATCAATACTGCTGCTAAAGTACTGGGTGTGACTGCTTGTACTTTACAGCAGATGTTCCCACATAACTCGTCGATGGAGCACGTCTTAAAGGAACTACGTATCCAACACTTGCTCTTCCAATACATCTTCAGAATCAAACAGCATAAGAAGAAGCGAGATGCACAGAATACCGCGAACAGTAAACCACATCAGATTGAAACACAAGACCCCCACACTAATCACTGTTGCACATTTCACAGATTCAATGGTGCCATATTGACGTTTTACGTGAGAATATCCGTCTTGAGATCCAGTCCTATGGCAGGAACATTCACGAACATTGTGTTGGGCTGTATATACAGTTGAGAAATGTCACTTCCAGCACCTCTTGTAAGTTATCTTCATTTCACAACCATAAAGATGTGCCACAGATGAATTTGATTTCACATCCTCTTTAATTAAAATTTTTATAACACTTGTCATGGGGCCATTTACGAGAGGAACACTTGTTTTCATGAAAATGATATGCAACACATTGGTTCTCATAAGTATATCACGAAAAAGTGATTGTAAATCACTGGTTATTGATGTGTAATGTAATGAAACACTTCCATGATTTGTTGTGAGCTACATATCTCAATGTTTTTTCTTGTGATCTATATCTATCATTCTTATTTGAACCTGTATGGCTAGCAGACAAGTGAAGTATATGCCTATTTCACCCTAGAAGGTGGACAATTTTCCAGTTACCATTACCACTCTATGATACCTAAGCTTGCTGGAGCAAAGTAGATGACTGACTGTTTCCTTTTTATGGCACTAAAACACTGAGCTGTCATTGGGAGATCTAAATATGTGTGTAATTCAATTGGCTTATAGCTCTCCGATTCACCTGTTTCCAAGAAGAAGCCATGGCTTAGGAAAGAGTTGAGTTGACTGCCTGTTTCGTTTCTATAGCAGTAGAATAGCGAGCAGTTATTGGGCGAACTAAATATATTGTTGGGTTAGAAGTTCTCTAATTGGTCTATTTCCAAAAAGAGACCTGATTTAAAAAAGTATTTGAGAGCTGATGTTGCTGTTGTGGTCTTCAGTCCTGAGACTGGTTTGATGCAGCTCTCCATGCTACTCTATCCTGTGCAGGCTTCTTCATCTCCCAGTAACTACTGCAACCTACATCCTTCTGAATCCGCTTAGTGTACTCATCTCTTGGTCTCCCTCTACGATTTTTACTATCCACGCTGTCCTCCAATACTAAATTGGTGATCCCCTGATGCCTCAGAGCATGTCCTACCAACCGATCCCTTCTTCTAATCAAGTTGTGCCACAAATTTCTCTTCTCCCCAAACCTATTCAATACCTCCTCATTAGTTATGTGATCTACCCATCTAATCTTGAGCATTCTTCTGTAGCACCACATTTCGAAAGCTTCTATTCTCTTCTTGTCCAAACGGTTTATCGTCCATGTTTCACTTCCATACATGGCTACGCTCCATACAAATACTTTCAGAAACGACTTCCTCACACTTAAATCTATACTTATTGTTAACAAATTTTTCTCTTCTTCCGAAATGCATTCCCTGCCATTGCCAATCTACATTTTATATCCTCTCTACTTCGACCATCATCAGTTATTTTGCTCTCCAAATAGCAAAACTCCTTTACTACTTTAAGTGTGTCATTTACTAATCTAATACCCTCAGCATCACCCGACTTAATTCGACTACATTCCATTATCCTCGTTTTGCTTTTGTTGATGTTCATCTTATCCTCCTTTCAAGACACTATCCATTCCGTTCAACTGCTCTTCCAAGTCCTTTGCTGTCTCTGACAGAATTACAATGTCATCGGCGAACCTCAAAGTTTTTATTTCTTCTCCATGGATTTTAATACCTACTCCGAATTTTTCTTTTGTTTCCTTTACTGCTTGCTCAATATACAGATTGAATAATATCGGGGAGAGGCTACAACCCTGTCTCACTCCCTTCCCAATCACTGCTTCCCTTTCATGTCCCTCGACTCTTATAACTGCCATCTGGTTTCTGTACAAATTGTAAATAGCCTTTCGCTCCCTGTATTTTACCCCTGCCACCTTCAGAATTTGAAGGAGAGTATTCCAGTCAACATTGTCAAAAGGTTTCTCTAAGTCTACATATGCTAGAAACGTAGGTTTGCCTTTCCATAATCTAGCTTCAAAGATAAGTCGCAGGGTCAGTATTGCCTCACGTGTTCCAATATTTCTACGGAATCCAAACTGATCTTCCCCGAGGTCGGCTTCTACTAGTTTTTCCATTCGCCTGTAAAGAATTCGTGTTAGTATTTTGCAGCCGTGACTTATTAAACTGATACTTCGGTAATTTTCGCATCTGTCAACACCTGCTTTCTTTGGGATTGGAATTATTATATTCTTCTTGATGTCTGAGGGTATTTCGCCTGTCTCATATATCTTGCTCACCAGATGGTAGAGTTTTGTCAGGACTGGCTCTCCCAAGGCCGTTAGTAGTTCTAATGGCATGTTGTCTACTCCTGGGGCCTTGTTTCGACTCAGGTCTTTCAGTGCTCTGTCAAACTCTTCTCGCGGTATCATATCTCCCATTTCATCTTCATCTACATCCTCTTCCATTTCCATAATATTGTCCTCAAGTACATCGCCATTGTATAGAGCCTCTATATACTCCTTCCACCTTTCTGCTTTCCCTTCTTTGCTTAGAATTGGGTTTCCATCTGAGCTGTTGATATTCGTATAAGTGGTTCTCTTTTCTCCAAAGGTCTCTTTAATTTTCCTGTGGGCAGTACCTGTCTTACCCCTGGTGAGACAAGCCTCTACATCCTTACATTTCTCCTCTAGCCATGCCTGCTCAGCCATTTTGCACTTCCTGTCGATATCATTTTTGAGACATTTGTTTTCCTTTTTGCCTGCTTCATTTACTGCATTTTTATATTTTCTCCTTTCATCAATTAAATTCAATATTTCTTCTGTTACCCAAGGATTTCTAGCAGCCCTCGTCTTTTTACCTACTTGATCCTCTGCTGCCTTCACTACTTCATCCCTCAAAGCTATCCATTCTTCTTCTACTGTATTTCTTTCCCCCATTCCTGTCAATTGTTCCCTTATGCTCTCCTTGAAACTCTATACAACCTCTGTTTCTTTCAGTTTATCCAGGTCACATCTCTTAAAATTCCCACTTGATAGGGCAGTAAAATAACGATCTGTGATTGAGAGAGCTCAATGTGTGTTACACAACTGGCTCAAAAGCTTTCCAGTTGGTCTCCTTATTTGAAATTCTGAAGGTTGAAAGGATTAGGTACTGCAGGGAAAGTTAATTTAAAAGTTTTAAAGACGCCAGACTGCTGTTAGAAAAGGCGAAAGACATTAAGGGTGTAATGTCTCTTGCAGCGGTCTCTACGCGATATTTTCAGAAATTTTATAAATTATATAACTCAGTACATATCTCGAAATATCTCTTCTTATCTTACCGATTATCAATGCAAAGTAGTTTCAAGCTCAATTATTCCTTGGAGCGTCCATTTACTCCATGGAATAGCTTCTCTACTATCTATGTTTTCTCTTATGGGAAGAATGAGGGACTTCTTGCCGATTAGTCGTGAAAGAAGGAGGATGTATATGTATGTGTTGTTGAGCTAGTCGCCATCTTGATGAGCTTCTGTATGAGAAGGAATTTAATACATGAACTAAACTAAAGTAAGTGTGTTCGCGTATTATTTAAGTGATTATTATTGACAGTGTCTGCTTACTACGCTGTGTTGCACGGGATCAGTGGGGAACGTCTGATTTACACTGGACGAACCTGCCGTTTTGTATGCTCAAGATATCCAAGTACTTCAAATAAATAGGCTAACACGGTCTTATCAGCAGATCTCCGGTCTTCCCCATGTGGCCACCGAAAGTTAATAATTATTACAAATGTTTCCAGGAGATCGACTGACAATTTTCGTCGCACCGAGACTTCGCAATTGCTTCACTGCCTTATGGAATTTAAGTTAAGCTCAATTTAATCAGGATAGAACAGTACTGAACTGTGTGAATGTGATAAGCCTACTTTGTGAATGAAAATTCCCTTAACATACGCATGTTTTTACTATCCTGATCAGTGAAGCTAAATCAGGCCGGTGTGAGAGAGGTTTTTAAATTTTAGATTCCACAAAAAAAATATTAAAAGGGGAAGCAGTAGTAGAAAGTGAGGCAGGCTTGTAGTCTATTGCCTATGTCATTTAATCAGTACACTGAATAAGCAGTAAAGGAAACCAAGAAGAGAACTGGTAAGAGAATTAAGTTTAAGTAGAATAAAAAATAGATACTTTGAGGTTTGCTAGAGTCACTGCTATTCTTTTAAAGACTACAAATGACTTGGAATGAATAATATCTTTGTATGAGCGCACAAGCTAAACCTCAACAAAAGTAAAAAAAGGATAATGGAATGTAGCCGACTTAATTCGGACAATGTTGATGGAATTGGATAAGGAAATGTAATATTAAAAGTAGTCGATGAGCTTTGCTATTTGAGCAGCAAAATAACTGTCCACACCCGAAACAGAGAGGGTATAAAATGTCATCTTGCAATATGAAGAAAACCGTTTCCGAAAAAAAGACATTTAACACTGTGTAAAAATTTAAGCGTTAAGAATTTTCTGAAGGTATTTGTCTGGAGTGTAGCCTCGTACGGAATTAAAACGTTGAAGATAATTAAATTAGACTGTGAAGAGAACGAAGATTTTGAAATGTAGTGGTACAGAAAAATGCTGAAGATAAGATGGGTAGATCGAATAACTAAAGACGAGATAGTCAGTGTAACTGGGGTCAAACGGAATATGTGGCATCACTGGCTAAAAGAAGTGATCGGTTGATAGGAGAGATCTAGAGTAATCAAGAAATCGTCGATTTGATAGCGGGGGATAGTGTGGGACGTAACAGTTGTAGAAAGAGTCCAGGGCCTGACTGCAGTATACAGTTTCGCGTGAATTTAGGTTACAGTAGTTATTCAGAGATGACGGGACTTGCACAGGATAAACTTGCGTAGAGAGCTGCATCGAACCAGTGTTCGTACCGAAGGCCGTAAGAGAGACATGTGTAGACTAGCGAAGTTGTTTACTTGTTAAGTCTCTTTTAAGTATGCCAGCGTGTTGTAGTGGATACCACATCTGCGTGTTAATCGTGTTAACCCACTATGTTCAAAATTTCTTCCACACTCTACCGGTACACAGACACTCTCACTCCGTACTGCGACGGCACTGCAGCTGCCGGTCTCAGTGTCCGTGAGAATGTGGCCAAGCGCATTGAATGTCTCTGGTCCATCAGGTGTGTATGTCATGTCAGATGGATGGATGGTTAGGTGGATTTTTCGGGAGGACGAAGTATAAGTATTGAGGTAAGTTATCTGGATTGGAGAACGGTCTTCTATTGAATCGTAGCATTCAGCTACATGGGTAACCTTTAGTGAAGTTTACGCTTACACGTGTTTCACAGTAGTACTGCACTGAGAATTTGTAGGTAGTATATGTTTGATAAAGGCTTATGGTAAATTTAGTAAGTCTTGAAAGATAGCTCCAGCTGCTAACAGCCAGACAATAAAAAACTTGAGACTAAAAATTTTAATTCTTCGTCCTCTCAAGAGAGCATGATTTACACCATATAGTGCTGTAAGCTACAAACCTTTTCTAGTTTTATCAGGTACAAGTGATCCTCTCGTTCCCAAATAATATCCACTGACTGGTAACTTCTGAAAGTATATCTGCTGACTTGTAGGAAATACCAGCTACAAGTTACGACTCGAGACTGCAATAACTAATTTTTAGTCACGTTACATGAACTTTTCAGGAGGACGCAGTGAAACTATAGGGATAAGTTATCCGGATTGGAGAACGGTATTCTAATGAATCGTAGAATTTAGCGACGTGGGTAGTTCTTAATTTCAGCTTACAGAGGTTTCACATTTGCATTACTGGTCTTACAGGCGTTTCACATTTGCATAATGTTGAGAAAGTACAAGTAATAAATGTTTGGTAACATAAAAGCTTACCGTAAATTTATTAACTCTTGAAAGGTCGTTCCAACTGCTGGCACCTAAACAATGAAACGCTTGAGACGGAAAATAGCGCACACGAACAAAATGGTCAGGATTTGGAACAGACTTATAGAAGACAAAAAGTGATAGTTTATGATCTCTGACAATAGCTGAAGTGAGGCAATGTGACACATGTAAGTTAATCAGAGCCCGGTAAAGAGAGAAAAGTTGAGAACAGGAGAAGTGGGAAGAGCGACAGATTCTGTATATGATGTTATGAGATATAATGAAATTATGCCGTATGAATAACATTACATCATTTTGTATTAAGAACAGCAGATGCAGAAAGTAATCTCGCTGGATGGCTGCGAGAAAATGCAAAACGTTCAATTGTTTCCACTGGTGTATTCTGAACGTCAGCTCTTTCATGTGGTCGAATGCAAGATAATACTGATAATAAAGAGAAAGAACCAAAAGCATATGATTACAATATGATAAATAACACGCGTTATAACTATACAAGAGCGTGCCAGAAATGTTCAGAGAACTCAGTCAATAATACATTGTCAGTTAAGTTTAGAGAACTGGTATCCAACGGTCAAAAACGAAAAAAAAGAAATCTGAAAAAAGAAAAAAAATTGGTTAGCGTTCGCGCGTGGTAAGAGGGCCGTGGACGAGACGACAGTTCGAATCCTGCTAACGCTAATAATTTTAATCGAATTTTTTTATCACTGGTCACATTATTTAATTTATATGACATTTTAGAGGTAATATAATGAAGTTATAGTGAATTTCATATGTTATTTGACTATTTAATATTTGCAAATTTTCAAGGACGAGGGACAGGTTTGAAAAGCCTAAGTGAAACCTCGATAAATAATGGTGCGAATGACGTTATTCACATCAGTAAACAGTAAGTCACTGTATACCAGACCACAAGAGTAATGTACAAATACTCGTGGATGTGCTATCGACATCACACGTTGGAGGATGTGATTTGTCATACGGACATGGAATACATAAATAGAAACTTCATAGAAATACACGTGGTTTTCTTCTTTATATTACCTCTCAAGTGTCATATAAATTAAATAATGTGACCAATGATGACAAAAATAGAATAAAAATAAATGCTACAGGGAACTGAAACGTCTTGTCGTCCATGACACTCTTCCAATGCGCGAAAGCTAACCGTATGACCACAATGACTTTTTGCAGGCAGTATCTTTGCACAGATACATAATAAACACTTAAAATTTCTCTTGCGATTTTCTCGGGATTGCCAAAGTAGTGCACTTTACTACTTTCAAATTATATTGTTGTACCCATGGTAGTTTATAGTAAGTTTGCAGATATACAGGTTGATCAGATTCAATCTGGAAAGCTTGTAAGGGTGTTACAGGAAACGTTATGCTGAAAAATAATTGTCTTTTGCCAACGTCGCGCTCAAATTCAAGTGCCCCTCCAGATACATTAAGGCCGGGCAACGTGATTTAAGAACCAAAAAATAAAAAAAAGGAACTCACTTTTATCATTATTACTGATATATGTGCCATCGTCAACGCAGTGCTTATGTGATGTATCTCCATATTCATGCTCTGTCTAGTTGAAAGGAGTATCAATAATTGGTACCTGCTCTATATCCAAAACCCCTTGTCACTTAACTTGATCTAAGTGCCATGTTCTGTGGTTAGGTGGTGTTGCTGCAATAACATGATCTTTTCATTCGTCTTGAGAGACGTTTTAATTGTTTTGCATTCGAGCGTATATTACAGTGACAAATGGATAGAAAAGCTTTTAGTGCAAGTAAATTTACAAAGTCCAGTTGCAGAATATAAATCAAAGTGCAGCTCGTGTGAGCGGAATGCCATACGAAGTATGAAAACTGAAACTAGCTAAAAGACAACCATCCAGAGGTGTTAGTATACAGCAATTTATTGAATACGATCAGTTTCACAGTTTAATTTTATCATTTGGTTGTTTCTGCTTATTTTCTATTTCACGTAACTAAACATTAGCAATGTCCCACAAAAGTACGCTCGCTTCCTTTCCTGCATTTTGCTAATGTGACTGAAAAATTACTAATACGTTGTATGTTCTTTTTGTGTCAGATGAGGTGCAAATGTAAATTTGCCTGTAAAGATGTAACAGCTACACTCTGCAACTAGAAAGTTAACGAACAAGGAAGTTACCTCATGGGTCTAATGCCAATCTTGCCAGTACAGAGACATCGTCACGATAGTTACGGAGAACCTCGGGGAGTCGAAGACAGTGCTCTGCGAGTTACGCGCGCCAAAATGGAGCAGGGAACTTAACGAAGGTGTGTAAAAACACTTTTATGAAGTTTTGACAGAAGCCCTCAGAGGATTACGACGCACCCCAAGAGAAGAAAAGGTGGAAGTTCAACCTGCAGGGACAATCGTAGTGGTGTTAGGAAATTGAAGTGCACTTGCGGTGACAAAACTACTATGAAAGAACATATTAACAGCTTTCCCCGTACTGAGAGCCACTATAATCGCCATAAATCACAAAAAGAATATCTCAGCCAAAATCTTCACGAGAACAGACTCTATGAAGCTTTCAAACAAAAATATCCCACAACAGTAATAACGTACAAGATACACCGGGCAGTATTTTCTAAGGATTTTCCAATCTTATCATTTCAAAAACCACGTGTTGATACATGTAAAACTTGTGGTTCCCTGCCTATTAAATCGAATCAGTGTTGCAAAATCATCAAAACTTGATTTTGAGTTGCATCACCACCAATTACAGTTGGTACTCCAGGCCATCAAGAATGACGCTACAAATAGCACTTTACTAGCCAGTGATACATGCGCAAGGAAAATGACCCTGCCAAAACTTGCGCACAGCAATATGTACTATTCTCGTCAACGTCCCTGTTACAATTTCGGGATACATATTGCAAACATTGCAGATGGCACTCTGTGTGTGTGTTGGCGGGAGGGGGGGGGGGTCATGAAGGTCAGAGGTCAGTCGGGAAGAGGAGGGAATGGCATCCAGCATCTTATTATAGGCATTCAACACTGGGGTTCTCGGCAAGTACGATTACAAAAATTACACCACAGATTACAAATTTCTGATTTCGGTACACTCATTTTCATGATCGAATCGTGACTTTGCGTTTATTGAAAAGTGCACAAGATGTAGGTTTCAAACTGTAGAGAATTGTAAAGCTGCTATTGCTACCACAAGACCTTTGCGACCCTTCAGAGTGCTGGACATGTGGGAGAAAACTTTTTTGATTTCTATCCCCTGGCATCTACATAAACTGACACATCCTAATTAGGTATTCCCAAAGCTACATGGCTGCGGATCACAAAAGATCATACAGGGACACCAAAGATCATACAGGGATGGTTCAATACAAAAGAAATTACAGTGATATTGCAGCTTGGGAAACGTGTTTCGTTATAACGGCAGTAATCATGAACACGCACTTACGGAACGCACAACTTCAAAGCCTACACAATGAGACTCCCCCCCCCTCCCCCCCAGTGAATTCAAAAGGGAAGATGTTCCTAAGATGCTTCTTTATATGAGGGAAAAACATTTTTTTAAAAGAATCCTGTCCATCTAAATGCGTACTGGTGGTGATTGCTGTATTCAATACCTAGATGTGTTGGCTACTCACTAGTGGACTTAGATCTTTTCCAACTTTTGCAATTTGTTTTACAAAATATATATCATCTTCACAACATTTATTAAGTATTATACAGCGTTCATGTGTTCCTCGTGTGTTTGTATTTTTTCAAATAAAAATTTGTTTCAATAGTAATCACCAGAAGAAATTTTCATTCTCATGTAAGAAAATAGTTTTGCACTAGATCTCGTTCCCCCGCCATTCTGCAGTTAGTGTCACGTGTTCTCATAGCGTAGATGATAAAGCATGGCAATGCTCAGCCTTAGACTCGGGTTCGATCCCATCTCCAATTTCTGTATGGCTCTATTGTTCGGTTTTAAGAAACCAAACGAAGAACACGTTTTGCGACACCGTATCTGGCGGGTCACTTGAGTTTGCACGCGCAACGGCCTGCTTGACTAACTTCAGTACTAATTAACTCGGGAACGGCCCAAAGTATCGAAGTTTTTTCTTAGTAATTATTTTTCAGCACAAAACGAAATGAAATGTGGCATTGTTAGCCGGGCGGCCCCTTTCGGGGAAGCTCGGCTGCCGTGTCGCAAGTCTTATTTCAGGTGACTCCAGACTGGGCAACATGCGTGTCGGTGATTACGAGGACAACACCACACCATGCCCAAGGGCGGAGAAACTCTCCAACCCGGACGGGAATCGAAGCCGGATCCGCTGCATGGTAGGCACCCACGTTACCACACAGCTACGCAGGCGGACTTTTCGGCATAACCTAGAGTGCAAACACTCTTACAACATTTTCAGACTGTTTCTGACCAAACTGTATATCTAGATTCGTTTATTGTGCGAAACATTGAAAGTAGGTCCTAATGTTTCCTTTCCTGTATAATTGCTGATTAGGCGGCTACAGCACATCAAGACCTGTTAAGAAGTACACTTCTAGGTACGTTGACTGACGCCTGGGATAGAAAAGCTTAAATATGATTTATCAAATCGAGATTTGACAGATCAGTTGCTCTGCTGTACTTTCATGACTCGGTTGAGAGCAGATCTCTAGTTTCAGAACATTAGAGACCCTCGGAGTGAGATATGAAGTCGGAGATGACATATTTACCAGATATGTAGAAAACCCATATACTCTGGGGAGAGACAGTCGAGTGAATACCAGTCTTTGGAGTCATAAGATCGCTAAGTACTATCAACAGCGGTTATGTTTTTACGGTCTGAGAACGTCCTGGCTTGGAACCACGCACGACACTACGGTCGCTCGTTGTCGGAGTCGTTGATGCGCTGTTGCTCCTGTGCTGGCAGCGTGTCTCTTGTATCTCTCAGATAAGCCTATCTAGTGTCCCTAAACTATACTCTTAAGTAACCTTTGCTTTGGGTATGTAGCCTACTATAACCTTAGGATTACTACTAGGCTCACCCCTGCAGGCCTCTATCAGGATGCAATTATCCAGTCAGAGAATCAGATTCGGCTGTACTGATTTCTTTGTAGCATGGACAACAAGTAGCCCCTCTCACACGAAGTTTGATACAGCACTTGACAGTAGTGTATTGAGGCGAAATACGCAACAGAGAGATTTATTTGTAAAAGGAGCTGTGTCAGCCATAACTGAGTAAACAGCCAGCCTTACTTTGTCTTACACTATGACTCACATTGTGTCTTTTTTAGTTATGTAGCCTACTCGTATAGTCAGTGTAACTGTCAAGTGTGAAACACTAGTAATGGAGTATCGATATTTCCTCGGTTGTGAAAGATCCTTAAAATTATTTCAGGTCATGTCTTGAGAAAGTTAGACAACTGATAAAATTATATCGGGTTTGTCAGTTATTACTTACGTATTGCAAGTCAAGTGTCCACTCATTGTTTATGTTCCAATAATAGACCATAGATTGATTCTCTTCATTTGGATTTCGTGTGTTAGTGCACATGCGTCTCCGAGCAGCGACTGTTCAAATGAGCTCTCGATTCACTCGCGCTCTAGCCGAGCTTATTTGTGGACTGGCACACACTCGTTTTTGAGTGTATGCTAGGTTCAGCAAAATGACTTGAACATAAAAGAGGTTTGTAATTCAAAAGTGATAAAAAACCTTTCTTGGAAGTCAAACGTCGACGATAAGAAGTTCAAAAACGAAGAGAATAGGAACTTTGTAAGGTTTCTAGTTTATTTTTGCTATTAAGGGAAAGTGGTGTGAGTTTTATATTTTCCTTGGATGTGTCATCGTTCATACTCGTACGCCAAATATTTTTCGAACAGTAGTTTTCAATAGTCGATAAGTTACGCCAATGATGTTCTGAATACAAGCAGTGTTAACTTTGGTTGTCAGTAGCATCAGTCTAATACCACAGTCTAACATAAAAGTCGCGACATTCCATCTCGTTTTTGTTATCCCCAGAGATAGCAGCGCTCCAAGTGGCCTGCAAGCGACGCTCCTGAATATGGTATCGAATGAGTGCGAACATTAACAATTATACTGATTTCTGACATAGTTTTTACGATAAGGAAGTTTGCAGTGCCATAAAAGTCGACAATAACTAAAAAATTACACAACATTTCTGATTATGTAGTTTCCTAAGAGCTATGGGGAATAAGAAACGTTGAATTACAGGCTAGTTTATTTACGATGCTCTTGCATCGTACAGACATTTACTGAATAACGTCGTTTTTATTTAATAACAAAAAATTACTACTAGACACCAGAAGAGTGACGTTGTACAGAAATACGTCGTACATCTATCCACAAAGCAGTTTTGTTCGCTACATTTTCAGCCAAATTAGTGAATGTGGAACATAGAAAACCTATGCGGAATGGAATACCTACATTACTTCTTGTATCAAATAAGTCACCGCAACTGTAGTTGTGACGTAATAAAGTATCAAAAACAATACAACTGTTATGCACACAGGAGAAACTAATTCCACAATTGTTGCTAAATCTGAGCCACAAACGGCAAGGATCTTCAACACATTCGCTTTTGAAGCAAAACTTATTACATTTACAAAAATACTCGTGTATTTGAAAGTCGAGGGAAGTGTAAGAAATTGCGAATCATTGGACTCCATAACAAAAATTTTAAGTGTGATAGGAAGTTTCTATAGTAATAACAAGAGACAACAACAGAAATATGTGTTTCTCATGAATCAAAAGCGTTTACATTCTCATGATTTCAGCAGAATAAGCTGCAAGTATACTCATGCTCAAAAGTATTTATTCATGAATGGGTTGTAGCTTATGTCACTTAATGTGATTCGGCTGTTTGTACTTGTATTTCACGATAATCCATGTCTAGTGGTAACTTAATAGCGCAGAGAACGCAAAAATACACTATGTGATCAAAAGTATCCGGACACCTGGCTGAAAATGACTTACAAGATCGTGGCGCCCTCCATTGGTAATGCTGGAATTCAGTATGGTGTTGACCCACACTTATCCTTGATGACAGCTTCCACTCTCGCAGGCATACGTTCAATCAGGTGCTGGAAGGTTTCTGGGAAATGACAGCCCATTCCTCACGGAGTGCTGCACTGAGATGAGGTATCGAAATCGGTCGGTGAGGCCTGGCACGAAGTAGGCGTTCTTAAACATCCCAAAGGTGTTCTATATGATTCAGGTCATGACTCTGTGCAGGACAGTCCATTACAGTAATGTTGTTGTCGTGTAACCACTCCGCCACAGGTCGTGCATTATCAACAGGTGCTCGATCGTGTTGAAAGATCGAATCGCCATCCCCGAATTGCTCTTCAACAGTGGGAAGCAAGAAGCTGCTTAAAACATCAATGTAGGCTTGTGGTGAGATAATGCGACGCGAACAAAAAGGGGTAAAAGCCACACGTTGGCAGATGACGTTCACGGGGCATTCACCGTACCCATACCCTGCCATGGGATCACATGCCATTCGTCACTCCACACAACGTTTTTCCACTGTTCAATTTCCCAATGTTTACGCTCCTTACACCAAGTGTGGCGTCGTTTGGCATTTACCGGCGTGATGTGTGGCTTATGAGCAACCAGTCGACCATGAAATCCAAGTTTTCTCACCTCCTGCCTAACTGTCATAGTGCTTGCAGTGGATTCGGATGCAGTCTGAAATTCCTGTTGATGGTCTCGATAGATGTCTGCCTATTACACATTGCGACCCTCTTAAACTACCGGCGCTCTCTGTCAGTCAACAGACGAGGTCGGCCTGTACGCTTTTGTGATGTGCGTGTCCTTTCACGTTTTCACTCCACTATCACATCGGAAACAGTGGTCCTAGGGATGTTTAGGAGTGTGGAAATCTCAAGTACAGACGTATGACACAAGTGACACCCAATCACCTGACCACGTTCGAAGTCCGTGAGTTCCACTGAGCGCCCCATTCTGCTCTCTCACGATGTCTAATGACTACTGAGGTCGCTGATATGGAATACCTGTCAGTAGGTGGCAGCACAGTGCACTTAATATGAAAAACGTGTGTTTTTGGGGTTGTCCGGATACTTTTGATCACGTAGTGTGCATCAACTATTCCGTTAATTAAGTAGAAAATAGTTAAATACAACATTATCCTTATGATGTATGGGGCTGTTTGCTTTCTCACCGCTTGAAACGCTAATGCCGCTCCATCCGTCAAACAGAAACAACTTTCGTACCAGACTGTCGTGACTGTATTCATTAGACTGCGCTAACACCATGGAGGTAGAAAAAGGTGAGAGGGACCATTATGTCACTAACTTGAAGCCGATGTTCGTCACCTTAACTGGCCCGAAACATTAGATTCACCGCATTCATATCTCCATGGTACACCGCGGTGATACTTCTCCGTGCTGTCACTTTGTGGTTCCAGTTTGCGTAGTTTACTGTATGCTAATAGATACGATCGTAATCTAAAAATTAAAGGAATCAGACTTTACTCGTAAGTGGAGCAATTCAACCAATATTTTTTTTAAATACGTGAATTATTGTTGCACTATTTAGTTTTATTGTAATGGTTTTATTTTGACTTTAGATTTGCCTTACGTCACTCAGTGTTCGTTCTTTGTCTTCTTGCCTGTGTTTTTCATTGTCTCCCAAGTCGCTCCGACATCCAAGGCCACACTGCATCAACGGTCTCGTCCGCGCATGACACACGGCTACACAACCGCGCTGATTGCTGGGGCACCATATGATGGGCTAAATTCATCTCACCCATAGTTATTATTCGTTGTTCACATTTTCCACCATTTAAAAAAGATGCTGGTTAGAAAAGCTGGAGACAGCAGTGATGCGTGCGTGAGTTTTGTGTGCGTATGTGTGCTGTGCTTCCTTACTGAAGAAGGCTTTCGCTGAAGATTTATGTGAACACTCTTTCTATCGTGCTTACCTTGTGCTCCATGTGTAAACAGCAATCTATCCTTTTCACAGTACAGTTACTCCTTCATGACGTTTGTTGTAAATGATCAACTGTACTTGAACAGGAGCAATGATGTACTTAATTAAAATACCAGAAGAAAAAAAATGACATTAATTACGCCACATTAAGGTTGTCTGTAGCACAAGCAGCGGTTCACAATGCTGCAACCAAAGGTTTTGATCACTTACCCATTGATATAAAATGCCTGACACACAGCAAAGTAAAATTTGAAGATAAACTGAAAACGTGTCTGTTTGACACCTCCTATTCTGCAGCAGATTACCTGTTACCATAATGTGTAAGTAGTGATGGGTAGGAGTTACTAACATCTGTCTCTTTTTAATTAAAAAACGAAAAATACTAATAAGTGATCAGCAAGGGGACATATTTACAAGAAAAAATTGATGTCAAAATATAATGACTCGTTACACACCATTACCATTTATCGTGCAAATGATACATGGAACAAGAAACTAGGTAACTAACTAACTGTTGGTATACCACAAAGCATGGTTGGCTTATATACTCTGAAAACCTAAAAATTAAATTCAAAAGTAGAATCAAGTACATACACATACATTCCAATTGTGCCATATTTAGTTGCCCCTGAAAAACTGACAGAATTACTGGCGAGAAATATTCCAGGAACAAAAGGAAATAAGTTACTGTTGGAAAGATGGGCCCACATTTTACACAGGTTAGGCCATCATTACTAAAAAAAATTATTTACATACACTTTAAAACAAAATATCCAGTTATTGGGGTCTTAAACATTTACAACATTCCAAAATGATGGAAGATGTTTAAAAATTATATATATTTTTTTACCCTTTAAATTGCTATTATTGACCACACACTCAATGATGCGTCATAGGTCAGGTTTCAGAATGAGAAGACGTCTAAACTACAGTGAGACTAATGGATCAACAATCTAATAAAACAAGAACTCCATTCTGCAAGGAGGTATGCCTCTATGCAGTTCGATTAATTTGACATTTCAATAACCGTTCGTTTTGTTGACATGCACAAGATACGATAGCATGCCTTGCTTCTTTCCTCATTGTACATTTTATGCGCCAATAAAGAACACGTCAGTAAGTTTTTTGCAAATGCGAATACTGAAAATGTTGTGCATACGCGTTGAAAGCTGACTGTGTGACGAACAAGAAGCAGTAACAGTAAGCAAACAAAAATTAGTTTCGAAGTTCCATCTTCATTTGATATTGATACGAATATAGTAAAGGTGGAATAAAATGCATTTCGAAAGCATCCTTTTCACATTACATCATTCTCTTCTTGATTATTCTAAGTATATCAACAAAAACAAGTTACATTAACGAGGCAAAATGTGTAGTATTACTAGAGCAAATGTGCATTCAAGAACAGTAAACACGTTCGGCCTTCCTGAAACTTTGTTGTTCATGTAAGCACTGTATTTTCAGCACTTAAAAGTCTTATTGCGTTCACACGGCAGAAATAATGAACAAAAAGCAATTGTAAACAGTACTAAACGCGCAAACAAAATTGACACTCGGCGCGGTGTCTGATTGGAGCTACTGTACATGGCAAATGTCTCTACGGTCGCTTCCAGTAGCCACCGCGTCAACTTTGTTTGCGGACACAGTAGTCTGATAATGTTGTGGGCTGTTTAAGATGGCGGCACGCCCCACACTCTCTGGCCTCAAAACAACGTATAGAGCAAGTCTATAGTGCCATCATCATTCTTTCTTACCAGCATGTCTATAATACATACAGTCACGACACTCTCTGGTGTGAAAGTTGTTACCGTTTGACAGCTGAAGCGACACTCGCACTCCAAGCGATGAGAAAGCAGACAGCCACATGCGTCGTAAGGATGATGTTTGTTTTTAATTATTGTCTACTTAATTCACTAAATAGTTGTTACATTTTTTGCGTTCCATGCATTAGTAAATTACCAAGATTATGAAACACATGTAAAAACAGCCGAACCACTCTGGCTGAATGACATAAGCCACAAATTATTCCTGAAGAGATGCTTTTGAATATGTGTATATATGCAGCTTGTTCGGCTGAAAGAAGAGATATAAACACATATTTCAAACATAAGACATATATATTTCTGTTGTTGTCAGTTGCTGTTATCATAGGCACTTCCCTTGACACTTCAAAAAATTTATAGAGTGTGATGATCTCCCCATTTTATACTTTACTTGACTTTCTAATAAACGAATATTTTTGTAAAAGTAATCAATTTTGTTTCAATAGCGAATGTGTTGAAGATTCTCGCCGTTTGTGGCTCAGATTTAGCAACAATTGTGGAAATGGATTCTTGTGTCTGGGAAAAAGTGTTATTCCTTTTGGTGTTTGTACTATCACGTCTGTGTGGTTTTCCCTTCGGCTACCGTTGGTGGCTTATTGGTACGTTATATCATGTAGATCTTACATTCCATATGGGTTTCCTACATTCCACATCCACTGATTTGTCTGAAAGTCTAGGGAACAAACCTCTACTTTGTTGGGTAGGTACACGATGTCTTTCTGCAAAAGGTCGGGTCTTCTGGTATTTACTAGCAATCTTCTTTTTTATTTAAGGAAAACGAAATTATGCAGTAAATGTTTGTACGTTAGAAGAGAATCGTGAATAAACTGATCTGTTATATACCGTTTCGTTCCTCCCAGAATCCTGAGGAAACAAATAATGACAAATGTGATGTCATTGTTTAGTTATTGTCAATTTTTATTGCACTACACACACTCCCTGTTGCAAAACTATCTTACAAATCAATATTAACGTTAGTATTCGCACTTGTTCCATACCGTGTTCAGAAGTTTCGCTTGCTCGCCGCTTGCGGCACTGACATCACAGTGAATAACAAAAACGAGATAGTGTGTCGCAACTGTTATCTTAGACTGTGGTAGTATTGTAACTGTCGTTGCAGTAGGCCAGTGAGAGTCGTGTGTTGGCTACGCTGCTGAGCGGCATGAAATAGCTTTCAGAGAGCATACAGAAAGATACTGAGGATGATGACTTCTGGTATATGATTTGGTAAAGATTAATTGGACAAGAGAAAATTATGAGAAAATGTTGTTGCTGCACTGCCTGCCTGCGCGTACTTTTGATATATGTGAATAACGGAAGTTTCAATAGAATTTGGTTAGTTTAGTTCATTGTTCAAACAAGAATAAGTAAAGTTAACAGTTCACATAGTTTGCGCTCAGAAGTTGTTTTCAGTAATTAATTCACGGCAGAGAAATTTTTGTTATACAGGATATTTTAAAAAAAAATCATTGTGACTGTTGAAAAATGACTATGAGTTTTCGTAATACAGTTTTTTTAAAGGATAAATTACTTTCAATCACTCAGAAAGTTCAATTTCCATCGCCATCCTTTCATCGTTTCACGAAAGAATTTTCTATTTTCCGACTTTTGTGAAGCCGCATTGCATTCCTTGGAACACGGTGATTGAAGCATGAGCTGCTTAGAATAGTAGTAGGGAGGTTTCGTTGCCACAGGTAAGCCATAAAAATTGTTAATGGCAGTTTTACAGTACAGTCGGCTACAGTTAGATACTCGTAATTCACAGTCAGATCAGTTTAAGTAACATTCAGTCCATATTTCATATGCAGACAGTTTTATTTTGTTTCACAGTTCCATGTTACATTCGCGAGTGTATTATTCATTGTCGAGAATTTTGTCAGTCAGACTGTATATTTAAATTTACAGGCCATTTTTAGAGAAATTTGTTATTTATTCTTTTAAAATTCGATTGGTGCTTTATGCAACATTTTTATCCGGTTATCTTCTGTATTGGAATTGCAAGTCACGTGTTTGGACGTAACGAACTTGAGCACTGTTCACTTCTGCACAATACGTAGTTTCACGGGATACTTTATTTAGTTTACAACTTTGTTTTCTAATTGCCTTGGCAAAGTTAACAAATATACAGTTACACAAGTTAGGTTTGTAGGACAGATAGTGTTTTCGTAACTACACCACTTGTAGTGTCCAGGATAAAAACACTGATTCCCTAATATAAAGCCGGCCGTAGTGGTCGAGCGGTTCTAGGTGCTACAGTCTGGAACCGCGCGACCACTACGGTCGCAGGTTCGAATCCTGCCTCGGGCATGGATGTGTGTGATGTCCTTAGGTTAGTTAGGTTTAAGTAGTTCTAAATTCTAGGGGACTGATGACCTCAGCAGTTAAGTCCCATAGTGCTCAGAGCCATTTGAACCTAATATAAAGATTAGCACTTCAGTGTACTCCAGTTACAGTTGACAAGTTACAACTTTAGAAGCGTGATGCAGAAGAAGAACTCTGAAGTTCATTTCGGTAGAACGAGCAACTAACGAAATAATTTTTACACATGCTAGGATTCGAACCCGGGTGTCCCGCTCACTATATACGAGCTAACCAGTATGCCACCGAGTCACAGTGGCTTAGCTGCATGGACTACCCTGACACGCCTGCCTACTCAGTCCATAACTCCATTTCGTTCGATGCTGGACTGCTATTCCAGTACAGTTGCAGAGCTTCTGCAGTGTTGCTCGAGTTTAATGGGAATAGCAATGTGGACTGCAGCATGAGTGGGTATCTACATTGAGGAGGTAGGCTATGCAGTTGTGGAAAGCCACTTTCCCAGCATGGCGTAGTGGTTAGCGCATCTGTTTAGTGAGCAGGACATTCGGGTTCGAATTACGGTACCGAGCGAGGTGCCGCAGTGTTAACACACTGGACTTGCATCCGGGAGGACGACGGTTCAAACCCGCGTCCAGCCATCCTGATTTAGATTTTCCGTGTTTTCCCTAAATCGCTTCAGCCAAATTCCGGGACGGTTCCTTTGACAAAGGGCACGGATGATTTCTTTCCCCATCCTTTACTAATCCGTGCTTGTGCTCCGTCTCTAATGACCTCGTTGTCGACGGGACGTTAAACACTAATCTTCTCCTTCTCCTCCTCCTCGAATCAGGGCGTTGGTACAAATGACAAAGATACGGCAGAAGCAACGGAAAAGAGGTCGATCAAATATATCAAAGTCTAAAGTATCAAATAAAATTCTGATTACATTTGCAGTTTGCCTGAAAAAGTAAAGGGAGTATCCCTATGGTGAGACACCGGGTATGGCGAACGAGACAAGACTATCGGTAATAATGTTGCTAAGAATTTCTGTCTGTCTCTGATGATACAATATTATGCTACGTTAAGAGAGATTTATTCGTTTCGTAAAACTTGCTGCGGCAAGAGGTTACAAACAGATCCTTGTATGGTAGCAGTGGAAACATGGAGTTCACAATTGATCGTCACATCTTTTTAATGCTTTATGCTTGATTTTACCGTTCGCAGAGAGGTTTTAGTATCGGAGCATTTGCATAGGAAACAAGCGCGCACGATTTAATTACTGTCACGCCGGAGGTATTTACCGCAGCGTAGCGCTCGGCGATGGCGTTTGCAATTCAATTCGGGTCACAATTCCTTTAAAAAAATTACCAAGCCCCAAATGAACCTAATGTTACGCAATACCTATTATATTAACACACCCAATCGAGAAAATGTGGACGCGTTTCGTCCGCGGCGATTCCATTGCTAATTTTACGTTCTCCGTGACGAACGTGCACGGCAGAAACAACATAATTAATGCTAAATTACCCCTGTGGGATATTTATTGAACGTCATTAATAAAAGCTGCGAATAGCGGACGACCCCGTTTGGTTGCGTGCTAATTTCACCACAGGCAGCGTGGAAATATTCAGCTAATGTTGGTTTTAGCTGCCCACGAAACGTATGACTGTGCGCGCGAATTGCACTAGCCGCTTCATGAATGAAATACGGCCCGCTCGGTTAGCCGTGATTTAGAACCTAATTATTTATTTCTGCAGCGGAGACGTTAAGTGGCATTGCGGAGCTGCAGCTAACCGCAGCGAAAACCTCCAACCGCATATTATTTTGGAACAGTGCAACTTTTTTTTTTTTTTTAAAAAAAAGGATATATTTGAAATTTTGATAGAAAGGCGGAAAGTCGCATTGTACTTTCCGATAAAACAAATTGGAAGAGGTTAGTGATAAAACTGTACTGAAATACGTCGTTTCCATATGGTTTTAACCAGTTTGCAAAGCGAAAAGTCAGCGAGCAGCCCTCGTTAACCGTAGAAATAGCGGGAGATCTAGACTGTGTTTGCTTAATAAGATTCTAAAAGTTGTCACTTACATCCATTTAAATATTAAAACACACAAACAGTGGAAATCCTTTACAGAAGAAATGAACCATGGCGAACTTCTTGATGATGCGTCTTGGTATTCTTTAGTGAGGTGGCTGTCAGTGTGCAATGTTATGGGTATATTTTGCTTTCTTTTGGCTCCAGGAAAATAATTTCAGCAAGGAAAAAGATCTTTCTCTCAACTTGATGACGCGCAATGGTTGTTAAATATGGCTTTTATTACAGACGTTTGCAGCACTTCCAGACACTACACCTGCCACTACAAGTGACTGGAAATCTAATTTCTCATTTAACGTTGTGTGTGTTTGGCTTTCATAATAAAGTATTGTTATTTCGGAAACACATGGCTTTCATAACAAACTATTGTTATTTCGGAAACACTTTGAGATTAAAAATATTCACTTATCGTAACGTCTGAAGAAAATTAGCACACAGTGTCTGAACTTCTAATGGAGACGGGAGATTACTTACGCAATATATACGAGAAAATGAATGACACTCTCAGTAATATGAAAACACTGAAATCTTTAAAACACAAGGCACACAATACACACACACACATTATAATATTTGTTTCCGTTTCTTTTAAAGCCGTCTGCTGTTGATTTTATGGGGGACGCTTGCTCCACTGCATTGCCAATTGTAAAGGATTCAGCAGCTGTAGTGTTGGAACTATTGGTACTGCAAGAGAACGAAGGACTCAAGGGACTGAAACGAAATGATCGTTGAACTACTCAATTTACAAAGGAACTTCCACAAAAACATTCATTAACGAAAGAGAGTGTCAAGAGATTGATCTCACTTTTTGTGACCAGTTATATATCTCAAACTTTGTACTCAATACTCAGTTTCATTAACACTATATTCATTACTCAATTTCATTAAATCTAAATCTCGATACTGAATAAAAAAATGGTTCAAATGGCTCTGAGCACTAAGGGACTTAACTTCTAAGGTCATCAGTCCCCTAGAACTTAGAACTACTTAAACCTAACTAACCTAAGGACAGCACACACACATCCATGCCCTAGGCACGATTCGAACCTGACGACCTAGCGGTCGCGCGGTTCCAGACTGTAGCGCTTAGAACCGCTCGGCCACCCTGGCCGGAGATACTGAATAACTGACGAACATTTAATTGAATGTATACCAACTACGCTCACCAGTCATTAGCGAGATTTTAAACAGCTCACACCAAAAATGGAGACTCATAAAAGCACATCACAAAATTATCTCCTTATTCCTTGTTGTAATATTCCTCTATGATGTTAGTTTTAAAACTAAAATTAGTGTTTTTTTTTATTGATTAAATAATGTTTACTCCCTAATGTTAGCTACTAGCGTCTAATCAATGTAGCTCTCTTCGAATCAGTTTCCTAAGTTTGAGGGCTGTCAAAGCTATGTTTTGTGGCTCCACTTGCTCTATAGGACTGATACCCAGAGACCTTGCTGACAACTTCAGGAGACAGATATCTTCATTCGGAGACACTTGTCTGCCAGAGCAGCTCCGTAGAGGTGGTCCTTATTATCGATGAGACTAAGTCTTGACTGACTGTAGGCCTACATGCAACAAATCGCGCATTCATTGCAGAAGCCATATTCTGTACCTCTGCCTGTTAACAATAGTCTTATTGCTAAAATGAAACTTCTTGACAAATTAAAACTGTGTGCCGGACCGAGACTCGAACTCGGGACCTTTGCCTTCCGCGTGCAAGTGCTCTAGTAACTGAGCTACCCAAGCACGACTCACTTCCCCTCCTCACAGCTTCAATTCTGCCAGTACCTCGCCTCCTACCTCCCAAACTTCACAGAAGCTCTTCTACGAAACTTGCAGATCTAGCACTTCCGGAGTCTTACTGCTAGTAACGAACATGTGAAACTATGAACGTCTTTCCAGCCTGACGGTACTACCTGCATGAACCGGTCATCATCAAACCGATATCTCTACATGATTTGTCTGGATGATAACATTTACCCCCATGTTTGTCATTGAATTAAGTGAAGCTAGCCTTTATGTCATTTCCTTTACAGTATATTTCCAGCTGTGAATTCATTTTCAAATATACGCAGAAGACAACACGTCTGGCTGGCTTTACTTGGGGCAGAGTCCAACAGCTCATCGATTCATACATGTTACTGTGTAGTAATAGGAGGTTGGTCACGATATTACGCTTCACAGTCAAAGACATGATAACAAGTGCGTCTAGTACAGCAATTTTTATCTTGCACACCAAATAACCTGGTCTTTACGTTAAGACGGAAGTAACTATCGCATGGCGTGTCAGTGCGAAGTGAACTTGGACCATTCATACAAAAAACTGCTGCAGTATAGTACAGAAGGTAAATGAAAGAAATACGCAGTGAGAGGAAAGAGAATGGCACTTTTATTCAAAGACAACGCAAGTTAACAGCGTGTGTTATCACCACGGACGGCGATACATATTCTGCATCGTGCCTCCCGTCCTGGTCACAATGCTGATAAGGAGTGTTTTGTGGTCGGGCTTTCCATTTCTCCACCAACGTGGCTAACTGCTGGATCGTCGCTTGTGCATTTGGACGTGCTGCAGTATGTTTCTGAAATGAATCCCACACGTGCTCGATGGGATTTAAGTCAGGGAAACAGGCAGGCCAGACCATTCGCCGAATATCGTCTCCTTTCCAGAGGTCCGTCGCCGGCGCTGCTCAGTGCGGTCGCTCATTGTTATTAAAAAAAATGACTTCAGGGCTGAGTGTACCCCTAGGATGACCCACATGGGGAACGAGTATACCGGTTTGTGCACGATGTTCAAATTTCTGGGTGTCAGCAAGCTCACTCAGAGAGGAAGAAATTTCAATATTCGTTTCCGGTAACTCCTGGATGTTCTTCGTTTACAAAACTTCAGCAGTCCACATTGAAGTTTGTGTCGAACAGATGACACAACAGACACATATGCTGTCTTATCAGAGAGCGTATTTGTTGTTCACCACTTCACATTCGTGTATGAAGCAGTTCGTGCTTTTTGGCACCATGTTGTATAACCAGTTACGCTTAACAGCTGGCCTTAAATTTTGGAAACACACACACACACACACACACACACACACACACACACACACACACAAAATCATTCCAGCTTTCCTTCTTTGACGTGGAATACAAAGAAGAAGAAGAAGGTAAAAATCTCTAAATTTTTTGTTATAGATGAAAAAGCGAACAACAAAAGCGTTTAATAGACCTGATTAAAGGATTAGGTCCAGCTACTGTTGACGTAGGAATATTTACTATATCTGAGGACGTATAAATCCGTGAACTCACATACTCTCTGTATTAATTTTTACTGATGTCGTAGGCATACCTCCTCGCTTAGCAAGAAATGTTTAGCGCATAAAATAACCCAATTACAGTTCATTCTGCAACACGTACGCTGTCCAGTCACGCTGAAGTGACCACCTGTGAATAATCTGATTAATCACCTTTCACAGCGCGGACCGCTGCGAGACGCACAGAATGAGAGTCACTGACGTTCTGGAAGGCACCGGCAGGGATGTGAAGCCATGCCGGCTCCAGTGCCGTGGTCAGGTACACTAGTTTTCTCGGTTGAGGATCCATGGCGCGAAATGCTCGGTCGAGGTGGTCCCACAGATTCTCGATTTGGTTTAAATCCGGGGAGTTTGGTGGTCAGAGGAGTGCGGTAGGCTCATCCTGGCACTCTTCGAAGCATGCACGTGTACTACGATCTGTACGATACGTTGCAGTGACCTGTTGGTAGATTCCATTTTGCCGAGGAAAAACGAACGGCATGTATGGGTAAACATGGTCCTCAGGGATAGATATGTACTTGTGTTGATCCACCGAGCCTTTCAGAATGATGAGATCAACCAGGGAATTCCACGAAAACATTCCTCAGACACTAACGCTCCCTCATCCGCCCTGTGCCCTTCCGATGACTGTTGGAGGGTGTTTGTTTCCAGGAGTTTCACGCCGAAATAGGATAAAACGTGATTAATCTGAAAAGGCCTCCTATCGTCACTCAGTGGACGTCGAGTTGTGGTATTGGTGTGCAAATTCCAGCCTTCGGCGACGATAAACCGTAGTCAGCATGGGTACATAGACAAGGCGTCTGGTACGGACGCCCATACATCGCAACGTTAGCTGAACCGTCGTTGAGGAGACACTGTTGGTAGCCCCTTGGTTCATCTGGGCGGTCAGTTGTTCAACAGTTGTACGTCTGTTCGCCCGGACCATCTCCGCAGCCGTCGTTTACCCCTGCCATCTACAGCGAGAGGTGGACCACAGTTGCCTCGGCGCCAATTTTGGATAGAGCCATTTTTCCATGTGTGGTATATACTTTAAACACGGCGGCACGCAAACGTTTTGCGCACTTAGCCTTTCGGAAATGCTTCCGCCGTTGGCCTGAGAGCTAATGATCATGCCCTTTTGGAAGTCAGATAAATCGCTAACCGTCACAACAACGCCTGCACTATATTTCGCATCGCCGCCACCTCCCCCCCCCCCCCCCCCCCCATCATCCGCCCCGTCACGCTTCATATGTCCCTCACTGCTAGTGCTGCCACCTGCGGTCTGCGAGTGGTTGTTGCACGCTAACGTCGGACATAAGCGGTGCTCACATTAATGTGATTGGATCCTGTATATCTCATAGGCCTCTGATTAAGCAGTTGACAACATTAACTGCAAACTTGCAGAATGTTTGATCATTGGATAAAATTTATACGACAATACAGTACTTACACTGATGAGCTAAAATGTATGACCACCTACTTAACTGCGTATTGGTTCACCTTCGGAACTCAATACAGAGCGATTCTGCGTGGCATGGTTTTCAACAAGTTATTGGTAGGTTACCGGAGGTATGTGGCGCCAGATGTACACGCACAGGACATGCAATTCCAATATATTATGGTTCGCTGGTTTGCATGTACGGAGCTGGTGAACAATAGTGTCCCAGATACGTTCTAATGGGTTCAGATCGAGCGAAATTGATGGGAAAGACTCAACGCGAGTACACGATCATGCTCTTCATCAAAACCATGTAGCACGATTCCGACGTTGTGACACGGACATTTACCGTGCTGGAAGATGCATCGCCGTCCGAGAAGGCATAGAGGAGGAAGGGACGCAGATGGCCAACAATAATGCACAATAGTGCTGTCATAGTGCCTTCGATTACTACCGCAGAACCTTGGAAACTCAGGTGAATGTCCCACCCTCAATAGCATAATACTGTCCCCACCGGTAGGTTTCTGTAGCGTGGTGCATGTTTTGCGTAGCCACTCGCTTGGATGACAGCGTATGTAGACAACTATCAGTCTAGTATAAACAGAAACATGATTCAGCCGACCAAGCGACACGTTCCAGTTGGTTCTCAGTCCAGTCTCGATGATCCCTCACTGCAGTGGTAGCTGACTATGTCACTGGATCAACGGAGGAGTACGTGGAAGTCTTCTGCTGCTGACCCCTATGTTCAACAATGATTTTGTCCTGCGAAACACGTATGGCTGCACCAACACCGCTGTGTCGCCCGATCTGCCACAGACCGTCACCTATCCTGCTTCACACAGTGTGCAAGGCTCCGACCTCCACATTCTGTTATGAGGCATGAAAACCCAAACCCTTGTCGCCTAATCGCGCTTACGCCCTCCTCCAACCACTCTCGGTAGATGCTCGCGACGGTAGTGCACCAAGAGCTGACAGCTTCGCCGTTCGCGAGATGTCTGTTGCCAGGCGCCGCGGCAGGAAAATCTGCACTTCGTGAAATTCGCTTGTATCAGTGGATTTTCCCTTTCTCCGCCCGTATTGTGAGCAGAATGATTCTTCCACTTCTACAGGCTATTTTCCTTACCGCATCGTGCACCAGCAACGCCATCAGGCGGCACTGAATCACACGTTGGGCACTGGCCACGATGTTTCGCCTCATCAGTGTAATTATGCATCTGAAGGAGTGGAAATAACAGGTCTGACTATATGTCTAGGGAAAAAAATGATTAAAAGGTTCAGTATCAATGTTTTATAAAGGAGAATGAAGCTGTTTCTTATTCACAACTTTGGACCTGGTAGTCTAGAGATTAAGCGCGTGTCTGGAAAGCGAGAAGTACCGCGATAGATTCTGGGTCGGACAAGGGAAATTTTCAGTCTACTTATAATCTAGCCTCCACCTGTCAACAATGTGAGAAGTCGCCAGGAACGAGAAGTGGTTCGGATTCCACGGTTAGCTATTGGTCCCCTTTCCGCATTTAGGTAATTGGTCTGAATTAAGCACACGCAAGTATCTAAAGTGAAGTCCAGTTAAAATACTTGAAGACGGCCTTTGAGCTACACGATATTTTTTCTATTGTTATCCTTGACAATTCCTTCCATGCGATAGAGGAATTAACGTAATGAAAAAAGTAGTCGATTACGAACCAGTTAATGGTGAGCATTTAGTCATATAAGTGTACATGTTTTTAAACTTGCGTGTAACTTTTATGCAATCATAACGTTTATCGTGCGTGCACACTGAAAACAGGTAGCTAACTTCCGACTCTACCGTAAGTTATGTGGCATTCAAGACCATCATTATGTATCTTAATAATATTCAGGGTGTAACATCTATAAGTGCAGATATTTCTATAGGTAAGTGAGGTGGTGTAATGAACAACATTACATCGGTATTTACGTGCTTTGTACATTATCAATTATAACTATTAGGAGTCGTATGTTTTTAGATTGGTTAGTACCTCCAGGTACACGTGTCTAGAGCAAGCCATTAAAGCTTATTTTCCCTTGGGGAACAGCCTTGCCGTTGTGTGGACATATGGACGCAAAACGGTTAGTTTATACTTACAGGCGTAGTCCACTTAGTAGAGTAGTTACGGCCGTGCAGAATACATCAGGTCATACATTTCGTGATGTGTTTGTGGGAAGACAGTTCGATGATGCCTGGTTTGTGGGGCGCTCAATGCGCGGTTATCAGCACCCGTACAAACTTCCAACCTTTGCTCAGTCCAATCTCGCCACTTTAATGAATGATGAAATGATGAGAACAACACAAACACCCAGTTATCTCGAGGGAGGTGAAAATCCCTGACCCCGCCGAGAATAGAACCCGGGACCCCGTGCCAGGGAAGCGAGAACGCGATCGCGAGACCACGAGCTGCGGACAAAGACAGTTCGACGCAGAGAAAAAAAAAACAACCAATGCACTTATGTGTGTACATATTAAGGTACCACATATGGAAATATATGCACTTATACTAGTTACTCCCTGTATAGTGATAGAACTAATCAGCCTGGTACTAAAGTTCGGAACTGATATAAAGCCAAGTGATTTAATCTAACTTGATAAAGAACACATGACAAGGCCAGAAGCTGCCGTAATGTTTTGAAATTAACGCCAACAAGACGGTGGGGGGGGGGGGGGGGGAGGGCGGTTATCTGTGGGAAGTTCCTCGTAAGTGTAGGGGATACAAAAAGTCGCTGATACTGATAGCTGGTACTTGTGAACTGACGCCGCAGCAGAAAATGATGAGCTAATACAATAGTGATCTATGCTATAGCACATAAAGATGATTATGTACCGTTCACTATAAGGTACATGATATTCCAGCAGATAGTCCTACGCCTTGTTTCTTTCAAAAAAGATTAATTCATACCTAATGGCACCATAAGGTTAATTGTACCTGTTGGTCCTCACCAAACCTCTTTAACAAATAGTCTACTTACTTCCAGAACGCCAAACGAAATAGGAGTACCCGGGAAGGAATAGCCTTTTCTGTAATTCTTGCGCTCTCTGCTCAACTAAGCAAGTCTCTGCTTATTTACGTTGGCAGATACGCGGTTGACTTCATATTTGAGATGGTCTCAAGGCAACACCCTCACCCGTGATGACAGCTCGCGATTTTTCACTTACATTTCTTCCTCTAGTTTCCAAGGAAGATCAACACTTGTATCGTAAGTAGAAACTCACATAACTCCACATCTACCGTCAGTCGGAAGCCCGCTTCCAGCAACGCCTGACCTCTGACCGGTTTCCCGCCGGACCCTTCCTCTGCTGTGCCCCGTGCTAACTGCAAACTGCACTCCACGGCCCGCGGGACTTCTCCCTTGCACCCTCTTTCCTCTGAGGCGCAGTCCCTCTGGACGTCTCTGCTGCGTCAATGCTCCCCTTACTCTCAGCAACTGCCCTATGTGCCGCCGAGTCACCGCGTCCTCCCTAAATCACTGCACTTCAGAGAGTCCACCACGGCGCTGCCGTTTTTGTTTTACGACAGCTTATCAAGAAACAGCAGTTTAAATGAAAATCGAACTTTATATTTATAGATTTTGAGGAAGTCTTCGATATCGTTTTGACAGAAAAACTATCGTACGTAATGAAGTATACAGGATACCCATTACATTGGAAATCAGCAATATTGCGATCATATACCAGAAAAATCATTTGCGTTGGATCCAAGGGAAATCTGACGGAACGAGTCCCATTAAACAAAAGATTCAGTTAACATCTACATTGACAACGCCATTCGCAGATGGAATTTAGAAGCAAACATCGAGGCTGAACGATCTGTTACTATGAAAAGAACTTTTTAATGTTTTTAACAGAATGAATTTACCTGAAAATTTTAGTGCAAAAAAGTAAAACCTTGTTTTTACGGATAACCCCTAATCCAGACTAAAATTGTCGTTATCGATAAGATAATAGAACAAGTAGAATACATCAGATAGGAACACTGTTGCAGAAATAAAGAAAAAAGCATGCCAAATTTAAAGGATCGCAAAATCTCAAAGTTTGGCGATCTTTTACAGAAGTTCGAAATTTAGCGCGGACTTCAATGCGAGATGCTTATAACAGTTTTCACAACGAAACTTTGTCTCGAAACCTCGCAGAAAATACAAAGAGATTGTGGTTGTATGTAAAGTATGCTAGCGGCAAGACACAGTCAGTGGCTTTTTTGCGCGATAACAATGGAAATACTATCGACGACAATGCCGTGAGAGCAGAGCTACTAAACACAGCCTTTCGATATTCCTTTACCAAAGAAATCTTGTGCACCACTGCAAAGTGGCATTTTGAAACAGCAACAAAACGTTATTATTAGTAAGAAAAAGAGTTTTATAGTATCAAGCCCGTCGAATTAAAAAGAAGTGTGAACATGACACGAATTGTTCATAAATGGTGTTCAGTAACTTTACGTTAGTGTACACATCTTCTGCGTTGATAAACAATCATCATATTATACCCTAAATTTAAGTTATCTCATTTAATAGGTGAATTATTTCACGTAAAATCTAGTGTTGCTGACTCGCCGTTGACATTTATAGAGCTAGTATCACAAACGGATTCATTTGTCGCAGAATGAGTAGATTAAAACCGCTGGACTTATCTCTCGGCATAGCTTGATGATCCATGTATGACGCCCTCGCCTGCGTTTATACTAACGCGGCTTGCCAGGATGTAGCTACAGTAACTCTCTTGCACAAATAATATTTTTTTAGTAAAAACGTCTAACTACAGTGCTTCTGTCACGCTTTCAACCAGAAGCAAGATTCTGCAGCGTCTGTGCAGGCGATGTGCAAAGCTAGAAGTTTATTTATAAAACATACTTAACTCAGTAGGGATTCCAGTTTTGACAATAATCGTCGCAGCATACAGTGCAGTGTCTCGCGTAAGTTGTTGTCCAAGAAATGTTACAATAGTCACAGACCAGATTAACGTACAAGAATTTTGGTGCTGAAATTACAGCGACAGTCACTAAGGTGAAAGAAAGATACCAAAATTCAACTGCCTGCTTGTTTATGTTGCAAAAGGACCAAATGCACTATAAAAGCATGATAATTTTTCTTAAGTCTGAAATTACAGCGACAGTCACTAAGGTGAAAGAAAGATACCAAAATTCAACTGCCTGCTTGTTTATGTTGCAAAAGGACCAAATGCACTATAAAAGCATGATAATTTTTCTTAAGTCTTTCATTTATTCCATGCATAGAGTGAACATTGTTTCACAAAGGTCCGTCTCCAGTTCTATTCTCTTCAACAATTTACATGCATCGTAAGTCAAACGTTTTTTGTGAGTCCTCACAAACTTGTCACGCTGCGTTTTGGTGTGTAACGATAACATACGTTGTAAATTGGGTGGTATTTTTGTTTATTACCGATTCTGGACAGCAAACTGGTTAACTTAACAATTGCTAAAGATTTCTCAACTGGTACTTATTTTAAAAGTATCTCGTCTATGTTATGTCGACTTTGGAGCACTAGTCAAAAAGTTTTAATTTGTCTACATTTTTGAAATCACAGGTCACATCCCCGTACCTATAACATCATCATCATGACAGCATAAGACGCGACACTTTTTCAAATATTTCAAAGTGGCAGATGGTGGTAAATTACTTTAAAGCCAATTATAGTGTCGTACAGTTTTTTCCAAGACACTTTTTCAAATATTTCAAAGTGGCAGATGGTGGTAAATTACTTTAAAGCCAATTATAGTGTCGTACAGTTTTTTTCCAAAGCCCGCCATTGTCAAAAGTGTTAATTATACTACAATATTTCCCGTAGTGCTGCTCATATTTGTGGAGAAAACGTAAGCTCTCTCTCTCTCTCTCTCTCTCTCTCTCTCTCTCACACACACACACACACACACACACACACACACACACACACACAAATGTCTTCAGAAGAGTTTCTCTAATTAGAATGCTATTTATACGTTCACTCACCAAGTTTTACAAGGATTACATCACAAAATAGCACCGGTTGATCTTTTCTGTGTCTTATAAGGCATATGACTGCGTGAACCAAAATATCATCGTAGATAAATTGCACAAAGATTTGTTTAGTAATTCAACAAATGTAAACGGGGGAGACTCCTCTGACTGTAGAGAAATCATATATAGAGTTCCCCAAGAGTCAATCTTAGGTAGGCCATTCTTCCTCAAATAAGCAAACTATCTTCTGTCTGGTATACAACAAACTGAATTAGCTATTTTTGCAGATGACCTAGTATTTTAATCAATTCAAGCATACAAACAGCATACGGAAACTGGTAAACAATGTTTTTAACAGTGTTGCTGACTGGTTTTCTGCGAATGGTCTCACTCTTAATTTTGAAAAAACACAACATCTCAGTTCAGCACATCTAGAGTTCTAATCCAGTGATATGTGTAACACACGGTGGGTAATTAATAAATAGGGTGGTATTTAAAATTCTTTAGATGTCCATATTGATGACAATTTAAACTGGAAAAAGCACATTTCAGAACTCCTAAAGCTACTTAGTTAGGCCACTTTTGCACTTAGAATCATTGCAAATTTTGGTGAGAGACAAATCAGTGAGCTGACATGTTTTCACTCAGTAATGTGATAGGGAATAACTTATCTTTAAGAAATAAAATTTTCATTGCTCAAATATGTGCTGTAAGAAAAATATATAGTGCCACCTACAAAAATCCTGTAGGCATCTCTTTAAGGAGTTTGGTATTCTGAATACTGCTTCACAGTATTCCCTCGTGAATTCTGTTGTAAATAATCTACTGCAGTTCAAAACGGCGTTGAACATTACTACAGTACTAGAGGTGGAAATGATATTCGCCATTCTACAATAAAATTGTCTATGGCACAGACAGGATGAACAATGTCAGCAACTAAAGTTTTTTATCACTTACCCAGTGATATGAAATCTCTGACAGACTGAGAAGAAAAATTTGAAAACAAATTGAAAAAGATTCTCCCTAACAAGTCCAACTATTATAGAGTAGAATTTATATCATCGTAATGTGTAAAAGGTGGTGAATAAGAATTTCTAACGCAGGTCTGTGTGTTTAATAATAATAATAAAAGAAACAACATATCTTGTAAATGTTCAGCTTGTAGCCACACTTACAGAATAATTTGTGATATGAATGTAAAATGACTCGTTCGACAACAGTATGATTTACCACGAAAGTGATCTGTAGAACATGAAACTAATTAACTAAATAAAATGTAATTTGTGCTACGTTCAATCTCTGTTAGTATTTCCAATGTCAAATAAACATGAGCACTTAAAATTCAGCCACATCAGCAAGCTTCACCTCTCCCTTTCTCTCTCTCTCTCTGAAATAGGTACTTGAATGGAATCAACATAATGATATGTTACAGAGAGAACAGAAGGAGGAAAAAGCAAACGAAAACAGTCTAGATATGAAATTTTATTATAATTTCCTTTTTACATTTTCGCACAATAAATTACGTTTAACTTTTTTTTTACATGCATACTAAAATCTCAATTAACTTTGTCTTGTAGCACCAATTGTTTGATAGCTTAGTCTGTTACATAGTCATTCATCTTCAACAATCATTAGAGTATCATCTACTGCAAGCAGTAGGTTGTTATGAATACACGTGAAACTGCTAAGCTCTTATTTTCTGTGCAAACAGCTTGTAATATTGGTGCTATAATTCGGTCTGTATTTTCAATTCTCTTCTGAGATCAAATACGATCCTTCGCTAAGTGTTCCTAAGATCCAGTGTGTGCTGTTTGATATGGGAAAGCCCACACAATAATTACATGAGCTGTTTGCAAATCTTCAAAATTTGCGAAATGCATCTTTTGTAGATGTCTTTCAATTGACGGAATGTCCCCCTATGCAACATTCGATTTGCAATTGAGTTTTTCACTTTCTTATTTTCTACAGTCATCATAAACTTCAGACAGTAATCGATGCTTCCTCATCTCTAGAAAGTGAATTATTGGCTACAGCTTTCAAAGTTAGCAAGAAAACTGATCGATCTACCAATTCATTTGGGTCATTCCAGCAGGTATGTTCGATATCTGCTGGTGACCTGTTGGACAGTGTCCTCCAGTCGTGAACGTCATCTTCCTCATCATAATCATCCGCTTCTTCTTTGTGCAGTCCTAAAGCATCGACTGCACACCGATCAGCGCAGCGCCGCAAAACGGCATCAAGAAGGCGCTGGCCGGTGCGCAAATGGAAAGAGTGGGCAGCGCTACCCCTCCAGGAAGACAAGAGTTCAGCGTCCCCTGTCATCAACGCTGACTTAACCAGCCACCCACCGCTGGTAGGCCCAGTTCGGTCGCAGACTTCCACACCATCAGTACTGAGTAATAGGAAGATGTTATTTGGCCTTCATTCTGTGAGTAGCTATAGAGAGTAATGTAATAGCATGCAGGAGGCATAGCAGGCACTGGAAGCAAAGGAATCAAGTTATATTTTTTCCCTTAATAGAAATAAAGTTTTCTATTAATTAGAAAGTGTTTTCTAAAGATCATTTTGGATTCTTGTCACCGGCCATTGCAACTTTTCTCTTTCCTTTGTAAGTAGGCTGTTTATGTTTTCTCTATGTAAGTAGGCTGTTTATGTTTTCTTGTTGGCAACGTTAAGTAGACTGTTTATGTTTTCTCTATGTAAGTAGGCTGTTTATGTTTTCTTGTTGGCAACGTTACGTAGCGCTCAATATGAAAATCACTGGCTGTGCTGTGTGCAGTCTGTGGCTGCTTTGCATTGTTGTAATACTCGCCATTGTAGTGTTAGGCAGCTGGCTGTGAACAGCGCGTAGCGTTGCGCAGTTGGAGGTGAGCCGCCAGCAGTGGTGGATGTGGGGAGAGAGATGGCGGAGATTTGTAATTTGTCATGAACTGCTATATTTATATATGATGATATCAAGGTAAATACATTGTTTGTTCTCTATTAATATCTTTCATTTGCTAACTATCCCTATCAGTAGTTAGTGCCTTCCATAGTTTGAATCTTTTATTTAGCTGGCAGTAGTGGCGCTCACTGTATTGCAGTAGCTTGAGCAGCGAAGATTTTTGTGAGGTAAGTGATTTGTGAAAGGTATAGTTTAATGTTAGTCAGGGCCATTCTTATGTAGGGAATTTTGAAAGTCAGATTGCGTTGCGCTAACAAAATATTGTGTGTCAGTTTAAGGACAGTCGTGTATAATTGTTCAAAAGGGGAAGTTTCATATGTCGACCCTTAGCCTAGGATACCTCACTGGAATCTTCTGATTTTTCTTGTAGTTTGTGTAATTAGTGTAGATTTTGTTTATTGCTAGCGCGTAATTGTAGAGAGAATCTCCTTTGTAGTTGTAGCCTTTCATTGTTGTACAGTAAAACAGTTGTGGCATGCATGTAGATTTGCACCAAGTATTTCGCAGCTGCGCTGGCAATTAAGTAGACATTATTTCCATTGCTATGTTATTTTATTTTGCTCTTCAAATTGTGCTTTTCTGTGTTATCGTGTGAAATATTGTGACAATTATGGCGTGTGAAAAACGTAATACTAGGCTCCAAAGTAAACTGAGAAATGACAGTGAAGACGAAGGCAGTGTGTTAGCGCCACCGAGTAATGAATTAACTGATGTTCAAAGTAGTAATTTGGTAATTGTGCATAGGGAAATGGAGCGGGCTGCAAACAATGGTGTAGACAGTGAAACAGGTAGTGAACAGGGAAGCATTATCGATCGATCGGTCGGCAACAGCTCGCCTCAGGAATCCGAAATGACAGGACACAATTTCGCAAATACTGTAGATTCAGGTTTTGGGTTATCACCGTTTTCTCAAATAAGTCAAGACGCATTTTCTGCTTGTCAAAATGTGAATGTTGCCGGTGCAAATGCACTGCCGAAAAGCGTAGAGAAACAGATTCCAGACACTAATACATTATTATTGCAATTAATGCAACAAATGGAACAAAATCAGAGACAAATGGGACAAAATCTTAAAAAGTTAGACACAGTGGAACAAAATCTCAAAAAGTTAGACACAATGGAACAAAATCTTCAAAAGTTAGACACTACACTTGAGCAAATACGTGAAGATTTAACCACTGAGTTACATAACATCGAATCGAAATGTCAAAAGGTCTGTAATGACGTAAAAACACAAATTTGTGAGCATTTCCAACCTATTTTTTCGCGTCATGAAAATGTATTACAGAAGCACGAAGCAGCCATAAAAGAACTGCAAACTATTGTTCATGAAAATCATGAGACCTTGCAAGCTAAAATTGACTCAGTTGCATCTACCGATTCGGTTACGCAACTTGCAAGAACTCAGGAAAACTTAAAGGACACAGTAGATACCCTGAAAATTGGTTCAGAAAGACACATGGAGGAAATAAGTACACTATCGGAGAAAGTAGCCGAACTTTCGGATCAGATCACTAACTTATCTACAAAGGTAGATGATGATCTGAATGACACAAGACCCGTAGCCTTCACTGACACAGAAGAGTATGAACAAATAAGAAAATTCAAACAAAATCAAAATCAAATCAATACACAGTACAAAAGAGAAATCCGGGAAGTACAAGATCAGTTGACGAAGGTAATACAAGAATTACGTATTTCAGAGGACACTCGCGCTCCCATACGGGAAGAGGGACATAGAAATACGGAACAACCACAAAATAATAACACAGGACACTTCGGAAATTATGAAAGAAATTGGCAGGGCGCATTGGATTTTGAGATGGAACCGCCGAAACGAAGTAACAATGACCGACATGCGACTCGCCGACATGACGATTTTGACTATAAGCTGTTCATTACTACACGTGAATTCCAAACATTTAAGAATTCTGGCAACGACATTCATCCACAAGCATGGCTCCATCAATTCTCTCATTGTTTTCCTCCCAACTGGTCATTAGAGCCCAGATTAGAATTTATGTGTGGCTACTTGGAGAATGAACCAGCTGTAAGAATGCGATCGGTCATTCACGATTGCCACAGTGAAGGAGAGTTTTACCATGCCTTCCTCTCAGCATATTGGTCTCAAGCCACACAAGACCGAATAAAACATGGCATCATAATGATGAAACATTTCGAACAATCTGAATTTTCCAGTCTTGTGAAATATTTTGAAGACATGTTGCATAAGAATCAGTATCTTTCAAACCCATACAGCCCCTCAGAACTCATCCGCATTTGCTTACTCAAATTGCCTGAACATTTACGACATTATTTTAGCAGGACGTTGTAAAGAAGACATTGAGGCTTTTCAGGGACTGTTACAAGAACTAGAAATTGACACAGACAGTCGCGGGATGCGAAAACAGGAAAACAATCACTACAGGTCACTTCCGTCACAATTCCGTGACGACAGAAACAATAACTGGACACGACAGGTCTATTCTTACAACGCAAATCGTGACCAAAATAGACACCACCCGTATGACAACCATTGGCAGAGTAATAGTTACAGAGAAAGATCGCATTTCCGTAGTAATGAATATGACAGAGATAACCATAGAAACAGACAATATGGTAATCAAAACTATTATTATCAAGGGAGACAGAATAATTTCAGACGCAACAGTTCAGCGCGCAGTTACGATTCAGGGAGAAATTCTCCACCACATGACCGACACGAAAGAAACTGTGTAAACTACCGACAAAACGACAGACCTGAATTCCATCAGAACTGGCGAGCTTTAAACAGAGCTGGGCCCTCTCGGCAAGGCGAATTTGTGGAAGTTAGGCCTCCTAATCCCAGTAACGACGCGCGGCAACAAAGAGACAGACAATGACTCGCACCGCAGGCATACACGTGCGCCGGCTTGCTCCGAGAAAAATAACATTATATCTGGTACTGCTAATGAGATTTTAATGCAACATTTTGGTTTACTTGAAAATACATTCTGGGTTTAAAGTACTTTCTGTGAGATACCAGACGACACAGTGGTTAGTTTATGTGACAACTACACGGTTTTATCACGACGCTACTAATGAGTGAAAATTTACAATGTTGCTTTTGCAGTGTTTCTGTTTTATATCTGCACAGTTTTCTGTTTTATTCTGGAAAGTAAAACAGGTTTTAGTAGTAACTTTTGTAGTATAGCTACAATGAGACTGCCTTTTCCATAGCACAACAATACGTTACAGTACAGTACTTTCTTCATCATGGCAATAAACGTAATAACTAAGACATTTATACGCAAAGCATTTCACTTTTGTGTATTATGAGGTAAGTACATTGACTTCTGCAGAACTTAGCTTTCGGAGGACGATAACTACGACACTTCCACACAGATTATGTTGCAACAAGACGCACATTTAGCGCTACAGTACACGTATTTGAGTGATTAATTTTGTACTTAAAACATTTATTTTTAAAGATTTTTTGAATTACAAAGAAAGTTTTCTATGATACATTTCATTCCATTGCTGTAATCTGTAACACCTGAGGGTATAATTACATTAATCCTCAGGGGGTACACGCCTTCTTTGTGTACCATGTGTGTGGCAACCACAAGGAACCCTAGCTAATATGGTATTTGCTTATACAACTTTACACATCGGTACCATATTTCTCTAACACACAAATTACACAGCTATCTGATCATTTAACTGAGAGAGACAAACATTTATTTTACTACATCAGTGACACATGTTTACGCAATTACACAGTTGGATAACTTCACACTTATGAAACTGTATTTTGTCTGTACTTTGTAAACTGTTCATATTTTTTCGGAATCATTGTGATACTATGAGATCTTTGAATGATGTATTTGGTATGAGATCATGATTTTTAAAGTACGTTTGAGGCAGCTGACACTTTTGACATGAGCAGAGAATTTTTTTAGGCTTAGAAATTATTGGAGGAAGTTACGACGATTTTGAGATTTGACTGAAGTGTTATGATGTTATTATTACGACGACGATGTGTATTATGTTGTTGAGGAATGTTTATTATGCTACGTATTTCTCATGATGAAATATTGAAGAAGTGTCGACGAATATGTATATGTATAATGAGGTAAGGAATAATGAGTAGTGTTTAGGGACTCTGATTTATGAAAAGGATGTTGGAAACCAAGAAACGTACTTTAAGAGTTATGAAATGTGTGACTGTATCACAATGCTGACCAATATTTTTTTTGGACACTTATATTTATAGGATTTTGTTTCTACAGATTTGCAACGCTAATTCTTGACCTGTGAAATATTTTTATATGAGACTGCCACGGTAGCAGAAACTACTGTCGTAAATATTTCCGTACGAAAGTTAAGTGACCACCTGCACGTAATGCGTCGCGGGCACCCAGCTGTGTCAGACGCCTGGAGAAAAAGCCATTATTGCGAGCCCTTTTCAGCGGCACAGGTAGAACAAAAAAAAAGGGGAGGCCATTATCCTTGGAAATATTCTTACATCTGCAAACCTGATAATGACAAGTGTCTTTCTACGAGAATTGAGAGCTACTGACTTACGAAATGCCACATAGCTATTGAATGATGTTTTTATGCTTTGGTTTGTGTAATTGCTTATTTCATTTGATATCTGGTTTCCAGCTGTGTTGCAGCATTGCTTTTATAAAATGAAATGCATTTGCTAATGTGAACACTTTCTGTCAACAGATCTATTAAATAATTATTTTATGATCCACATTCTTTAAAAAAGGAGCACTTGGAAAGGAAAGAACAATAAGAAGGAACTAGTAACAGTAACACATAATTTTCTTTTCAAGTACATGGTAATATTTCTTTTTACAATCAGTTGTTGTGGTGCACCACTTTAATTACATAGACATTAAGATGTGAATATACACTTCCCTTATCTGCATTGTTGTTTTTACTGTAATATCTTTTCTGCTTGAGCTATGTCATGTTTAGATGTAAGTTATTTCTGCTGTTGTTTGCCAGGCATAGTGTTACTGAATTTCACTTTGCATTACTCTGTTAAGCTAGTTTTACTACTGACTTATTTTTAGTTGCTGCACATTGGCTCATATTAGTTGTAGTGCTGCTTGCTTTGCCATTTCTATTTTTTTATTGCTGTTTATATTAATTGTTTTATGTGCTGCTGCATTGCCTCGTCCCTTAGTTTAGCATCTGAGCTCAGTAGATTTAAGTTAGCTTAAGAGGGGGTAGACTATATAAGAAACTGACTATGGAGAATAGGTAAAGAATGCATTGCGAAGTTATGAAAAAGATTTGGGCCCAAATGAGTATTGTACAATCAGAAATAATTATTTTGAAAGAAATATGAACAGAATACAGAAAGCAGGCTTAGATAGGACTTTTTGGGAATAATGATGAACAAAGGGAGATCTCCATGCAAAATACTGCAGTAAAACAAACCCTGTCCTTTCCCTTGTGTGTTATCCCACTATATGTTTGTGTACCCTTGTGTATTTGTTTTCTTCCTGTCTCTGTGTACTGTTTCATAAAACTTTTTTCTCTTCTAATACTAAGTTACATTCACTATGATGAGGAATACCGTTATCCTCAAATATAATTGGCATTAATAATATGTTATTTACTTTGTAAAGATGTTAGACATTATTTATTCTATTTTGTGTTAATGCTCATGTGTGAAGTTGATGTTTCAAAAGTTATTGTGATCTTTTATGTATGTACTCATGTCATAATTCCACCGATGTATATGTTTATTTCTATTCTTTTGTAATGCCTGTTTTACTACAAATGTTATCTGTATTGTTATGTTTTTAATGATGTATTTTGTACCTTTGTAATTGTATTCTCGTGTTATAAAATTGTAATTGACACCAGTTCATCATATTATTAACTTGTAAGTTACATTTCACTGCACACGTTTCTGTTGGTCATAGTATATGGACAATATGTGAGAAGTAGGGACTGTTAGTGCTTGCACGTGTGTAAATAATTCAGCAAGGGACTGGATAACAGCATTGCTGGTTCTAAGGACAATTCCAAAAACTTTGTGAGTGCACAAGTGGTGGTTTATGGACTTGCTGTGTTCTCCGCAAGACTCTTCGATGGTGAATGTGCACCTGGACAATCGCAACAGACGGCTGCTGGACATTTCTACTAGGACTACAGTGGGTCTACACATTTGCTGACTCACCAGTACCATTATTTCTGCAAGGACTGCAGTGGGTCTGCGCCTCTGATGGCCCACCAATACCATACTCTCTACAAGGACTACAGTGGGTCTACTCTGTGATGACCTACCTACCAATATTCTTCCAAACTTCGAATGACTCTGCTGTGGGTTTGCTCTGTTGTGGCACATTACCTGTATGCATGTCAAGAGTCAGCACTGTCTTTCCGTTGGAAGGACAACACTACTTCTTCAAGACTGCATGGAAATCACTACTTCCGTGTGCATTTTCTTTTACTGCTCAGACTTTGAGAAAAACACTGCTATTCTACTGTTATGTACGATTAGGACTGTCTTTATGGACTGTGAGAAAATTTTAGCTTTTGAACAACATTGTATCAATAAATGTGTGCCTTTGATTTCTTTGTTATTGTAATTGTGAAAAAAAAATTTTAACAAATATGTATTGGCCAGTGCCCAAAAAAATTTGTAAAATTTTTTGTGGGGAGCATGGGGGCTATGTAAGTAGGCTGTTTATGTTTTCTCTATGTAAGTAGGCTGTTTATGTTTTCTCTATGTAAGTAGGCTGTTTATGTTTTCTTGTTGGCAACGTTAAGTAGACTGTTTATGTTTTCTCTATGTAAGTAGGCTGTTTATGTTTTCTTGTTGGCAACGTTACGTAGCACTCAATATGAAAATCACTGGCTGTGCTGTGTGCAGCCTGTGGCTGCTTTGCATTGTTGTAATACTCGCCATTGTAGTGTTAGGCAGCTGGCTGTGAACAGCGCATAGCGTTGCGCAGTTGGAGGTGAGCCGCCAGCAGTGGTGGATGTGGGGAGAGAGATGGCGGAGATTTGTAATTTGTCATGAACTGCTATATTTATATATGATGATATCAAGGTAAATACATTGTTTGTTCTCTATTAATATCTTTCATTTGCTAACTATCCCTATCAGTAGTTAGTGCCTTCCATAGTTTGAATCTTTTATTTAGCTGGCAGTAGTGGCGCTCGCTGTATTGCAGTAGCTTGAGCAGCGAAGATTTTTGTGAGGTAAGTGATTTGTGAAAGGTATAGTTTAATATTAGTCAGGGCCATTCTTTTGTAGGGAATTTTGAAAGTCAGATTGCGTTGCGCTAACAAAATATTGTGTGTCAGTTTAAGGACAGTCGTGTATAATTGTTCAAAGGGGACGTTTCACCTTGTTTGTGTTCGTACTGACTCCCACAGAAGCCAACACAAAATTCTTCTTCGTCTTATTCATCACCATTGTAATTCTCCTTTTTCTCATTCATCGTCACCTTTCGCATTGTAATCATCCTCTTCTTCTCCTCCAAAATCTCCACGTTCTGCTCTCATATTGTAAACACATTCTTTTTCTTGACTTTGAAATCTTTATCTTTTTCTTGGTCTGGTCTTTCAGAATAGCTGTCTTTTTGGACCAGCCTCTGAGAAATGTGTGTGATGGGAAGTTGATGTGCATGTTTCTTGAATCGCATTTTTTCCTACGGCAAGGTCTGGCAACTTTTTTTGTAGCCAGTGTTAGGCACAGTTGGATTAGGGTCTGAAGCTCCCTTCTCTCCCATTCCAATATGTATGTCATTGTCCTTCAATAGTGCTCTGCCAATTCTATCTATTACAAGCTTAACAGTTTGGGTACATTTATGGTCTCTGTTGGAATTTAGTTTTCTGTAGGAGAGACGTCTTTGACTATGAGCGTTAGAGCCTTGAGAATTGTATCATAGTTTATGAAGATGTCACATAGTCTAACTCTTTTTAGAAGGCTTAATTTTCAAAATAGATTATATAATCATGCTGTTCCCAGGTCTCTTACATTGTGAATTATTAAATCATCTCCATTGGCATCAATCAGTGAATCACAAAGCGTCCACACATTTGATGTCGGTTACGCATTTTGTCTGTTGGTTCAGCAAATAAGGTATTTACAAGTTACCCCCTGTCTCTGTTATAATTTTCTTTCGTCACTTTCTTCATCTCCATCATCACTGTCATCATCATCATCACCATCATCATCATCACCACTATATTCCATGTCACACTCATCTTCTTTTCTCCTCCTCCTCCTCCAGTGCCTCCACCTTATATTTTCATAAATATGTTTTTTTCTTTGGCTTCATATTCTTCATCTAGATCTGTTTTCTCCTTTTGGAATACAGTAGCTGTCCCAATCTCTGTAGCGGATGAGAAACGGGATTAAATACATTTTCCAGTACAGAAAAACCTTGAGTTTGCCTTTTTTTGCAGGAGTGCCAGTTTCCTACAGATATTTCATTGAGATCTGAATAGCTGACTTTTGAGATTAATCTTTTGTCCGAAAAAATTGAGAGGCATATCAACCTCTGAACAAACTGTAAACAAAAAGTTCGATCTATGTCACAGCTCATGTGAGTAAACAGTAAACGGTTAAATAGTTGAAACGTTAAACAGTTAGACAGTTAAACAGTTAAATGATTATAAAATTAAATGTTTAAATAAAAAAACTGTAAACTGTAAAACAGTTACACAGTAATGGTTAAACGGTAAGGCAGACCCATTAGCCATTACGTTTAACCTGTTACCCAGGACCCATTTACAGTTACCCATTAACTTTTGCACACAGTGTGCCCCCGGTAGCTGAGTGGTGCCAACACGGTAGCTCAGCGTGTTCGGTCAGAGGGTTAGCTGTCCTCTGTGATAAAAAAAACTGAGTTACTGGATCAACGACGAACTGATAAGGGTGTCTTGCGACGTGCGTCCCGGGCAGATGCAACGAGCTAAAACGAACAAAATGAGATTTTAAAAAAAAGTGGTCAGCGCAACAGAAAGTCAATCCTAACGGCCCGGGTTCGATTCCCGACTGGGTCGAGATTTTCTCCTCTCAGGGACTGGGTGTTTTGTTGTTCTACTCATCATCATTTCATCCCCATCGACGAGCAAGTCCTCGAAGTGGCGTCAAATCGAAGGACTTACACCCGGCGAACCCGACAGGAGGCCCTAGTCACACGACATTTACATTTTACTGTTGCACACCACCTGTTACCCATTACCCACTTCACAGTTACTGTTACCTGTTAGCCATTACCTGTTTCCTCTAACCTGTTACTCATTACTCATTGCCCTCTTATCTTGCTCAGTTGTTGCGCCTGGCAGCTAAAACGAGTATGTGCAATTTCTGCACAACATTACTGGAGATAACTGATCAGAATGACAGATTTCTGTCAAACCTCTGCGATCTTTGATGAAGCAAACTTTTGTCTGACTAGATTTGTCAATAAACAAAACTTCCGATATTACGAAGACACAAACCCATAGCTCATTCATGAAATGCACTGAGTAGTTCGACGTATGGTGTGCTACTGGCCAGTCCAGGGATTCTTGGGCATGATACATTTTTAGAAGACAGCAACGGTCGCCCTATGAGTGATAATTCCGAGTGATTCGCAGCTAAGATTAACCATTTCTGTATTTCACAGCAGCATTGACATTGTCAGCTAAATGCTATTTGGTTTCAGGAAGAAGGGGGTGTGTACTGGGGCACCATTAAACATCGATTACTCTCACGATTCGGAGGTGTTCCGTAGCTGACGATATCAAATAATTTTTCAGCCCTTGAGTTCTTTTTTGGGATCATCTCGAGAATAATGTATTTTCACGGCGACTCCACAATACTGTTGAATTGAATGCCACAATCTGGGATTAGATAAAGGTCACACCTCAAGAAATGACTGAGAACTTAAGGAGGAGCTTCCACGAAAAGGAATGTGTTTTGATTTTCAGTAATGACAATGAGTGCATAACACTTGTCCTGTAGTTATATGGTATCAATATACGCTAAACCTTATAACAACGAGCTGAACTCGGGTTACTTCTCAAGGGCCACCCTATATAAAGTTCCCAGAACTCTAGTGCACAAAATTTCTGTAAAATCACCAGGTCAATGACAATAGATTCCATTGGGTGGTAGCGTAATTTATCTCTACCAACAGAAGGTGACAAACATTTTGTATCTGAAAATTTAGTTACTACTCAAGTCTGGAGCACTGTAATGTTTGACTGACTTTAAAAGTGAATAGTTGAAAATACGGCGACCGTCGTTTCTCACCTATACGAATGCGTATTAGTATTGTACTGAAATGTTTCAAATTATCAGCAGAAGAGAGGAAATGTTTTATACTGGAAGATAATGTTAATGCCCGAGCATGGAGTCGATATAATGTTTGGCTGACTTTGAAAGAACAGCAACACTTGCTACTTATCAATGCAAATGTGTATTATTACTGTTGATAATGCTTTTCCATCGAAGTGTTATGTACTTTACACTGCGTGACAGCAAAAAGATGTCAGAGTTTTTTATTGTAGGATGAAGCTAATGTCTTACTATTGGGTCACTATAATGTTTGGTTGACTTTGGTAGCTATTTTAAAAACGAAGTTTTTGATGTGATAATAACATTGTTTACTTTGGTAACTCTAATTGACAATTGCACTCTAAGGTATCATTTGGATCAGCAGTAGTGTCTGTGTGTGCTTAGCAATGCAGCACCTGTGTCATATTAGGCCAGGCCGAGCCGAGAGTCAAATACATTGGGTGTCAACAACACAAGACTTTTCGGAACAAGCTAAACACTTTCAAGGAACCCCTTGCGAGTGAGGCAGCAAGTTCAGTCTTTAGTAAGACTCATTTAAACGTGTTGTTTTAACAACTATGACAAAAAGAATATTAGCTGCTAATAACTTATCAGCACCAGTGGGAAGACTGAAAATGAGTTTCCGGGAAATGTACAGACCAAGTTTCTATGGGGTGCATGACTTCATGAAATTGATGTCGTCACCATTCAAGAAATGTTCAGAACAGACCATTAACTTGAGCAATCAACACCGAATGAAAAATGGCGCGTCACAGTCATCACAAAGGCTCGTACATTAAGATCGAAGACAATCTCCGTGGGAGTTACAAAACGTGCAGAACTGACAGCTAGGTATCCATTGTTAAGGAATGTATATAGAATCCCATTGGTGTAACGGTGCTATTAGAACTAATGGAATGTTACAGCGTGCAGCCGAATGCGAAGCAGTCTGTCATCGAGCTTGTTGTGAAACTGGCTATCCTTTAAGACGTAACTGCAGGTAGAACGATAATATGTTTTACAGGCACAGAAAAAACAAACATCCAGAGTCTGAATTTGTCCAGTGGTTCCAGCTGCTGTGAACTGCAATGTTACACACATTTCAGGAGGGATAGTTTGCTTTAAAGGAGTATGAGATTTGTACGCAGACGAGGAAGCAAGCAAAAGCAAAATTTTTCTTTTTGACCAGCTATTGGCCAAAAGCCAACGGCCTTGCCGCAGCGGTAACAGCGGTTCTCGTTAAGCACTGTCAGGCTTGGCTGGAAATTGGATGGGTGACCGTTCGGGTCTGCCGAGCGCTGTTGGCAAGCGGGGCGCAATCAGCCCTCGTCAGGCCAATTGAGGAGCTACTTGACTGAGAAGTAGCGGCTATGGTCACGAAAACTGACAACGGGCAGGAGAGCGGTGTGCTGAGCCCATGTCCCTCTAACCCGCATATAGTGACACTTATCGGCTGAGGAGGACACGGCGGTCGGTCGGTATTGTTTGGCCTTCCGAGGCCTGTTCCGAAGAAGTTTGTATATATTCTTGAAATAACAACCACCAGTTTTTGTATAAAGTGTGCCTTGTCCTCCCTTGAATATCCGTATAAGGTCATTTTCCTGCGGACTTAATTTGAAATTTGTTCATAATTCTTTTATTTTTTATTTATTTATTTTTACTACGCTGCAGATGATCTTACATATACGTAATTATGATTAGTACCCTCTCCTTGCACAACGATTGTTATTTACTACATTTCACTGGAGACGGGATTTTTGGCCCACTATCCGACAACGATGATGAACTACATCGCACGACACCTGTTTCAGTATCATTTCAATTGTTAAGCACTCATCGTCCTGTGTACATTACCCGTGCGCAGTCGAGCGTATATGACACCACACATTCCACAGACCCAATTTGCAGAAACCCTAATATTTCACGTGTTACTTCTTTCTCAAACATTTTTGGAAGGTGGCTGTCAACAGCCTTTCAATAATGTATAAAATGCGTATTTGAACCATCATCTGTTTTTATTTTAAATCCAAATGTCTACCGAATTGATTCTTATGTTTCCTTTAAAGTCCTGTGTCATATATTTACATTCATGGCATGTAATACATATTTTAATTAATGACTAATGCAATATAGTGGCTTAAATCAGTTTAACACTCATCCGTGAAGATAGTCCAAGACGGAAACCGGTTTAAATCCGAAACAGCTGATGCTTCAAATATGCAGTTTATACACTTCTTTCTCGCTCTGCCAATTTCGTTGGGTTCCTTTCTGACGAAATTTCAACTCCGGCAACTGTCCTTGTAGATACAATGCAATGTTTGCTGTTTTTTCTCGTTTCCATTGCTCTGCTTTGTATCAACACAACAGTGTAGCACTGTTGTGAGTTATTCATCGACTAAGCATTTCAGCTACGCTCCGTAGCCTCATACTGTGTTCATCATTGGATACCTTGAGTCTCACTCCCTGTTCTCACTAGCTGCCAATAATGTGGTTGTACGGTAGACAATTTGTGGGGCGTCGAATGACATAAGATCATTGATTTTTTGCGACCTCACACTCAAGGAGTTCCTTGTCAGTCAGCGATTTCAGTCTGACTGACGCCTACCTACCTACCTGGTGATACTTGATAACCATTCAGAACAGTTTACATATGTAAAATAACTAATTTGGGGCTATATTGTGCCTTACCAGTGTGGTACAGACATCTGACTTAGCACACAAGCAAGTGCCGCCTTCGCCTAATTTTTGGATAAATGATTTTGAACGTCGCGCAAAAAATGTTTCAAAGTATTCTTATGCTTTTGAACGTGGCTAGAAATGCTGTAGGTGATACCTTTTACGTAATTTTTGGATAAATATTTTTGAACTCGCCACAAAAAATTCAGACCGTTCTGATATTATTCAGATTGACAAAAATACTGCAAGTTACTCCCTTTACGTAATTTTTGGAAGAAATACTTAAGACTATGGCGCAAAATATCATTTTGTTATGTAGATCATGCCTTTTTCGCCAATGGACTTGAGTGTTGTCTCGGCGTAACGTGATGTGCATGCGAATTCCTTTGGATGAGAAGGAACTAAAATCGTTGACAAAACGTTCACGCTTGTTAGGATAAGCCATACCTTGTCCTGGCTTGCCTGAGGAAAGCAGCCATACATTTTTGTTGAATCGGCGATATACATGTTTGGGAATAGTAAAAATATGGACGAGCTGACTAAGAAGAACATATTATTACAGGGTGGAAGCGCTGTACCATATACGCCTGAAGACGTCGGGCGCTGAATCGAGGTTGTTATCTGAGCTAGGAACGATGTGTGAAAATATTTTGGCCTAGCCTCTACCAGCGGCCGTTTATGTATCCATTCGAACACCTTTGAATATTTTTGGAAGGTGACTGTCAACAGCCGCTAAGTAACGTATAAAATGCATATTTTAACCATCGGCTGTTTTTATTTTGAACCCAAATATCTACCGGTTTCGGTCTTGGACCATCTTCACGGATGAACGGTTAAAATGGTTGAATTATTCATTACTCAAAATGTCTAGTGATGCCATGAATGTAAATACATGTCACAGGATTTTAAAAGCAAACATACGAAACCCCTATACCATTTGAAAACTACTGGTTCCATCCAAGACGTCAGCTTCAAAACTGGCAGGCATTCTGGTAACCATGGTCTCACAGATTTTCTTCCTCATACTAATTGGATTTAAATTTATGTTTATTTGTCTGTTTCTGTTGCACAAGAGTGGTTCCACATTCACGGAATACTTTGTACAAATGTGGAGCAGGAATAATAATTTTTTTGAAATACATGAATATAAATAACTCCGTAGGCCTCCGCGCTTGGTGTCAAGAGGAATAACAAATGGTTCAAATGGCTCTGAGCACTATGGGACTTAACTTCTGAGGTCATCAGTCCCCTAGAACTTAGAACTAATTAAACCTAACTAACCTAAGGACATCACACACATCCATGCCCGAGGCAGGATTCGAACCTGCGACCGTGGTGGTCGCGTGGTTCCAGACTATAGGAATAACATTCCTCTGAGTGTTGTACCGCGTCTTGCATAAAATGAAATTCCTGAGTAGGCCGTTGTAATTCAGCCGAAACGCCGGTTTTATGTTTTATGTATTGTTGCAGCACCTAGAAAAATTTTATTCAACTTGAGAATATTTTTAGCTTTCCTTACCGTATCCCCTCCTACCAGCTGTAGTAGTGCTGGATGTGACCTTGCAGTACAATGTTTGTTTTCAGGTAGTAACTTACAAATGTATCAAGTAAAGATGAAACTGCTGCAAGCGTTCCAGAGCTATGCTTTCCATGTCAGCCATCCTACCAGCACACACCCACGTAAATGTAAAATGTCATCAGAGCAGTCATCTTATGAGCCTCGAAAACTATGAATTTTTCACGCTAATATCTTCTACTACAATTTCATGCTACCCTCTTCACCCCCACACAACGCCCCTGCCTGCCGTGTACACCTATATTCCGCTAGCCACCGTATGGAGCGTGGCGGAGGACAGTATGTATGCCACTATCACTTTCCTCCTCTCTCGTACCAGTCGCGAATGGTGCACGGGAAGACCGCTTTATGGTAAGCACCTGTGTGAGCTCGAATCTCTCTAATTTTACCTTCGTAGTCCTTTCGCGAGAGGAGGGAGTGATAAACTGGTTACCGTTCTAGGAACGTACGCTATCTGAAATTTGGTAAGAGACCACACCTTGATTCACAACGTGTCCCTCTTGGCGTCTGCCACTGGAGTTGGATGAGCTTCCTCGTGACCGTTGTCACACTTATTAAACGAGCCTGTCCGTATTTTCTCGATCAGTCCTAGCTAGTAAGAATCCCAGATTGAGGAGCAATACTCAAAAATCGATGGAACCAGGGTGACAGCTATGTGTTGCCTCAGCAGTATCAGTATTTCTTTTCAGACTTTGTTATTGTGACCTTCAGTCCGACGTCTGGTGTGACACTTAAAGTAAGTCATATATGAGGCCATTTTGATCGACATTGATCAGACGTCGGACATCTATCGTCGCCAATCGAAACACCCACCCACCCATCCACCCACTAACCCAAACACACACATACACATACACACACACACACACACACACACACACACACACACACACACACACACAAAGTGTTATAGTTTTATATACGAGGAGTGTTCAAAAGTTGTCGTACATAGCGGAATATTCTCCTACAGTTTCATGGAATTCCGATAGGTGTTGCCGCTGAACGTAGCTTTCAAGATAGTGTCTGTAAAGGAGGTGCGTTCGAAGTAGAGACGTCACTGACGTTCTTTTGGCTAAAAACCAGAGAATCGCAGATATTAATAGGAGCTTGAAGAATATCTAAGGAGACATGGAAGTGAACAAGAGCACGGTGAGTCGTTGGGCGAGACGTCTGTCATCATTGAAAGAATGTCGCCCAGACGTGTAAGATCTCCAGCTGTGTCGGCTGGGCGCACACTGCTATGACTCCTGCAGTGTTGGAACCTGCGGACACTCTCACTTGAGGTGATCAACGGATAACAAGCAAACACCTCCCTGCACGACTAGACGTCTCTGTTGGTGTTCTTGAGAGTCTTGTCCACCAGCTGGGGTACTCCAAAGTGTGCCCGCTGGGTTCCTCGCCGCCTAACACAAGGCCACAGGTAGCGACGAGGGACCGTCTGTACGGTACTGCTTATGCGTTACGAGGCTAGCGTGAAATTTTTTTCAATCATCGTCACAGCCGATGAAATATGGTTTCATCACTTCGAACAGGAAACAAAATGGTAACCCATGGAGTGGCGTCAATCCACCTCTCCTCCGAAGAAAAAATTCAAAGACGCCCCTCAGCCGGTAAAGTCACAGCGAGGGTCTTCTGCGACTCTGAAGAGGTCTATTCTGTTTGATGTGCTCCCTTATGGTAAAATGGAAAAATAATTATATATAACCTTCCCGAACAGAACATAAAAAATAAAAATAATTAAATTTGGATAGTTAAATCTGACGTATGAAAACTGATAAACCTTAACTCATGAAAAACTGATAAATTTTGACGTAAGCAGCGCTACGCCATGGCCCTGAGAAAACATTCTCAATCTGTCCGTGAAAAATAAACTGAAAAATTCTTACTTCGTGATGGTGTCGCCGGATAACGCTGTCTACACTACTGGCCATTAAAATTGCTACACCAAGACGAAATTCAGATGATAAACGGGTATTCATTGGACAAATATATTATACTAGAACTGACATGTGATTACATTTTCACGCAATTTTGGGCGCATAGATATTGAGAAATCGGTACCCAGAACAACCACCTCCAGCCGTAATAACGGCCTTGATACGCCTGGGCATTGAGTCAAACAGAGCTTGGATGGCGTGTACAGGTACAGCTGCCCATGCAGCTTCAACACGATATCACAGTTCATCACGAGTAGTGACTGGCGTATTGTGACGAGCCAGTTGCTTGGCCACTATTGACCAGATGTTTTCAATTGGTGAGAGATCTGGAGAATGTGCTGGCCAGGGCAGCAGTCGAACATTTTCTGTATCCAAAAAGGCCCGTAGAGGACCTGCAACATGCGGTCGTGCATTATCCTGCTGAAATGTAGGGTTTCGCAGGGATCGAATGAAGGGTAGAGCCACGGGTCGTAACACATCTGACATGTAACGTCCACTGTTCAAAGTGCCGTCAATGCGAACAAGAGGTGACCGAGACGTCAAACCAATAGCAACCCTTACCATCACGCCGGGTGATACGCCAGTATGGCGATAACGAACACACGCTTCCAACGTGCGTTCACCGCGATGTCGCCAAACACGGATGCGACCATAATGATGCTGTAAACAGAACCTGGATTCATCCAAAAAATGACGTTTTGCCATTCGTGCACCCAGGTTCGTCGTTGAGCACACCATCGCAGGCGCTCCTGTCTGTGCTGCAGCGTCAAGGGTAACCGCAGCCATGGTCACCGAGCTGATAGTCCATGCTGCTGCAAACGTCGTCGAACTGTTCGTGCGGATGGTTGTTGTCTTGAAAACGTGCTCATCTGTTGACTCAGGGATCGAGACGTGGCTGCACGATCCGTTACATCCATGCGGATGAGATGCCTGTCATCTCGACTGCTAGTGATACGAGGCCGTTGGGATCCAGCACGGCGTTCCGTATTACCCTCCTGAACCCACCGATTCCATATTCTGCTAACAGTCATTGGATGTCGACGAACGCGAGCAGCAATGTCGCGATACGATAAAGCGCAATCGCGATAGGCTACAATTCGACCTCTATCAAAGTCGGAGACGTGATGATACGCATTTCTCCTCCTTACACGAGGCATCACAACAACGTTTCATCAGTCAACGCCGGTCAAATGCTGCTTGTGTATGAGAAATCGGTTGGAATCGTTCCTCATGTCAGCACGTTGTAGGTTTCGCCACCGGCGCCAACCTTGTGTGAATGATCTGAAAAGCTAATCATTTGCATATCACAGCATCTTCTTCCTATCGTTTAAATTTCGCGTCTGTAGCACGCATCTTCGTGGTGTAGCAATGTTAATGGCCGGTAGTGTAGCAACGAGGGACCGTCTGTACACTACCGATTGTGCGTTACGAGTCTGATAGTGAAAAAATTTTTTTCAGACATCGTCATAGGCGATGAAATATGGATTCATCACTTCGAACCGGAAACAAAATGACAACCCATGGAGTGGCGTCACACCACCTCTCCTCCGAAAAAAAATTCAAATCCGCCACTCAGCCGGTAAAGTCACAGCGAGGGTCTTCTTGGCACTCTGAAGACGTTTATTCTGTTTGATGTTCTCCCTTATGGCAAAATGGTAACATAATTATCTGTAATGTTCCCAAACAGAACATAAAAAATAAAAATAATTAAATTTGGATAGTTAAATTCTGACGTATGAAAACGATAAATCTTAACTCATGAAAAACTGATAAATTTTGACGTAAGCAGCGCTACGCCATGGCCCTGAGAAATCAATCTGAATCTGTCCGTGAGAAATAAACTGAAAAATTCTTACTTCGTGATGGTGTCGCCGGATAACACTGTCTATATATCTGCTCGTAAATGGCACAGCTCAGCGCAATGCTGGCCTATCTACTAATACTGGATAACATTTTTTTTTTTTTTTTTTTTCATCAGTCTACTGACTGGTTTGATGCGGCCCGCCACGAATTCCTTTCCTGTGCTAACCTCTTCATCTCAGAGTAGCACTTGCAACCTACGTCCTAAATTATTTGCTTGACGTATTCCAATCTCTGTCTCCCTCTACAATTTTTGCCCTCTACAGCTCCCTCTAGTACCATGGAAGTCATTCCCTCATGTCTTAGCAGATATCCTATCATCCTGTCCCTTCTCCTTATCTGTGTTTTCCACATATTTCTTTCGATTCTGCGTAGAACCTCCTCATTCCTTACCTTATCAGTGCACCTAATTTTCAACATTCGTCTATAGCACCACATTCAAATGCTTCGATTCTCTTCCGTTCCGGTTTTCCCACAGTCCATGTTTCACTACCATACAATGCTGTACTCCAGACGTACATCCTCAGAAATTTCTTCCTCAAATTAAGGTCGGTATTTGATATTAGTAGACTTCTCTTGGCCAGAAATGCCTTGTTTGCCATAGCGAGTCTGCTTTTGATGTCCTCCTTGCTCCGTCCGTCATTGGTTATTTTAATGCCTAGGTAGCAGAATTCCTTAACTTCACTGACTTCGTGACCATCAATCCTTATGTTAAGTTTCTCGCTGTTCTCATTTCTACTACTTCTCATTACCTCCGTCTTTCTCCGATTTACTCTCAAACCATACTGTGTACTCATTAGACTGTTCATTCCGTTCAGCAGATCATTTAATTCTTCTTCACTTTCACTCAGGATAGCAATGTCATCAGCGAATAGTATCATTGATATCCTTTCACCTTGTATTTTAATTCCACTCCTGAACCTTTCTTTTACTTCCATCATTGCTTCCTCGATGTACAGATTGAAGAGTAGGGGCGAAAGGCTACAGCCTTGTCTTACACCCTTCTTAATACGAGCACTTCGTTCTTGATCGGCCACTCTTATTATTCCCTCTTGGTTGTTGTACATATTGTATATGACCCGTCTCTCCCTATAGCTTACCCCTACTTTTTTCAGAATCTCGAACAGCTTGCACCATTTTATATTGTCGAACGCTTTTTCCAGGTCGACAAATCCTATGAAAGTGTATTGATTTTTCTTTAGCCTTGCTTCCATTATTAGCCGTAACGTCAGAATTGCCTCTCTCGTCCCTTTACTTTTCCTAAAGCCAAACTGATCGTCACCTAGCGCATTCTCAATCTGCGATCAGAATTACGAGAAAAACTGACACAGCTGCACACCTGGTCGTCTGATTAATAAAGAACACTTGACTATGATCTGACAAAAATTCTGGAATATTTTAATTTAGATAAATGACTGGATCGGGACTTAAGCGGAAGCTATACTTTTACAGATGACTGGTAAAAACAATTATAATCTGAAAATTTTTTACGTTATTGATAAAGATCTACAATCCATTACACGAGAAAATTGAATATATTACAAATCTGGGTCAGCTGGTCCTGTTGATTCACAAAAGAAAAGATTGAAACAGATTCATATTAACATCTCAGACAAGTGACTTAACTACGCGCATGCCTATAAAAGTAATAAAATTTACCTTACAACAGATGGTTGACTTAATTACACTGTTGATTTTTCATTATACTAACAGTTATTCATTTGTTCATCATCATCTTATTCCATGGTATCATTTAGATCTGCGGCTGATCACAACTATTATTCAGTTCTATGTAATAAAATTTTACAATTTGTTCTGCACTGTGACTTTGACAACTGCTAACTATAAACTGAGCTGTACCAGCGACAGACTACAATTACACTGTAGCAGAGAGCGACTGCGACTGCAACTGCCGCAGAGACTGCTCTGACCTGCGACTCTATTACAGCTCTCTTTTAACAGGGGCAAAGATATTTTATGTCTCAGGCAGAGTCTGTGAATTGTCGTTCTAGCAAGTGAGCAATACATCGAGATAACATTTGCTCCAGTAGGCTGGTGAACCCCTTACAATGGTGCAACGATCAACTCTGAAGTGTATTGTGCTACCCTCAGGAAATAGAAGAAACGACTTCAGCGTGTTAGTCGCCACTAACATGTAACGGAACCTCTCTTTCTCCAAGACAATGCATGGTCTCACATAAGTCTGGGCACCCGAGAGGAGTTTACAAAACTTCACTGGACTGTTCTTCCTCACCCACCCTACAGCCTGGCACATATTTGGCCCAATGCAGGACGCACTCCGGGAGGCAGCAGCACGTCCATGATGGGGAGCTTCTTGTGCAGCAAGACGTTGGCTCCGACGTCGACCAGCAGAGTGGGACTATGCGGGCATAGAAGTTCTCCTAGTAAGTTGGCGTTAGGCCGTCTCTTGGAACGGAGATTATGCTGAAAAATAGCGTTTTGTAGCCAAAAGCGTGGGAAAATATGGTTTACTGAAATCCTAGATAAAACCAACCTGCTTTCGGGAAAAGGTGTTGCATTACTTGTTGAACGCCCCTCGCACAGTTTACACATAAACTGATTGTGTTTTGTCCTGAATATGATCATAACAACAGAGTCATACAATTATATACGGATTGTCTTGAAGAACTGAATGCTGCTATATTTACCATTAGAACAGTATCTACAATAACTGATAGTCTAAACTGAAAATTGATCTACTTTGATTATTTTCATTCGCTTATGATATACGGCATTATATTTTGAGGTAACTCTTCCTATCCACGAATGGTATTTTTGGCTCAGAAATGGTCAGTTGGAGCTATATGTGGTATAAGTTCGCGAACCTCTTGGGGACTCCTATTCAGGAGTCTGGATATTCTAGCATTGGCCTCCCAACTTATGTTTCCTTTAATGCTATTTATTGTTAACAGTACGCGTTTATTTCCAAAAATCAGTAGCTTTCACTCAGGTAATACTACGCAGAAAAATGCAGTCTGCATTTGGTCGCACATGCTTGACTCTCGTGAATAAAGGCGTGTAGTACTTTGCTGTATCCATTTCCGATAAGCTATCATAAGAATTAAAAAGTCTTAGCAGTATTCCGCACACCTTCAAGTCTACACTGAAGAATTTACTCATGGCTCACTTCTTCTATTCTGTTAAGTAGTTCCTGGGAAAAAATTGAGGAAATTCCTGTGTTATACTGTTGATTATGCTGGAATATACACAGTAGCTTGTCGTCTGCATAATTTCATGTAAATTTTATTCTATGCATTATTAACTTTTTTTAATATTAGTTTCATGTTACTGACTTCTTCTACGACCAGGGAGAGTTGCTCCTCAGTTTGGTCCTAAGGAATTAGACGTGTAAAATAAAATAATAATAATAATAATAATAATAAGTAGTTCAGTAACTCATGTCCATTGTTCTGCATTATTCGAAAAGACCTTCATTGGGAGTACCGGATATCATCTAGGAATATAGTGCCTTAAGCTACTTCTGGCTGACGTCGCAAATGGTGACGGATGTTCCAGTTATCTCAAACTGGTCCATGTCGTCACGTAATATTCCACACATGATCGTGGTGGACAAGTCAGTTGATGAAAATACTATAGAGCACGTTATGTCGACATCACAGGAATAGCAAGAGAAGAGACTGGCTGATGTTGCTGCTATGCTAAGTTTTGCCCTACGAAACACCAGACGTATGCCGTCGTTGTGGGCTATGGTCCCCCACATAACAGCACTTGAATTTGAAGCTGTATTTCGTTAAGTAACATACTCTGGCAGCTGCTGACCTTTAGGTGCACGCTACACTCGCAAACGACCTTCAGTGGGTCCAAGGCAATCTCTGCTCTCAAAACAAACCACCAAATTGTACCTTTCATTCTGCTGTTTGGTTAACAAATGTGGGCAGGCTGTAGGAAGATTAGGGCCTGTCGAGAGGCTCCTTTGTTGGTGGTCCATCTTCCAGTAAAACTAATTGTATTAGCTGACACGGTGAGTTTTCCTTCTAAAGTACAGAATGCGGTTATAAAATAAACATCAACATAAGTAAAACAAAGATAATATAGTATAGTCGAAACAAATCAGGCGATGCTGAGGAAAGTATAATGGTCATTCAAGAAGAAACGGGCAGGAAGCTGTGAAATGAAAAAGACCTGAAGGGATAGTAATGCCACTGCCTAAGGAACGAGGTGTGTGTGGTCCCTAAACGACCCCTGGCGCCCCAATTAGCCGCTAGAGAGACATGGACGCACACCCACGTGACAGCAGAGCCACCACGCGCAAGCGTCTACCGTCTACTGCACTCGGTAGAGCTGGCAACAAAGAAATGTATGCTTCATAACAAGAGAAAAGGTGATGTAGCACGTTTAATTACAGTGGAAGGAGTGCGTGGAACGGAAATCCATTGAAGAATGGCACTACAGCATTCAGGTCAGTTGCAAGGGTCAAGGCGTGGCACAACGGATTCAAAGAGGGACGGAAGTCACTGGTCGATGTCACACGATCTGGAACGCCACACAGCATAATCGATAACACTGTCAAACAGTTGCATATTCTCTTTATTGAAGACCAGTGAATTTTGGTGGCAGCCATTGCTACAGAGGTTGGACTGACCGTCGGAACTGCAACGCACATGCTGTAATCTCGGTACACTTGTGCCATTCTTAAATGAATTTTCATTCCTCACACCCCTTCCGCTGTGAGGAAACGCACTACATCCCTTCGCTCTTCTTTTGAAGCCTTCATGTTTCAATTTTCAACACATACTCGCTCTGACGTCACATATGTGCGTGCGCATGTCTCTCGGGCTGCGAGTTTGGGGCCTTAGAGGTCTTGTAGCGACCACACCTTTTTCCATAGGCAATGGCTTTACGCCCCATCGGCAGTTTTCATTTTACATCCTCTGGCTCTTTTCTTCTTAAACGTTTCTCACAGACTGAGTAACGAGATATTAAAATAACTGAATGAGTTTTGTTCTTTAGGCAGCAAAATAAAAAGGAGATATAAAATGCAGACTGGCGACCGCAAGAAAATGGTTGCTGAATAAGAAAATTTCTTGACATCTAATATAAATTTAAGTGTTAGAGATCCTCTGCAATGTAGTCTTATATAGAAGTGGAGCGAGGATGATAAGCTGTAGACAAGTGGAGACAACAAGCTTCTGAAATATAGTTCTAGAGAACAGTGCTTTAGACTAGACGGATAAATCGAGAATTCTCCAGAATACAAAGCCAATCTGCTTAAATAAGTGGAAGTCATTCGATTTATCACTCGCATGCAATATTGCTTGGTTTACACAATTCTTGCAAGGAAATTACTTAATAATACAAACAGCCAGCGCTACAGTGTTCAAATATTTCTCATTTAATATCCCCGTACGCCACATCAAGTCAATATAAACACTCTTTATTTAACTATTACCATTTTACAAGCTATGGAGTGTTAAAAGACTCTCTGTTATGTATTAATTTAGTAATGTATGGATAAAATAAAGTAGCATTAGCAATTGAACTCACTAAAATCATTCTATTCATTCACAGAAAAGGCGCGTTTACTGTGTTTTTGCGTCCGTGCAGTAACACAGAACAAAAGCGACTCATTCCTTATTTTTCTTTTTCTTCCCATCGAAAATATTTTGTGAGTGCTTACAATAGTCGCCAAAACAGATAAATCTCAACGAGTTAACTAATCAACTGAAACACATACTTTACTGACATAAAACTAGAAATGACGTAGATGTTTTTTATTATTTGTTTGTGTTACATTTTTTCCCAAGCCCGTACTCTGTGTTACCTAATTGCCATTCGGTCATTTTGATTTAGGTTTTCTGTAGTTTTCTTGAAAAACTTTAGGCAAATGCCTGGATGGTTCCTAGGAAAAGGAACCTGTATATAGGACTTCCTTGTTCTTAAATTACAACACTATGGCACCTCCAGTATTATCGTAAGAGTGATCAACGTATATCTAAAGCTACTACCACTACTACTACTAATGTAGAAATGAGTTAATCCAATTACAGAGGACAGTACTCTATGGCTCAACGTGACTAAAAGAAGGGAGGTGTTCATAGGTCACGGGTCTGTTACCTGAGTGTCCACGGAGTTAATCAGTGATCAAAGTATCATTCAACGAACTGACGATGACTTTCAGAAATCTGTTTATTAAGTTGAACAGAGCTGTTGGAGCTGTAACATGAATATCACTGCACCAAAAACCAAAACTATTGCTTTTAGACGTAAATACCCAATCCAAACAAAACAACCGTAGGTAATAAACCTATTGAACAAGTGTCTAACTTTCATTATAATGACTGTTATATCGTATGACACTGACCAATCAAAAACTGAATAAGTACCAAGCCATATGCCGGACAATACGAAGAGTTTTATCTAAAAAAACGTTAAAACAATTAAGGAAGAAAGTTTACAAACTGGCATCTGTGTGTATTTTTAAACAGAAGTAATGATCAACGAAAATGAAGAAAGATGACTCTCACACAGGTACAAAATGCTAGATGGTAGAATGCCAAAAGATGTTTTATCATACAGACCGAAGTGTAAAAGAGATATTGGAGGACCAAGAAAATGTTGTCAACAATTTCCTCTGTATTCGAAACAGTCGGATCGCCTATTCATTGAAAGAAGAAGGTTTCGTAGAATACATCCTGAGAAATAATTAATTTGACGTAATAAGTGGGGCGCAGAGGGATAAGAGGTAAAAATGTAAACAGAGGAAATGTCTTAAGTACTGTAAAGAGGTTCTAGAGGATGTAGGTTGCAGCAGTTTTACAGAAACGAAGAGGCTTGCATAGAATAGACTACCGGGGAGAGATGTATCAAACCAGTCTTCGGACGTAAGAGTACCACAACGACACTGTCTCTTCGAAAGTATCCGGACAAACCTATGTAACGCGGAATCGACCACTAGGAATCATGACAGACGGACCTGCCAGTGTGAGAGGAGCTGAGGAGTACTGTGTAGTCAGCAGAGAAGCAGGAACAGAAGAATGGATCGGTTACGAGAGCTCAGTGACTTCCAAGGAGGACTAGACACCTAGATGTCATGTGAGTAACAGTTCCATTAGGGATATTTCGACCATTATAAAGCTGCACAAGTCGACTGTTGGTGATGTGATTGTGAAGTGTAAACACGAAGGAACAACCACAGCTGAACCAAGATCAGACAAAACTCAAGTACTGAAGGACAGTGTATGATTGATAAAAGAGATATCAAGTGATGAATCGCGCTCTACCACGTGATAATCCAAAGGAAGGGCTTGAGTTTGGCGAATGCTTGGAGAACATTACCTGTGTAGTGCCAATAGTGAAGAACAGAGGAGGTGGTGCTACGATATGGGGTTGTTTCTCCTGGATAGAGAACATTACCTGTCTAGTGCCAATAGTGAAGAACGGAGGAGGTGGTGTTACGATATAGGGTTGTTTCTCCTGGTTAGGTTGTGGTCTCCTTAAAGTGCTTAAGAAGACACTAAATGTGGAAGGATATAAACGAATTTTACAGCACAGTCTACTGTGTTCAGCAGAGGAACATTTCGGAGATGATGACTGTCATCTTGTCATGTGGCAGCATCTGTGAGGCAGAGGTTCGCTGACAGTAACATTCCCGGAATGAAATGACATGCTCGGTGTCCCAACCCGAACACAATGCGAGACCTCTGGGGTGGGCTACAACTTCAATTTCGCTTTGAATCCCAGCGTCCAAGCCGGCCGGGGTGGCCGAGCGGTTCTAGGCGCTACAGTCTGGAACCGCGCGACCGCTACGGTCGCAGGTTCGAATCCTGCCTCGGGCAGTAGTTCTAAGTTCTAGGCGACTGATGACCTCAGAAGTTAAGTCCGACAGTGCTCAGATCCATTTGAACCATTTGAACCAGCGTCCAAGAACATTACCTTTTCACCTCTTGAGAAGAATGTGCTGTCATTCCTCCACAGACATTCAGACGCTTTGAAATTGTCACCGGATTGAACAGCCGTCATAAAGATGAAGGATGACACTCTCCATATTAATGTCCACTAATGATGAAACGTCTGCATAGAATCGTTTCATAAAACGTTTGGACAGTTTTAACTTGGTCTCGTCTCGTTTTTCTGCACCGTTTATCGGCTGTGTACTTATTCCAACTCGCCTGAAGTGGGACTGGTATAATTTCATTAAGTACTTGACGGTTAGATGCAAGCGCTTGTGCTCTGCATAAGAAATTTTAAATACCATATATTTCCATTACTTATCCTGTGTAATCAAAACCAATATTTACATAATGACATTATATATTATTATATTTCCTCCTTTGCCTGCCCTTTTTTGTGGAAGAATGATGGGGTGTACGTGTCTTTTCGGGTTTTAAAGGCATGTAGCAGACTAACTGCTTCCCGTCTGCTGGGAGGTGCAGCAGAACCAACTTACAGTATCTTTTACCGGGGCAAAGAGATCTATCCTCACTGTACGTGTCTTGTTTGTCTGTGACGTTGGTGGTGGAAACGACCCCTCTGGTATTTCCGTTTCACCTGCGTGATTCTCTGGGTGCTATGGCTAAAGAGGCGCTCTGATGTTCGCTGCTGGTGCGATGGTTCAGACTCTGATGTTGGCTGTTGGTGAAATCGCCTCGAAGTTCTTAAGCGCCGTCTTGCTACTTTAAAGTCGTTCTGAATGTGTAAGCTCAGCTTAATTGAAGCGTTTTACCTTCTTTCCAGGATGTCTTCAGTTAAAAGCATAATGCTTATCTAATGTTAGGCGTTTCGATTTATTCGGTAGTCTTGGTTTGCTCTATTCATTAGAACATTTCGGTGTGGAATTTTCGCCACCACATTGTTATTAGGTCAAGTTAGGGCGAATGTGAATGTGAATGTGAGAGTAATTGTGTGTATTACTGCCCCAGCTTTAAGTGTGATTAGGTATATGGATTTCCGCTTGTGCTTTGTTCCAGCTATTTTCACGTATTCTTCGTTGACTGAGCTCTCAGCTCCAATTTCGGTATTTCGTTGTGTGTTCCTAGTTAGATTGGATAATCAGCATCTTGCGAGTTATTTCAGCATCTGTATTTCCATACTTTTTTGCGGTTACAGTAACGTCCTTTGTCTGTAGGGACTAGGTGTTGTGTGAACTAGTGGGGCATACGGCTTTCCTAGTCACACTGATATATTCCCAGTTTCTTCAGAATATAATCTAAGTTTCTAATCGTGTATTCTTTCCTCTGTAATTTCATGATTTTTATTTGTTTCATCGATGTGTTAATAGATGAGTGATTTACTCACCCAGGTATTATTTACTTTTCGTTATTTGTATCGTGGGCATGAATTTTCGCCTTTTTTTATTTGTTTCACTTGTTTAGTCGGAATAAGTATCTTTGCCGTAAATGCATGTTTATGGTGGCGGTTAATTTCTTTCTGAACTTTATCTTCTTATGTGAGTCCAATTTGAATGCGTTAGTCTACGTGTACCTTTTGCTCTTCCTTCACTTCCCATGTAACTGATCACCATGAACGAAGTAGTGTTATTTTAACATTTTCTGATGAGTTGTTTAGTGCTCAGGCACAAACCACCGTTTGGGTTAGGATGTTCCACTTTTTTACTGATGCCCTGTCAATTTAAGAATAAATGTTCTCTATGAAAACTGATACCTTGTTCTGTCGGATTCTTCTAATCTGCCACATAGTCGCCTTCATTGATTATGTTTATTCAGCATATTTCAGGGTTGTTTTTGCAAACTTCACAAAGAAGGCAGTGACAGAAATAAAACGTAATTTGAGATAAGGCTTTCATCACTGAAGTTCACATCCACAGTTCAATAATTAATGCTTATTTTATTGTGTGATTACATGTTTTGGTCTTCCATAATTTGCACTTACTCCGTCTTCAGGCCACGAGTGGCCTACCTGGACCATCCGACCGCCGTGTTATCCTCCGTGGAGGATGCGGAGGGCGTGCCGAAGTGAATACACCGGTTCCCGTCAGATCACCGAAGTTAAGCGTTGTCGGGCGTGGTCGGCACTTGGATGGGTGACCATCCAGGCCGCCATGCGCTGTTGGCATTTTTCGGGGTGGACTCAGCCTCGTGATGCCAATTGAGGAGCTACTCGACCGAACAGTAGCGACTTCGGTCAAGAATACCATCTTACGACCGGGAGAGCGGTGCGCTGAGCCCACGCTTGACTGAGTTAAATTAAACCTGATAAATTCCAGTTACCTAATCGTACGAAGTTTTCCAGATCGGTCTTACCTTTCATGTGACGAAGGGCTTGGGCAGGTAGCGACCCTGTAATTTATAAAAGCTCATACCTCACGTAAGTAGATGAGCACCGAAAACGTACGTCAACTCACGTTTGTACCAGTAGACGGTTATATTACAACAGATGTCCGGATACGTTTGATCAGATAGCGCAGAATACGAATTTACGAAGAAAGAAATGTGTTTCTCACTCAGCCATGGACACTTCGTTCCGAACGAGACACCTGCGGACCTGGCAGCCGGTGCGGCGCGCGTGCATTGAAGCCCGCTCGACCCGACCTGCCGCGCTCAGCAGCGCCCGCGGCGCAAGACTGGGCCAGCGCGACTGCCGCGCCGGACGCTTAGGCGGCTCCCGTATAAATCTGAGTTAAACCGCAATCATCCATAACAATCCGCGCAATTACAGCCGCGTGTTCATTAACGCCGCACTGCTGCTCCGGACGCTAATCGCCGCCACGGCGACGGCGACGCCGCTGCGCGCCAGGGCGGCGCGCCCGGCGCGAAGGCGCCAGGTGCGGCTGGCAAACTGTGGCGCCGTTAACCCGAAAGTGGCGTTATAGTAATTAAACACTCTAGTGTGGTAGTGTCAGGAATGTTAAACGTATACTTCGTTCCGTGACGCGCTTTGGCGATGAAACGTTTAAGAAAACACGAAGGGTTTTCATAAAGCGTTACTTATCTCCTACACCTTCTCTGCTTAGTCACCCTTACCCCTTTTACTAACAATGGGATGTACAGAGGGTTGGTCAATAATATGGAAACACAAGCCGCTCGGAGTGGCCGCACGGAAAGAGGCACCATGTCACTGATTACGCCACCTCTCCCGCCAGAGATCCCAGTCCTCCCTCGGGCTTGGGTGTACGTGTTGTTAATTTAAGTTAGTTTAAGTAATGCGTAAGTCTAGGGACCGATGACCTCATCAGTTTGATCCCTTAGGAATTCACATACATTTGAACATTTTTTTGGAAAAACAAAAAATAGAATACATTAGCATTCCTACAACGGCGCAGGAAACCCGTTGGCATTCGATATAGCTTCCAGTCTTCTCACATGGATCAGTACATGTATGGTTTTCAAGAGAATCTTATACCCTTCAAATGGTTCTAAGCACTACGGGACTTAACATCTGAGGTCGTCAGTCCCCTAGACTTAGACCTACTTAAGCCTAACTAACGTAAGGACATCACACACATCCAAGCCCAAGGCAGGTTTCGAACCTGCGACCGTAGCAGCAGCGCCGTTCCGGACTGAAGCGCCTAGAACCGCTCGGCCACAGCGGCCGGCAGTCTTACACCGTTCTTCCTGCTGAAGCTGTTAGGTTCAGCTACTTATGCTATTAGCATTATTGCAAATTTTGGTGATAACCATATCAGTAAATTAGCCTACTATGCCTATTTTCGTTCAGTGCTTTCATATGGCATCATATTTTGGGGCAATTAATCATCAAGAGAAAAAGTATTCATTGCACAAAAGCATGTAATCAGAATAATGCAAACCAGCACGGTAACCATGGGACCCATGGAATACCGCGATAAATCAACCCAAATCATCGCCGAAGCCCCGCCATGTTTCACTTTTGGGACATAAGCTCAGCCAGCAGTTGTAAACAGTGTGAAACTAGTCTCGTCCGACCAAATGAGTTTCTTCCGTTGATCCATAGTTGAGGTTGTATGGTTTCGGCACCACGTTTTCCTGTAACGAGCATTCCCACCCTAATCACTGGTTTTGGAATCCCAACTGTCCCTAAAATTATCTGGTTCTGGATCTCACTTCGAGTTGTTTGAATCTGACGGGGCTCACGAGTGCGACATTCTATTGTGCAGTGACTTTTGCAGCTGCCACCATCTAACTTTCGTCACAATCCTCTTGAATGACTGTCCGTCACGATCACTCAACATACTCACTTTCGTCTGCTTTGTTTCTTAGGAGATGACGTTTTTCGAGTTTCCCTGTGTGCAGTGTACACTTCGATACGGTGCCTCTTGAGAAACAAACACTTCGGCTACCGTGGTTACGGAAGCACCCACCACAAGAACAGCAACAATTTGTCCATGTTCAAATTCACTTAGCTCCGGAATAATGCACTCACAACTAAACAGAATCCTGTTCTGACCACGGCCGACACTTGCAACTTATTGAGGACATTGCACAGGTTCTTGGTCAGATACGACAGCACAACCTGTAGGCTTGGCTTGCACATCCATTTATGTTCAAGCATGCGTTTCTTGACGAATTTCCATATTTTTGACCAACCGCTGTATTATCAAAGGGCTGCGCCGTTTTATTGTGGCTTATGTGAAGAATGGCAGCTAGCTCTAAGTGTAGAATAATTTACATTAATGAGGATGAGTAGGAAAAATAAACCTGTAAGGCTCGTATACAGCACTGGTAGTGTCCAGCTTGACACAGTCATGTTGTTTAAATGCTGCGTAAAGCTGCAGAGTGATTTGAAATAAAACTAGCATGTGATCATTGGAGTGGGAAAATCGAATGGTCGACTTCGGTTCATTGGGAGAGTTTTAGGAAAGTGTGGTTCATCTGTAAAGGAGACAGCGGTCAGGACACTAGCGTGACCAATTCATCAGCGCTGCTGGAATGATTCGGGTCCGTACCAGATCGGATTGAAGGAGGACATAGAAGCGATTCAGAGGTTCAAATGACTCTGAGCACTGTGGGACCTAACATCTGAGGTCATCAGTCCCCTAGAACTTAGAACTACTTAAACCTAACTAACCTAAGGACATCACACACATCCATGCCCGAGGCAGGATTCGAACCTGCGACCGTAGCGGTCGCGGGGTTCCAGATTGAAGCGCCTAGAACCGCTCGGCCACACCGGCCGGCGCAATTCAGAGGAGAGCTGTTAGATTTGTTAATACTAGGTTCGAGAAACACATCACTGTTACGAAGATGCTTCGCCAACTCAAATGGGAATTCCTGGGTTGAAGGTGACGTTCTTTTCGCGGAACACTATTCAAAATCTTTAGAGAACCGTCATTTGAGGCTGACTGCAGAACGATTCTACTGCCGCCAGCATACATTTCAAGTGAAGAGCATGAAGATAAGATACGATAAATTAGGGCCCATACGGATGCATACAGACAGTCGGTTTTCCCTCGCTCTATTTGCGAGTGGAGCAGGAGAGCAAATGACTTTCAGTGGTACAGGATACCCTTCGCTACGCGCCATATGGTGGCTTGAGGAGTATGCGTGCAGATGCGTTGAGATAAGCAAAATTTGACATGTACTCCTAACTATCAGTTCCAGCTTTATTTCTTGCTAAGAATGCCTCCACCTCTACTCCAAGAGAAAGATACTGCACTGCACCGCCAATGATCGTTGTCTATTCTTGACATTCGTCTTAAGCGGTTAACTGAAAACACAAAAAAGTCTAATGGCCATGTCGGGTTTGAACACCTCTCTTGCCTATTTCTCCACGACACTAATTGTGCTCTGCCTATGCGGGCATACGTTAACTGAAATATCTCCGAAATACACAATCTTTAATTAAATTTGGTGGCCGATTAGGAAATACAGCGTGAGTCGTAAAAATATTCAGATGCTTTTTCTTGTACACATTCAGCATTCTTCGCTGACAAAACGTCGCAAATGCGGAATGAATATGGCATAAAATTAAAGTATTGAAATTTAAGTAAAGCCTCTAGGTAAGACATCCAGATGGGTATTTCTTGCTGTGGTATAACAAAATAACTACGGCACTTGTATTTCTCTCGCAACAGCAACGTACGGTACTGTAAAGCGTAAGACTTGACTGCTTGGCTTTTGTGTTTCACGCTCACCGAACGACACAGTGATCGACAGAAATCCATTCTGAGGTCCGCGGAACTGGGCGCTGCATGAGCGCACGTTGAAAGTCTACGGTCGCAATGGGGTCGATGTCGGCCGACTGCGCAATCATTAATCATTATTACCATATTTTTAGAAAAACAAACCCAGTTCCTGTTTCATTCACTTGGTGGATAGCTGTTGTATTGAGATGCTTTTGATTCGTAATTGAGAATATAATACATATTTACTGCACCGATAGTTCGAATTCATTCAGTAGGAATGAATACATACCGGATGATCAAAAAGTCAGTATAAATTTGAAAACTGAATAAATCACGGAATAATATAGATAGTGAGGTACAAATTGTCACACATACTTGGAATGACATGGGGTTTTACTAGAACAAAAAAAAAAAAAAATCAGAAGTTCAAAAACTGTCCGACAGATGGCGCTTCATCTGATCAGAATAGCAATAATTAGCATAACGAAGTAAGACAAAGCAAAGATGATGTTCTTTACAGGAAATGCTCAATATTTCCACGATCATTCCTCAACAATAGCTGTAGTCCAGGAATAATGTTGTGAACAGCACTGTAAAGCATGTCCGGAGTTATGGTGAGGCATTGGCGTCGGATGTTGTCTTTCAGCATCCCTAGAGATGTCGGTCGATCACGATACACTTGCGACTTCAGGTAACCCCAAAGCCAATACTCGCACGGACTGAGGTCTGGGGACCTGGGAGGCCAAGCATGAAGAAAGTGTCGGCTGAGCACACGATCATCACCAAACGACGCGCGCAAGAGATCTTTCAAGCATCTAGCAATATTTTTTTTTTTTGGTCTAATAAATCTCCATGTCATTCCAAGCATGTATGTCAATTTTTACCTCTCTATATACATTATTCCGTGGTTTATTAAGTTTTCAAATTTATACTGACTTTTTGATCACCCGGTATAGAAACACTCTCAATATCGAGAGGAAAATTTATTATTTTGCATTAAAAGTTATAGTGTTTACTGGGAGATTATATTTTCTGATTATCACGTAGAAAGACGTCGGAAGACGTAAAGTTAAATAGTGCGCCGGCAGTCTACAAGCAAATATTCAGGAAAACTCGTTTAATTAAACTATTTGCCAATGCCGTCCTATATGCCAATATTTCAAGTCGAACCTGGACAGTTAATTAAATAAAATAGGAGCTTCCAATCTATTAAGGCGAAAAGGCTATTAAAAAATAGCAGATTCAGAACTATAATTTCTTTAAAGAATAGAGCTTCCATTTGTAAAACAATTTATAATTTCCGGTTACTGGTACTTTACAAATGAATTAATGTGTTAAATATTTGAAGTTAAGCCTATGAAAGAGAAGAAATTCAGAAAAGGTTTGACATTATATTTAAAGTGTGTTGGAAGTCGCTTAATGCTCTCATTACCAAACACTGAGTAAGTACAGCCTGGGTAATTTGCGCACCATTTTAAGCAACGGCTAGTTTTTCACACATCTCAGTATTTAAGACGTCATATCTCCGAACGATGTGCCGTACAATGATATAATTTTGCGGATACATTCAGTAGTATATGTGGATACTTTCTGCAGGAGTGTTAGGAGTAGAGCTATTATAAAGAAATGTTGCTGCGCGGGGTAACCGCGCGGTCTACGGCGTTTTGTTACGGTTCGCGCGGCTTTCCCCGTCGGAGGTTCGAGTCCTCCCTCGGACATGGGTGTATGTGTTGTCTTTAGTCCAAATTAGTTTAAATTAGATTAGTTAGTGTATAAGGCTAGGGACCGATGACCTCAGCAGTTTGGTTCCATGCAACCTTACCACAAATTTCCAAAAGAAATTTTGCTACATGAACAACGAAAATGTAACAAGCAATAAACTCACTTCTTCCTTTCATCACCGTTTTCGTTTGATGGATAAGGAGAGTTGAGGTTTCAGCGAGCAAAGTTTGTAAAGGTTAGAAATTATGTGTACAGTTTGTTGCAAGTCACTAAGAACTCTTATTCTCAAACACTATATGAATTCAGTCCGTGTGTTTGTGTGCGATGAGCTACTCTGCCTCGGGACTTGTACTAAATTTCTAATTGCAACACTTGTCTTACTTTGTTAGACCTTTAACATAAGATTATAACTCATAATGAGTAGATTATGAGGGCATTTTAAATTTTTAAATTCGGTCATGCCATTTTTGTCTTTATTACATGAATTATTGAAAATAATTTTTTTTTGCCCCTGGATGCCGTTAGATAGGCCACCTGTGAATGGACTGTACATCAGGAACCATGTTAGTCGTTTAGTTATAAATAGGATGACCCAAAAGTCCGTTAACATTTGAAAATGCACTAACGCACGGAAAAGTCTTGGTAGAGAGAGAGGTAAGACTTGACGTATGTGTCTCAAATGACAATGGCTTCATTGAAACCAAAAACTAGGTCAAAAAACCCAGGTAACACGTGGTGTTGGACAGCAACACGTCAGTGACATCGCATGAGAATCATTTAGGAAATGAGCTGTAGTGAGAGAGGGTGTCAGATCCCCAGACCTGAGTCTGTGCGGTTATTGGTTGTGGGGTTTCCTGAAGCCGCAAGTTTATCGCGATCGTTCGACCTCATTACGGATGGTAAAAGACTATAATCTTCGGCAGTTTTTCACCGTAGATACTGGTATGCTGCACGGTGCTGTTAACAGCATTGTCCCTCGACTACAAGCATTACTAATGAAGAACGGCTGACATGTTGAGCATTTGTTACAAGGAACACCGTCTTTGCTTAACATCAATTGCGATGGTAATTACTGCTTTTGTATCGTATAAGTTGCATCTGTTGGTCATTTTGTGCACATTTTTTGGTTTCAGTAAAACATCACGCCATTTCAAGCACGTGTGTTCAGATGGTTCAAATGGCTCAATTACTATGGGGCTTAACAGCTGAGGTCATCAGTCCCCTAAACTTAGAACTACGTAAACTTAACTAACGTATGGACACCACCCACATCCATGCCCGAGGCAGGAACCGAACCTGCGACCGTAGCAGCCACGTGGTTCCGGACTGAAGCGCATAGAACCGCTCGGCCACCGCGGCCGGCAAGCATGTGTGTCAGTTTTCACTTCTCTACCTATATTATTTCGTGAAGCATTGAATTTTTAAATGTTAACGGACTTTTAGGTCGCCCTGTGGATCAGTACCAACATTATTTCTTTGGTTTATAGACATTCTATTAGAGATTTGAAAGAGAAAAAACCTGAGTCTAGCTTGTGTGGAAAAAACAGCTACTATAATTGTACGCAAGTTGAGGACAAAACAGAGTAATTAACAGCATTTAATTGAATCAGAGAGGACAAGTTGTGGATTACGCTCCTAAAGCCGTTCCGCAGTGTTGTTAACACCGGTACTGTAATCACTAAATAAGCATCAATGATATCGTTATCTCTTGCTCTACGACTGCAAGCAATATGAATCTGAGCCAGCCCAGTACTCGTACGTCTACGGATTGCTGAATTTGATATAGCACGCTCAAATGGCTCTGAGCACTATGGGACTCAACTGCTGTGGTCATAAGTCCCCTAGAACTTAGAACTACTTAAACCTAACTAACCTAAGGACATCACACAACACCCAGCCATCACGAGGCAGAGAAAATCCCTGACCCCGCCGGGAATCGAACCCGGGAACCCGGGCGAGGGAAGCGAGAACGCTGCCGCACGACCACGAGATGCGGGCATATAGCACGCAAAGGCAGTAGCTTGCAAAGACAGTATCTCGAGGAACGCGTAACCGTACCGTAGCCGTGCAAGGTCGGACGTTCACACCGGTTCTGGGAAGAAGGATTAGCTTTGACAAGTAAGTCAGAGATGTAAAAATAACTGCACAGATATTGTTGTTGTTGTGGTCTTCAGTCCTGAAACTGGTTTGATGCAGCTCTCCATTCTACCCTATCCTGTGCAAGCTTCTTCATCTCCCAGTACTTACTGCATCCTACATCCTTCCGAATCTGCTTAGTGTATTCATCCCTTGGTCTCCCTCTCCGATATTTACCCTCCACGCTGCCCTCCAATGCTAAATTTGTGATCCCTTGATGCCTCAGAACATGTCCTGCCAACCGGTCCCTTCTTCTTGTCAAGTTGTGCCACAAACTCCTCTTCTCCCCAATTCTATTCAATACCTCCTCATTAGTTATGTGGTCTACCCATCTAATCTTCAGTATTCTTCTGTAGCACCACATTTCGGAAGCTTCTATTCTCTTCTTGTCTAAGCTATTTATCGTCCATGTTTCACTTCCATACATGGCTACACTCCATACAAATACTTTCAGAAACGACTTCCTGACACTTAAATCTATACTCGCTGTTAACTAATTTCCCTTCTTCAGAAACGCTTTCCTTGCCATTGCCAGTCTGCATTTTATATCTTCTATGCTTCAACCATCATCAGTTATTTTGCTCCACAAATAGTAAAACTCCTTTACTACTTTAAGTGTCTCATTTCCTAATCTAATTCCCTCAGCATCACCCGACTTAATTCGACTACGTTCCATTATCCTCGTTTTGCTTTTGTTGATGTTCATCTTATATCCGACAGAATTACAATGTCATCGGCGAACTTTAAAGTTTTTATTTCTTCTATATGGATTTTAATACCTACTGCGAATTTTTCGTTTGTTTCCTTTACTGCTTGCCCAATATACAGATTCAATAACATCGGGGAGAGGCTACAACCCTGTCTCACTCCCTTCCCAACCACTGCTTCCCTTCCATGCCCCTCGACTCTTTATAACTGCCAACTGGTTTCTGTACAAATTGTAAATAGGCTTTCGCTCCTTGTATCTTACCCCTGCCACTTTTAGAATTTGAAAGAGAGTATTCCAGTCAAAATTGTCAAAACCTTTCTCTAAGTCTACAAATGCTAGAAACGTAGGTTTGCCTTTCCTTAATATTTCTGCTAAGATAAGTCGTAAGGTCAGTATTGCCTTACGTATTCCAATATTTCTACGCAATCCAAACTGATCTTCCGCGAGGTCGGCTTCTACAAGTTTTTCCATTCGTCTGTAAAGAATTCGTGTTAGTACTTTGCATCCGTGACTTATTAAACCGATTGTTATTTAATTTTCACATCTGTCACGACCTGCTTCCTTTGGGATTGGAATTATTGTATTTTTCTTGAAGTCTAAGGGTATTTCGCCTGTCTCATACATCTTGCTCACCAGATGGTAGAGTTTTGTCAGGACTGGCTCTCCCAAGGCCGTCAGTAGTTCTAATGGAATGTTGTCTACTCCCGGGGCCTTGTTTCGGCTCAGGTCTTTCAGTGCTCTGTCAAACTCTTGACGCAATATCGTATCTCCCATTTCATCTTCATCGACATTCTCTTCCATTTCCATAATATTGTCCTCAAGTACCTCGCCCTTGTATAGACCTTCTATATACTCCTTCCACCTTTTTGCTTTCCGTTCTTTGCTTAGAACTGGGTTTCCATCTGAGCTCTTGATATTCATGCAAATGGTTCTCTTTGCTCCAAAGGTCTCTTTAATTTTCCTGTAGGCAGTATCTATCTTGCCCCTAGTGAGATAAGTCTCTACATCCTTACATTTGTCTTCTAGCCATCCTTGCTTAGCCATTTTGCACTTCCTGTCGATCTCATTTTTGAGTAATTTGTATTCCTTTTTGCCTGCTTCATTTGCAGCATTTTTATATTTTCTCCTTTCATAAGTTAAATTCAGTATCTCTTCTGTTACCCAAGGATTTCTACTAGCCGTCGTCTTTTTACCTACTTGATCCTCTGATGCCTTCACTACTTCATCCCTCAGAGCTATCCATTCTTCTTCTACTGTATTTCTTTCCCCCATTTCTGTCAATTGTTCCCTTATGCTCTCCCTGAAACTCTGTACAACCCTTGGTTTAGTCAGTTTATCCAGGTCCCATCTCCTTAAATTCCCACCTTTTTGCAGTTTCTTCAGTTTTAATTTACAGTTCATAACCAATAGATTGTGGTGAGTGTCCACTTCTGCCTCTGGAAATGTCTTACAATTTAAAACCTGGTTCCTAAATCTCTGTCTTACCATTATATGATTTATCTGATACCTTCTAGCATCTCCAGGATTCATCCATGTATACAACCTCCTTTTATGATTCTTGAACCAAGTGTTATAAAATTTAAATTTCACCCTTAGTTCAGTTATTTATGTCTTGAAACATGTGTCATCTGTGTCCACCAGCGCCTATGGCGAACATTCCCTGTCAAGATCACGAGTTTTTCGCTCGTAAAGATCATTTCTGGAAAGCCGAGAGCACGTTGTGAACCTCGCTCAGCGAGAGCTTTAACTTCAAAAACCGACAAAAACGTCGAACGTGTGCTGCCCTTGTGAGGTAAGACCGACCTTTAACAAGCATGATGACGAGAGGCTTGTTGAACTTAAACACTTTCACCGTACATCAAATTTTGACCGAAGTTTTACCATGCGAAAATTGTGTGCCAAAATTGTGCCGAAAAACCTAACAACTGAGCGCAAGGGCAATGGAGAAAACGTGTGCGTTGATCTTCATGAGAGGGTTGCCAGTGACCACGAATGGATCGGTCGTTTGATCAAAAGTGATGAATCCTGGATTTTTGAGTACGATCCTGAGAAAAAGCGGCATAGTGAAGAGTGGCATCTCCTCGACAGCAGAAAGCTCTACTGAACAAATCATAGATGTGCAAAATGCTGATTTGGTTTTTGGACGGTAGGATATCATGCATAAAGAATTTGTTCCTCCAGGACAAACTGTCAACCAAGAGTTTTATAAAGATGTCCCTGAGAGGCTCAGGAAATGGGTGAATCGAGTGAAACTAGACGTTGCAGACAAGTGGATGCTACATCTTGACAACACTCCATGCCACACGGTCCCTTCCATCACGGAATTTTTGACCTTAAAAGGCATTCCTGTTCCACAGGCCCCTTATTCGCCTAATCTGAGTCCTTGTAACGTTTTTATTTTCCAGAAATTGAAAAATGTCTTAAAATGATGTCATTTTGGGTCTCTGGAGAACATTCAAAAGCATGTGACCGACATGTTAAAGACACTACCAGTTGAAGCCTTTCAGCACTGCTAACAAGACTGGGAACAACGAATATGCCGGTAAATAGCTGCCGAAGGGAACTACTTTGGAGGGGACAATATTGTAGTTTGAAAAAAATAAGAACTCTGGTAGATAAAAAATCAGTCTCATTACTTTTCTCACACTCCTCGTACATCGAATCGATTAGTGATATCCTCATCTTAGGACCATGTTTTACATCCACAAACTGCCCAGCAGTAACGTATGCTATCGAATAAGGAACCCACAACAACATTTGTGCACGTTATTGAAGGACAGTTGATTTCTGTAAGACGTGGCCTTAAGATGTACATACCGCATGTTTATTTATTTACTTATCATGTTCCGTGGGGCCGTGCAAGCCAAAGCTACGTAGTAGTTAGTACGTAATTTACAGAATGGTGACTGTAAAATTTATTAGCAAAATAGTCAGGCAATTGATAAAACCCGAAAAGAGATTGCGGGAGAGTATACGAATAAATAAGAAAAGTTCTGAACTACTAAGAGGAACTCGTGTAGAGAACAGTACAGTATGCCACAAAGAAACCTTCCAACTTGGATTTGAATCCTTGGGATTTATCACTCAGTTTTGCCATCCTCCGGAAGTTTGCTAAATAGTACACATCTTTCTGTACAATGCTTAAGGAAGCATTATCCAAGTGTATATTGCTTTTACGTCTAGCGTTCACTGGAGGGATGCTGCAATTTCTTCCGAATCAATCAATGTTGTCACAAACAAATTCCATGGTGGAATGTACGAGGAGGGTTCAGTAGGTAAAGCAACACATATTTTTCTCTGCCAATTTCGGTTGAAAAAAAAATGCGGACTTTGTTATGGGACGTCGTGAAATATTCCTGCTGTGGGTCCATGACGTTCCGATAGGTGGTGGCGCTGTACATAGCCTTCAAAATAGCGTCTGTAACAGAGGTGCCCTCCAAGCAGAGACCTGTCATTGAGTTTATTTTTGCGGAAAACCAGAAGACCGCACATATTCACAGGCGCTTGCAGAATGTCTACGGAGACCTGGGAGTGAACCAAATCAGGGTAAGTCGTTGGGCGAGGCATCTGTCATCATCGCAAAAAGATGGGATCTTCGGCATGCCAGCCGGCCGCGCACAGTTGTGACTCCTGCCGTATTGGAAGGTGCGGACACTCACATTCGAGGTGACTGATGGACGTCTGACAACTGCGTACCCGAAGAAGCTCGCAAAACTTAACTGGAGTATTCTTCCTCATCCACCCTACAGCCCGGATCTCGTACCCTCCGTCTTCCACCTGTATGGCCCAATGAATGATCCACTCCGCAGGAAGCAGTACGTGGTTGATGGGGTGGTTGCTGATGAAGGGAGACGTTGGCTCCGACGTCGACCAGCAGAGTGTTACCTATATGTGCGTCTGTATGTGCTGTAACTCTGTAATGCGTATGAATTTTTAGCGTTGTTTCTGTTTTTCTGGGAATAGCATTTTGACTATCTGGAGAGATGATTTTAAAATGCGTCCCAGCCCGTAAGTAGTCGCCGAGTAAATAAAAAATGTGAAATTTGCAATTTTGGCTGGTTTCTCGTTGTACTGATTAACAGAAGTTGCTGACCGGCAATTATTCCAGGATGCTGGAAGTTTGTTCTATGGATGGGGTCTCACTTGGATACTCTTTCTTAGTTACACGCATGTACTTAGTTTTCCCTTCATTTATCTAAAGATTCGTCTTTCTAGAAGGTCTTTCAAGACTGTAAAGGCCTCTTTGATTGTTTTTTGCGTTCTTGCAATTACATCACTATCGTCTGCATATGTCTGCATTTGAACTGATTTGTACAGGGTAGTCTCTGTTGTATTGTTGCCCACATCTCTTATAACCTTTCCGAATGATATATTAAACAGAAAGCAGAATAGTCCGTCTCCCGGTCTTACTCCGTTCTTTGTGATCACAGCAGGTAACATATTCCGTATTTTAACTTGACTCCGGGTGTTTTCCATCGTAGCTTTTACTAAGGCGCCAATGGCTTTGCCGCAGTAGTAGCACCGGTTGCCGACAGATCACCGAAGTTAACTGTTGTGGGCCTTGGCTGCCACTTGGATAGGTCTCCCTCCGAGCCTGCAGGGCGCTGTTGGCAACCAGGGTACACACAGCCCTTGATAGGCAAACTGAGGAGCTACTTGACGGAGAACTAGTGACTTTGGCACGAAAACAGTGGACGGAAGGGATAGTGGCGTGCTGATCACATGACCCTCCATATCCGCGTCCAGTACCGCCTATCAGCTGAGGGTGACAGGGTGGTCGATGCCGTTCGGCCTTCTGAATCCTGTTAGGAAAGACTATTCTACTATGGCAATCAGTTTAATAGGGACATCTAACTCTTCATCTACATACATACTCCGCAATCCAGCATACGGTGCGTGGCGGAGGGTACATCGTACCACAACTAGCATCTTCTCTCCTTGTTCGACTCCCAAACAGAACGAGGGAAAAATGATTGCCTATATGCCTCTGTACGAGCCCTAATCTCTCTTATCTGAACTTTGTGGTCTTTCCTCGAAATATAAGTTGGTCGTAGTAAAATTGTACTGCAGTCAGCCTCAAATGCTGGTTCTCTAAATTTCCTCAGTGGCGATTCACGAAAAGAACGCCTCCTTTCCTCTAGAGACTCCCACCCGAGTTCCTGTAGCATTTCCGTAACACTCGCGTGATGATCAAACTTACCAGTAACAAATCTAGCAACCCGCCTCTGAATTGCTTCTATGTCCTCCCTCAATCCGACCTGATAGGGATCCCAAACGCTTGAGCAGTACTCAAGAATAGGTCGTATTAGTGTTTTATAAGCGGTCTCCTTTACAGATGAACCACATCTTCCCAAAATTCTACCAATGAACCGAAGACGACTATCCGCGTTCCCCACAACTGCCATTACATGCTTGTCCCACTTAATATCGCTCTGCAATGTTACGTCCAAATATTTGATCGACGTGACTGAGTCAAGCGCTACACTACTAATGGAGTATTCAAACAATATGGGATTCTTTTTCCTATTCATCTGCATTAAAAATGGCTCTGAACACTATGGGACTTAACATCTATGGTCATCAGTCCCCTAGAACTTAGAACTACTTAAAACTAACTAACCTAAGGACATCACACAACACCCAGTCATCACGAGGCAGAGAAAATCCCTGACCCCGTCGGGAATCGAACCCGGGAACCCGGGCGTGGGAAGCGAGAACACTAACGCACGACCACGAGCTGCGGACATTCATCTACATTAATTTACATTTATCTATATTTAGAGTTAGCTGCCATTCATTACACCAATCACAAATCCTGTCCAAGTCATCTTGTATCCTCCTACAGTCACTCAACGACGACACCTTCCCGTACACCATAGCATCATCAGCAAACAGCCGCACATTGCTATCCACCCTATCCAAAAGATCATTTATGTAGATAGAAAACAACAGCGGACCTACACACTTCCCTGGGGCACTCCAGATGATACCCTCACCTCCGATGAACACTCACCATCGAGGACAACGTACTGGTTTCCACTGCTGATGAGGCTACAAACCTCGAAATCGATAGCTATGTGATAAGGAGAAGACTGTGTAATTAAGAGTCTGAAATAGTTTCTTTCTCTCTTAATTTACAAAAAGACACATTACACGGAGACAGTGAGGCAGGTCATAAACACGATGAAAGAGGTATGCGAACACACCAGCCCGCGGGGAACGCTAGTCGTCGAAATCATTCATCAGAAACCGCCGGCGGGTGTCCGCGCAGCGCTCGGCCGGGGCCGGCGGTCAATCTTTCAGATGTCCGGGGACCGAAACCGCAATAAGCCGGCGTCAGCGCCGGCCATTTGTAAAACACGCCGGCGTGGCGCGGCGCGGCGCGGCGCTCGTTCGGCGTGACGTCGGCAGCGCCGGCGGAGGGGGCAGGGGGTGGGGGGCGTCGCCCCACCCCCGGGCCGCGGTGTCGGCTCCCCCGGGGCGCACCGCAAGAGTGCAGTCCCGTGTCCGCATTAGTCTTGATTTCCTGCGGCGTGGCGCGGCGCGGCGCGGCGCGGGTCCCGGCCGCAGCGGGCCTCGGCCGGCCGTCAGCCGCATCCATCTTTCAGCCTCGAACCGCGGCCACCGGCGCGAGCCGGCGCCGGCCGCCGCTGCCTAGCCGCAGCCGCAGCGCGACGCCCGCCCGCCGACACGGATTCGCTCTTCGGCGCGCGCCGCGCCGGCGAAGAAACCGGCAGCGCTGACGACAAGTCCGCCGTGTCTGGACACCGCAGCGGTCGCAGACACTCTGCGGTGGCAGCCTCTCCTCTCCGGTGCGGCCAACCGACACTCTGGGAAGAGTCACGCGTCCGAATGTAGAGGCAGACACCTCCTAACGGCGCGCAGCAGTGCTCGTGCCGAGTGGCAAGCATTCAAGCTCTTTGCGGTCAGTTTATTCAAACGCCCGCGAAGGTGGGATCTTCTCACTCACTAAGCTTGAAATGACACCTCCCCCCTTTCTCGGTCCCCGGTCCTCCCCCCTCCCGTTACCACCTTCTCCCCAATTCTCTCTCATTCACTCATTACCCCTACATCCCTACCTCCATATCCTGGTTCGACTTCGTAAATGAGTTCGCGACGAGGCGTTACGAGACTCTGGGAGTTGTCTCTGTGTAGGATTTTCAGTACCATCCCCTGTATTATAACGCATACGCAAATGAAAAGGGAACTTAAAGAAGGGTACGTATAGAAATTTTAGTAACAATATTATGGTTGCTTTGTTTAACCCGCCATGGTAGCCGAGAGCGCTAGCGCGCTGCTTCCTGGACTCGGGTAGGCGCGCCAGCCCTGGATAGAATCCGCCCGGCGGATTAACAGCGAAGGGCCAGTGTGTTTGCCAGCCTGTATGTGGTTTTTAGGCGGTTTTCCACATCCCCCTAGGTGATTACTGGGCTGGTCCCCACGTTCCGCTGGCTTACATTAGACACAGACAGCTGGGGTACACTAATTCCTTTCCGGGGGGTACGGGGTGGCGGCAGGAAGGGCATCTGGCCACCCCTTAAACTTACCATGCCATATCCACTTAACCGTGGCCGACCCTGCGTAACTTCGGGACATGGCTCAGACAAAGAAAGAAAGATTATGGTTGCTTTGTTTAAGGAGGGGAGGGGGGATCACACTGGTTGGTCATCAGTCCCAACTATATTATGATTCCAGTTCATGTGCAACAGTACAGCTATGAGTAAACATAATTACCATTGACTTTGATACACCGATCCCAGTATGTAGGAAGGGAGTGGATGGCTTCAGCGTAGAAACTCATGGGTTGCTGACGGATCCATTTTCCCACGGTGTCCAGACGCAGGTGAACCTCTGACGTTTCAGAGACTGTTCTGAAGGGCCTAAGGCATAAGAGTCACATGTACTATCGATCCTGTAAGGAGGATGTTTCAAAAACTCGCATCGAAATTTCTGAAGGATCTTGGTTTTCTTGGCATCATGTGGCCCAGCGCTATCCTCGAGAAGCACTATCCCATTCGAGAGCTGGTTCTTGTCCTTGTTTCTTGATAGCCTGCTTGAGCCTCAGTGCCTTTTTTTTTTTCTTTCGACGAGTGATCCGTTTGGAGGCAAGGTCGATGTGATGACATTATGTTTCACCATATGCCACAATATGCACAGTGATATCTTCTCCTTTCTCTGCGTACCTCAACAAATGGGTCAGGCAAACACCCATTCTTACCGTCTTCCGATCCTCTTCTTGGTCACCTACTCTGCGCAAACTTGGTCTTAACGGAGCCTGTTATGGATAATGTGACGCACAGTTCCTTTGCTTGTCGACATTTAACAGCAATGTTTCATGTGGTGATCCGACGGTTCGTTCATATGGGCTCCTCCCCTGCCGAAATCATGGCATTGGTGGTGAAAAAGTCCGCCCGCTCAGGGCGTGGCATCTCCTTGATGTTTACACGTCACACGTCATAACGCTGACACCACTGGAATACTGTGGACCGTGGAGGACAATCCTCTTCACACACCTCTTTATTACTGCGATAAATTTGTGAAACACGTTCCCTTTCTGCACGAAGAAATTGGATAATCGCGTTTTGAGTTGATCTGGAGTTATCCGTTTCGCAACGAACAGCGGAAACAGCTCTGCAGAAATCAGGAAATAAGTGTGAAGCTGTTAACTTCCCCTTTCCAACTGGGAATATCATCACATCATCTCCCAGCAAACACATTCACCCATTGCGATTACATACAGAGCATGCAGTGAAGGCCTCATTTTTAACTGGGCATATGTGATATTATTGGTTAATTCCTCTGTTTCTTTTCAACATCAGCAGTTTGTTAACAGTTTGTTAAATTATGAAATAACGTGCTGTTGCAAATCAACTAGTAACTCTATAACATAACATAAACAAATGTTGCTTAAAGGGATGCCCACTAGTCTCTGCTACCTAGAAAATAGACAACTAAGTGCTGCTGCTCGTCATCTCAGAGCAGCGAATCAACCGCCCTGCTAGACTACATTATCAACTGGAGGTAGATCAGTACACTTACTGACAAGTTATGGTGGCGCTGTAGTACTGTGAGGCAGAGTATTAAATTTGTTGACATTTAATTTAAATAAATTTATTGCTCTGCGCAAACTGTTTTCAGATAACACGGACAACAAAAAAGAATAAAAAATTTCCTATTAAGCTATCATACCACATTTGACTCAGTACCACATACAAGCTTGTAACTGAAAGCACGTTCATATGGGTTATCAAGCGAGGCTTGTGACTGGTTGAGGATTTCTTGGTGTGGGAGGACACAGCATGTTATTTTGGATGGAGAGTCATCGACAGATGTAAACTTCAGGTGAGACCCAGGTAAATGTGGTGGAATTCTTGCTGTTCGTGTTATGTATTAATGACCTTGCAGACAATATTAATAGTAACCCCAGACTTTTCGCAGATGATGTACTTACCTATAATCAAGTACTGGGTGGAGCTACATATGTCTTCAGCCTGATTTTGATAAGATTTCAGAGTCGTGCAAAGATTGGAAACTCATTTTAAACGTTTAGAAATATTAAATTATGCACTGCACATGGTATCTTATGACTACGGTATCAGTGACTCATAGTCGGAATCCGGCAACTCATAAAAATGAGTGTAACAATGTGTAGGGATATGAAATGGAACGACCATACAGTCTGAGATGTGGGTAAAGCATGGGGTAGACTGTGGTTCATTGGCAGAATACCAGGAAACGCCATCAGACTGCAAGGCAGGCAGCATACAAAACGCTTGTCCGACCCATCCGAGAGTACTGCTCAAATGTGTGGGAGCCATACCAGATAGGACTGACAGGGAATTTTGAACGGATATGATGGACAGCATGAATGGTTACAGGTATGGTTCACCAATGGGAGAGTGTCACGAAGATGCTAAAAGAACTGAACTGTCACAAGCTTGAGGATAGATGCAAGCTGTGTTCTCAAAGTCTAGTTATAATTTTCTTGACCCGACTTTAAGCGATGAATCTAGGAATAAACTACAACCTCCTAAGTGTCGCTCCCAAAGGAATCGTGAAGACAACATTAAATTAATTAGAACGCGCACAGAGTCGTTTAAGCAGTAGTTCTCGCCGTGCTCCATTCGTGAATGGAGCGCGGAAAAGCTCTAACAACTGGTACAGTGGGACGCACCATCTGTCATACACTTCACAGTGGTTTACGAAGTATAGATGTAGATGCTACTTTCAAGCACTCGTACATCACACTCGTATTATTTATCATACATACTGACAGAAACATGCTAGAAACACACTCTTCCTCGGCTATACTCGTAAGCACCCAGGGGACGTCCTTCCTGTGTCAGATCGCAGACAAGAGTGAGGTGTTGCACAGCGTCTCTTGGCAATCTGGCAACGGCATCGCACTTACCTGTATAATTTTGAACTGAGCCACTCGGCGTTCGTCAGATACCTCACCACAAATCAGTCCATCTCCCAAATTGCTACATATTGACTTATCGTATAATATCGATGCAATATACCTTTCCCATTAATACGATCCTTTCTTCATGAAAGTTCTTATTATTTCAGAATGCTCATTACACCAATAATTAGTAATTTAGGACTAGCTCTTTCGAGGTATCTCTTCACTCTTCTCTCAATGACGAGACGGTGGGGTTGGGGAATCCCAATCTACAATGGCTCCTTCGATCATTCGATTCGGAAAACAATATACCTCATCATAGCTGCCCTTTGCCACACTAGGATGTGCTTTCACTCGCCGTAAAGGCCCCCCTCCCCCTCCCCCCCACCCCTATTTCCCCTCATCACTGCCCCGATCCGCATGACAGGCGCCACGGATGGATAGTTTTGTGCGCTCAAACAATAACGCGAGATAGCAGTTTTATTTGAACTTTTGCTGTCTCGGTAACTAAGAGCGATACGCCATGTAAAGTAGGACTTGGAGCGTACCAGTGGGCGCAAACAGCAACACGCTGTACTGCGACACTGTTAGCTTTATAAAATACTTTGTCCCCCTACCCTAAAGGGACAGTGGGCTGTTCGAGTATGACCCGCTGTAGACTTGTCGCTCAAATATCAGGCGAGCTATTCATGAGCCACAGGAAGTTCCTAATTTGAGTATGTATTTAACAGGGGGCTTCCAGTTTAGGTGAGGGGAAACCTCCCGAAAACCTTGGTCAGAACCGGGACACGGGAACTATTTTTAGTTTACTATTTGGATAATATGTCCCAGGCAAAAAATGAAAGTCTAGTACATGAGAATCTGTATTTGTTTGTTTGGTTGGTTGGTTTGAGGAAGGAGACCAGACAGCGAGGTCATCGGTCTCATCGGATTAGGGAAGGACGGGGAAGGAAGTCGGCCGTGCCCTTTGAAAGGAACCATCCCGGCATTTGCCTGGAGCGATTTAGGGAAATCACGGAAAACCTACATCAGGATGGCCGGACGCGGGATTGAACCGTCGTCCTCCCGAATGCGAGTCCAGTGTCTAACCACTGCGCCACCTCGCTCGGTGTATTTGTTTATGTGTATACATAGTTCTGTTGGACAGACAAATACATGTAGAAGGAAGAAGAAACATTGGGTAAGGAAGCAATACCTCAACTGATTGCGGAAGGAAGGAGCTACAAAAATGTTTAGGACAAGACAGGAATGCAACAGTATAAATAACTTAAGGAATTTTGACACGATGCCCCTCTGCATGTAAGTACACGGATTAGGTTTCCAGGCATGTGAGTGGCTCGATTTCTTGTGTAATAGAATCCACTCCGAGACAGCGAGTGTTCGACAGGCACAAGGGTAGTGTCATGAATGAACCACAGTTATTTTTTATATACATAAATGATCTGGCGGACAGGGTGAGCAGCAGTCTGCGGCTGTCTGCTGATCATTTTGTGGTGTAGGAGAGGGGTTCGTTTAGTGACTATACGAGGATACAAGACGATTTACACAAAATTTCTATTAGGTGTGATGAATGGCAGTTAGCCGTAAACGCGGAAAAATGTAAGTTAATGCGGATGAGTAGAAAAAGCAATGCTGTGATGTTCGAATGCAACATTAGAGGCGTGCTGCTTGGCACAGTCACGTGGTTTAAATACCTGGGCGTAACGTTGCAAAGCGATATGAAATGAAACGAACACGAAAGACGAATGGTCGACTTCGGTTTAATGAGAGAATTCTAGAAAAGTGTGGTTCATCTGCAACGATATCACATATAGCACGCTAGTGCAACCTATTCTTGAGCACTTCACGAGTGTCTGAGATTCCCACCAGGTCGGATTGAAGAAAGACATCGAAGCATTTCAGAGGCGATCTGCTGCATTTGTTACCGTTACGTTTGAAAATATGCCAAGTATTAAGGAGACGCCTAGTGGACTCAAATGACAATCACTGGGCGGAATACGACTTTCTTTTCTTCGAAGCACTATTGAGAATATTTAGAGAACCGACATATGAAGCCGACTACAGAAGATTTTGCATAAGGGCAATAAAGATAACAGAATTTAGGGCTCGGTTGCAGGCATTAGATGGACGTTTTCTCTCGCTATATTTGCGAATGGAACAGCAGGAAGAATGCCTAGTAGTGGAAAAATATACCCTCCGCCATTCACTATACGGTGACATGGGGAGTATGTACGCGGATGTAAATGTAGAAGTGCGGGAAAGCCAAGCCGAAACGGCAGCAGGAAAAATGTAAAGAAATTAAAAAAGAAATGCTCGTCAAAAGGACTGACTCACCATATAGAGGAGTCAAAACACCCTTCGGTGAAATTAGAAGCAAGGTCGTCAACATTAAGAATGCAATGAAAGCTGCTGTTAAACGCAAAGGACGAAGCGGATACGCATAAATACATTGAAAGCTGCTGTGCAGGAAAGACATTCTCAGATGACGTGATAGAAGATGAAAAGGAAGTCAATATGAAAGAGACAAGGGATCCAGTATTGGAATTTGAAAAAGCTATGGAAGGCTTAAGATCATAACTGGCAGAATGCGCGATATCTAAAATCTCTTCGGGAAGTGACAACTAAACGACTGTTAAAATTGCTGTTTAGAGTACACGAGACTGGCGACATAACATCAAACTTTCAGGAAAATATCCTCCACACTGTTACGAAGATAGCAAGAGTATTTGAACACAGGGACCGAAAATTCGAAACTGCGTGTTTAGCCACTACGTTACCGACTCGCTTGGTTTAATTCTGCACGAGCTAATGAAGTAGTGTAAAAAATTTGACTGTCATTTTCTCGGAAACATTTGAGTTTTGACACTTAAGACAAAATACGTGTCCCCTTATTTTAACCCTTCTTTCATCATACAAAGTTTCTACTGTATCATAGAGCGACCTATGGCGGGTTCCCCTTGTATGATACAGTTTCAAGAAACATCTGGTGTAACTCCACATATGAGCATTGAACATGGCTTTCGTTCAGTCTTTCCAAATAAGAAACTTACCTCCGCCTGTCCATACGGATCACAAATTTCTATCTTGAGAAACTAATATATTATGGTTCAAATGGCTCTGAGCACTATGGGACTCAACATCTTAGGTCATAAGTCCCCTAGAACTTAGAACTACTTAAACCTAACTAACCTATGGACATCACATACATCCATGCCCGAGGCAGGATTCGAACCTGCGACCGTAGCAGTCCCGCGGTTCCGGACTGCAGCGCTAGAACCGCTAGACCACTGCGGCCGGCAATATATTATGAAAATTAATCACTATATCCTGTATCCTTCAAGATTAATATGATGAGTTTAGGCTTGTTAGAGTAAGATAAACCGTATTATTGTCATGGAAACCGACAAGTTTCATGTCCTATAATTTCTGGCGTTTTTTATTCTCTCTGTTTGTCTCTCTTCCTGAAACTATATCATTGCTGAGCTTTTCAGTGAAATTGCACGGTGTTAGTTAGGGATTGCATTGCACTGGGACTGGGATGACGACGGTATAGGATGGCGGACACTCCCACAGCGATCTCGAGTTATCAAAGTCTTTAAAACAACAGCGAAAGTTCTTCAACCACGAGTACTTGGGATTTACTAGCTATGTAGGGGCATTTCGAAACGGAAATACTTACGGAGGAAATGACTTAGGTTTCACCTAGAAATGTTTATTTCTTCAACCACTTTCATCTGAATTCGTTGCATTACCGATGATTAACTTTTTCAAGTTTCCACGGTGATGTAAAGAGCAAGATTTTTCTTCCATGTCTATTTGTCCTTCTGGTTTCACCCTATTTATGTGAAATTCAGCTTTAAACTTAAGCAGAGACAATAAACAATTGCATCAGGAGATAAGTTGTCGTGTGCAGGATTTATCTACACAGCGTTATTAAGCCTTTCCGATAGTATCGAAGAGGAAACGAAATTACAGTTAGCAGTGTTCACTGAGACAGATCCGACCACAAATGCCGTAACATTGAACAAGACAACTTGTTGTAGCAACTGCACCACGGTAATTCTCATACGAATGTTCTGACAGGCAAGAGGTGTCATTAGTGCAAAAGAATCGGTAAATAAAGTACGAGCAAAATGTCCCAACTGGGAGGTGCCGCACAAATACTCCATCTCATGCTCACTCAGAGTAACCTCAGCTTACACTGAAAGGCCAAAGAAACTGGTACACCTGCCTAATATCGTGCAGGGCACTCGTGAGCCCGTAGAAGAGCCTCAACACGACGTGGCAAGGACTCTCCTAATGACTGGAGTAGTGCTGGAGAGAAATGATACCGTGAACCCTGCAGCGCTGTCCATAAATCCGTAAAAATACGAGGGGCTGGAGAGCTCTTCTGAATAGCACATTGCAACGCATCCCACATTTGCTCAACAATGTTCATGTCTGGGAAGTTCGGTGGCCAGCGGAAGTGTTTAATCTCAGAACAGTGTTCCTGGAGCCATTCTGTTGCAATTCTGGACGCTTAGGGTGTCGCATTATCCTTCTGGAATTGTCCAAGTCCGTCGGAATGCACAACTAACATGAATGGATGCGGGTGATCAGACAGGACGCTTACGTACTTGTCACCTATCAGAGTTGGGTCTAGTCGTATCAACAGTCACATATCGCTCCAACTGCACGCCGCACACCATACAGAGCCCACACCAGCTTGAATAGTCCCCTGCTGACATGCAAGGTACATGGATTCATGAGGTTGTCTCCATACCCGTACACGTCCATTCGCTCGATACAATTTGAAACGAGACTCGTCCGACCAGGCAACATGATTCCCGTCTTCAACAGCAAAGTGTCGATGTTGACGCCCTCAGGCGAGGCGTAAAGCTTTGTGTCGTGGTGTCATCAAGGGTACACGAGTGGGTCTTTGGCTCCGAAAGCCCATGTCGATAATGTTCCGTTGAATGGTTCACACGCTGACACTTTTGACGGCCCAGCATTGAAATCTGGAGCAATTTGCGGAAGGGTTGCACTTCTGTCACGGAGAACGATTCCCTTCAGTCGTCGTTGAAGGCGTCCTTGATGGATTTTTTTCCGGCCGCAGCGATGTTGGAGATTTGATGTTTTACTGGATGCCTGATATTCACGGTACACTCGTGAAATGGTCGTACGGGAAAATCCGCACTTCATCACTACCTCGGAGATGCTGTGTCCCATCGCTCGTGATCCCACTGTAACACCACGTTCAAACTCACTTAAATCTTAATAACCTGCCATTGTAGCAGCATTAACCGATCTAACAACTACGCCAGACACTTATTGTGTTATGTAGACGTTCCTGACCGCAGCGCGGTACTCTGCCTCTGTATCTGAATACGCATGCCTATACCAGTTTCTTTGGAGCTTCAGTGTATTACTTTGCTTCCTCTTTGTCTTAAGCTGTCTGAAAAATCTAAAATCTCATTTATCAAACCCTTTTCGTTTTTATTGACAAAGTGTCACCTGCAGTTATATTGTAATCATAATGAGTAGACGATATTTTTCATCTCTTTGGTTTCTCTAGAATGAATGGCGGTTCTTCCCCTTCCATGTTATCAGAAGCTTTAATCGAATGGTTCAAATGGCTCCAAACACTATGGGACTTAACATCGGAGGTCATCAGTCCCCTAGACTTAGAAAAAAATGGTTCAAATGGCTCTGAGCACTATGGGACAACTTCTGAGGTCATCAGTCCCCTAGAACTTAGAACTACTTAAACCTAACTAACCTAAGGACATCACACACATCCATGCCCGAGGCATGATTCGAACCTGCGACCGTAGCAGCAGCGCGGTTCCGGGCTGAAGCAGCTAGAGCCGTTCGGCCACAGCGGCCGGGTTGGAATCGATGTAGCACTGTGTGTGTGTGTGTGTGTGTGTGTGTGTGTGTGTGTGTGTGTGTATGTGAATTCCTAAGGGACCAAACTGCTTAGGTCATCGGTCCCTAGACTTACACACTACTTAAACTAACTTAATCTAACTTACGCTAAGAACAACACAAACACCCATGCCCGAGGGAGGAGTCGAACCTTGTGTGGGAGGACCGCGCAGTCCGTGACATGATGCTCTTAACCGTGCGGCTACTCCGCGCGGTTGTAGCACTGCAATGATTCACTTGTTCAATTACCTTTGCTATTATTAAGTCCTATTTTTCGATCATTGAGAAAGATTTTCGTGAACAATTTGCTTCTGTGATCTGAAACTGTATGTTATTCGCAGGATACTAAATTTGATTACCAAACGTGAACATCCACAAACAATGTTATGTCGCCTTTTCATTTGAGTTAGGGTAAGATGAGGCTAAACGAATCAGTTCAACCCCTTTGGGCTCCAAAGAGGTAATAAATACAGTATTTTATCACATATTTGAAATTTTAATGGTGAGTACATCACAGTTGTAAGTTTTATATGCTAAAGATACATTGTGCATTGTGTATTGTGTATGGTGTACTGAACCAGGGACCTAGAAACTACAGAGACGCTTCGTCCCGCCGTACTTAAAAATGGTGGAAAAATCGAATTTTTTTGTGACTTTATTAAATTCTATAATGTTTCCTGATTATATTAATATATACATTATAGGGTTTCAAATGAAAAATGTCCTATATATACCAAATTATGAAGTTACGGTCATGTATGCCGCCACGCCCCTTTATGTCTGTTACAGAAACCAGTATTATTTCGAAAAGAACTGTGAACTTCCTGTTTCCAGCGATTATACGTATGATACATTGTATATGTTGGTAACAGTGCAGGTTTCTAGAGTCTGTAAATGATTGTCTTCTCTGGTATTTACTTTTGTTTCGCTGAAGCAGTTTGTTCACGTGTTTCTGAGTGTTTGTTGCCCAAGTGCTATACATATCTGTGGAAGTACATATCCATTAGTGTACAATAAATACGAATTATGTGTTCAAATGTGTGTGAAATCTTGTGGGACTTAACTGCTAAGGTCATCAGTCCCTAAGGTTACACACTACTTAACCTAAATTATCCTAAGGACAAACACACACACCCATGCCCGAGGGAGAAGTCGTACCTCCGCCGGGACCAGCCGCATACGAATTATACCACGCATCAAGAAATTCAGTGAAAGGAAATTCCGTGGTAACCAGTTAACAAACAAAGCAAGCCACACTGTTGAAAGTAACCTATGTATCAGTTCTTCAGGGAAGAAACTCCCACATGGCACGCCTCCTGGTGATTAAAATTTTTGTGTTAACAATGACAATGTTTGTAGCGGATTTGTTGTTGTTGATGTGGGCATCTTATCTTCTTTGATAAAGGAAGTGGTGACATGTAAACAATGTGATGGTGTAGACTGTCTGAAAATAACTGAACAACAAAGTAGCAGGAAGGGTTTAGCGTCAAAATTAGTTGTTCTGTGTAGATCCTGCAATAAATCTACCTCCAAAATGACTTCGAACATCGTGCATAATCCATATGATGTGAATTTGAAGTTAGTGCATGCTATGCGTGCAATAGGAAAAGGAAAAAAGGGCGCTTAAACGTTTTGTCGTTTGATGCATCTTCCTCCTCCTCGCAGTAGGCTCAGTAAGTACAAAAAAATACTTTTAGGTGCCTTGACAGTTGTGTCTGAAGTATCCATGACAAGTGCACTAGAAGAAACTGTAAATATTAGTGCAACAAGGGACATTGCTGTTGCACTTGATAGGACATCCAATGTCGAGTACATTGTTCCGTGATTGGTGTTGTAAGCGCTACTTCTCCGGAGAATGGACAAGTAGTCGATGTTGAGTGCTAATCTAAATACTGCCACACCTGCCATGGTAACAATCAAGGACATATTGAACATCAATGTCTAAGAATTATGATGGTTACAGTGGAGTGTGATGGAACTCTAAAAATATTTCAGAGGTCGGTGCCCGTTTATAACGTTAGATATGCGAAGTACCTAGTCGAGGGGGACTCTAAAGCTTTCAATAAAATTAATGAGTTCAATGTTTATGGGGATACCATGGTAACAAAACTGAAATGTTGTGGACATGTGAAAAAGAGGATCTGGCCAGTGTAGCCGTGCGGCTCTAGGCGCTTCAGTCTGGAACCGCGTGACCGCTACGGCCGCAGGTTCGAATCCTGTCTCGGGCATGGATGTGTGTGATGTCCTTAGGTTAGTTAGGTTTAAGTAGTTCTAAGTTCTAGGGGACTGATGACCTCAGATGTTAAGTCCCATAGTGCTTAGAGCCATTGCAAAAGAGGATGGGTGCTAGATTGAGGAATCTACGAAGAGAGATCAAAGGAAAGTTTCTATCTGATGGAAAATCTGTCTGTCCTAGGCAAATTGACAGGAATTGAAACAGACCTTCTTCAGAGTTATTACGGATTGGCCATTAGACGAACTGCACCTCTGAATGATGTTACAGCAATGAGAAAACCTGTATTGGGCCACCTACTTTCATAAGTTGTCCACAGATGACCACCCTGTTCACGGGCTTTGCCCTAAAGGAGCAGATTCTTGGTGTGGTTACCAAAAAGCAAAACAATGTGGTCAAATACACCATCATAAGCATTCTCTTCCTGAGCCTGTTATGAATGAAATAAAAGCAATTTTCAGAGACCTGAGTGACCCTGTTTTGCTTAGTAAATGTCTTCATGGGGGCACTCAGAATACAGATGAAAGTTTCAACCATTGCATATTGGAAAGATTACCCAAGAATGTTTTTGTAGAACTAAATACATTAAAAGCTGCTACACCAGATGCAGTGATAAGTTTCAATGATGCAGTGATAGGAAGATTGGAAGTCATGAGAAATTAGGCATAAAATATGGCTCTAATATGGAAGATCAGTTTCTTGAGTGTGACAGACAACAGGTGCATGAACCTGAAAGATTCGCTCTTCAAATTACCAAAGAAGCAAGAAGTACTAAAAGGAATGCCAAGAGGAAGCTTGAAGAGGAAGAAATGCTGCAGGATGAAGACTATGCTTCAGTAATGTTCTGAGGCACAGTTCAATGGGATTCATATATCTTCAATCGCAATTTCCTGCATGTTGTATTTTTCAGAATTCAGGTACAAAGATTTCCTAAAGTTTATAAAACATTGCTCTAAATTGTCTTTTGTAACTTGCAATAGTCTATACTTATGTAGTAGACCTAAGCTTTATTGCAGAATCAACTAAATTATAGAAAAAATAACATTTTTACTAGGAAAAAATTATAAAAAGTAAAATGTAAGGTGTGATATTTTTTATCCTTGTACCTCAGCCATCATGACATACATATCTGGTAAAAATTTGGTCTCCTTCAAATGTATAGCATTGGATTAAATGGTGCCTCAATTTGAGGAAGCATTTTGGGGAAAAAAATGCATCAGTTTCTTTGTATTTCTTTTTAATAACCCTGAGCAGGTTCAAAAATACTCAAAAACTTCTAATCTGTTTAGAAAGTGTGGTGCATTACCTGATATCAAAAAATGGCTCAAATGGCTCTGAGCACTATGGGACTCAACTGCTGAGGTCATTAGTCCCCTAGAACTTAGAACTAGTTAAACCTAACTAACCTAAAGACATCACAAACATCCATGCCCGAGGCAGGATTCGAACCTGCGACCGTAGCGGTCTTGCGGTTCCAGACTGCAGCGCCTTTAACCGCACGGCCACTTCGGCCGGCTTACCTGATATCAACAAAAAATCTGTAAAACATATGCATTATAAACAGTGCCTGAAAGAAACAGGTGTTGATTTTTACATAATGCTGAGCTTGAAAAGTACCCTGTATCCTTGAAAACCATCCACAGGCTGTCCGGCACACCGGACCTCGATACGAATCCGCCTGGCGGATTCGTGCCGGGGAGCGGCACACATTCCCTCCCGGGAGCAGCGCGTTAGACCGCGGGCGGGCAAAGATACATTGCTTAAGATCTGTTCTTCTTCAATCTAAATAGCAAAACTTCAAATGTTGAAACAACAGAAAAATTTAAAATTTGTTGGGCTATTTGAATAGTAAATGGGGCTACGTGAATCATTGTAAACAGCCATACAGTTATATACAAAATGAAAGATTACACTTTTTTACTGTTCCATCAATTGTTACATGTATTCCCACAGCGGAACTGATTATGACCAGCCGTCCCTATACCTCGTGAAACCACATCCAGCACTTAACACACCTGATCCATTTTGCTTTCTGCACAGGTCTAGGGTAGTAATGTTTCGCGTTACAGAAACCAGAAACTATGCTTCATTCTTCCGACTCAGTTCCAAGTGATGGCGAAGATGAATCCTTTTCTGGATTTGAAGGTTTTCCTTGAACATCCAGCGCATTTCTGCAACCCTTGACTTGTTTTATTTGTAAGTTTACAAAATGTAATTTTCTATTCCCTGTTGAAAGATTGAGATTAACTGGTAAAGTCAATTGTCAAAATAATTTTTTTCTCTCTCGTCGCAATATAATATCGGCGGTTTTCGTTGGGGTTGCCAAAACAGAAGAAAACGATGATGATAACGTCTCTGAGCTCTGTTTTGGAGGATTAGAAGAAGTTACCGGGGCTGGATTTACTTCTGTTTGTGATAACACTCCTTCACATTATTTGCTACATTAGCTCCACGTCTATAGGCGACATCGAAAATTTTACAAAAACCAAAGACTGAGTGATTATTATGTGTAATTAGACTACATAAATCCTTTACAAAAAAAAAATTATGCATACTATATCAGAGGCGCAGCGAACATAGCCGGCGTCCGGACTGGCGCCTGGGACAGACTTCATTGTCTCCCCGCCGCCTCCCCCTCCTCGGAGCCCGAGTGTAATACTACAGTTTATTGCCCCCCTCCCCTTCTCACAAACACATATAGTAATATAATACACAGAATTTAATCTAATAATAATATATTTTCCCGAAAATCTCGTTTGTCTTGAAGACGATTTGGCGCCCATTTACCAGTGCCCCCCATCGCTATGACAAATTTATGACGGATGTGGCTTGTTGTTCTGTTGACCGACTTCATGGAACCTGTACACTTGGCAGCGGAATGACTTATAAATAGCATTCATGTATTTCACCAATATATCTTATTTTAAACAGACTTAATATTGCATGGCAGATTTTTCTTTCCGGATGGTTACTGCCTCGATTAAATATATTTGGAAAGAGCTTCTTGCCGCTTATGCGTAAGGTGTCCCGCAACGGTCCTGTAACATAATGGCGTCCGGTCTGCGCACGTAGGCAGAGTAGTAGAATATTTCCTTATTTCTATCCACAAAGTATCATGATTCAGAAACCCCTATCCTACTCTATAGTGTGTTAGAGACGATGCCAGTGCAAACATTCGTAAGGAAAACTGTTTTCAGCTACATAAAACAGGTATTATTGACCTATAAAGTTAACAGCATCTGGTGATGCTGAAAAAGCGTGTCGCTTCCGGTGAATGAGTTTTTTAGTTTGCAGTTCGCTTACGGCATAAAAACAAAAATACCTATGACAACTACGGAAGAGGAGACCTGCCCAAATAATTTTCCCTGCTCTTTGTTTGTGATGTTCAAGTTGCAGTCAGTGCATATGGGTGTTATTCATAACTGTGCTGCGTACCCAAATCATAGTTACAGGAATGCGAATAATACTCATTGGCATATACTAGATATTTCGGCTCTCAATCAATGTAGCAATAGCCGGCGACGTCGCGTCTTCGAAGGGCGATCATCACAGATGCCGGCCAGAGAAGTGATATAAAAAAATATATCAATAAAATGTTGTTTAACTACGATGTATACATTAAACAGCATGAGCGCGTTACTAGCGAGTTTGGTCGTTACGCATATATAAACTGCAGTACGTCTTTTGTAAATAGCACCCGATATTTTTAATTTGGTAATCCACTCCTTCTTCACAAAACCCGTAAAAAAAAAGGTCCACAAATAAGCGATTGACCACTTGCGAACTCGAGAAAAATATCCGAAGCTCCGTCTGCATCTATCACGTGATGATCTTGCCACACAGTGTCTTTGCGTTGTTCAATACTTTTACGGGATCACAGTGGATAGCAGAGTTACCCGACACGGCTCTCTGTTTCTATGCGTGTGTGTGTGTGTGTGTGTGTGTGTGTGTGTGTGTGTGTGTGTGTGTGTGCGTTCGTCCTTGTGTGAAAGAGAGAGAGAGAGAAGGAAAGAAAACTTGCTATTTTAATGCACGCAAGTAAATGACTTGGCGTTTTTAAAATTTTGTGTTCTTGTCCAACAGTTATGTACAGTGTCTGATCCAAAGTAACGGGACACCTATCAATGGACATTAGTATGAGGTGTGTCCACTATTTGGGGTTATGTTGGACTGAATTCTGCTGGGGACACTTTCAGTGAGGTGTCTGAATGTCGGTGGAGGAATCTCAGCCTATTCTCCCTCAAGATAAAAACCAGAGAAGGTAGTGATGTTGCACGCTGAGGTCCGAAGCGAAGTCGATGTTCCGACTCATCCCAAAGGCGTTCCATTGGGTTCAGGTCGGGATTCTGAGCAGGCCAGTCCATTTCAGGAACGTTAATGCTCACAAACCATTTCCTCACAGATGGCGCTTCATGACAGGGTTCACTGTATTTGTCATGCTGATGTAAACAATGATCCTCTGTCCCTCCAGTGTATGCAGTATACAAGCCTGTAAAGTGTGTTCAAGTCTTCCTTAAGGGAAATAAGGGAACCATATCCAAACCACGAAAAACACCGCCATACGATAAAATCACCTGTTCTGTACTTCAGTGTTGGCATTACACATCGCCAAACTCAGACCCTTCCATCGGATTGCCACACGGTATAACGTGCTTCATCACTCCAAATTACTCATTTCCAGTTACCCACTGTCCAATGGCGTCGCTCTTTGCGCCACCTCAAGCGTCACTTAGCGCTGACTACAGAAATAAGTGGCTTATTTGGAGCTTCTCGAATTTTGTACCCCACTCTTTTTAACTCCCCATGCCCAGTCGTGTGCCAGATGCGCTTCTACTAACACTTTGGATTTTACGGCTGTTACAACAACCCTCTGCAATGCTCCACGGTTGCTGTCAGTCAGAACGTGACGTCTGCCTGGCTTTGTTTTACTTGTGATTGTTTCTTCTCATTTCCGCCTCAAAATCGCATCACTAACATTCGACTTGGGCAGCTTTAGAAGGGATGAAAAGTCGCCGGTGGATTTTTTTACCAAGGTGAAGTCCAGCGACTAGTTCACCTTGGATGACACTGAGCTGTCCTGACAGACCCATCCGCTATTACTTCTTGTCTACAGACAATACTGTACTCCCGACTCCTTTAATAGTGGCGGGTCTGCGTCTCGTGACAATGTGGTAGTCAATTCCGCATTATATTGTAGTGTTCGGATACTTTTTATCATACAGTGTACAGTATGCCTACTGTGGGCGACCTAGCAGCCGCAAGGTGCCGCTCTAGAGCCACTGAACTACATAACTTACAGCTTTAACATAAATTATTTAAGAAGGTGTAATTGGTGTGTTTGTGAAATAATGGTGATGATGATGATGTGATGGACATTCCCTTCATTATTAGGGCGATGTGCTCAGGGCTCCTCGGAACTGTGATTAGGGATTGACAACTGAAATAGGATGGAGGATGTCTGTGTGGGAAGATACTGACAGGTGGAATGTAGGTTTTAGGAGACGAGTGCGGTTCCAGCTGGGAAAGCAAATGGTAGGTTGGAGCATCTATTTGGGATGGGTCGGTTCGGTTATGACTGGAAGGACGGGTAGATATCGTTGTTGTGTTCATGGTCGGGGAGGGAAAGGCAGTGACATTGGGAAAGAATGTTAGGAGAGGTCATGCGCGGCTACATGCTGGTTTTCTATAGTCGAGGAGACTATAGGAATATTAGTTTTGCTATTTTCCTGTGCGCTGCTTCTCCACTATGATCTACTGAATTGATGAATATCTGCTCCAGTTGCTAAGCAGTTCTTTATTTTACTCCACGCCCAGTTCCGACTTTAATGTTGAAGCTATTTTATAGTGAAATTTGAAAATTGTGATCAAATGGAGCGGATATTTACTTTGTCATGTCACGTTAGTGTCACCACGTGTCAAAAGCCTGAACAACTTTCTTTTGCAGTGCCCACCGTTGCGAGACGTGCAGGACGAGAGTCCTTGAGGTTCTGGGAGGTACCGACATGGATGTGGAGCCACGCCGACTTCGGTGGCGTGGCCAGTTGCGCTAGGGTTCTCTGTTGAGGATCCATGGCACAAACAGCCCGATGCAGATGGTCCCACAGTCTGTCGATTGCGTGAGAAAACGGGGGGGAAAATGAATTGCATGTAGGGGTGAGCATGGCTCCAAAGATACATGCATAGTTGTGTTGATCCATTGCGCCTTCCAGAATGACGAGATCACTCAGTGAATGCTACGAAAACACTCCCCAGACCATAACGCTCCCTCCTCCGGCCTCTACTCTTCCGAAGGTTGTTGCAAGGTGTTCTACTTTCAGACGTTACACGTACGCCGGAGCATGAAACGTGATTCACATGAAAAGGCCTCCTGTCGCCACCCAGTTGACGACCAATTCCAGCTTTTGCAACCGATTAATAGCAGCCAGCGTGGGTGCATGAAGCAGGCACCTGTTGCGGAGGCCCATAAGCAGAAACGATCGCTGAACGGTCGTTGAGCAGACACGGTTAGTAGCTCCTTTGTACATCTGAGAGGTCAGCTGCTCAACGGCTGTACGTCTATTGGCTCGCACGAGTGTCCAGAGCTGTCGTTCACCTCTGTCACGAAAGGCCTGAAAAGCTCCACAGTTGCCTCTGTGCCGTTTTTGATAGCGCTATTTTGCCATGCATGGTGTGCTTTAACCACAGAGGCAGGCGAACAGTTTACAAACTTACTCGTTTCGGAAATGCTTCCACCCTTGGCCCGAAAGGCAATAATTATGGCGATTCGGACCCCAAATAAATCGCTCTGTTTCCACATTGCGACAACGACTACACTGTTTTCAACGTACCCCCACAACATGCTTTATATTCCTTCCACCCCTGGTGTTGCTGCATGTCGTCTGTGAACGGTTAATGCACGTTGATGTCGAAAATAGGCGGTGGTCACGTTACTGTGACTGGAACGTGTATTAAGACAGTATCGTGATCGCAGTTAAGTTTATGGGAGATGTAGAAGAAACGAAGAAGGTGTTTTAGGAAACGGTATTTGACAAGGTGTGGGAACTGCATGAGCTGGTGCTGGCTACGAGCAGGTAGTCCAAAAGGGGAGACGAGGAGATTTGCGTGCCGCTCCGGGATACGGAGGGAGTGATAAACCTCGGTTGCAGCGGATGACTACAAGACAAAGGAGATTTTTTTATTGTATACGTGCAGACTGGAGCAACGAACGAAAATTTGTACCGAGGCCGGGATTACAACCTGGGTCTCACGCTCAATAGGCGATGTGCTAACCACTATACCACCCGGGCAGAGTGTCTCTGCTCAACTGCACGGACTACCGTAGCACGCCTTCCTCCTTCTCTTGATTAAAGTACTTAAGCTTGGGTTTCAGGCAGGATCCCCCGTTTCATTCGACGCTGAGGTGGAGCCTCTGCAATACTGTTCGAGTTTTGGGGAGATACCAAGTTGGCTGACTCGTGGATGGGAATTCGGATTGGAGGGATGCGCGCTAGGGTAGTCCCTGCATTTGGGTAAAACCACTGTGCCAGGGTGGCGTAGTGGTTAGTGCCTCTGTCTAGTGAACAAGAGACCTGCGTTAGAATCCATACCTCCGTAGAAATTTTCGTTCGTCACTGCAATGTGCATATATATAGGGTGAACCACCTAAAAATACACTGCAAATATTGCGGAAATGGAAAGTGGTACTCATGTGCGGCTTTCACAGAATGTATTGGTAGTTAGGGGCTCGTATTGCTAGTGAATAAACAGTTTGTGATAATACTTAGAAAGTGTATTTTTTGTGCAAATTTTCACATTTTAAATGCAACAACGACTATTGACACTTATAGACTAAAAGCAGGGTAAATTAGATCCCGGTGGTTTTTGTTGCACGATTCTAGTGTGAGTCGTTTATGAGGCTTCAAATATTGAAAAGTTTCCACGCCGACAATTATTTATGCCATTCAACTTGTGTAGCTGCTAAGTACGATGTTGTTACGTTTGCTTACAAGGTGCTCCTTAAACGCACTCCGATTTGCAAGTCAGTTAGTGGGTGGCAGTCCAAGCAGCATGTCGTGAGAAGACGATGGGATCTGCCAGTGCGGAAAAAGCCGACATGCTCATGGTGTACGGTGAGTGTAAGAAGAATGCAGTTCGTTTTTGAACAGGGTATGCAGTAAGATACCCCTATAGACGCTAAGCATCTCGGCAGTTATTTGTGAGCCTCTTGAACCAGTTACGTGAAAATCATAGTGTCATACCTAGTCAAAGTAACAGAAGGAAACAAGTGACGACAGAAGAGGGGGAAATTAATGTTCTTGCTTCTTTTGCAGTTGATCCGCACGTGGAAGAGGCATGAGTCAGTAAAGTATCCTACACATTCTCCATCGATATAGATTCCATCTCTATCAAATCTCTCTGCATTAAGAGCTGCATGGAAACGATTATGAAAATCAAGTTAACTTCTGTATACAGGTAGTAAGACAGATACTCAAGATGTATCTTGCATCTTCTTTAATGATGAAGCTACATTTACCAACCATGGCCTATTCAACCGCCGAAATATGCACTATTGGACTATTGACAATCCCCGTTGGATGCTTCAAGTGAAACGTCAGCGTCCATGGGGTGTAAACATGTGGTCTGGCGTAGTGAACCATCAGCTAATATGCCTGTTTTTCATAGACGGAACAATGAACGCGCACAAGTATCGCAGACTTCTAAAAGATCCTCTTTCAAGGATGCTAACAGACGTTCCTCCGTAGGCTAGGAGGAACCTGTGGCAAGAACATGATGGCAGTCGAGCCCAAAGTGCACGAAGTACTGCAGCATGTCTTTACGAATTGTTTTCAAGTCGTTGAATTGGAAGCAGAGGACCTGTACCTTGGCCGGTACGCTCGCCTTATTTGTCGCCTGTAAACATTTTGCTTTGGGGAAAGCTGAAAGAGGGTGTGCACAAGCACATACCAACTACACCCGATGATATGCGACAACGTATTACTGCAGCCCGCTCGGACATCTCCTATGAGATGCTAGCACGTGTGCAGCAGGCGTTCCGTCTGGAGCTCGTGGTCTAATGGCTAGCGTTGCTACCTCTGGATCACGGGGTCCCGGGTTCTACTCCCGGCTGGGTTGGGGATTTTCTCTGCTTGGAGACTGGGTGTTTGTGTTGTCCTCATCATTTCATCATAATCATTCGTGACAGTGGCTACATTGGATTGTGTAAAAATTGGACTTGTTGAAATTGGGACTTTGTACTGGCACTGATGACCGCGCAGTTGAGTGCGCCACAAAAATAAAAAAAGAGTTCAAATGTGTGTGAATTCTTAAGGGGCCAAACTGCAGAGGTCATGGTTCAAATGGCTCTGAGCACTATGGGACTTAACATCTGAGGTCATCAGTCCCCTAGAACTTAGAACTACTTAAACCTAACTAACCTACGGACATCACACACATCCATTCCCGAGTCAGGATTCGAACCTGCGACCGTAGCGGTCACGCGGTTCCAGACTGAAGCGCCTAGAACCGTTCGGCCACACCGGCCGGCTCGGTCCCTAATCCTACACACTGCTTAACCTAAATTAAAGTAACTTACGCTAAGGACAACACACGCACCCATACCCGAGGGAGGACTCGAACCCCCAACGGGGAAGCCGCCCGGACTGTGACAAGACGCCACAGACCGTGCGGATACACCGTACGTCTGAGCGCGCCACTACCAAACATCGTCATCGGGAGGCATTCCATACGATACTCGAAGCGTGTACTACCGCCGCTGGTGGTCATTTTGACTACAACCTACTATGGTCAGCTGTCTCGTTACTGGTCAGAATCCACATAACTAGTGTATGCACTTGCGTTTTTCTTTAGAGTATATTACCACAGGTGTTGTACAAGTGTCTGTAAGGCAACTTTTCAAAATACAATATCTCGTAAAAGAACCGCACCAGAATCCTGCAACAAACACCACTGACGTTCTAATTAACTATACTTTTCGTCTGTTAATATAGTGTCATTTAAAAAAGTGTCCCGGGTTCGATTCCCGGCGGGGTCAGGGATTTTCTCTGCCTCGTGATGGCTGGGTGTTGTGTGCTGTCCTTAGGTTAGTTAGGTTTAAGTAGTTCTAAGTTCTAGGGGACTGATGACCATAGATGTTAAGTCCCATAGTGCTCAGAGACGTTTTTTTTTAAAAAAGTGTATGTTTGTACAAAAGATACAGTGTCTGTTAGTAGAATCTGTTGATTGGCTAACAATACGCTCCCCTGACTGCCAACCGATTCTGTGAAAACAGCTCTTCAATATCACTTTCCATTTCCGCAATATTTGCAATGCAAGTTTTAGGTGATTCACTCTTTATACACTCGCTGCCCAAGGTGAGACCTTTGAGTAAGTAGAGGTGAAACTGACAACAGCTCTTGAAACTTTGGACATGTATTACGATGAAAACCAACTGAAACCTAACCCTGGAAAGACCCAAGTCTGTGCATTCCATCTTAAAAATAGGGAATCCAAAAGGAAACTGAACATCACTTGGAGAGGAGAACAACTACTCCACTGCGAAACTCCTAAATACTTTGGGGTGAAGATGGTACGTTCCCTCACATTCAAAGCCCACTGTGAAGAAACGAGCCTCAAAGTAAAAGCGCGGAACATCATCATCCGCAAACTTACAGGAACCACCTGGGGCGTTCAGCCAAAATTGCTTAGAACATCTGCCGCGCGGGATTAGCCGAGCGGTCGGGGGCGCTGCAGTCATGGACTGTGCGGCTGGTCCCGGCGGAGGTTCGAGTCCTCCCTCGGGCATGGGTGTGTGTGTTTGTCCTTAGGATAATTTAGGTTAAGTAGTGTGTAAGCTTAGGGACTGATGACCTTAGCAGTTAAGTCCCATAAGATTTCAAACACATTTGGACATTTTTTTTTAGAACATCTGCCTTGGCACTATTTTTCTCCGCCGCAGAATACGCAGCACCCGTCTGGCAAAACTCTACACATGCTAAACATGTAGATACAGCCCTGAACGAGACAGGACGCACAGTTACAGGCTGCTTACGACCTACTCCTGTCAATAAGCTGTACCAAATTATGGGTATAGCACCGCCACACATTCTAAGGCAAGCTGCAACAGAAGTGGAGAAGAAAAAACAGGAAATCGACCCTAGACATGCTTTGTTCGGACATGACCCTCAACAGTCAAGACTGAGGTTAAGAAAAAGCTTCCTACAGAAAACTATGGCAATTCGTTCATCTCCCATAACTCGCAGAGAGGAGCTTTGGCGAGACTCCCTAGCTGAAGACAATCACATAATGGTCAAGGAGGAAACAGCCGAAGGTTCACACCTGGCATAGCGAGCGGTTCTAGGCGCTTCAGTCTGGAACCGCGCTGCTGCTACGGTCGCAGGTTCGAATCCTGCCTCGGGCATGAATGTGTGTGATGTCCTTAGGTTCTAGGGGACTGATGACCTCAGATGTTAAGTCCCATAGTGCTCAGAGCCATTTGAACCATTTGAAAACCTGTCATACGTGACCTGGAAGACTTTGAACAGACTGCGAGTTGGGACGTCAAGGTGCAAAGCCAACCTCAGGAAGTGGGGCTTCAGTAATGAGGAGAAAACTTGTCAGTGTGGTGACGTACAGGAAGAACGACATCTTATAGTCTGCAGGAACCTACCGGCTACATGCGCTATCTGCGATCTTGCTGCAGCCATCGAAACAGGTGTGATAACCGCCGAATACTGGTCCCGTCAAACAATATAATCATCTTGCTGCTTGTTTGTATATATTATTGAATCTGTGTGATAAATACTATCGCACATATTTAATTTTGCAAATTTGTTATGGGAATCAGTACTTATTAGTTTTTGTAATTATTTTATGTCCTGGACTCGAAAAATAAAATAAATAAAATTGGTGTTTGCGACGTGAAAAAGTCACTTGAACCGTATAGTTTCATTTGATCTCTTTTCAACTGTACTGTGCAGACTTGGTTCAAATGGCTCTGTGGGGCTTAACATCTATGGTCATCAGTCCCCTAGAACTTAGAACTACTTAAAGGCTAACTAACCTAAGGACATCACACAACACCCAGTCATCACGAGGCAGAGAAAATCGCTGACCCCGCCGGGAATCGAACCTGGGAACCCGGGCGCGGGAAGCGAGAACGCTACCGCACGACCACGAGCTGCGGACCTGTGCAGACTCCCAGTTTGGGTTGAACCCTCGAGCGCTGCGGTTTTCACGAAGTATGTGTAGCGCTGCACTGCAGGAACAGAGCGCATCGGTGGCTCACACGATTCGGACAGTTGTGAAAAGGAAAGCGGGTAGCAAAGGCGGCGTTTACGAGTGCGCTTCTAATGAGCGGGCACGTGGTGGTGGGCCAGGGCCGCCCCAAGGCCGGCGCTGAGAACGGCCCGCCGGCCGCCTTCCCGCGCCGTGTGCCGAGGCTCGGCCGGCCGGCACGGCGTGTCGCGTGGCGCAGCTCGCTACTGGCGCCCTCCAGCGGGGGAGGGGGGTCACTGCCGCCGGCGTTCGCACCTCCGGTTAGCGGCCTTTGTCTCTGCCGTGCCCCCACTTCTCGCCTCGGCCGCTGCAGTTCGCCTCATTTTCACACACGTCTGCAGCGAGCCGCAGACCTCGTTGGCCCGGAGACAGCCCAAAGACTGTGAAACGTCCCCTTAGAAAAATTGTACATGACTGTGCTTAAACTGACAAGCAATATTTTTGGCGCAACGCAATCTGACTTTGAAAAATCCCTACAAAAGAATGGCCCTGACTAACATTAACCTACACGTTTCACAAATCACTTACCTCAGAAAAATCTTCGTTACTCGAACTACTGCAATACAGCGAGTGCCACTACTGCCAGCTAAATAAAAGATTCAAACTACTGAAGGCACTAACTAATGATAGGCATAGTTAGCAAATGAAAGATTTTGATAGAGAACAAACAATGTATTTACCTTATAGTGTTCAAAAGTGATAATATATATAGCAGTTCATGACATCCATTCTTACAAATGTACTGTTTCTGATGGACACACGTCCAGATCATCCGCTCTCAAAAATCCGCCATCTCACTTACCCACATCCACCACTGCTGGCGGCTCACCACCAACTGCGCAACACTACGCGCTGTTCACATCCAGCTGCCCAACATTAAAATGGCAGACAACAATGCAAACTAGCCACAGACTGCACACAGCACAGCCAGTGATTTTCATACAGAGCGCTACGTGGTGTTACCAATAAAAAAACCTAAACAGCCTACTTACAACTGGTCTGATGCCGCAGTCCATGATGGTTTTAATGTGTTTAAGGGAGTACCAGAACTGTTTACGCCAATTACCTTGTCGCAGGGTAACACCGTTTCCCGTCAGATCACTGACATTAAGAGCTGTCGGGCTTGGCTGACACTGGGATGGGTGACCATCCAGGTCTGCTGAGTGCTGTTGGCAAGCGGGGTGCACTCAGCCCTTGTGAGAGCAATTGAGGCGCTGCTTGATCGAGAAGTAGCGGCTCCGCTCACGAAAGCTGATAAAGGTCGGAAAAGCCGTGTACGACGATATGGCCCTCCATATCTGCATCCACTGTTGGACTTTCCAAGGCATGTTTGGATGGTGTTTGGTTTTGTTTTAGTTTTTAGAACTGTTTTAGGTCTGTCTACATCAGTTCATGATGATCCTGCTCCCCCTTACCTCTTCTCTTCCCCTCCTCCTCCCCTTCCTTTCATGCAGCGTTGCCTTACTTCTGGTGCGAAACATCCAATACGCAGATCTAGCCCACTTTTGCTACTTAACCCTGTATTGAATGAATTTCACTGCAGTGGACAAATTTTAATGGTCAGTTCTCTGGCGTTTTCAACCAGTCATGAGGCTGAAAATGCATGCAGGACACAACACCAGTAGAGAGTGCCCACTGCAGTGAACTGTGTGCATTTGCAGCCTCAGGACATTGAAAATGCCAAAGAAACGACCATTAACAGCTGCCCACTGTAGTGGACGCAATGCGCCACAGGGTTAAAATTCGAGACGGCGGAATCAGATCACTTGAACTACGTTTAAAGAGAGGGAGCGAGGGTGTTAGTGTTCAAATCCAACATGACGGAATCGTGGGAATTTGAATCGTACTCTGTACTTGGTGCTTCTGAAAAGCTTGATGAGTGGTCTCAGTAGGTAAAGGAGACAAAATACCTGTACTTCCCTTCAAAGTGACTTCTCGCTTAACGACAGATTAGGACATGAATGCGAATTATTAACTCAAGTGAAGTCGCAAAGTAAATAGAATTAAAACTGGGAACAGATGCTGTACAGGCCAAAATAAAGGGAGACATATGTAACAGAACAGAAGCAGTAGCTGAGATCAAGCATTCCAACTGAAGGCCACCCCGTCGGATTATAACTTAGCAATCTTTGTGTGTGTTAAATCAATATTTAATCTAATTACCACTAATTGCAACAACATTGGTTGTATAGCTGTCGGAAAGTGACAGCAAACAATTCTTGTACAATTGCTCAAAGCACTGAGGTTGTTGGATATCTGTAATGTCTGTGTCCCTCTGATTTCTCGGTCAGCGTAAGGGAATTATTCTTCGGCGCTCTCCTTATAGTCCATATTTGGTGCCGGCATACTTCTCTTTGTCTCCCTGCCTTAAATTGGCTCTGAAACCCTTATGCTTCCCAGAGACTGCACTGAGCGGTTCCACGAGAAGCATTTGCTGAACATTCAACAGCTTTTCAACCGTTGTCAAAAATGTGTTGTTGCTAATCGTGATTACATCGAAGGCCAGTAAAGGTATTTTTCTCGTAACTCTTGTTTCCTTTATTTTCTGAGACCAGTCACCGAACTTTTCAGGTACATCTTGTAGATCTACTGCTTTGTTGGGGGTAACTCATCTGTGCTATTTACATTTGAAGATGGTTGAAGTAGGTCACTTGCTCTCAGTTAAAAGTAGTACGTTGGAGGTAGTCTACTTGTCCTTCTTAAAAAAAATGCTGCACTCCGAAAGTCAAGAGATAAGAAATAGGTTAAATTTCTGAGCAGTGTTGCTTTTTCATAAACAATGTAGCGAACACTATCAAAGATGGCTGTCAACGAAAAGCGCTCCAAATGCGGAGAGTCGCCAGCTCGGGTGGCGACTTACTACCTTGAACAATCTCTCTGAAGGTGTCAGCACGTTTACCTGCCCCCCCCCCCCCCCTCCCCACTACCTCTCCTCTACTGGCTGGTTTGAAGAAGCTCGTTGCAGCTTTCAATTTGTTCACCCTTTCCCACCATTACTCCTCTACTGGTTGCAGCACGCGCACCTATAGGTCAGTTTCCTTTCTGTTTGCGAATGTGTCATAAGGACCACTTCAGGGCTACGAGGCCTTGTGGTTGTCGCGTGTCTGTAGGAGCCACCTGCCCATCCGCTGCCGGCTGGATGGGTGTTTTCCGAGTCGTTGTTTCCATTTTTTGCAAAATATTTTTACTAACGACCCATCCGTATTTTGAGTAGTAACAACACATTAGTTTACATGCAGATACACGTAAGTTACCTGCTGTGACCTTTTTTTTGCTGCGAAATTGTTTAGAACAACGGTAGTTCGGCGTCTACATCAAAATGGGCAAGTGCTTCTGATGCTTCGCTTCACATTTACGTGATTTTTGAATTTTGGTTTGTTTCTGTCACTCTGATGATCTACTGGTTGTGTGATAAAGTTTCAGTCACGTTTCTTTGTTAAGTCTACATTTTACGGGTGAGCAAGCCCGTGTAGCAATTCATTTTGAATGGATGTAATTTGCCGCTTTTATAGTCCCAAATATCTTCTAAATTCAGAGTACTGTTATGTTTGCTTTCAGTCATATCCTGGCTGACGAGTAAAGACCAACGTCCTTGCCCTCGAAAATTACGAAGTGCCAAACAACTCTGTGGTTATCAATCCTTTGTATTTATGTATTGCCGATTTATAGAGGACTGTATGCCTCTGCATTAAACATTATGTCTTTTGTGGACTGGCAAGGCAGCCAATCCACTAGGTCGGGAGGCCGAAGGGCACGCGTTTAAGCTCACGCAGGCTGGCGTGAGGTCTTGAAAATGACAAGGATTTGAGACTAGCAAGAAAGGTACGTAGCTTCTGGAATATTTAACTTTAATCCATAATTGGTAAACATCGGTCTGACGGTACATGCATCACAAGATAAATAGCAAATGATAATGGCGCCTTGCTAGGTCGTAGCACTGACGTAGCTGAAGGCTATGCTAACTATCGTCTCGGCAAATGAGAGCGTAATTTGTCAGTGAACCATCGCTAGCAAAGTCGGCTGTACAACTGGGGCGAGTGCTATGAAGTCTCTCTAGACCTGCCGTGTGGCGGCGCTCGGTCTGCAATCACTGACAGTGGCGACACGCGGGTCCGACGTATACTACCGGACCGTGGCCGATTTAAAGGCTACCACCTAGCAAGTGTGGTGTCTGGCGGTGACACCACAATATCCAATACAGTTTCGCCTATATTATGTTACTAATTAACCACAAGATTCATAGGCCACTTCCTTTCTAAGTTCCAAACTGAGTAATTACAGGAAAGTCGCCGTTCAAGGCACTCGTAGGGACTATGACCTGTAGCAACTCTACTGGTGCGCTGCTACACCAGTAAAATAGTAGCAAGGGTCTTAAGCACTGAAGATAATGTGCACTATTATTTTACAACGAGCAAACTACCAGTAACGAGGCTAATTAGGTGGAATATTGATTTAACGTACACCGAGCTTCGCTAAGTTCCAGTCCGAATGTGTGGCCTCTCTTTGTAGTTTTCCTTCATTTGGCATACTTGATAATGTGTGAATATTGCTTTTATTCTGTTATGTATCCGTCCCTTTACTTCGGCCTGTACAGCATCTGTTCCTCTGTTTAATTCCGTGTTCGTTACAGGGAGCAGCTTTATTTTGCGAATTCAGTGGAGTTAAACTTTTACGTACATGTGCTGTTCTGTCTTAAGCGAAAACTCACATAGCCTCCGTGCCCAGTACCACACTTCATGTACATTTAGTTTTAGTTTTTTCTCCTATGACGGCCTGCAGGCCTACATGCATTCTGTTTCTCCTTCGAACACTAATCTAAGTACACTATTCCTTTTTTTTTTATCACTTCCCTTGCTGGTTTCTCGCACATTAATTTCCGAACTGTTTCTGAATCCGGTAGTTCGCTCAATCTGACTAAGGTTACGACTGTCACTGTCCGGTGACTATAATTACCAAACTTTCCATCTCTAATTTCTATAACATAATATATTTTATTGCTCTTCTGAATATAATTATTAAAAGTGGGTAAACGATAAACCGTAGAGTATTAGTCTCTTCGCTGTCTGTAGAGTATGCCTGAGAAGATGTGTGCGGAAATCAGTGCACCCTTCTGCCAATACCTCACTTGCCTCCATGGCGTCGCCATCTTGACCTTCTTTGTTTGCGTCATTTTCAAACATAACATTTTGATCAAAAGTTACATTCGGGTTTGGAATCTCAGAATTCCGCGTCTTTAGCCGATTCCTCACTGAGACATAGTTTAGTTGACCGAATAATTATTTTGTTGCAGGTGCTGATCTCCATACTCATAATTCTGGTCAAATCTGTGCGCGACCTTGACTTCGACGCTTCATCGGTAAGCAGCATCTCTGTCTGTACATGACGTTAACATGGCGAGTCCTGTCACGTCGGTGCTGACGGCAATTTGTCTCTGTAACCTTCCTGCACGCGCGAAGGATTTTGAATGTTGATCAAAATTATAGCATGTGAAATGACATTTTTTTTTTGTTTTTCGTTGTCTGACACGATAATTTTCAGATCCATACCTGCATCTACTTATAAAACCTGAAATGCATTCACCAATATTCAACAAATATTTTCACGGAACTACAATCTCAGTGATAATTGTCACCATCCTAGAAATCAGTTTAAATCTGGCTTAATTTTTTTGATCAGAACTAAGCTAGGAAACATCTTTTAAATTCTTCCACACTGCAGCATGTTTTAGTGTTCTCGTTAGCCCATTTAACCGGATATCCCATAAGCAGCCACAAGTAGATGATTTTTCTTCCTGTACTCTCTATAATTAAGGAAGAAACATCAAATTATTAAAAAACACTTTGAACACACGGATCCTTGTGCATCGAAAGCACTGAAATTTTTACATCTTGTAGATGCTGTGTCATCTTTGACAATACGTGATTGCTGAGAAACCTTACTTGAGAATTGTCTCAATTCAAAATTAGTGTTGGTAGCCAAATAACTAATCCTAGTATCTACAGCATTATTAAAATTAAGTTGCTTCTCTGGAAACTAACGTGTTCTTGTCTTTTTACCGCTCGTGTACAACTGGTCTCTTCTGCAAAATTTTCAGTACTGCGCCCTTTTTCATGCAACCCCTTAACTTGCTTGGTCAGGACATCTTCGTGCTTTGTTCGCTGGTATTCTGTACCTTGCCAGAAGATCTGGTAAGTTCTGCTGTGCACACCCAATTTTTTCCTCGACTGTTTCTAAGATAACCGTTTTGTGTTTATTAAAGACTTCATGAACAGCTTTCACTTCAGAGGTTAAACTGGCATCTACATTTTCAACCTCTGCCGGCACATATTATTCCACTTGAGATTTTTGTTTGGCTAACTTCTTTGCAATGTCTTCTTTCAGTTCTTATACAATTCCTACAATAGGAACATTATCTTTCTGTGATTCCGTTTCCAGATTTTTTGCTCTAAGTTTTCATAGAGCTGAGATCGGATTTCTTGGGGAGATGATTGGTTGTATGAAGTCCTCTCAATTTAGAGCTGTTAACGCAACTCAATGAAGTAATTAGATCATGTGTTTAAGTCTTGTGGATCTAAAACGGTGTTCATACATCTAGAGTTCACGTTTAAGTGCTTTTCGAAAACAAATAAGCGAGGTTTTGTGCAGCCATCCCTTACATGGGATGTACAATCATTCAACAAAGGAGACTGAACTGACCAGAGGTTATACGAACTTATTCAATAATAATGCTGGAAAGACTAGTTGGCAAGCTCATGTACATATAGGTATAAAGTAAAGAATAAGTTTCAATGCAAATTGAAATAATTAAAATTTCCAGTTGCTTAACAGTTTTAACAGTTAAATCTTGTGACATATCAGAAACCGGTTTTGGTTTAAAAAATATGTAAATTTTATGTAGCATGTGATTTTATTTTCACATAGTAAACTCATCAAAGACCTTCAGATGGCAGTGACGCTAAGTTAAGGTATTAACTTGTAACAAGTTTTTTAAGAAAATGTTTCATGTTTTGAACTAAAACTAAATTTTAAGTGTGTTTGTGTGCTGTAATCCTGAAAAATTAAAGTGGTGTAATTACAAGAACGCTATCTGATAAATGGAATCGTCAAATCAATTTGGAACTGTATAACTGTATTTTATTAAAGGTTAGCAAAATAATCAGAAAACATAAAACTGTATATTAGGTAAGCTATCCTGTGAAATTCTGTATTTTGCAATGCAGTAAGCAGTGTTACAATGTGTGATGTGACAGTAGGTGACATGAAGTTACAACATTCATAACAGAAAAATAATTCTACATGAAATTACAAAGCGAATTTTGAAAGAATAAGTAACCAAAACGTTTCCACAAAAAATACCCTGTAAATTTAAATATGTAAACTGACTTGATTAAATTCCAAACATTAAATGATATACATGTGAATGTAACAAGGCACTATACGAATTAGATTGTCTGACAAAGATGAGCTTGAAGTGAACTTTACAGAAACTGAGTCTGATAGTAATTTTGAAATGAAAAACTTGACTGTGAATGATCTTATGGCTCTGCCTGTAATGTTAAAACTGGCACTGACAACTTTCATGGCTTACCTGTGGTAATGGAAACTCGGTACTACACAAAAGTGATGAACATTAAGATATATCACGGCAGCAAACCAGATAAAGAAAAGAAAGCCTTGAGCAAGTGCACTGCAAGGAGGAGCAGTTATGCTAAACATATCGTGCCTCAGTTTTAGCCATGCCATTCTGCAAAGTACAATTTTCGTGAGGAGATGGTAGTGAATATTGCATGTATTAAACGACGAGGAAGAGAGCAGCATTCAAAAACTGTACTGAAACTCTAATTCCTTAACATTAGCAATCAACTTTACAAAAATCACCTTGACAAAACCACATTATTGTGACATGAAATGAATTGATAGAATGGTAAAGGAGTGGGAAATCTATAACTTCCAAGTGCAAGCCATGTGAACAGATAACTTTGTTTAATCTCATATGAACAATGAAAGTAACTAACCTGAATCAATAAAGAAAATCCCACTAAAATTTTCTTTTTCAAACATATCATAAATTATGTGGAAGCAAACAATGCAGCAGCAACGTTACCTGACTATCTTCACCCTTCTCAAATCACATATTTTCAGAAATCAGCTTCACCTGCATTTTTATCTCTGTGCTCTGCTAGCAATTTTCAGACTGCTGTGTTGTGTGATTAACAGCTGACTCTCTCATTTGCTTTTTACAGAATGCTACTGGCAACAACAATGCTACCAACAACCAACGATCACATTGCTTGTATTCAGAACCTCTGAGGCATAACATATTGATTACTGAAAATGCATGTTTGTTAAATATCTAGTTTACAAATACAATATATAACACATTGAATGAAAATAAGCTATTACAATATATAACACCCCCTCCCCCAAATTACCAATTAGAATTTGGCAGGATGTTGCTTGCATATAGCAAGGAATATCCAACAAATTCTCTCATACAAATTAATAGAAAAGAGACAAATGGAAAAATTAACAATGAAACTATGAACGAATGTATGAGTAGATAGCCCTAATTTAGACCAACTTTTCCAAATAACTGTGAAAGTAACTATGACAAGAAAAAAATTACAATTCGAATAAATAATAAAACAGTAATAAACTAGACTTCTGATTATGTGAGTCCATATGTACAGAAAGCGTGATCCAACCAATAAATATCTAAGTAAAGCCTATTAAGCCTATTAAAAAAATGAATGGCACTATTCTTCTCAGGGAAGAAGGTAAAAGTGTATCACATGATGTCACACACACATCACACAACTATACCACAAAATTGTCTGAAGTTTCCAAACAATAATGAAACCAGTACAAAGTGCTGAATTAGTGCACATATGGGAATTAGAGGGAAGATGCAGGAAGGAAGTTATGTGATATGTCCTTCACTGACAACCCATCTAGCACATTCTTTGAGGCAATAGTAACTGGCACATGACATATAACATTGGTGCAGGAAACATATTACATATTTCTAGTAGATGGAGACTCAACAAGACAGGTAGAGGGTATTATTTGTGTCACCCTACAAATCCATTATTTGTAGTGATGCTTCTTCTGATGGCTCATTTGCACCACGAGACCAGAATTGCAGTTTATAATGCCATGAATGTCCTGTTCCTTTCTGATGACAGGACAGGTTATTGTAGTGGTATATTAAATTCCAAATTATCCAATCCATTTGTATTAGTGGCAACAGCACAGAATTAACATTGTGAATGTCCATCTGTTTCAACGTAAGTGTGTTTGTGATTTGGTTACAACGATTATCTCTCTGGTAAGGCCAACAAAGCTTACGTAACAGCAGAAGACATTCAACATTCTAAGACTAAATGACCCACATAAAACGAAATGAAAACGGTTGTAACACGAAAAGTGACATGTATAACAATGTACGTCCCTAACCAGATATAACTAATTTTAACATAAAAACTAAGTACAAATACAAAAATTAAACATAGTAATCATCCATAAGGTACTAATATAAAGCTGTATGTACAGTGTAATCATGACAGTAGACATGAATAAAAATAATATTCCTAGCATATGTAGAGGTAAAGCATTTCAAATGTTATAAACAAGTGGCAAAAGAAAGTATGCATAGCTGTAATGATAAGAATATTGCACATTAATAATTAATACTCAGTAAGTATGAAAAAGGAATTATTTGTGTGCACACAACTAATATTTCACTATTTTACCTAATTACACAGAACACAGTCTATTACTACCCTACTACAAACACATATAAGGACAGAGAACGAATTAATTTTAAACACATGTGAGGACAGGGAGTGAATCAGCTACAAACATATGTGAGGATAGGAAAATAATAATGGATGGACTATCCAAAGAAAAGCTCACTGAATGCATTCAGAGAATTAGGTTAACATATCAGTTAAAAGACATAAGTAAAGTAATCAACGTTTCCTTTCAGTGTACTTCATGTTTATGAATTCCTTATCCAATCTTTATCACCTTTCTCCTCAATTCTCTAATTACCATAGCTACATATACTTTTAGTTGCATAATCATTTGCTTGCTAGAAAATAAGAACTTTAGTTCATACCCATGCTTCTGCCATTATCATCCCAAATTAATGTATATTATTCATTTACCAAGGGAACACTGAATAACTTCAGCACTTTTATCTTTTTAAATAATGATCGTATTTGGAATAAGTGTAGTCATTGAGATAAAGGTAGCTGTGGGAATGAAAAGAGAAAGTGAACCGAATGAGATGAAATAGTCATCATGAATTTATGACACATCCTTGTATATTCACTTCCATGAACATAATTTCGAATAAAACAAGGCATGGCCAGCAAAAGATATACTTTTTTGTACAGTAATACCATCTTCTCTCACTTTTTGAAATAGGTGATCGCCGAGACCAATTTTCGAGAAATACATTGACAAACAAAAATCATGGTGTAGGTCCAGATCAGACAATATAGGTGCAGCAAGAAGTGCTTCCTTTAAACTCTGAAATTCTATTTGAGCTTGTTCATTCCAGTGTAAAAAAAAAAAAAAAAAAAATCTGGTACGTTCATCTCGGAGCTGAAAGAATTTTCAAATTTAGAAATGATGGTAGAAACTGATTAAGCCCAGAAACTCTGAACCTCATGGCTTCTAAGTTTTCTGGATCAGATGTGATACTTCTTGATGAAATGATATGTCCAAGAAAATTAACTCTCAATCTGCCAAACTCTAGCATCTCTAGGTTATCTGTGATGACGAATTCCATAAAAAATCTAAATAGAGAATTCAACATACGACTGTGTTCTGAGGAAGATTTGTCAGCGATCAGCATATCGTCAACGTAAAATGTAATAAGCTCCTTCAGATAATCAGGAAGAATGGTGCTTAAACCATGAATGAAAGCAGCTGAAGTAATGTTCAGGCCAAAAGGCAATTTGCAAAACTGGTAACATACCCCAGAGCATAGAAATGCAGTATATTTTTGGCAGTCTTAATGTAATTCAATCTGCCAAAAACTTGCATATAAATCAACAGAGCATGACCTACATCATTACGAAAAAATTCGTGTTGAAAATGCGATGTCTGTTGCATCAGAAAACATAAACAATTCACTTCTTCTTCCTGCCTAGAAATCCAATCATCAAATTTCGAACATGCTGAACTGCCTTAAACTTCTAATGCTGCCTTCCCATCATTAAAATTCAAAGCACCTTTATATTCATCAAAAAGTCTACTCCCAAAATCATCTCACAAATAACCCCTTGAGTGTGAGGTCTTAAGTTCAGTCTTTAATAAGACCCATTTGAAAGTGCTGTGCTAAAATTATGACAGTAAAGGTATCAGCTGCTAATGCCTCACCATGTGCTTCATAAGGCAATAGAAAATGAGCGTCCAGGAGCTGCAGAGATCAACCTTCTATGGGGTATATGTATTACACTTCTCAAAATCGACATTGTCAACATTCAAGAAATGTTCAGAACTAACCATTAACTTGCACCGTGAACACTAAATGAAAAATGGCGCCCCAAGTGATCACAAAGGTTCTCACCATCAAGATCGAAGGCGAATTCCTTGGGAATTACAAACCGTGCAGGAAGTTCAGATGGGTATTCATTCTTAAGGAATGTATTTAGAATCATATTGATGTAAAGGGGGTAATGAGGTATGGTGGAATGTGATGGCATGCAATCTAATGTCGATTATCCTATTTCCTATACAGATTAAGAATCGGCGTAGTTGTATACGAATGCATTATGGCGTTGATGTTGATGTATCGCTCTTAGTAACCCTAATTTTCAAGGTACCTTTCATGTGCATTTCCTCTTCAAATCTCGACTGGTCGGAGTTGAAAACAAATTCCTTACTGAACGATCGGATATGTTTGTTATCTCATCTACAAGTGTTCGGATCGATAACGCAGTGTGCTGTGCATCGTCAAGTTTATGCTCTGTTTGAAATTTCGTTATCTTACGTATTCCAATTCTGTAGCACTGTTTGAGGTTATGCATCCATCCACGCTCGCTTTGAAATCACTGTACCCTACGTCGCACGCGGTGTGATACGCATAACGAAGTTGGTCACTATCACGCACATCCTGTAAATTGTATCGTGCACCCTTAAAACGCACAGCCACCAGTTTTTGTAACAAGTGTGCCTTGTCCTCCCTTAGATATCCGTAGCTTTTCTTATGCACTCCACTGTCATATTGTTGGGGACTTACACGAAATCTATTCGTAACTGTTTTTACTATACTGCAGGTGATCTTTCATGTGCGTAATTATGTTTAGCACCCTTTGCTACGCTTCATTGGAGACAGAATCTGTGGTTCCCATTCTGACAGGGATGATGAACTACACACTCAACATCTGTTTCAGTATCATTTTCACTTGTTAAGAACGTATCGTCGTTATTGTACTGCTCATGAGCATTATCCGCAAAGTCGAGTGTATGTGACAGCACACAATCCACTGTCTTTATCTTGCAGAAACACAGATAATTCTTCTGCCACTTCTTTCTCACTTTGCGGGATTCCTTGGGTTCCTTTCTGAAGAAATGTCAACTTTGGCAACTGTTGTTGTAGATATAACGCAATGTTTGCTTTGTTTATCGTTGCCATTGCTCTCTACTGTATCAACACCACTAGTACCGTAGCACTGATGCAAGTTACTCGTCGCCAAAGCAACTCAACTATGCTCCGTAGCCTCATGCTGTGCTCACCCTTGGGTACCTCTTGTCTCACCCCCAGTTGCCATTAGTAGCCATTATTGTGGATGCATGGTGAACACTATGTGGCTGTTGAATGCTGTAAACATCATTGTCCTTTTGCGACCTCACACTCAAGGAGTTCTTTGTAAGTATAAATAGAAAACCCTGGTGAAACGCTCCGTTCGGAACTAAACACTACCGGCAGCAAGTTGGGAATGAGCACTTGTTCAAAAAATGTTCAAATGTGTATGAAACCTTGTGGGACTTAACTGCTAAGGTCATCAGTCCCTAAGCTTACACACTACGTAACCTAAATTATCCTAGGGACAAACACACACACCCATGCCCGAGGGAGGACTCGAACCTCCGCCGGGACCAGCCGCACAGTCCATGACTGCAGCGCCCTAGACCGCTCGGCTAATCCCGCGCGGCGAATGAGCACTTACTGGACGATAAATTCTACAATGATCGCTGGCTAGATGCTAGGTTCGTGGCCCGTAACTCTGGGACCGAACATGAAGACTATTCTGGGCTAGGTTCAGTCAGGTAGTACTTAGGTTTTTGAGCCAAAACACAGAACTTCCAATTCAGAATAACGTCACTAATGATGAACACACTGCACTGCTGCAGAATATTGCGTTCGTGTGTAGCAGCCAGTGTGAGAGTCCAGAAGAAGAAACGACGTTGATTTGTGACAGGGGCGTTTCTCCCAAACTATAAACTTCGAGAGCACTCCTGTTCGATGGGGGTGAGTAGCACCTGTCGCTTGGGCCAGGAAGGGCTCTCGAAGCCTGACAGACTCGTTGCTGAATGTAGAATCTCTATACAGGAGTACCTGAATTCAAAACAGCAGAAAGAGTTGTATTTCCTACAGAAACGGTGATAACAGAGTGAACAACAGAATTTTGATCATTGTCATTTTCTTCCAGTAAAATGTCTCCAATGTCTTCTAAACGTACGACATTTAAAGTTCTTGTAGCAGTATTTCCTGTGTGATCTGGCACATTGTTTGTGCCGGTACTGCAAGTCATTTTGAAGAACTTTGTGATGCAGATTATTGCGCAGGTTAGATGGTCGAACTTTAATCACCCTGCTCTTTTCTGTGGGCTTGCTGTGCTATGACAATACCAGTTAGTACGATCATTTGGTAGTTTTTCAGTGGTTTTGAAAATCGGTAGGTTTATGCATTTTGACGTGCTTTTTTCGAATTTTTACTTTGACATCTCGTATCTTTGCCGCTCGCCTCACCGTATTGACAATATGACAATATCTTATTTCCGGTTCATTTTACGCTGAAAATATTTTAGTGATAAACTAAACCAGAGAAAATTTCCTGTAATTTATGCATTAAACTTTTTCTTGTGAAATGAATAGTATCAGTGTCCGAGCGCCACAAAGTTACTCCGCCATCTGCATTGTCGAAAAAACTCATTTCCACAACCCCATGAGGGAGGGTAATTGCCACATATTGTTTTAGTGGTATTCCCAGTAGGCCTAAAGCACATATTATGCAGTGATCACTAAATTTAATGCACTGTCATTCACTTTGTTATCCCTGAAGGACCAGGCTTTGGGAGTTGTTTGTCTTCCGAACCTAGCAACAATTAACGGATAGAAAGTTCTTCCACGTTAGCCGTGACAAGGTTATCTTCTTTGATGTTGTAACTTTCTTCCTCGATTTCGTCGTAGATTTTCAGAAGCACAGTCATCCTTTTCATCACCATCTTGTGTTGGAACTTCCGATTTATCACATGTAACACTGCAATTCATGCAAATAACAGTATTTTAATCCAACCTTTGTGCATTCACAGATTCCCTGACAACCCTTTTAGCATTTGCAAGAAATAAGTTTCAGCCAGTTTTCTGGCGCTGTGAGCTCGAGGGTGGTGACGGGAATTAGCCCATTCTTGCTTTTTCCCATCCCCATTGCTCTGCATTTTTTCAAGTCAATACCACTGTTGAACCTGATGACAGATTCGCTACGAATGTTGTCGTACTGCTAAATCTTTCGGTAACAGTGATGCTATATTAGATTTATTTTATATCCTGATCATGTGAAGTATAATTTATACCTATAGTTGTATAACGGCGTACCTTTCACGTCACTGTAACCATATAAAGCAAGGAGGAACCGTTCTCCAACTTCAGCAATGATTTCTGGGTCAGCATTTTGGTTTTTTAAATACCCAGAAAAGCTGAGCTCGTTTAGAGCTGTTTTTTTTTCGGAGTATATTGGCACATGTTATTTTTACTTGACTGAAGAGTGCTGATGTTATATCACAGCGACGGAAGGCGTGCAAGAGTGGTATATTATCTGCGACTGTTTTACCTATGACACTTTTATTGAATATATTCGTGGAGAAATTTCTCCTCTTCCTGGTTTCAGAATATATGTGTTTGAACACGGAGATAGAATAAGAAGATCTACATCTTCACCGACAAGTACTGCGGATTCATACACAGATGAAATTCTGATTGCCATATTGATTATTATAAGCGTATCTTGATCTCCCGTGGCTTGCTTGTCCACGAAGCTCGCTAAATTCAGATTTTGTTTTCAGTTCCAATGAGGCGGTTCTTGTGTGCATCGTTGCCAGAAATTTGCCTTTCGACACAGGTGGGATCATTGTCTCGTCAAAAAGCATATCCATTCAGACATATTTCCGTGATCGTTGGGATCGCTAAGCATATTTGATACTACAGTCTGCTATACCTTCCGGATATCCATCGAATACAGTGATGGCGTTGGATGTATATTTCGATTTAACGAATGCGACGTTGTTATTGTAAATCGATGACAATGGTTCACCCCGATTCCAAACGACTCTGTGCAATAAGTATCCACCGTCGATGACATGCACGGCGTCTCCAAAATTCAGATATCCAAAATATTGCTCATGTGCCTTACATAGAAAAGATTTAAGGTATAGAATATAGGTTCCACCTTTTTGCAAACACACTGTTCCTTTTTTTCCCTAAACAAGTTTCATCACCTCTGTCACACCATAAGTGGGTTTTTGTTCTTTGAAAACTGTTAAAAGTGAACATATTTTAGGTTGTAACTGATCGAACAAAGTGAAACCTAAATAAAGTTATGGTTCGTTTTGCTTCTTGCTGTGGTTTTATATTATATGGTTTTGCAGGACCAACTATATGGTATCCTCCACTGACAGCATGACATCTACAAAGCACTTGATGTAACTGTGAATTTTATCGGCAAGTTAACACATCCCTTGATTTTGGCGCGTCAAAATATTATGCATATATATTTGTTACTACCCACATGTTGTTGTGACTGATCTTTCTTCTTTTGGGTTCTGAGGACACTGCACACACATATTAATGTACTTTGCGTAATTACGTTTTTTGTAAACGCCTTTTTACACTACTGGCCATTAAAATTGCTACACCACGAAGATGACGTGCTAAAGACGCGAAATTTAACCGACAGGAGGAAGGTGCTGTGATATGCAAATGATTAGCTTTTCAGAGCATTTACATAAGGTTGGCGCCAGTGGCGACACCTACAACGTGCTGACATAAGGAAAGTTTCCAACCGATTTTTCATACACAAACAGCAGTTGACCGGCGTTGCCTGGTGAAACGTTGTTGTGATGCCTCGTGTAAGGAGGAGAAATGCGTACCATCACGTTTCCGACGTTGATAAAGGTCGGATTGTAGCCTATCGCGATGTATCGTATCGCGACATTGCTGCTCGCGTTGGTCGAGATCCAATGACTGTTAGCAGAATATGGAATCAGTGGGTTCAGGAGAGTAATACGAACGCCGTGCTCGATCCCAACGGCCTCATATCAGCAGCAGTCGAGATGACAGGCATCTATCAACATGACTGTAACGGATCGAGCAGCCACGTCTCGATCCCAGAGTCAGCAGATGGGGACGTTTGCAAGACAACAACCATCTCCACGAGCAGTTCGACGACGTTTGCAGCAGCATGGACTATCAGCTCGGAGACCAGGGCTGCGGTTACCCTTGACGCTGCATCACAGACAGGAGCGCCTGCTATGGCGTACTCAACGACGAACCTGGGTGCACGAATAGCAAAACGTCATTTTTCGGATGAATCCAGGTTCTGTTTACAGCATCATGATGGTCGCAACCATGTTTGGCGACATCGCGGTGAACGCACATTGGAAGCGTGTATTCGTCATCGCCATACTGGCGTATCACCCGGCGTGATGGTATGGGGTGCCATTGGTTACACGTGTCGATCACCTCTTGTTCGCTTTGACGGCACTTTGAACAGTGGACGATACATTTCAGATGTGTTACGGCCCTGCGAAACCCTATATTTCAGCAGGACAATGCACGACCGCATGTTGCAGAGAACTATGCTGTTGTGTTTTCTAACCCTGTCCGCGTTCATTTGTTCCCGAGAGAGTTTGGCACCGAATTTGAAATTTGTTTTCTTTCTATCTCTCTCTCTCTCTCTCTCTCTCTCTCTCTCTCTCTCTCTCTCTCTCTCTCTGTGTGTATGTGTGTGTGTGTGTGTGTGTGTGTGTGTGTGTGTGTGTGTAAGATTCATTAGCTGTTTGCATTGCCTTTTCTGTAAAGTTCATTTAATGTGTTAAATAACGTGCCTTTACAGGATGTAGTGTTTTCATTTGAAACTTATTTGCCTTCTGACATTGCCTTCTGCATATGGAAGTTCTCTCCTACTGTCAGTTTGTGGTATAGGACGTGACTGGATTTCAGTATTTTCAAATATTTTACTATTGTAGTTGGGTGGTGATTATGGGGCTATTAGGTGGTCAGCAAATGTGGTATTGGTGCTGTTACTTTTTAGTTGTCTGATGTGTTCTGAGTATCTTGTTTTAAAGTTCCTGCCGGTTTTTCCTGTGGATACCGATTGTCAAGTGTTGCATGTGAGTTCACATATTCCTGGCCTGTTGAAATTATATGTGGGTGTCTTCTGTGTTCTGAGTTTCTTCTATGTTGTGTTGTCTCTCCTGTATCCTATTTAATGTCCCTGTTTCCTCAATATGTTGCCTATTCTGTGGGCAATTTTGTTATTGTATGTGGGCATGTGCCATTTGTTGTGGTTGTGTTGTCGTACTGTTTAGTCTTGCATGTGGTCATTCTTCGTATTTTGTGTTGATCTGTGTTGTGTAAGGTTTTGTGTGTGTGCTTTCGTTCCTGTTAACAAATTTGATGGTTAAATTCCTCTATCATGGGGGCTTCATTTTCCTCTGCTACTTCTGATATCTGTTTTACAGTTCTCATCTCTTATATGCAGTTCTGCTTACAGGTGCTGTGTTCAATGTGTGGAGCATGAATCTGAAGGCTGCTTGCTTGTGTGCCACCGGGTGGTTCGACTGATTCTGAATGATGGTGCTTGTAGTATACTGTGAAATCATGGGTGTTGTTAGTTTTTCGTATGGGGAGGTCCAGAAAATTTAGTATGTTGTCTCTGTTTCTAACGTTAAGTGAATTTTTGGGTGTAAGTTTTTTATTTCCTAGTGTAGCTGTTCTGTATGTGTGTGTGGTTCATCAATCAGTAATTTATGTCATCGACGTAACAGTACCAGTACTTGACTCTGTATTTTTTTTGTTTTGTTTCATCATGTGTTTGAAAATCTACACTCCTGGAAATGGAAAAAAGAACACATTGACAGCGGTGTGTCAGACCCACCATACTTGCTCCGGACACTGCGAGAGGGCTGTACAAGCAATGATCACACGCACGGCACAGCGGACACACCAGAAACCGCGGTGTTGGCCGTCGAATGGCGCTAGCTGCGCAGCATTTGTGCACCGCCGCCGTCAGTGTCAGCCAGTTTGCCGTGGCATACGGAGCTCCATCGCAGTCTTTAACACTGGTAGCATGCCGCGACAGCGTGGACATCAACCGTATGTGCAGTTGACGGACTTTGAGCGAGGGCGTATAGTGGGCATGCGGGAGGCCGGGTGGACGTACCGCCGAATTGCTCAACACGTGGGGCGTGAGGTCTCCACAGTACATCGATGTTGTCGCCAGTGGTCGGCGGAAGGTGCACGTGCCTGTCGACCTGGGACCGGACCGCAGCGACACACGGATGCACGCCAAGACCGTAGGATCCTACGCAGTGCCGTAGGGGACCGCACCGCCACTTCCCAGCAAATTAGGGACACTGTTGCTCCTGGGGTATCGGCGAGGACCATTCGCAACCGTCTCCATGAAGCTGAGCTACGGTCCCGCACACCGTTAGGCCGTCTTCCGCTCACGCCCCAACATCGTGCAGCCCGCCTCCAGTGGTGTCGCGACAGGCGTGAATGGAGGGACGAATGGAGACGTGTCGTCTTCAGCGATGAGAGTCGCTTCTGCCTTGGTGCCAATGATGGTCGTATGCGTGTTTGGCGCCGTGCAGGTGAGCGCCACAATGAGGACTGCATACGACCGAGGCACACAGGGCCAACACCCGGCATCATGGTGTGGGGAGCGATCTCCTACACTGGCCGTACACCACTGGTGATCGTCGAGGGGACACTGAATAGTGCACGGTACATCCAAACCGTCATCGAACCCATCGTTCTACCATTCCTAGACCGGCAAGGGAACTTGCTGTTCCAACAGGACAATGCACGTCCGCATGTATCCCGTGCCACCCAACGTGCTCTAGAAGGTGTAAGTCAACTACCATGGCCAGCAAGATCTCCGGATCTGTCCCCCATTGAGCATGTTTGGGACTGGATGAAGCGTCGTCTCACGCGGTCTGCACGTCCAGCATGAACGCTGGTCCAACTGAGGCGCCAGGTGGAAATGGCATGGCAAGCCGTTCCACAGGACTACATCCAGCATCTCTACGATCGTCTCCATGGGAGAATAGCGGCCTGCATTGCTGCGAAAGGTGGATATACACTGTACTAGTGCCGACATTGTGCATGCTCTGTTGCCTGTGTCTATGTGCCTGTGGTTCTGTCAGTGTGATCATGTGATGTATCTGACCCCAGGAATGTGTCAATAAAGTTTCCCCTTCCTGGGACAATCAATTCACGGTGTTCTTATTTCAATTTCCAGGAGTGTAGTTCCCTAGGTTGTTCATGAATATGTTGGCTAGGAGGCCACTAATTGGTGATCCCATTGGCAGCCCTTCATGTTGGGAATAAAATTCTTTGTTGAACATAAACTAATTTTGTGCTGTTATAATCTTGAGTATGATTGCTGTTTCATTACCGTGTGAGACTGGTGTGTTCCGTTGTTGTTTTAGTCTTTGTATGGTATATGAACTCACATGTAGCACTTGTCAAGCAGTACACAAAGGACAAACATCCAGGAGCTGTAAAACGAGATAATCAGAACACCTCAGAGTCCTAAAACATAATAGCACCCATAGCACATTTGCTGACCATCTAACAGCCCATAACTACCACCCAACTACGATAGCAACAGACTTAAAAATACTGAAATTGTCACACAGCTTATACCACAAACTGACAATAGAAGAGAACTTACACATAGAGAAAGCAATAGCAGCAGGCAAACAAATTTTAAATGAAAACACTACACTCTCTACCGGCACATTATTGAACACATTAAAGTATAGAGAGAGAGAGAGAGAGAGAGAGAGAGAGAGAGAGAGAGAGAGAGACAGAGAAAAAGTAAACAAAATTAAAATTCGGCATGTTGGGAACAAATGAACGCCGACGGGGTTAGGAAATACAACAACATAGTGCCCTCAGCGTTTTGCGAAGTAAAAAGGCGTTTACAAAAAACGAAATTTCGCAAAGTACATTAATGTGTGTGCGTGTAGTCTCCTCAGAACGCAAAAGAAGGATCAAAATCACGTTTTTTAAATATCAAGGGCTGTGTTAACTCGCCGATGAGATTCACATTTACATCGTTTGGTGTTCAGATGACAAGCTATCAGTGCAGGACACCATACAGTTGGTCCTTCAAAATTATTTAATGTAAAATCACAGTAAGAAGCAAAACAAACCAAAAGTTTATTTAGGCCTCGCTTTGTTAGATCAGTCACAACCTAAAATATGTTCACTTATTACCGTTTTCAATAAATAAAAAGGTGATGAAAAGAAAAAAGAAACAGTGTTTGCAAAAAGGCGGGAGCTATACATGGATAGAAAGACAAGAACTGTAGATCCAGAAGACGAAAAATATTTAACGTGCTTGCGCAAGCCGTCGTCATTGAAAATCGATGACAGAAACGAAGCAAATTCCTTATCAGATTGTTTTGCGGTGCACATTCATTGAAAAATTTATACCGGATTAATCGGGATTATAGCGTCGTATACTCGGATGCCTGCATTTATAACGCCAAGTGTCCTCAGTCTACCACTCCGGTTGAATTTTACGACAAAGAAACCCCAACCGACAGTTTTTGATATGTCAGTACAAGCAACTTCTCGAGACCTGTGACATTTATGTTCTCATTTCCGATAATTCCAATTCTTATTGACATGAGTTTCTTTACTTCTGTAATAGTAAAGCTTTGGCACAGCCAGTTGTAACATCGAAAATGCATACAAAATACCTTCTGCACCATCCAAAATTTTCACCGTCTATTATCTGTTGATAACTTGTACCGTACTTCGGATTCTGAATCTGTAAACTTTATTAGAGAAACAATATTTAATACGTAATCGATATAATAGCGTATTAATTTCTGTTTATAATTGATTGTAAATGTAATGAAAATATTGTAAATTGCTGGGAAATAGCCAAGGGAACTTTAATTAAATGTATCGATAACAATGACGAACCGAGCGAGGTGGCGCAGTGGTTAGCACACTGGACTCGCATTCGGGAGGACGACGGTTCAATCCCGTCTCCGGCCATCCTGATTTAGGTTTTCCGTGATTTCCCTAAATCGTTTCAGGCAAATGCTGGGATGGTTCCTTTGAAAGGGCACGGCCGATTTCCTTCCCAATCCTTCCCTAACCCGAGCTTGCGCTCCGTCTCTAATGACCTCGTTGTCGACGGAACGTTAAACACTAACCACCACCACCCCCACAATGACGAAATGGTAGTAGCTGTGCCGTTGTTTATCTTTGCGTATGGAGAGTCTTTGTCGCGTTGCGAGCAGAGAGGAAGCAGAGCAGCTTGCGTCCTGAAAGAGTGCGGAAGTGTATGTTGGGCACTTCCGCAGATGCGGTGTGCAGCTATGATCGCGCCAGTCTAGGCGCGCGTAATTCGTTAACCCGAGAGTATTGTGAGCGCGTTAGGAGTGGCATGGCGGAGCGAGCTGCAGTTCTAACTTTTGCCGGTCCCATGATTATCCGTGGCTCTGGAGACGGCTCGGGGTTCTCATCCAGCAGCGGCAGCTCAGCATTGTCGTCGGCTACATTCTTCGTCGTCTGCAAAGCTGCAACATCATAAGACTGTTAAATAAAAGCCGGCCGCTGTAGCCGAGCGGTTCTATGCGCTTCAGTTCAAAACCGCATTGCTGCTACGGTCGCAGGCTCGAATCCTGCCTCGGGCATGGATATGTCTGATGTCCTTAGGTTAGTTAGGTTTAAGTAGTTCTAAGTCTATGGGACTGATGACCTCAGATGTTAAGTCCCATAGTGCTTAGAGCCATTAGAACCATTTGTTAAGTGAAAAATTATAAACTTACGTAGGCATTACCGCGCGACATTTCTTTCAAATTATGACTAACTTGAATTATAAGCTGCGATAGTTTAAACTTATAAGGCACCTGTGTTGTCATTCTCCTCAGACAGTATTACCAAACATGGTCCCTTTTCCTTTCCATGCAAAAACCGAGCATCGTAAGAATATAAAAGTTGAGTAACTAGTTACTGCCAGTTTTGTGTCTTTGCCAAACACCAGTTTCAGTATAAATTTTCTGCCTCAGTAACTGTTCGTTCCTGTATTGCATAACAGAGGCTTAAATATTTTGCAATTTTAGTATTAACTTATTCACTTAAAGTAACGTACAATTTCACTGGCATAACTAGTAACTAAAGATACAGCACAGATTAAGAGTGCGCAATTTCATTTGTTCTGCATTTAGCTTAGCGAGTGACTTCTACTGGCTTGGTATGTATTTTGTTGTTGTTATTTTAAAAGTAAAATCAGTTGCTCATTGGCTTAAAGTACGTTCAGTTTAATCTTTCAATAATGAAAAGTAAATTGCTTTCCCGTTTCTAAATTTTCATTATATTACACTGTGGTTACTGAAAGTCATTTTTTGCATAACAAAGTTTGAGTGAAACCAGTCATTTATTTATCCAGTAACTCCATTTTACTTTACCTTCAAAATTTAGTATTTCAGGATAAGTAACTGCAAACTCATTGCTTTCTGATTCAATTATTTTGTCGTGAACTCTTGTGTTGTGTAAAGGCGTGAAATCCTTCTGTTGCCACCCCAGTGGTTGTTTGATGAATTTCTTTGCCATTACCTTTCTTAAGGTTCTGGAGACTCATTGCCCTAGCGGGCTGACGACCGTTTAATTATCCTCTTTTTAGCTAATCAGTATTTTCTTTGTATTATCAGTAATTTTTATTGTAAATATTACGTGGTACCCTTTTCCCCCCTGTGTGGTTTGTGAGCGATTGCACTATATTCCACCATTTCAAAATTATCATCAGTGTGTAGCTTAAGTTTAGAATAGATTCTTCCTTCAGAAGGGACTGTTGTACACTTACCACCAACTAACCGCTATTATTTTCCTTCGGTAACGGTAGCCTTACTGTAAAATTTCATGGGGCATGTGCGATCACGGTCAGTTATACCGCAATCCAGTAGGCCGATTGGAAAAGGGGAGGTGACACTGTCCATTAGTTTTTGAACATCGGCATTGTCACATCTGCGAGCTTGTCATTTCCACATGCTACCCTGAATTGGAAGAAGCGATGTTACAGAATTTTTCAACTTCGTCGAAAACATTGTGCAGGAACACCATTCCTAAAGTCAACTTGAAAAGCACGCCTACTTGATTCCTCGTCCATGAGTCTGGCCGCCAATGCCTTTGATCGTCTTCATCAACGATTGCTCAGTAGTCATATTTGACAAAGTGCCACACTAGAATATGCAGGAACGTCTAATTGTAAATTATCCTTTACTCGTGAAAAATTTGTAATCTTCAGCTGGCATTCTTTCCTTCAAATCTAGCGTATCTTGCAAAAATAAGTGGCAAGAACTTGCATATCGGAAGTGGCCAGTGTCATGGAAATAAGACAGCATTTCCAGGATAGACCAAGGTTTATGTTCCAATTGCCCCTTCTTTCTGCTTCGATTAAATGTTTTACCAGCGCCACCATCCGGAAATATTACACCCATAATTTCACTGAAGAATGACGTTGTTCAAATTTGATCAGTTGATCCTGAGACCCATCCGCTACTTCAAAATGGTTCAAATGGCTCTGAGCACTATGGGACTTAACTTCTGTGGTCATCAGTCCCCTAGAACTTAGAACTACTTAAACCTAACTAACCTAAGAACATCACACACATCCATGCCCGAGGCAGGATTCGAACCTGCGACCGTAGCAGTCCCGCGGTTCCGGATTGCGCGCCTAGAACCACTAGACCACCGCGGCCGGCGCCATCCGCTACTTCTTTGTAGCATTCTTCCGGATCCGCCAAGAGTGCCACTGACCTGTCGAAACTGTGTAGAATTCCTTCTAATTTTGCACGGAGATAGGGTGGAAAATCTATTGACTGCATGATAATTTTAACAATCGCAAGGTGAGCCAACGTATGTGCTCTTACTGCTCGCGTATACACGAGTCCTACCACAACTTTTTCTCTTGAATGCTATGCGTAAATGGTACCGACAAACTCTTTCTACTCCATCCGCTTCCAGCCATAACGTATCCAATGGATCGCATGACCGTCACTAATAAATGGAATCCATCGAGTCTTACAACATTACTCAACTCGAAGTCCTCCATGCACGAGTACACAATGTCCATGCTTTGAAGTACAGTAACTGGTCAAACATGCCGAAAAAAGTGTGCAGATGTAATGATTCACATTTTTCAGAAACACATAAGAGAACAATAAGAATTGTTTCGTGATTACTCGGTGGAGCATTAATGAAGGGCAAGCATCCCACAAACCTTTTTTGGAAGGAAAGCTCCACTGTTACGTGTTCCATAAATCCACTCCTTTCAGGTATGTGAGCCAGGTCAATCCATTTTCCACAATAAGTCCTAACCGGACGGTATAATCACCTTTGAAACCGAACGACTGCTAGACAGGTTTCGAATCTGTATTGTTGTCATACCTGTTACATTTCTTTTTTCTAATTTCTCAGTGCATTGCTTTCAAATTTACCTTTAACCTGGTCAGACAGCATTTGCTGAAATCGGTACGGAAGTACACGGTGACAGCGGTGTATGATTAACTGAGCAGTTGTCGATACGCGGACTTTGAGTGTTGATCGTCTGTTCCAAGTGTGTGATCCTTCGATCAATTAACTCGAATTTTTGCTTATTGTTTTTTTGGTGAGTGGTGATTTGTTCAGAAATTTTCTGTTCTCCTGCAGCAAACCTGTCGTTGACTGCCTTAGATGTCATCGTGGCCATGGTAACTAAAAGTTCAGCTTTGACTATGGCAACATGTGGCGGAAGCCACTCTTGCTAGACAGGGGACTATTTGGCAGAAGTGGCCGTCCGTTTTACTTCTGCGACTTCCGCGCGTAGTGTAACTATTTTTTGGTTCTTTTTACGTAATGTATCGTTAACAGTGGCGATTTGGGCTTGTACGTTGCTGTCGGCGTTTTGTAACTTATCAAATTGAACCTGGTGTTATGCTTTGCCTCACTGCGTTTTTGTTCTTTCTTTAACAGTTTCTGTTCGCCTTTTCTCGCGTCTTCTGTCCGTTCTTGTTCTCGTATTGTTTGCAAACATTTCCAGAGTGCACTAATTCTGTCATCGTCTACGTCACGTTGTTCACCAAGCATGGATGGTGAGTTTTCTCGTGATTCGGGTACCCTGTGAACAACACGTGAGTGTTGCTCATTGTTTTGTGCCGATTCACGTGTAGTATTCTCAGTGACTGGGTTCGGAATACGTGACTGGACGCGCCTGGCTATCTTACTGTTGTGTTGTTGGGCCTATATACCCGAGATTTGTCCTCCCCCGCGTGTGAATGACTGTAAGTGGTATCGGTGGCGTCATTTTGAGAAACCATACTGTTATGCGACTGTCCCTACCATGGGTTGATTGCCGCTATTCTGAAATCTTGTCATCTGTAAATTCCATATCGCTATTTACGAAACCAACCTGTCCTCGACTAACATTCTCCTGAGTGTCTGCCATGTCTACTTGATTGTTCTGACACAATAATTTTCTATGGCTGCCCGTCACGCGTATCATTGGAACATTGTATCACGGATTACAGTATGCAAATGACCCTAATGGAGATCCTAGCAAATAATACATTTACATTTAAACCAATCAACGCCGTGTCACCAACGCTGCTGTGCTACCTCACTCAAACAGGCATGATGCAGAGGTCACGAAACCCATCAGTTACCGTAGAAGGTAACACATATTAGGGAAAAAATACAATGTATTAGTAAATACGCAACAGCTGTGACCAAAACGGGGGACTTCAAACAGCTCACTATGTGAATTTCTTTAACTGCTAACTGTCAACGTGCTGATAAAAACAATTTCAATTTTGGATACATTTATAAAGTTGAGTACCTTGATATTTTTTTCTCAAGATAGCGGTGAACGCGTCAAGGAGGAACGTCAATTATGCAGAGCCGTCCTCCGAATAATCTCACCGGGAGGCGGTCTGCGGATCGTGCATTATGCTAACTCAGAATTCTATAAAGAATCCCTCTACCGTGACTCCTATGCGTAATATCTGACTTTTAATCCATTGCCCATGTCGAAGAATCATGCCAGGTAAAGACCCACACCGCACATATAATAAGAATCAATTTAATATGCCGCCCGGGTTGGCCGAGCGGTTCTAGGCGCTAAAGCCTCAGGCGTGAATGTGTGTGATGTCCTTAGGTTAGTTAGGTTTAAGTAGTTCTAAGTTCTAGAGGACTGATGACCTCAGAAGTTAAGTCCCATAATGCTTACAGCCATTTGAACAAATTTAATAAAAACACAAAACTTTTTCCCCGAAGAAATGAGTGGATTGAGGGGACTGGCTGGCAATTTTTAGCTGCAAGCCAGAAATACTGTGCAGAATGAGACAAATTTTTATCACTACTAGGTTTGTCATGATGTCTCAATACGCATGATGTGATGCCTCCTGATTAATTATAACACAGTGCGCGTAGATAAAAATGATGACTAGCACAAAAGTACTATTTTTTTCAGTTTTCAGTAATGAGCTCTCTCCTAACACTGACAGAGCGCAGAAGATTCTAGTTGATTTACCTGTCAACATGAAGGTTATTGACAGGCACGAAAGAGCTGCACCTTGAGGAAGCACTGCACTGCATATATGGCCCACAACTATTCCTTCTGTACCTATCTCGGCAAGAGCGATTTGAATACGGTTGGGCTCGGATCTTTACCCTGTGATGTTCTCAGCAGCTTCGAAACCACAGCTTAGAGGTGTCGAGATGTGGATCAGCGTCTTGTTGCAGCTGTGACTGCCCCACGCGATCGCTAAACTGCAAAACCAATGTCAGGGCTGCCAGACGAAATACGAAACTACTCTGTCATTCCTTCGCAAGGACAGGAGCAAAAGCGATCGCTTCTCTTTGAAGCCAAAATGCGAGTCCATAATTTCTGTAGCTATCAGACGGATTCGGCGCTACGCTCCAGGGCCCTCCCAATAGTAACAATTTTCTTGGGAAATATCCAACCATCGTCACTCCCGCTCGCTGTCTGGATGCCCAGCGGCCGCCCAGTCTGCCTTGCTATTGGGAGGGACCTGCTGTCTGAAGTCACTGGTCCGAGCACCACACCGGCACTGTTTCCAGAATTCGCGGAAGGTCCCTCTGCTGCCTGGCGATGGCGCCACCATTGTCTGGCATTGGCGTCCAGTCTGGGGTAAGAGGAAAGGGGTGCTTCTGCACAGGATGCCGACTTGTGTGTTATAAAGTCTTCCCCCGACTGCTCAGCACCGAGCCCACCTGCAGTATTTTCCTGTAGAGAACTCTGGCACGGAAAAGTTCTTTATAATACGTGATTTTTACTGCAATGCAGCTTGTGCTCATTGTGCTTTTCGGTAGACCTGTGATAGGTACAATTCACAGCAACTCCTTAGTACTGAGCCTTAAGAGTCGCCAACATTCAGAGTGTGTCACGTCAACTTTTCTCTGTTTCAGATTGCCGCCAACCTCAGCGATCTCTCAATTACGGCCCTGGCGAAGTGTTGTTTTACTGTCTGGGTGACCGGACGATTAATTGATTAATGGCTAATTCTACTATATTTAAATGCCTTATGTAATATGAGACGCGATAGCAGATGTTTACTAAATGTTTTGAATGTCATTTCTCTTCTACTCATTGTTTTGCATTACAACTGCCTTAATTTAGTTTCATATTGCTTGCTACAAATATGAACAGCATTCGTAGATGACCGTCTCTGTCATGCGCTTTCACGAAGCCATGCTACTTCCACCTCTAAATTTATATCACAGCAGCGACTTAGTACGTTCATGTTCGGCCATGCTGGAAGAGAAACAACAAAACATTCCCTCTCTCTCACCGCATAACCCCGCAGGAGGCGTGCTACTCATCCCTCTCGCCTAAGGTAAGCATCAAACTGTACTCTGTTCACAGCCGAATGATCCAACGTCAATTAAAATTAAGCACATTTTGAAATATTACTGTCCCTGTAAGTATTTTCGTTTGTTAGTGAGCACGAAAAGTTCTTAGCTTTAGTTGACGTTCTTTGATTCGACTGTTACTAGATGTATATTATTATAAAATACAGCTGAGACTCGTGAGCCGCGTGAATACTTGAGTGACTGTTCATTAAATATTAAAAGCATAAAACACAGATACATGTTTGCAGGTTGATAGATAATGTATATAGTAATACGACACTTATGTAGAATACATGCCTTATCTAAAGCAGTCCCACCTTCATACTCGTCGGGAAAACCACAGATTGCATTGGTATCGTGGTATAAATCCAGCTACATCTCGAGCTTTATAAACTGGAGATCAAGTGATTGTTAACTTGAAATTCCCCAAGCGGTTCTACCTAATTGTGAGTGACATCGAGTGCCTTGCTTCTCTGCCCGCTTTACGCCTATGTTGCTGCACCATTGGTTATAACGTGTTGTCCCAGCATGCCACGATGATGTGTTGCCTTACTCTCTGCCATTAACAGAACAAAGATTGGAATGGGAGTGCTGACTGATCGACACCTGGCTCCTCATGTCTGATACCCGACACCTGGCGCCCAAATGCCTGACACCCAACGCCCGATGCCTGATGCATGACGTCCAACGCCCGAAGCCTGACAGCCCTGCGAAAAACAGACAAGCTGATTAGAAGGAAAAAGAAGAAGATCACGTGATCAGAAGTGGAACCATCTTTGATCTTTAGAGTGTCAAAGGAAGCTTGATAGTCGCAAATGAGGAGTCTCTTGTGGTAGTAGGAAGTATAAACTTGTCTTTCTCCAATGCGCTAAACATCCCTCAGCTATTACGAAGAAAGACGAGACTAACCGATGAACGCTTTGCTTTGCACTTATTACTAGAGAACCCGGAACATCTAGATATTAATTTTATTATCATAAAGTTACTAAAAATTGCATGCTTCTTAGCAGGAAGGGTGTATGTGTGTTTACATTTCTTAGAGAAACGTTTTGAGATAACATTATGCTTGTTAAAATTTGAGATCAGATAGACTGTCACGACCAATTACAGAAGGGCGATCTGTGATGTTAAAGAAGAAAATATGGTACTATTTAAGTGTTAGCTACGTAGTAATTTGTCCACGTTTGTCACTGTGACACATGGTGTCAGGGCGAAGCTACCTTTTCTCCTTCACAGGAACAACAGTGTGACAGCAAAAGGAATACTGGAAAAAATCAGCAAGGAAGCACTGGAAAGCATTTCGAGAAAATATAAACATTGGTTGGCTGTATCAGCTAAAGTGGAATTAGCCGACATTAAAATGAATATTATAATGGAAGGTCTGCCTGAAATATTGCAGTAACGTAATGCAGACGGCTAGTACCCTTTGGATTTGGACATAATGCAAGATTTTGCCGAGATTTTTTAAAAATCTACAACTTCGGCATGGAAGAAGACTGTCAGAGAAACAGAAATGTGATCTTGGACAACGATGAGACAGTTTGAATAGACTGCTTGACGTGGATGACCTCCAGCTGTAGGATAACGATATATAATTGATTTATGTGACAAACCGCAAGTCAGGGAGTAAAAGTTATCAGTAACCACCTCATAGATTTTATAATATGTCTGAATATTCGACTATGAGAAACTTGAACGTCTTCCTTGGGTAAGGATCATGGTGTTACCAGGCTGGAGGCTACAATATACAGCTACAGAACGGATCGTGCGGTTGAACCTGTGCATGGCTAAGTGTATTAGACTCTAACAGACAGTATTTACAATGCTCGCCACTGTACACTGTGCTAATCACGTCCACGTTGTGTCAGTTAACTAATAAATTACAGAACAGCTGCTGTGTGTTGTGAAATATGGTAATGGTGGTGACACACCAAAATCACTATAGAAATCCGTATTTTATTAGAAACCGAAGCATTATAAAATCACAATCACAATAATACAGGAGATTGCCTTACAAGGCCAGATCACTTGGACAAATAACAAATTTCTTTAATCGGAACAAGACCCATAAAACTTGAAATTTGAATATGACTAGGTAAATATCCTCAGGTAAAGCTTTACTTAAATAGTACAAATATCTATACAATTCCTATCAGAACTCTCATTACTTCCAATCAGCTGAGGAACAGATTAAGGGCAAGAACACAGATCTTTTAAGGTTTCGCTACCCAACTTTCCTAAATAAAACTATATACAAATGACTAAAACAATTAAGGAGGTGCTCTAATTTTGACCAAACCAATCTTGAGATTTACTTACTCGATTCATCAACAATATTCTTAGAATGATTGCAACTAGAACATGATCATACGACAATACCCCTAAACTGAGGTTGCTTCAATATTGCGTGTGAATTAGCCATAGACGCGAGCAGACCAAGGATTCAAATCAATACGAGAGATCCAAGAGACGGGGAATGACATAGAAATGTACTCAACTTTGCACTGCAATTGAACTTCAGATTCCATTATTCTTCACCGGAAAGATGGAATCACGCAACAGTGACGACATAACCCAAGATATAAAGGAGAAGACAGGGCCTTAAGTATCTCTCTGCCCCCATGGTGCTCTGCTCCCAGTATGCTCGCGTCGACCGCTGCCAATTATCTGTAACACAATACACATCAACGGCAGACAATATTCTGAGACATAAACGACACAATCTTATCTAGAGAACAGGTGATAAATACAACTGAATAGAAACAAATTAACCTCCGTGAGTTACTTCCCCAGTGCCATCCCTTAAACTTTGATTAATAAGTTCGCTAAAAATCATACCCTAAAGTTAAGATGACAAGAATTATATTAGCTCACATTTATACGCCAAACTACCAAATGAACTACAAGGTAGAGTAGAGGACGTATCTCGGCGTGTCTTGAAACGCCAGAGCCGGACTTAACTCACTACTCGTTGCACTTCTAGCTATGTCTTTAATCACACTTCATGTCGGTTGGTTGGGCGTAGCTACACTTCCTGCTTGCCGTCAAGATAGTTAGTCACGACACCGAGGTAGGTGATAAACAACTAAAACAATTCCAAAGGATTTTTAATACACTGGCATTTTCAATTAAGCCGCACGCAACCCACCGAAGCAACTCGGCAACTCCAATTCAATCGGCCGGCGTAGCTTATAACAGATTCGAAGGAGCTTATCCTTGCGACCTCTAGGAAAACCATATCACCACGGGCGGTGGATCTGCCCTCACGACTCAACACACTGTAGCCGCTGGCCCCGCTCCGTCCTTGTCCGACTCGTCCTCTTGCCGTCCTGTTTACGTACACAGTCCCATGTGACTCTCGCTCACCACCGATCCCGACGCACCTCCCCAGCAGAGCGCACGCGGCTGCCGTTAAATCCGCGCCGCCAAAGATGAGCAGAAGATAAATTAGCATCGAAGTCGACTCAAAGATCAAAATGACGATCGATGGAAACTAGCGCCAGAAACGCACCAGCTCATTGTGTTTACCAATTTTCTGCTCTTTGTCTACTTGGGTAATAAGAATACCCGAAAACTGACCGGTGCGCAGTAATCCTTCCTGATACTCAAGACAGTCGGCATACAGTTTTAATTATCTACCTGTAAACTATGCGGAGATTCTTAACACATACTTCAACAAAGACAATATAAGTATTACACAGATATGCTATATTAGAGCAGGGCAAACTCATTTCTCCCTATCCAGGAAATTGTTCTCCACAATATCGTCAGATACAGATATCACCGCATTAGGACTGGTGCCCACAAACAATCTTATCCCACAAGTCCTAAGAAAAAGAATAAATGTATTGCACAGACTTAAACCATTCCCCATTACAGAAATTACGCCTTTAAGTCACTTACAGTAGTGTGAGTACGAAAAAGGAAAATAGAATTGAAAGAAATCGAAGACAAAAAAGAAGAAAACGAAAACTACAGTATATGGCGAAGACAACTGTCATAAAAGAAGAATATAAACTGCAATTGGAAAAAGAAAATGCTATTGCAGATACGCATGCAAAGTTTACATATTGCTTTAAACATCGTGTATGGCGAATCTGGCTATGACTGGAAAATATAAAATATCTGCTTTTACTGTAAGCAGCACTGGTAAGTGGTCATGTGTGGAGTCCTAGTGGAAAAAGATGGATTGGAGTACGTTTACTCCATTAAAGGACACACTAATATCTGTTTATAAAGCTCCATTCCCACCTGGGTCAGATTACGAACGATGGTTACATTGTATCTAAACGCGTTCTTGGATGTCGTGCACCTAGCAACAGAACAACCGTTTGTAGAACATAAAACCAAATGAATATCAAATTTTTTTCCGTATGCAGAGAGGCTCACCATTGGAATATGACAGCAATCTGCTATGGAGCCCTTCCGGACTGCTGTTACAAGCTGCTATTCCATCAGTTTTAAACTCTGAAAACGGTCCTGATGTTATCTTCAGAACTTTGCTTACAGGTGGCATGTATTGGAACAGAATACAAATGCAGTAAAGGGTAAAATAAAATATTAAAGCTGAGACCAGCATGGACACTGTGAAAGACTCGTCAAGTGTATTAAACACAATCTAACAGTATTTACAATGTGCTCCACATTGCTCTGAGTCAACTGCTTTTTGTAAAGTATCCAGACGTGTGACTATAGGTAACTTTTTACGTCTTCCTTGGCTAAGGAACGCGGAATAACCAGGTTGGAGTCAACTGCAGAATGGATCGTGTGTTTCATCGATCTGCAAGTCTGTTTGGGCAAGTACATGATGACTTGTGTCTTTCTTTCAGCTAGCCTGTTATGAAATATAATTACGTCTCTTCGGAAATTATTGCTAATTCCCCCCCACTATTGCTGCTGTAATCACATTATTTCGTCTCTGTTTCCATTTGTTAACATCGTCGATATCTTCGTCTCTGCAAACCAGCACTGTCATGCTGTTATGTTACGATGTTGCACAACCATACCTCGTAATATTTACAGCCATTTTGTTTAAGCTTTGCTTATTGGAAGTCCTAACATGGACTATCTGGTTGAGAAGTTGATATTTAGCGTATATTCCATTTAGGGCAGCATCATGGGTTGGTAGAATATCTAACGATATTTCCAGTTGTGATCCACTAATTTTTAGAGCACGACGTCTTCCGCATCTACGTTTGCATATCTAAACGTTATAGATAATAGCACCACTTTAATATGTGTTTCGGCATTTGTTTAGCATTTATAGCAACGGAGGGTGGTCATTCAGAGCCCTACGTTAGGTATACACTCCTGGAAATTGAAATAAGAACACCGTGAATTGATTGTCCCAGGAAGGGGAAACTTAATTGACACATTCCTGGGGTCAGATACATCACATGATCACACTGACAGAACCACAGGCACATAGACACAGGCAACAGAGCATGCACAATGTCGGCACTAGTACAGTGTATATCCACCTTTCGCAGCAATGCAGGCTGCTATTCTCCCATGGAGACGATCGTAGAGATGCTGGATGTAGTCCTGTGGAACGGCTTGCCATGCCATTTCCACCTGGCGCCTCAGTTGGACCAGCATTCGTGCTGGACGTGCAGACCGCGTGAGACGACGCTTCATCCAGTCCCAAACATGCTCAATGGGGGACAGATCCGGAGATCTTGCTGGCCAGGGTACTTGACTTACACCTTCTAGAGCACGTTGGGTGGCACGGGATACATGCGGACGTGCATTGTCCTGTTGGAACAGCAAGTTCCCTTGCCGGTCTAGGAATGGTAGAACGATGGGTTCGATGATGGTTTGGATGTACCGTGCACTATTCAGTGTCCCTCGACGATCACCAGTGGTGTACGGCCAGTGTAGGAGATCGCTCCCCACACCATGATGCCGGGTGTTGGCCCTGTGTGCCTCGGTCGTATGCAGTCCTGATTGTGGCGCTCACCTGCATGGCGCCAAACACGCATACGACCATCATTGGCACCAAGGCAGAAGCGACTCTCATCGCTGAAGACGACACGTCTCCATTCGTCCCTCCATTCACGCCTGTCGCGACACCACTGGAGGCGGGCTGCACGATGTTGGGGCGTGAGCGGAAGACGGCCTAACGGTGTGCGGGACCGTAGCCCAGCTTCATGGAGACGGTTGCGAATGGTCCTCGCTGATACCCCAGGAGCAACAGTGTCCCTAATTTGCTGGGAAGTGGCGGTGCGGTCCCCTACGGCACTGCGTAGGATCCTACGGTCTTGGCGTGCATCCGTGCGTCCCTGCGGTCCGGTCCCAGGTCGACGGGCACGTGCACCTTCCGCCGACCACTGGCGACAACATCGATGTACTGTGGAGACCTCACGCCCCACGTGTTGAGCAATTCGGCGGTACGTCCACCCGGCCTCCCGCATGCCCACTATACGCCCTCGCTCAAAGTCCGTCAACTGCACATACGGTTCACGTCCACGCTGTCGCGGCATGCTACCAGTGTTAAAGACTGCGATGGAGCTCCGTATGCCACGGCAAACTGGCTGACACTGACGGCGGCGGTGCACAAATGCTGCGCAGCTAGCGCCATTCGACGGCCAACACCGCGGTTCCTGGTGTGTCCGCTGTGCCGTGCGTGTGATCATTGCTTGTACAGCCCTCTCGCAGTGTCCGGAGCAAGTATGGTGGGTCTGACACACCGGTGTCAATGTGTTCTTTTTTCCATTTCCAGGAGTGTATTATAATGGCTCTTTGTGTCTCCTAAATGCACGAAATCGAATTTACGTAGCATTCAGCTTATATACGATAATCTTGTATTTTAATGAATCAAACAAACAATTTGGATACAGAAATATTCGATTTGTGCTTGCATAATTTTGAAGCGTCTCGCAATATAAGTCGTTTTTTTCTGAGATATTCACCCTGACATTGTCTTTGGAAATATGACAACTCTCGTTGTTACCGTTTTTGATCGTGTGTTTACAAGCTGTACTAGTTTTTGTGTCGTATAAGTAATATTTTGGTTGTAAAAACAACCTTTTTCTTTCCTAATCAAACAATTGTCTGGTGCATGTGGTTTTGGTTGTGTAGTTGGTTACTGGTTTTCATTTTCGCAAGCCATAGTTTCTGGAAATGCAACTGCACAGATTGAATAAACACTTTCCATATTTATTTACGTGTACACCGTTCTTTTCAGGCTGTTGACGTATTTGTTAGAATATGTTGAGTAACAATATAAGGCAAATACACTCTATAAAACTTTTAGGGAGTCTTCTGACAGCAAGCTGCTGTTATTTACATGGATTTCAGTAAGTCTGTGTCATTCGTAATAATATGAATAACTGGCCATGAGTAGCTTCAATTATAATAATTCTACTCAATAACATGGTGCCTGGGAACTTTTGTAAATGCTGGGATATATACTTTGAAGGTATATTGTGGGTAGGCCTACAAAGCTGCATTCAGTAAGTCTATTTTCCTGCTTAGCTAACACATATGTTTTCTGGAGTTGTAAACCTGGTCAAAGTAGGTTTATGGCATCAAATTGTTAGGCCTACTTTGTAAAATTTTAACTGTTATTATGTGTTGAAGTCTACCTCTTAGACACAAACTTTGGAATTTGGAGCACTAATTTGATGAATATGTGTATACGTGGTAATTAACCCACCTATTCTTTTATGTTGTAGTCATAAGTGACATTACTTTGATTGACCTGTGTCTTACAGGGTCTTTTCCATTTATTAGTCTCTATATGAAATGTAAACTTTGTATTTTTTGTGCTGTCTCAGAAATATTTTATTTGAGGGTTTGTTGTGAGTAAGCTTAATTAGTTATGTTCAGTCTGTCTATTTCCCCGCTTATCTAACACTTATATTTCTGTTGTTATAAGCCTGGGCAGGGTAGTCTTATGACTTAGAAATTTTTCTGCTATTATAAGTCTGCTCAGGGTAGTTTTATGACAACGAATTTTTAGACCTAACATGTAATATGTCAAATGTTGTTGGGTACTGAAGTCCACCATTGTTTTTTTTTCACTGCTGACTGCATTCAGATGGTGGTGAATGGTAAGCTCCAATGGGACCAAACTGCTGAAGTCATCGGTCCCTAGGGTGACACACTACTTAATCTAACTTAAACTAACTTACGCTTGTCTCTTACCCGTCACATTGATCACTCAAATGTATCTACATGCACACACTCATTTACACACATACACTCCCACATTTATATTTAGATACTCGCCTTCAGATTTGCCCTTGAGTGAGGGGAGCGCCGTTGTCCGTATCCCACCACGCAGAGGCAGACCATTTTTGTGGGATGGCAGTGACAATGAATTACCAGCAGCTATTTGAACTTACAAAATAAAATATAAAATAAAATTAGTGAGTGAAGTAAAGCAAAATGGAAATTAATTAGATGTTAGTAATTATTGACTTAAGAAAATGAAAATAGAAATCGGTTAGATGTTAAATTGATAAAAGTTAGTGAGATAAATAAAAATGAAAGTGAATGGAATCGTGTCACCAACTAGACTATAAAGGGAAAGCCTTGGTATTTCTTAGAGGCTATGCATTTTAGGTCTGTTCCTAAATATAATGTTAGTTTATTTACAAAGTTAGTTGTAATTTAGGTAAGACATTCATTGTCCATGCAATTAATAGCAAGTCATTTCCTGTATGTTAATTACATAATTCGTTTATTCTGCGTTGCAAGCTTGAGAGGCAGGTCTCCGTATAATACAATCGAGCTGTGGCCCTCAGACAAGTAATTTACGTTAAATGGTTGCATCACAAATTACTAATTAGAGACAATATGTTAATACCAATTGCTTTACAGCGTTCAATTTACGCAAGGTGAGTAGTTCTTAAATTTCACATATTCTGTTCTATATTGTTACAATATCTGCGTACAAATTACACAATGGCATTTACAATTATTTTCTAATCTATTCTACTTCCTTCTAGTTCTGTTTTATATCTTACATTCTCTCAATTGTATATATCACAAATCCAGCTTTTCTGTAAATCATAATTCGTAATGTCATTTTTGTTGTTTCATTTGTCTCTGTTGTATTCATGGCTCTAGTTTTAATTCATAATACACAAATTCATTTATAAGTGAATTATGATACGCTTCGAGTCCTGCTAATTGCAGTTCTTATTTTATTACATACTTGGCATAGTCTCTGCTGTACTTCAGAGTGCTTTCACCATTTCCTTACTCGCTTACTTGTGTTACAGTATTACATTGAAAAATCATAAGCCCTTCTGTGTTCGATTATTGAAGGTCATTTAGTTGCCAGATTAGCCCGAAACAGACAGAAAAGCGGGTTGCATCCAATGTAACGTGAGAAATCGTGTTTATGATAAAGCAGGCAGTCCTGACTGTACATCTGGATGGACAAACAAATATTTGAAGAAAGACAATGACCAACTAAGATAAGAATTAGCGACGAACCTGGTTGCACGAATGGCAAAACGTCATTTTTTCGGATGAATCCAGGTTCTGTTTACAGCATCATGATGGTCGCATCCGTGTTTGGCGACATCGCGGTGAACGCACATTGGAAGCGTGCATTCGTCATCGCCATACTGGCGTATCAAATGGTTCAAATGGCTCTGAGCACCCTAGAACTTAGAACTACTTAAATATAATTAACCTAAGGACATCACACATATCCATGCCCGAGGCAGGATTCAAACCTGCGACCGTAGTAGTCGCGCGGTTCCGGACTGAAGCGCCTAGAACCGCTCGGCCACCGGGCCGGCTATTGGCGTATCACTCGGCGTGATGGTATGGGGTGCCATTTGTTACACGTCTCTATCACCTCTTGTTCGCATTAACGGCACTTTGAACAGTGAACGTTACATTTCAGATGTGTTACGACCCGTGGCTCTACCCTTCATTCGATCTCTGCGAAAACCCTACATTTCAGCGGGATAACGCACGACTGCATGTTGCAGGTCCTGTACGGGCCTTTCTGGATTCAGAAAATATTCGACTGCTGCCCTGACCAGCACATTCTCCAGATCTCTCACCAATTGAAAACGTCTGGTCAAAGGTGGCCGAGCAACTGGCTCGTCACAATACGCCAGTCACTACTCTTGAAGAACTGAGGTATCGTGTTGAAGCTGCATGGGCAGCTGTACCTGTACAAGCCATCTAAACAATGTTTGACTCAATGCTCAGGCGTATCAAGGCCGTTATTACGGCCAGAGGTAGTTGTTCTGGGTACTGATTTCTCAGGATCTATGCACCCAAATTGTGTGAAAATATAATCACATGTCAGTTGTATAATATATTTGTCCAATGAATACCCGTTTATCATCTGCATTTCTTATTGGTGTAGCAATTTTAATGACCAGTAGTGTATTCATTAAATTAATTGACCCAAGTGCCCACTCCCTCCCACAAACGATCAATGATGATGGAAAAGGACTATGGTGAGTGTGACTGTTTAAGAGATAAATGTCATCTTAAAAATTTACGATTACATTTAGTTTCTTTAAATGGAACGCAAAATTAATCATGAATTTATACAAGAGGCAATCAAGTATGTTAACCTAAACCAAACATGTAAATAGTCCTCATGTGACAGAGGTGATGTCAAGATCCTAGTACAAACAACACTGTATGGAATCTAGTGTACTTCTGTACGACAAGGAGGGGAAGCACAGAGAACAGGTGAAATGTATCAAATCGGCAAACAAGTGGTTAATCAGATGGAGTATCACGGTATCACATAAAGAGGCAGAGTGGTTCTACGCAAACCTGAATTCGAATTTCAGGCAGCTGAACAATCAACTGAAACCTTATCGATCGGAGTTGCATATATTACTAAGAGTACGGCGGAAGACAGCGTGTTGATGACAGCTGCTACTGGTGGTCGGCTCCGCTGGACTGAGATGGAATCTGTCTCGGAGACTGATCGAAAGAGAAGGATGAAAAACAAAAAGACCGGACAAGTGAAACTACAAATGAAATTACTGTGTAGCAAGGGCGGCAAAGTATGCGACCGACTCTTTGCGACCACAAAACAACTCCTGAAATTCTCTTCTGTCCTGCGCACAAAGAGTGACCGCCTTGCTTGTGCCAGAACTCGGCCAATCGTCACCGATAAACAAAGCTTTCACCAATTACGGAGCTATAACAAATTCGTCTACACTCCTACTACTGTACTCTGTTAAGCTAGGCGCCAATCCCTCCTTTCCGCCAATTCTCAACGGTGACACCAAACGTGTGCTGAAGTAAGAGTTGAGCAGCCTGTCGTAGCCTCCACCAGGACTTTGTACACGGAGATTTCTGGCGATGGGCGCTAACAGAACATGATGACTGTAGCGCCGTTCTGTCGGCTATGCCGTGGAGCTTGGTGACCATGTCTCTAAATGTCCAAAACAAAGCAAAGCCTTAATCCTCAGCTGGTGCGTTCCTGCCAAAACATAAGACTTTCGCGAGAAAACTGCCCCACTCACTGTAAAAACAGTGAGCGTTCGTCGCTGTGGCCCCTGACACCTGATATCAATCGTGAACATGCTGGTAGATAGCATCCGATTACCTGCTTTGGATGTTAATACAATACAGTAGAGAAATGACATTAATTTGCATGCCTGCAAATTCGTATCTTAGAAATACAAGATAGGCTGGTTTGACGGCCCTAAATGAGTGTATGAAGAGCCCAGAGGCCCTGCCTTCTTGCACGCTCGTGTTAGCTCGTTCGTAGCCTCGTCGGTTGCAGTTTGTGAAGTCTATGAGTGTGTAGTTCAGGCCACGTGACATAACCATCAAATCAGTGATTAGTTCGCAGTCTTTAGCTGGCAGAAATATGCGTTACACACTTCGAGAGCAGGTTTTTATTGTGAAAAGATTTAGGAAGACTGCATTCTGTGTTCAAGTCTTAATCTCACTCTACAAAGTTTACCCTCCACACTACCCTCCATTACAAACTGAGATTGGTTGATGCCTCATGATGTGCCCTATCAGTTTTCCTGTTATTTTTGGCAAGTTGACCCATAAATAACTTTTTTCCCCAATTTGATGCCCGTGCAGTCTTTAACATTCATCTGTAACATCACATTTTAAAATCTTCCATTCCTATTTTGCTTGAAATGTTTATCGTCAACATTTCACTTCCGGATAAGGCTACATTCCTTACAAATACCTTCAGAAAATACTGTGTAATACTTAAGTCTTGATTCGATATCAACAAATTACTTTTTTTCAGAAATGTTTCTCTTGAAATTGCCAGTCTGCATTTTGTATCCTCTCTTCATTGGCCATCGTAACTTATTTTGCTTCCTGAACAGCAAGGTTCATCAAACACTTGTAGCGTCTCATTTCATAATCTGATTCCTTCAACATCGCCGGACATAATTCGAATACATTTTATTTCTCTTGTTTTACTCTTATTGCCATTCATCTTATAACTTGTCTTCAACACACTGTCCATTACGATCAACTACTCCTTCAAGTTCTTAGCAGTCTCTGACAAGATTATACTGTTTTGGGAAACCGCAAAGTGTTTATTTCTTCGCCCTGTACTTTAATTCCGTCTCCAAATTTATTCTAGGCTTGCCTGCTCAACATAAAAATTTAATAATGTCGGGAATAAACTACAGCCATAGCTCAGTCTCTTCTCAATTAATGCTTCCTTTTCATGTCCTTAGACTCTTATAACTGCTGTCAGGTTTCTGTAAATGTTGTAGATAACTTTTTGCTCCCAGTAATCTACCACTGCTACCTTCAGAATTTCAAAGAGTGTAGGACAATGAACATTGTCAAATGCTTTATCTAAATCTAGATAAATCAAACGTCCCCTTATTTTTCTGGAATCCAAACTGATTTTGGCCAAGATCGTCCCATGTCAGTTTTTTCATTCTTCAGAAAATAATTTGTGTCAACATTTTTCTTTTGACTTGTTAAATTGATGGTAGGTGGTATTCAAACCATCAGCTGTAGCTTTGCTTTTCTGAAATTTGAATTATTCCATTCTTCTTCTAGTCTGCCGATATTTCACCAGTCTATATATTTTGCACACCTGGTGGAGTAGTTTTGACATGGCTACCTTCCCAAGTACCTCAGTAGTACTGCGGGGAATGTCGGCTACGTCACGGGCCTTGTTTCAACTTAGATCCTTCAGTGTCGTCAAATACTTAACGTAATATCATCTTTCATAACGTCTTCACCTACTTTCTCTTCTCTTTCTACAATACTGTCCTTTCCATAATACTGTATTCCTCTTCCTTTGTATAGCCCTTCTATATAGTCCTTCCACTTTTCAACTTCTTTGCTTAGTAAGGTCTCACTATCTGGTGTTTTGATACTCATACAGATCCTTCTTTTTTTCTCCATATGACACTTTAATTTTCCTATAGGCAGCTTCTATCTTTCCCCTAGTCACGCATGCTTTACAGCCTTGCATTTTCTGTCCAACCATTCCTGCTTAGCCGCTTTGCACTTTCAGTCATTCACTCTTTCAGACGTCTGTACTTCCTTTTGCTGGTTCATTTGCAGCATTCTTGTATTTTCTCATTTCGTTAGTTAAATATTTCCTATGTTATCCAAGAATATTTCCTGGATCTTGTATTTGTCCCTATTTGATCCTTTGCTGCCTTCACTATTTCATCTCTTAAAGCTACTCATTCTTCATCTACAGTATCCATTTTCCTTGTTTCAGTCAATGGTTGCATAATGGTTCCTTTGAAACTCCCAATACCGAATAGTTCTTTCAATTCAACTTGATCCCATTTCCTTAATTTCCTATATTTATGCAGTTAACTCATGTTTAATCTGTAGTTAATAATGAATAAATTGTGGTCCGAGTCCACATCTGCCTTAGGAAATGTTTTGCAGTCTAAATTCTTCTTTCTGAATCCCTGTCATCCAAATCTTTTGGCGACTCTTGAAACGACTGAAGGAGGAAAAAGAAATACAATAGAAGAGGCATGGGTAGATTCGACAAATGGGGCAGGGAAACCACCGCATTATCAAACAGACAAAAATGCGATACCAAGTGTTAGCAATCACAAGTGTTAACAATCAGAAGATGCCGCGGTAGTGAGGTAATGAGAGAACTACCTATGATTTATTTCTGCACCAGAATGAACCCTGACACAGAACAAACCTTAAGAAGTACTACTGAAGTCTATGCACGTGAGTGCACTTGGGAACATCTAAACGCGTGTTCATTTTGTGTGGCCATAGACGGGAAAACAAGATTGGGAAACTCGTAATAAATCAATAAATGACATCAAATCTCCCACAGAAAAAGATCAAACATTATCAATTGAACATGTTATAGTCTCTGTAAGGTCGCGCTACATGCATTAATTGAATAACTACTATTGCTAATCGAAAGAACACTCCATGGAGGATTTAAAGTAACCCGGAAAATTTCCCATGTGCCAGAGTTCCAGAAATTCTCACCACAGACAACTGCACGTCATAAGAGGACCCCATGCTCAGCTCTGCAAATCTGCAAGCCACAGCCAGAGAGCCCGAGCTCCGACTCGAGCGTTGGACTCACAGGATCGCCTGCCCTGGACGAACTCTCCAAATTTCACAACTCTTCGAAAACTCTACCGAAAACTTCCTCCTCCAAAAAACACTCCACGCGGAGAACCTTGAAAAATTCTACCAGTTGCGCACGTCAGCAATTTTCCACCCCAATCACATAATCATATATCGGACCATAGTCTCCACATAATCATATATCGGAGCACATTCTCCTTCTAGCGGACAAGGAAAAGTCATGATCCCAATCATGACGCTATTTTCAGCGCATGCAGGAAATCACTTAGTGTGGGAATCAAAACATCCTAAAATATATACTGGCTGATATGGTGACAAAAACTGTCTCAGACTCTGAGGAAAAACGTTTTACGTTGCTAACAGATACGATTCTCTTAAAAAATATCCTCTGAAAGGCCGCCGAAAAAATGCCTACAGCTTCTGAAGAAGTTTTCTCTCCCAACAAGGAACTATTTCCACGGCACCGATCCAAGGCGCGATAAAGCCTGAAAGTTGCAAAAAGCCTTCACGAACTGAGTTAACTAAAAGTGAAAGGAGGGAAGCCTTCAGGACTTGCCGTCTTTCACAATGATTAAATTATGCTTTGTTCAAAATTCCACCTATAATTTTTCCTCTTCTCCTTTTTCTAATATCGAAAACCAGTCCTCCATGACAATCTTTTATCTCCCTTAACTATCTGAAAAATTTATTTTATCTCACTGCACTTTCTTTCAATTTCTTTATCATCTGTGGAGTTCGTAGACATATAAACTAATACTACTGTGGTGGGTCTAGGCTTCATGTTTTTCTTGGATAAGATAATGCGTTCGCTATTCTGTTCATAGTAATTTACCTTTATTCCTATTTTTTATTCATATTCAGACTTACTCTATTTGATATTGCGTTAACAGCCCTGCACTGACCTGGACAGACGTCCTGTTCAACCAACCACCATGCTTCACAATTCCCACTACATCTAATTGGAAGCTATCCATTGCTCTTCTTAAATTGTCTAACCTATGTAGCCGATCAAGGGATCTAATATACACCATTCCTATGTGTAGAATGCCAACACTCTACTGAATAGTCCCCACTCAGAGATCCAGATGGGAGACTACATTACTTTCGCAATATTTTACGCAAGAAGATGTCCCCATCATTAAGCTTTACAGTAGACCTCCAGGTCCTCGGAAATATGAAGGCTGTAGTTTTCCTTTGCTTTCAGCCCTCTGTAGTACGAATATACGAGGGCCACGTTTGCTAATGTTTCAGTGCCAGATTCGTCAATTATCCATACTGTTGCTCCTGCATCTACTGAAAAGGCTTCTACCCCTCTTCAGGCAGGTTCTTCTGGGCTCTGCACAGATACCCTTCCGTTACCATTGCACCCATGGTACTTTTATTTATGTCGTAGAGGCACACATGGTCCATGGTTTGTAGGGGGAGCCTCAACATACACAAATGGAAAACGCTGCTAGAAAGATGATATGAATGATGGCAACGTTTATTCTCACAATTTCGTGGATGTGCGTTACAATACAGTGATGCACAAAAGAATTTCCTCCACATATAGTATAAAGTCACATTTTCAGGATCATCTACAAATAGCGTGAGTAGTTACCGTTCATAAAAAACAACACTGATAGACGTGCATTTATCCTGCGAGAATATATTGAGTTATTCTGCATTTACTTCAAAACAACCTTCGACATTATTTCGGTGAAGTTTGGGTTGAGTCGATAAAGTTCAGGCTGACAATAGCAGAAATGCTTTTGTGAGAAACAGGAATATGTTATCATCTAATACAAATGTGATAAAAAGTCTTTTCTCGAAGTTCAAATGGCTCTGAGCACTATGGGACTCAACTGCTGAGGTCATTAGTCCCCTAGAACTTAGAACTAGTTAAACCTAACTAACCTAAGGACATCACAAACATCCATGCCCGAGGCAGGATTCGAACCTGCGACCGTAGCGGTCTTGCGGTTCCAGACTGCAGCGCCTTTAACCGCACGGCCACTTCGGCCGGCTTTCTCGAAGTGTTTGTGTACAGTGTGCCCTTATAAGGAAGAGAATAGGAGCTTTTAAAATTTGATGTGACAGCAGAATGATGAAGATTAGCTGGGTAGCTAGGATAACTGATGAACAGGCAACGTATGTAATCGATCAGAAAAGAAATTCATTTCGTAACTTGAATAAAGATGGCATAGGTTGATAGGATACATCCTGAGACATCAAGAGATCGTCAATTTTATAAATAAGAGAACTGTAGTTTCATTATAAAGGTAACTTTGTAGGGGATATTGTAAACTGAGATCGAGACTTGACTTCACTAAGCAAGCTGCAGTGGGTGTTCGGCGCTGAGGTTATGCAGAAACGAGGAGAGTTGGTTAGCTGCACAAAGTAGACTAGTGCGGAAACCTGCATCTCACCAGTTTTCGGAATGAAGACAACAACAACATCAACAATAACAACAAAAAAGTATGAGTCATGTAAGATGTAACACTCCTTTTATTTTGTGAACGGTTTTAGACATGGAAACGAGGTTTTCGTCAAATGATAGTGCGACAAGGGGCAGGTACTTTGGTCTGAAGTCTGGTATCGATCGAGATACCGAAGCTAAAATGGTCTTTTTAATATAATAATATACTTTCTTCAACGGCATCCGAAAACGTTTGAAAAGGAAACTACAGTGATATACTGCTTCTTAATGTTGAGGCTGAAACTCTTCGCAAAAGATTTCGAGAATATTCTAAAACTGGAGTAGGGCAAATCGGCCATTGCATTGAAAACGCGCTTATTCCAGGCTACCTCTTCGTATCAAATCTTTCGACTGTTCACATGTCTGCACTGCAGAACTGGCAAGAACTGAGGTCATTTTTGCTTCATCGTTTCTTGCCTGCGAGCATGTACACCTGTGAGGAGAAGTTAGACTTGCTTCTTTCGTATGGTTTATCGTGGCACGAGACGTATTGCCAAGGAACGTGGCATCACCTAGAGGGGTCTCATTCGCATCTTGCGTTGACATAAATTGCACCCTTGTTATCTGTCACTAACCACGCAGTTGAAGGATGTGAAAGTTGTATGGGAGTTTGTTGGCTTGTTCTGCATCGCTTAGGAGGTGTCACTACGTTTTCCCAACCTGTGCTCTTTACCGACGAATCAATCATTGTAATGTAAATGTACGCAACATGCTTTACTGGGCAGCTGAAAATCCGCGCTGGCATTATCGGGTACAACAACAACGACGGTGTGGTGCCTTCTTTCATCCCCGGGTTGTTAAATGGAAATACGTATGTACAATTTCTTACGAACATTCTATCTGCTCTTCTAATCTTGTAGAAGAGGTACTACTAGATAAGCGACAGCGTATGTGTTTCTAGCGTGACTGCTACCCAGCTCACTCTTCCCGTGTTGCAACGGAAATATCGAATGAAAAATTTGCTGACGTTGGGGTACGATGGAATGCTGCAGTACAGCTGCTGGCCAGGTCTCTTCAGTTGACTCCTCTTGATTTCTTTCTATGGAGAGCCCGAAAGATGTAGTCTGTCGTGAAGCCCAACAACGTCAGATTACTTGCACCGTCGAATCGCCAAGCTTGAAACAGCATATCGTGTAATGTACTGTACTTTGATCTGTACAACTGTCTATCGAACGGCGAGTGCTTGCAGTCAATGGTAAACTATTTGAGCACTTGTTTACGTAAAATGTAAAACTAGGTTTCGTTAAGAAAAGTATTTATTTCGTTAATCTTGTGGGTGACATGTCCTCAGTTATTGTGAATAAACTGCTTAGTTTACTTAATGAGTAGTTCGTTTATTAAAATCTAAGAAAGTTAATTAGCAGTTTACTTTGTCCTTAAAAAGAGCTGTTTATCATCATGAAGTGTGAATGATCGACCTTTCTGTTTCGGCTTTGACAAGCGAGCAGCAACGAAAAGGGTTTAAATGGAAATAAGCCTGACGGAACTGTAGTTGTTTCCACAAAAGCGTGAAAACGTACACACATTTGGAATAGTTCTCCTAATCCCAATCTGATGTGCCAGAAACTGTCGTAGTTCCGTATACATACATCATAGCTGACCCTGTCTCTATGTCGTACGGGATATGTGGTTTTAATCTTATCAGCGTAGTCCTGTTTTGCTGCATACGATGACAGAGCTTCACGTGAGAGCTCTGTTTGGCGGTGTTTACACCGCAAAAGCTGACTCTGACCACATTGCTTTCCCATTTCAGTACATTTCTCGGATGCTTTTGCGCAGAGTTTCAATCTCAGCATTAACAACCATTACATGACTGTATTCATCCTCTCAAGCGCTTTCAGAAGGCATTCGAAAAACATATCGTTCTATTTAAAAAACCATACTTGCTTCAGTATTTCGATCGATATAAAGGTTAAGGTACATTATCACATACCATAGTACATGCCCCTTACTGCACTATCATTTACCGAAAACCTTGTAACATGCCAATAGGTGTCGTTATTAAAAAGTGAGTGATGCAACTAATTAATCTCAGCCCCAACAACCGCAATACGGGTCTACACATTACTTTTTTTTTCATTCTTATGTGCACGTCCTGTGTCCTGATTTCCTTTTTTTTTTTCACCCTTCCTGAAAGTGTGTGGTCAAGTGTGAATGATTTGAATGCAGCAGCAGACGAACCAGAGAAGTGATGGGTTTCTTAATCTTCTACCAACCTAAATGGTGTCGGTGGAACGCAGAGAGCAGGAACAGGAGGGTTTGGCCAAAGATGAGTAAAGCAAAATGTTGTCCTATCAGAGGTTGGTCATGGGCCTCCCCCACCACCTCGGGGGGTTCGGAGAGAGCTCTGCGCGACGGTTACAGGTGGAGTTGTTCTGAAGACTGGTAAGCGAACAGACGATCCCTCAGAACGTCTGTGTCGAACAACGGACAAAAGGTATTTGAATCTGTTAGTAATAATTTGTTAGTCTCAACAATTTCTTCTCCTAGCCATTTTTTGAATTACAATATAGGTTCTGGTTACAATTTTTGGTTCAGTTAATCAGTGTAATTTCCGTTAGGCGCGACCACGCAGTCTATAGGTTCAAAGCACAGCCAAAGCCTTAGAAGTTACTGCTTGCCATATTATTTTATTTGTGCAGGACATTTTAAACTATCAATAAAACTGCACCGAGCGTATATTCGGCAAGAAGAATCAATTTGATTTCAAGCGCTTCACGCAAAGATATGCAGCCACCAAAATCCTGCTCGTTGCCAGCCACGAGGTGCATACAATTCTTCCCACTAATAAATACTGTCGACATTTTGTTTGCCGTGTGAATTAGTGCATGTGAATTTCTGTGTTGCAAACTTGAGCAGTGACCACGTGCTTCCCAGAATTTCCCACCCCACAGGAACCTACAGATTAAGGCCGACGTGGCTTGTCATTCTCGTATGAGAAAGACATAGGATCTTATATAAATGTACCAGGAATGTTTTGTCCATCTATTAAATACAAAAAGATTACTGTTAACATGCGAAATACTAGTCAAAAGTAAATATTTTATCATTTGAAGCTATTTCCATGATCGTTAATTTATTTTCAATACATCTGAAAATAGAGTCGCATTTGTAGTATTGATGATAACGCTCCTAAAATCCAAAGTTCAGCTAATGGTACGTAGCTTTCTCTGACTGCCCCATGGAATACCATAGCGTTATCCGTTGCGACCTTAACAAATTAAATCAGGGAAGGAATTTTTCCTAAAGTTTAGATAGGCCTAAATCTACTTCAAATAACGGGAAAAACTATTCAGAGAATCTTACGTCGCCAAAGAAAAATAAGAGCGAATGTGGGCAGGATATGCAATCATAGCAGGCTGAAACAAAAGAAATAATAATAATCAGAAGAAGCCCCTGCTAGTGAAACTGAGTAAACCTCCATAGGGTGCCACTCAATGAATATTAGGATGTCAGTCGTGAGTTACAACCTCGTTTCGATATCTGAGACCATTCATGAAAAAAACGGGTGTTACATATTACGCGACTCATCCCGAACAGTCTGAATGAGCACATTGCCGGCCGGTGTGGCCGTGCGGTTCTAGGCGCTTCAGTTTGGAACCGCGCGACCGCTACGGTCGCAGGTTCGAATCCTGCCTCGGGCATGGATGTGTGTGATGTCCTTAGGTTAGTTAGGTTTAAGTAGTTCTAAGTTCTAGGGGACTGATGACCACAGATGTTAAGTCCCATAGTGCTCAGAGCCAATCAGCACATTGAAAAATTGATCTACCTTGCAAAATTGCTAAAATATACAAGAGGTTCGGAAATTCCCGTTAAAAACTTCTGGAACTTGTGGAATGGTGAATACATAATATTTTGAATAGCAGCCTATGTCCGGGAACGTACCATTTTCGTGTTACAGCCACCTGAAAACATATTTGCTAGGTAGGTTTTCAAAAGGATAATCACGTACCATTTTCGTGTTACAGCTGCCTGAAAACATATTTGCTAGGTAGGTTTTCAAAAGGATAGTCATGGAGTGGGGTGCTTACGTCGGAGTGGATGATGTCACTTGGCCTGTCCTACGTCTTTGACATGGTGCGAGCCTCATTCACGTGTCTGTGAGTGTTGGAGCAAAATGGGTGAATGCTCGTTTGCAGAATACACCGAGATGATCCTTCTGTATGGCGAAGTTCTCGGTAATTGAAGAGCTGCTCATCGCCTTCATCAAAATCGTAATGCTCAACATCCGACTCCATTTTCGCCAATATTAAGTAACAGCTTCGAGAAAGGGTTATCTTCATGGTCAGCAGACGTGACTGTGGAGCTCCAAAGAGACGCCGCACACCCGAACTGGAAGAGGCCTTACTGTTGATGAGAACACGTCAATTAGCACACGAGCAATTGCGCGTGGAACGTATGTTGTTCGCAGAACCGTCTGGTATGCTGTGGATGCCCAACAACTGTATCCATACCACCTGCAACACTGCATACCACCACTAACAGTCACAGACACGCGAATGAGGCTCGAAACAGGCGAGAGAGGTAGTATAGACGTCGAATGACGTCAGCCAGTCCGACGTACGCACCTCTCAACATGAATTCCCTGTTGTAAACCTATTTAGCAAACATGTTTTCAAATGATTGTATCAAGGAAAGGCTACGTTTTCAGACATGGGTTCCTATTGAATGTGTTATGTACTCAATCTCCACAACAAGTCTTAGAAGTTTGTAAGGGGAAATTTCGAACACGCTGTATTTTACCGAGCAAAAGATATTGGAAATTTTACCCGTTGCTGTAGATGAAATGCCAGGCGACAGGAAGGCCTGTGAACGTATCTGCGTCACGCCTTGTGCAGAGAATGTCAGACGGGGTGGAGACGGCGAGGCGGAGGCTCGGACGGACGTATGAGTGGCGGGACGACGCCGGCAGAGGCAGCGCCTGCGGTAATGGGACGGCCGCCTGCTGGGAATCCAATTGGATTGTAAACTGCGGAGGCGGCGGCGGCTGGGGACGACGGCCGGGGCACGCCCCCATTAGCGCGCGCACTAAGCGCTGGTCGGCCTGCCGCTGTGACTCAGCCGTCCGCAAGACTCACCTTACCCTCTACAAGTCCGGACAGCAGGACCCACATTTACACAGTCTGCCGGGCAGGGGAAACTTTAATACAGCTACTGGCTTCAGTAATAACATATTCATGAATTACGTTTTCGGGTGATCATACATTGTCGCGAGCTTTGTACCATATAAGTTTATCAGACAAAACGCACTGACGGAAGAAAACGCTGCAGCACCAAGAAGGAGTTGTGCAACATAAACGAAAGTTAGTAGGCGTGTTTGTACATTTGAAAGTTGATGTCTATTCAGATTTCGCGCCAGTTTCATAACAGTGGCGCTAGTAGGTTTGATTTAAATCAGGTTTGATTTAAATACACGTTCTAACGGTCGTGAACCTTACTTACTTTTCAGAATGGATATGGCGAGTTAAAGTCAGTTAATAATGCCGTTCAGACGTCAAAGATGCCATTATCAACACTTCAGTGAGATTGAACTAGGTAGTGTGATAGGGCTACGAGAAACTGGATGTTCCTTCTGCGATTTTGTAAAACGATTTGGCGATAATGTAGCCACTTTACACGACTGCTGGCACCGGTGTTCCTGGAATGTACGGTCGCAAGAAGACCGGGCTCCGGACGGCCATCGCGTTCGGCATATGGCTCTGGTGCATTGTACTGCATCTGCAGCAATAATTCGAGCACCAATTGGCACCACAGTGACAGAAAGAACTCTTACACATCGGTTATTTCAAGGATAGCTCCAAGCCAGACGCCCTGCAGCGTGCGTTCCACTGACCTCCAACAACCATCATTTGCAACTTCAATGGTATCAAGCGACAGCTCAGTAAAGGACAGGCTGGAGGTCTGTTGAAAGATAGTACTGCGGGGTGTCGGTGATGGCGGTGCACTGGTGAAACGGTACAGTAGTTTCCGCTGTATAAGCAGCAGGTTTCGCTGCTCGCTCGCACCGGAAAATAGAAACAGAGGCGGCTCCGCAGCCAATTTTATTACACGACGCGGCCGGCCGCGGGTGCAACAGAACCCATGTGCACGGGTGGAAAGTAATGTGTCAGGCTTCATAATACGTATTTATATGTTCGTGTATTATGCATTTCATGTACGTGGATGTGAATCTGCACATGAACTTTCCTAATCCTCCTCACACCTTTCCGTAAAGCGTGGCCAAATCTTTGTTGGGAAGTAGTTCTGTAGTATAGTAGTGCCAACCTTACTCCTGGCTAGGGGATCAGAGAGACAGCACAGGCAGGTAAAAGTCAAAGACTTTCCAGTGTCACAAGATTTGGGGTGGAGAGGTTGGTCACGGCCAAGTGGTTCGACCACCCCCTCCACCGGGGCCCAGCAAGACCTCCGGGTGCCCGCGATATTCTAAGAGTGTTACAGAAGACGGGTAAGTGAGCAGACGTGCCCTCAGTGCGTCTGTCTCAATGTTCACGCATGGAAGAGAGGTATTTGAATATTTGTACTAATTCTTTTATTTCCAGCTTCGGATTGTGTAAGGAAATGAATGATCTCGTTAATTTAGAAAATTTGACCCCCTGTGTTAATGTATCTGGTCCCCAGTTTGCCCGTTATCCTCCTCACATAGTCAATGTCCTATGTAAAATATTGGGAGACTTTGGTGGTATACATTTGGCCAACGCGATTCCGTCTTAACCGTAGAAATGTGCGTGAAGATTAGTATATCATATACCCGAGCTATAAGTTGTAAAATTGTAATATCTGTAAACTGAAACAATTGCTGCTATCGCTGTAAAGTCGAGTGATAATGTTTAAAATAAATAGGAAATCAACTGTCATCAATCTTTAACAAACCTTAAAAATCACAAAGAAGTCAAGTTAAAGGAATTTATTTAAAATAAAAGCTACTGAATGCAGGGACCCACACATCAGCGTGTGAGCCCTCCAGCCCCTTGCCTAGTATCGTACAGAAAGGACACGCTCCCTAGGTAGCGCTCTCAAGCTCCTCTCCCCAGTTATCCGTTGCGCAATTTTGATTCAGGGCTTGACGAATCAACTTTCATATGGCGTCCCTAGGCAAGGAGGTAAGACGGTAAACTTTCACTTGTTAGAAGGAGGCCAGTCGAGGGCCTGCAACCAACCAGTCTGTTTGATTACTTAATATTCAAATATTTAAGTTAACTTAATATAAAAGTGGTTTTATATTGATATCATATCATATTAAAATATTCATTCTGTCATATTAAATCTATTATATTATTTAATCTTTCTTTGTTAGTACTAGAAAATAAAGATTAAATAACAAAAGACAGAAATACAATACATTTATTGTAATACAAGTTTCGTATTTATTTATGTACAACAGAGAAGTCCACACTGAGCCTACACCTGGAGTTATGGTATGGGATGCGACTTCGTATGACAGCTGGAGCACTCTCGTGGTTATCCCAAGCACTCGGACTACAAATTTGTATGTGGATTTGGTGATTCGATCTGTTGTGGTGCCATTCATGAACAGCATTCCAGATTGTGTTAGCCCACATACCGCTGTTGTAACCCAACTTGCTCTTTAGAGTGTCGTCATTTTGCCTTGGCCTGCTCGATCACCAGATCTGCCTTCAGTCGAACGCATACGGGACATTATCCGACGACAGCTCCAGCATCATCCACAACCAGCATTAACCGTCCGTCTATTGACCGACCAAATGCAACAGGACTGGAACTCCATCCCACAAACTGACATTCGGCACCTGTACGATACAATGCATCCACGATTACATGCTCGCATTCAGCATTCTGGCGGTTACATCGATAATTAATGTATTGGACTTGCAATGGCTTGTCTCACGTTTACCTTAGCCTATGATCTGGCAATGTTAATCACTTAAATATGTTTCCTAGACAAATGTATCGCCAAAAATTTCATTACTCTACATTAATTATTTTTTGATGTTGCGATTTTTTTCCGTCAGTATATTTATCTACCCCTGAATGCTCTAGAGCTTTATAGGTGACGTACAACATTCCATTAGTATTCCTAAAATCATTGAGTGAAGTGGCAACCAAACGTCCATTCTAGCTGCTGTGTAGATTCTACACTGACCAGCCAGAGCATTGTGAACGTGTACGTAATAGCACGTATGTCCAACTATGGCAAGATAACAGCGGAGACGTATCGGGACTTGGAAGTAATGAGGCCTTTGTAGATAAGAGGAGGGAGTTGGCATCACATCCGCACATACAACTCACCTACCTCCCGTAAATTTCGGGGAGGAGGGCGATGAGTTCTGACACCACATACAGTCACATCCCAGATGTGTACGATCGGATTCAGATCTGGCGAGTTGGAGAGGCTAGCACATCAGTTGGAATTCGCCACTGTGTTCCTCAAACCACTCTATCACACTCCCGTCTTTGTGACAATGCGCATTATCTTGTTGAAAAAATTCACTGCTGCCGTGAAACATGTCGTCATGAAGGAGTGCACGTGGTCTCCAACCAGCGTACGATACTCCTTGGCTGTCATGGTGCCTTGCATGAGCTCCACTGGACTCATGTTCTCCAGAGCTTAATGGACCTGCCGCCGGCACGTCTCCGTCCCGCAGTACAGGTGTTCAGGAGCTGTTCCCCTGAAAGACGACGGATCCACGCCTTCCCATCGGTATGATGAACTGGGTATCGGAATCCATCAGACCATACAATGGTTATCCATTGCGCCAACGTCCATTGTCGATGGTCACGTGCCATTTCAGTCGTAGTAGCCGATTTCGTGGTGTTACCATTCGCACACTATGGGTCGTCGGCTGCAGAGGGCAGTCGTTAGGAGTGTTCGGTGAATTGCCTGTTCAGACGCACTTAAAGTCCGATCTTAGTTCCGCCACAGTACGCCGCCTGCACAGCCTACGACATCCGACATCTGTAATGCGGGCTGCCCGCCCAACTCCACGAAGTCTGAAGCTTTTGCCCCTACTGTTCAATCTATAGATCGAAGAAGCACTGATGGAAACAAAAGAAAGCTTGAAAAGCTGGATTAGAATTCTGGGTGAAAGGATGTCTGTGATAAGATCCACTAGTGAGATTTCTGTCGTATGTGAAACTAAGAAATAATTACAGGATCTGATAAATGGAGTGAACAGTCTAATGAGTACAGGTATAGATTGACAATAAACCGAAAAAAGACAACGGTAATCAGATGTATCACAACTGAGAATAGCAAGATATCTAACATCAAAATTAGTTGTTACGAGGTAGACAAAATTAAGGAATTATGCTATCTTGGAATCAAAATATCCCATAACAGACGAAGCAAGAACGGCATAAAAAGCGGACTAGGCAAAGAGGGCACTCATGGCCAAGAGAAGTCTGCTGGTTTCAACCATAGGCCTTAATTTTGGGAACAATGTTGGGAGAATGTACTTTCGGAACAGAGCAGTGTATGGTAGAGAATCATGTACAGTGAGGAAACGGGAGTAGAAGGGAATCAAAGTGTTTGAGATGTGGTGCTACAAAACAATATTGAAAATTAGGTGGACAGAAAAGATGGTTCCAATGGTTCAAATGGCTCTGAGCACTATGGGACTTAACATCTGACGTCATCAGTCCCCTAGAACTTAGAACTACTTAAACCTAACTAACCTAAGGACATCACACACATCCATGCCCGACGCAGGATTCGAACCTGCGACCGTAGCGGTCGTGCGGTTCCAGATTGAAGTGCCTAGAACCGCTCGGCGACACCGGCCGGCAGATAAGCTGCGGAATGAGAAGGTTCTCCACAGAATTGTCGAAGAAAGGAATATATGGAAAACATTGACAAGAAAAGGGACAGGATGTTAGGAAGAGTGTTAAGGCATCAGGGAATAACCTCCATGGTACTAGATGATAGTGTAAAGGGTAAGAACTGTAGGGGAAGACAGAGTCTGGAATACATCCAACACATAACTGAAGACGCAGGGTGTAACTGCTACTCTGAAATGAAAAGGTTGGCGCAGGAGATGATTTAGTGGTGGGCCGCATTGAACCACCAGGAATACTGTCTACTGAAAAGTTTGGGTACAGCATGTACCAGGCAGACATGTGACCCACTACCACAATGTACGTCGTGAAAGTAAAGTGTTGTCTATGTTTCAGTCGGTTGTATGGAAGCAGTGCGGCTCGACGAGGAAACGAGCTGATTGTGTTGGACGTGCACATGATCATACTGTATATAAAGTTGCCCGATTTGTTTATGGATCAATGGGATATACAGGATGTTACAAAAAGGTACGGCCAAACTTTCAGGAAACATTCCTCACACACAAAGAAAGAAAATATGTTATGTGGACATGTGTCCGGAAACGCTTACTTTCGATGTTAGAGCTCATTTTATTACTTCTCTTCAAATCACATTAATCATGGAATGGAAACACACAGCAACAGAACGTACCAGCGTGACTTCAGAAACTTTGTTACAGGAAAGGTTCAAAATGTCCTCCGTTAGCGAGGATACATGCATCCACCCTCCGTCGCATGGAATCCCTGACGCACTGATGCAGCCCTGGAGAATGGCGTATTGTATCACAGCCGTCCACAATACGAGCACGAAGAGTCTCTACATTTGGTACCGGGGTTGCGTAGACAAGAGCTTTCAAATACCCCCATAAATGAAAGTCAAGAGGGTTGAGGTCAGGAGAGCGTGGAGGCCATGGAATTGGTCCACCTCTACCAATCCATCGGTCACCGAATCTGTTGTTTAGAAGCGTACGAACACTTCGACTGAAATGTGCATGAGCTCCATCGTGCATGAACCACATGTTGAGTCTTACTTGTAAAGGCACATGTTCTAGCAGCACAGGTAGAGTATCCCGTATGAAATCATGATAACGTGCTCCGTTGAGTGTAAGTGGAAGAACATGGGGCCCAATCAAGACATCACCAACAATGCCTGCCCAAACGTTCACAGAAAATCTGTGTTGATGACGTGATTGCACAATTGCGTGCGGATTCTCGTCAGCCCACACATGTTGATTGTGAAAATTTACAATTTGATCACGTTGGAATGAAGCCTCATCCGTAACGAGAACATCTGCACTGAAATGAGGATTGACATATTGTTGGATGAACCATTCGCAGAAGTGTACCCGTGGAGGCCAATCATGTGCTGATAGTGCCTGCACACGCTGTACGTGGTACGGAAACAACTGGTTCTCCCGTAGCACTCTCCATACAGTGACGTGGTCAACGTTACCTTGTACAGCAGCAACTTTTCTGACGCTGACATTAGGGTTATCGTCAACTGCACGAAGAATTGCCTCGTCCGTTGCAGATGTTCTCGTCGTTCAAGGTCTTCCCCGGTCGCGAGTCATAGGCTGGAATGTTCCGTGCTCCCTAAGACTCCGATCAATTGCTTCGAACGTCTTCCTGTCGGGACACCTTCGTTCTCGAAATCTGTATCGATACAAACGTACCGCGCCGCGGCTATTACCCCGTGCTAATCCATACATCAAATGGGCATCTGCCAACTCCGCATTTGTAAACATTGCACTGACTGCAAAACCACGTTCGTGATGAACACTAACCTGTTGATGCTACGTACTGATGTGCTTGATGCTAGTACTGTAGAGCAATGAGTCGCATGTCAACACAAGCACTGAAGTCAACATTACCTTCCTTCAGTTGGGCCAACTGGCAGTGAATCAAGGAAGTACAGTACATACTTGCGAAACTGAAATGAGCTCTAACATGGAAATTAAGTATTTCCGGACACATGTCGACATAACATCTTTTCTTTATTTGTGTGTGAGGAATGTTTCCTGAAAGTTTGGCCGTACCTTTTTGTAACACCCTGTACACAATGTGTCTGCAAGGAATGGAGTACCACTATCCCAACTGAGAGGGACCGAAGACGAGCCTTATCAGTGATAATCGGTTTCAAACTCGAGAGAAATTGCTGCTGTCAGTGAATCCGGGTTCATATCAACAAGATTCCTAGCAAACATTCTTAAGTCAATTGCATGTAATAGAACCATGGAGTCGGATATTGCTGCATACAGCGCAGAGAGCTGGGCGACGAATAAGAGCAAGGTAAGAGGTGTAGATTAGGATTTAGTGCTCCTTCGATGACGACTACATTAGAGACGAAACACGAGCTCGGACTGGGAAACGACGACAAAGGAATTTGCCCGTGATCTTACAGAAAAACAATCTTGGCATTTATCTTAAGTGTCAGAGGAAAATTACAGATAACCTAAATCTGGATTCCCAGGCGGCGATTTGAACCGCTGTGTTTCTGAGTACCAGTGTCTAAAAACTGCGCTGTCTCGCTCGGTTGCTGAATAAACAGTGGAAAGAGAGGATACTGGGATTAGAAACGGACTTTTGGAGCAGAAGCTGTGGAATTTGTGGAAGGACCATGTGAAGAATAATTTAATAAGGGAGATTATGGAAGCCATCAAGACGATAACTGATGCAACACAATCAAAACACACACTGAGAATCGGTGACGACAGGTGGCCAAAAGGAAATCAGAATTGGACTCCAGAAGGTACAAGGAAGGAAGGGCAACCACATAGAATATTGAAGGAAAGCAGAGACAGGCAGAAACCTCCAGGAAGGAGAATGTCTGGGTAGCAAGACGTGAAATAGGGAAAGCGATATCATAAGATGATTAAGAAAATGCAAAACAGTAATATTCCTGAAGTATGAAACTTTTTGAAGCAGTCTCTTTTTGATGTAAGGGAAACGCATGCCTTACATTCAGAACACCTCGCATTTACCGGGCTTGGCTAACTCAGTCCCCTGCACCACGATATGTTCATTTCTTCTGAAGCCATTTCTGACATGTGCATAGAGCGTTCACGTCGTTTAGCCAGTGAACGTTGTGAGTGAATTTCTACCCTGGGTGGCATCATTTTCCTTAAGAAACACAATGTCTCCCTTTTGTTATCCCATTGGCTTTCATCGTCTCTCTCTCTTCCTAATTTCCTGGAGTTCCTATGAAGGTGTATCTTCTTCCAAAAAAATAAAATAAAATAAAAATGGAACCTCGAATGAACACAGAAAATACCGTTGACTATCAGTTGTTCGTAGGTGTATGACATGTAGTCGCAGAGACCAAACGAATAAAATATGATATACTTATGGAAAAACAATAGTAAATTCACGTTCAACGTAGTTTTATTTCGTGACAATGCTATCAGCTTAGCACTGTTTTAGAAGGAAATGGAGCTATAGCTATACTACCGTAAGAAAGTTATGTTCAATGCTCAGAAACCGATTGCTGCTGACTGCGCCTCACAGGTGTCGCTGTTGACGAATAGAGCTGACGTGGTCGTTCTCTAGAGTGCAGTGAGTCCTATTCACTCGACGTTCACACGAAATATAGCTCACTTGCGAACGAACGTAATTTGAAGGGCTATATTACATGCTGAGCAAAGTTGTGTTTTGTACAGCACGCGATGCTCTTTTTATGTTATCTGTTATCTTATCTCCTGCATTAAATATTGGAACGCTCCTCGCATGAACTCCCAAAAATTAATTTAGTTCTTATGCAGCATCTCCTCCCTGCTTACTTGCCTTCACCATCATTTTCCCCTCTCATTCTCCTACCTTAAACGCTGCCATAACAATTCAGTTTGTACCTTACACCCAACCCACGCAGTATTCTGTAAAATTTACGTGCTTATTTAAGCATTCATATCAACACCCACACAAACTAACACACTACACACATACACACACACACACACACACACACACACACACACACACACACACACACACACACACAAAACCTCATTACACCAAGTAACTTTACCTCCCTCAGGTCTTCATCAACTCTGTGTTCCCATGACACAGTAAAGCGCTGTCCCTGTGTGCGCTTGCACCCCTTATGCTAAATGAGGTACTTCCGCTGTTTAGGAACCTACTGTTCACAGCAACACACTGCAATCCACCAAGCCCGCTGGTGTCCTTTCAAGCCCCAGAAGGCTGAAACTCTTGACAACTCTTGACACGTATTTGGAAGACGGCTTGTGGTCATCAAGATTTAGGTTTTCCATAATTTACCCAAATAGCTTGAATTAAATGCTGGGATGATCCATTTGAAAGGGCAAGGCCAATTTTCTTTCACATCAGTTCCCACTCTGATCTTGTGCTCTGTCTCTAACGGCCACATCATCGATGAGCCGTTGAAGCCTTTTCTTCCATCTTCCCTTTCCAGCAAAATCACATCCCTCAGAAAACACCTGCTGTTCATAGCAATATTTCTGCTTGGACAACCCACCACATCCCTTGGCATCCTCTAAAGTCTTCGTTCCCTGCATCTTTTAAAAACCTCTCAACCTTGGAAAACCCGCAGATCCAAGCAACGATAGAAAATCTGGCAGCATTGTCGCCATCAGAGCTCTACCGGTAGTAGAAGTAGCCCAAGGCAATCCCACTGCCATCATGAAGCTCACTGTTGGTTATAGTTGTAGCTGATATCAGCCCAAATGCTCCAGGCACCAGCAGCACTACATCTTTTAGGAGGAAAGGTGAGGTGGCAGACTTATTAGCGCTTACAGCAAAACAGGAGTTCTTATAGTATCTACACCATCCCCCATGTTAACCATCAAATCCTAACATAGACTTCGTCTTTAAAAAGTGTTGGAATGAATGAAATGTACAGAAATCTGTCGGCGAACTAACAAGGTAGCAGCAGATATACAAATTTATCTGTGATATACTACATGCAGGACATTTTAGGCCTCTTCTTCAGAATATGTAGACTAAATGAAGCGCCTTTCGAAGCTGGATGACTGAGCTACTATGTAATGAGTCTGGGTTCGCCTTTTGCTTTTCATGAAGATGTGAAGAGAGGTATATTTGTCTACCTAGGGAAGTATTCTGTAACATTGGTATTTATGTCTTACGTCTCTGATGTTTGGAACCAAACATCATGAAATATTGCATGTGTTACAAGAAATTTCGGCACCCATCTATAATAGAATGTTTATTGCAGGGAGACAAGATACTTTAGCTGGGAGATGGTGATTATAAGGAAGCGTTTTACTATTTTCATGCAATCTACGATGCAATCCATCCATCCAATGTGTGTTTAGAGAAGAGATAGTCTGGTCCCAGTGCTGAATAGAGCTTTCAGATATCAGTATATGTTCGGTTTCCACATAGAATTCTCATTTTAGGCTCCTCACCGATGGGAACTTACGATGAAAGTTTCGTGGAACCAAAGACAGAGCTGCATCAGCACGGCGTTTAGTGACCAGTAGAACTTGCTAGTTTCCATTTCTGACAATCAGAAAGTAGGTAGACGTAGTGTTGTACTCGAGTAAAGGCTAGTACAAGAAGGAAAGTTTTTATTTCATTGTTTATTTTAAAGTCAATATTAAAAGACGATGGCAAGGAATAGTTCAGAGTAAGAAAACTGCCAAATTGCCTAGTGTGAGGAAAATGTAATGGCTTGTGTACTTTAATCTGTATCTGTTATAAATTAAAGTTTCCCGCCGCATTTTTCTGTTTGTATGTGAAGGCTAAATTGAGGAAACACTGTGGGGATTTTGATATCATTTTCACTAATAGACAGAACGGCTGACTAAGAAGGTTTGTATGTGTCAGTACATATTACACATAAGCCGTCTGGCCAAAGACAGTTCATGCTACCCGTGAGCTGCTAGTCCATCTACATAAACCCTTTCAGTACACTATTTCTTTAAATTTTCGTAGGGAATAGTGTGACGGACATCTATCTTTTGATTCATGTGTACTAATATGTAATACAGAAGTGTTATGTAAATTGATGTTATCATGTTGAGTTATAATGTTATTCGTAATGTACCTGCGTACACTGATGAGCCAAAACATTATGACCACCTCCTTAATAGCTTGTTTGTCCGTCTTTGGAACGAAATACATCACAGGTTCTGTGTATCAGGGATCTGACAGTTTGTTGGTAGATTTGTGGAAATATGTGGTATTAGATGTCTGTGCACAGGTCATGCAATTCGCGTAAATAACAGGCCGCTGATTTGCGTACGCAGAGATGCTGCCCGATAGCGACCCAGATGGGCTCTGAGCACTATGGGATTCAATATCTGAGGTCATCAGTCCCCTAGACTTAGAACTACTTAAACCTAACTAACCTAAGGACATCACACACATCCATGCCCGAGGCAGGATTCGAACCTGCGACCATAGCAGCAGCGCTGTTCTGGACTGATGCGCCTAGAACTGCTCGTCCACAAAGGCTGGCTGACCCATATGGGTTCCATAGTATTTATTTCAGGCGAATTTAGTCACCGAGATATCAACGTGAGTTCACTATAATACCCTCAAACCACTGTAGCACTGTTCTGACTCCGAGACATGGACAGTTATACTGATAAAAGATAACGTCGCGGTAGGGGAGGACATCAAGAATAAAGGGATGAAGATGGTTCTCAGTCGCCAGCGTGTCTTCGATTACTGCCACAGGCCCCATGCAATGCGGAAAACTGTCTCTCACAGCATAGTACTGCTCCCACCAGCTTGCGTCCGTAACACGCTGCGCAATTTGAGCCGCCGTTCATCTCGCCGATGGCGTTTGTAGAGGCGACCATCGAGCTAGTGTAACAAAAGTGTGATTTACCGGTATAGTCGATGTTTCCACTGGTCGACGGTCGAATCGCGATGGTCCCGTACCCACTGTGGAGTCGTAAATGACGATGTCATTGGGCCATGTAGGGCTGGTCTGCTGCGCAGGTCCATGTTCAACAATGTACAATGAACGGTGTGCTCCGAAACATTTGTGCGTGTACTAGCATTGTGCTCTTTCGGCAGAGTTGCCACAGATCACCATCTATTCCACCTTACAGAGACAAACCTCCAAACCTTAAGTTCTGTGAAGAGTCGTGGACATCCAACCATTTAGTACTTAGTGGTTTTCTTTATTCCTTTATATTTTAGTTTAATATTACATTTTTCAAAAAAACTGAAAGTCTAAGTTAGTTATTGTTTTATGGTACCTGTCTGGCAAAATAATCTTAAATTTACTATCGAGTTGCATACAAATTTTTTCACCATATCTAGTTTTTAAATATTCAAACACACAATGTAATACAGTTCATTTACTTCTAGCTCACTAATCTTCTACAACAAATTGGAATTGCTTCAGTTGTTAAGGTTCTTCAGTAGAGTATTCATTTATTTAGTATAAAAAATCAATAAGATTAATAATTTTTGCTTAAAATCCTGTGCTGGTAATCGTATGCGAGATTTTTCTTTCCATACATCATTATACAGGGTGCATCAAAAAGAATCATCCGATTTTTCAGTCTATATTTCTGAAACTAATAAACATTTACAATGAATTTTGTTTTTTGAGGAATATTAAACAAAAACGTTTTTCCATACCTTTTCATAGGTGTTTAATATGCCCTCTTGAGATGCACGTGGTATTCAGATTGTTCCCACACTGCAGCGATCATGTCTAGAGTTACAGCTTCCACAGCTGCTGTTACATGACGATTCAGTTAATTCATTGTTGTTGGTAGTGGAGGCACATAAACAGGGTCTTTTGTAAACCCCCACAAGAAATAATCACATTCAGTCAGATCTGGCCACCTTGAAGGCCAATAATGTAAGGCTGAATCATTTTGTCCAGGACGCCTAACCATCGTTCAGTAATCCTTTGATTTAAAAATTCCCACACTTCCAGAAACCAGTGTGTCAGCACCACATCCTGTTTACCAAAGAAGTCGTTCGAATCAAACTCTAACTGTGGGAAAACAAAGTTCTCAAGCATATCGAGATATGTGCTTCCTGTAACAGTGTTCTCAGCAAAGAAAAGTGGATTTTTTCCTGTGAAACTGTACACCGCTGCTACCTAGTTAGAACCATGTAAAACTCGAGCATTCACTCTTTCCAACAGTATACTGTCCATGTATGTATCTTAAATAACATAATACTTATGATTTTAATTTTAATAGCTTTATTCTTTTCGATACACCCTTTATATGTAACTGTGTCATTCAGAATTTTATCATTAAAAGTTGCAACTAATTTCATTGTTGTTTTCTGCATAGCTAACAAATTCGTTCTCCTAGATACATTTATACTCACAAAGAAAATAATTTTTAATGAAACTGAATGGAGTTACATTGACATCACCATTCAACTGTGGGGCTCTCTTAAAATCTAGGAGTGCATCATATGCTTTCAGATAATTATTTGATAGATCTAGATTCCACATTTCTTGAGGAAAAACTTCATTTTGCCGATTCCTTATGTAGATAGTTTGTAATTTAACATGATCAAATAAAGATGAATGAATTAGTTGAATAATTTTTCGGTTAGTTTGAAACATGACAAAAATAAAATAAGGCATATCAAATTCTATAGAATTACAGTAGTTGTGATATTGAGTTTCCATTCAGTCCAGGAATCCATACAGTTTGTGGTTCATAGAAAGATATGGGAACCATCATATTTTTTAGTCTATCCTGCTCTAACTCGAGTGAATCTTCTGGTTCATATCTAACTACAGGAACACGAATTTCCACAGAACCTACACCAATTTTTCCTTTTTTAGAAGAATACCTTTTATTTCAACTCCAGATTCACTTTAATCAGCCTATCTGAGAATAGCATCTCTAGCATGTGAAGACCATATAAAAATTACATTAAATCTCCTTCCCAAATTACCTTCTTGTAACCTCTGAAGAATCCACCAAACAAATTTAGTGAAAAGAATACACTATTTTTCTTACTTCTTATCTAATCATTATTGAAGATATGCCTTCTATCGTTAACTCATGAGCTAGAGTCAAAGTCAGTCACATAAGGACCAATGAAGAAATGGTTCTTCCATTTTAGACAAAATATTATATCCTTCCTTTGTGGTGATGACCATGAACAGCTCTGCCACATAGTTATCAATTAATTTTTATTGGCATTTCAATCAAATGTCAGATAATCTGATTCTGACCCATCAGGATTATCTATAACAGTTCTAAAGTTCATGTATAACTGAGCATGATTATGGTGAATCCAACTATCTCCCATATTTATATTAATCATCATGTTCTTTAGAGGAGATATAGATAATTTTGAATCTTATCGTTAACAGGGAATGAATAATACTGATAACTTGTGATTTTGTTCATGATTTATTAAGGATAAAATTTATGAAGACATACATAAAATAACTGTTACACAAGCACCATTAAAGTGAATTAAATTATCATTTTCATAAGTTATAGTAATTTCTAAATATTTAATAGGTTCAAAATTTGGAATATGAGTAAGATAATGTAGTTAACAAGTTATTTGTCCATCAAGTTCAGCATTAGATTTAAATGAAGAAATAATATTAGTTTCTCAATGAAAATGATCAGTATGCTTTACTATCATTCCATCAGCTATGTTAAGATGTATGTTAATGAAACTTAATGGAATAATATAAGGTACATTTTTTGTAACAAACTTTTCATGAGCTTCAACAGTTTGTCCACTAAGTCTCAATACACTTCCAATACTATCTTTTATACCCATATATAATTTTACATTACACATCATAATTACTTTGTTTCAAATTTCATTTACTTTAATGTTCAGATTAGGCTGTTTCAAATGCATAAAGTTTTCTAAGTTTTTTAAACTATATGCACCAACAGGAATCTGTATTGTGTCTCCATCGCAATTTATTTTATTTTTTTCCATACAATATCCAGAGCTACAAAACTTGAATAAAAATTAACCCATGCACCATTATTATAACTTTCTCATATAGGTACAGTCAATATTTTTTGAGATCAAATGACTTATCACAAAACTGAAATAATTTTCTCATTTATTATTAAAATTTTTAATACATAATGAAAGCAAATTGAGAAATGAAAATAATAAAAGATAGGAAATCAGTAAAAAACATAATAAACATTTACCAAATTCTATTCAATGTGCAATAAAATGAGCTAGTGGTTATGTAAACACAGCATTAATGATTAACAGTTATATTATAGCGCCAGGATGGCTGAATTCAAATAAAATAGGTCACTTGTACGTTTGTTCAAAAAAATTTAGATTAACTAAAATACCTAGAATTTATTAAAGTGAGTAAAAAATTAGAAGATACATAAAATGAAAAAATTATTACTTTTGTTGAAAACAATGGTGAAAGTGAAATTATACCACTAGATCAATGGCATGAAAATTCAATTCTGAGTTTTTTATGACTTCATTCTTAAAAATCAAGATATAGTTAGAGAATATTTGACTCAAGTTAGACATAAAGCAACAGATTGTTTATATTTGGCTTAAACTTATTCAAAAAACCCAAACAAATAGAGATAATTAAAATTTTTCAAATATATTTAGACAAGATGACACAAATTAATAATATATTTATCATGAATTTCTTGGTGGTTGATTGAAGTCTGATGATTTATAGAAAGATGTCGTAAATGTTGGAATGATCAATTTGCATCTTTTATGAAAGACATGACTAGGAAACCAAATGACAGACAAAAAAATCAAGCCTTTTTTAGTGATATAATAAACATTAACACAAATGCAAATGTTAAAAAATTATAATTTACATTAATAATAAATGTCTGCAAAATTCATTAAAGGTTGTTAAGAAAGCTAGACCAAACAGAAAAGTAAAAGAACAATTAAAAGTAGAATTAGGAAGTGGAGCAAACAACCAAGAACAAAGTGCAAAAAGTGTAAAAAAAGATCAACCAGTCATCAATACTGATGAACAAGTTAACCCAAGAATCGAAGGTTTAGGTGATAATGTTCTGAAAGCTATTGTAGACAAATGAAAAACTGAAAAACAATGGTTTCTTATTCTCATTATCAATTAGAACAATTTAATGATATACCAGCAATTACACAATATGAAAGGCCGCAGCACAACTATACTTTAAGTTGTATTGAATGGAGAAAAGATTAATGACAAAAAAAAATGAATGATAAAAAATAAAAGTCCTTAACGAATGCTAGAATAAATCAACCAAAGTGAATATAAAGTTTTTGGATCAAACCCTGTTGGTAATTTTAAATATGTTGATACATTACTAGTAAAATTCGGTGATAAATTAACTGTTTGTAGTAGAACATATGAAAGTACATATTACTGCAGAAGATATGAATACATTATTTGCAGGTTCTGTTTTATCAAATTATGCCGATATATTGATTCATTCAGAAGCATTGTAGTCTGATAGTAATCCAAATAAAATAAAATCAAGTCAAGATAATAAATGTAAATGTTTAATAAAAGATATTGCTGAACTTTGCCTTAAAAAAATTACCATAGATTTAGATTCAAATATAGGTGAAAAAACAGGTGAAGGATTGATTAAAAATGTACAGAAAAATCAATCGAATATGTTTGAATGGATGATGTGCATCAATTAATTGACAGATTAGCAGTAATTCATGGAGATGTATTAACTGGAAATAAAAAATATCGCAATGAAAAAGTAGGAATAGCTCAAATCATAACAAACAGATTTAGTAATTTTACTATCAATAATAAGAAAGGAATTCTATATTTAATTAGATTTTTGAATAATCTTCCTCACACATTTTGGAAAAGTGAAAAACATGGAAAATGTTTAGTAAGTTGCACTTTCAATAATTTTTGAATGCCAGAGACACATCTTCCAGGATATTAATTTTGTGGGCCTTTTACTAAACTAGAAGAAAGACTAACACATAAGATCAAGGAATAAATCTATAAAATGAAGGCTGCAAATAACATGACATAGCCTATAGTGATCATAAATATTTAGCAAAGTGATACAAAGCTGATAAAGACCTTCAATTAGCTGCAAAAGAAAGAACACACGTTTTGGATGTCTCATTAGGTGAACAATTAGCTGCAACTGCAATTAGAGGCATAATGTATGGTAAACGAAAATTAGGTATGGGCTTAAATGTCGATGAAAACGGTTGGAGAATATAAATGTATTAATACACATACATTTTTATCTTTATAAATGAATAAATTCACCATTGATTATACTTTGGTACATAGTGGCAATACTAAACCAAAATCAGTTAAGATTAAACTGAATAATAATCAGTTATATAGCATTGTTCAATTTTTACCTGATGCATAAAAAAGGAAGATACATAAAAAAAACTGGCGGAAATTTACTTACTACATTAAGCATTCCAGTTATGTAAAAAATTACTGAATAGTATGAAGGCTGACTTTTACTAGTTTTACTTGTAGCATTAGGTGCGATTGATTCATTAGCTGGAGATGCAGGAGCAATCACAAAATCAGTTCATGACAAACAAAAGAAGATAAATAATTAGAAGAACAAAAAAGAAACAACTTTACAATGGGAAAGAAAGTTGGACCTGGAATTAAAAAAGTTGAAAAACATTTCGAAGAAATGATTAATAGAAATGAGAGATCATTATTAAATTTTGACATAAAGTAGAAGAATTAGGTAAGCAATGAAAATTAAATATTTTAGAATTCTATTCATGACTGACAAATTACTCAATAGTCCAAAAACCTTCAATGTGGATTAGTTAATTTAGACATACCTGATCATGTTGTTATTCATTGAATTTATTATCATAAATCGAAAAGTATGGAATTTGATTTTGGTTCATTTTGTGGAAATATACCAAAACAACTAGTTAACTATTTAGGAAAAAATGATCTACGCTACAATATTGAGAAAACACAACATTTTGATGAAGTAATTTGTGATCATTTGTGCAATTTGTGTCAAACCAATTAAGTGTCAATTGTAAGTTTTATGGTATTTTTACTTTAATAAATGGACATTACTGAAATAAGTTGCGGACTTAATGGTCAGATAAGTTTAGAAAATATAAGAAATGAATTAGAAGCAAAAACTGATCCTAAAACAGAAAGTTTAACTAAACAGTTTAATAAGGAATTGTAACATTTTAAAGTAACTAAAGAATTTACTGATTTCAAAGGTAGAAGACAATTAGATTTAAAAGATCCTATAAATGGTTATGATGCAGTTACCAAACAATATTTCGAAAATGAGTTAGCATCAGGTAAAGCAGACTTTAGTCTGCGACTAATCAATCTTGTGACAAAACCTAAAAATACAAGTATGTTAATACAGTTGAGTAATCATACCACTGAAACAGATTTTAACAGGTTTAATAAAACTAATCCAACTAAGTACTTTACAAACTGAAAAAGGTTATGTGGAGTATTTTTCAAAAACAGATTTAACACCTTACTTAAATGAGTTAACCGATTTTAAAGACAATGTGCATGATAAACAAATAACTGAATTCACATTTATGAGTGGAGGTGACCAAGAAATGCACAAATGCTAAAAAGATTTTAGACTGAAGAGAATTATTATTGTTGGTGAGAGTACTCAGAAAGACAGGAAATTTGTAGATTTTGATATCACTGTCTCTGATAAACTACATGTAGTAAATAATAGTAGTCAGTCAATGGTACACAAATCAAATTCTCTAATTGTAAGATTAATAGACACAGTTACAAATGATGCTGCTGATGTAAAGTTAATTATATGTGATGCAATCATTTATAGCATATAAAAATTATATTCCATATGTATGGACAGTCATATCTACTGCAACACATAAAATCCTCACAGAGTAGCAACAGAAGATGGAAGACAAAGAATCGGAGGGCTTTCTACAATCTGTAAAGTAAAAGAAGAAAATACTTTAAAAAAAATTTGTAGATGATTTCTAATTTTAAAATTAGAAACATAGTTTCTATTGGATTGATCATTTACAGCAAGCTGATTTAGTGGAAATAGATGCAGGTAATCTGAACACAATTGCAAAAACAAATAAAGGGTAGAAATATTTATTAATTATTATCATTTTTTGGAAATTTTTTTGGTTAATTTTCGTTAGAAGTGAAACAGGTAAGAATGTAACTGATGCTTTCGAAAAAATATTTAAATTGAGAATGGAAAGATATTTACACACAGGTAATAGTAAAGTAATTTATAATAAATAATTTCAAGAACTAATGAATAAGCAAAACATTAATCATTACTCAACTCTTACAGAATAAAAATCATTTGTTGTTGAATGATTTAATAGAAGATGTTCAAAACATTTGGCCTTCAGGGTAGTTATAAATGGGATGGTTTAGTTAAAAATCAAGTTAATGAATATAACACAAAACATTTGACAATAAAAATGAAACCAATGGAAAGAATTGTAAACCGACAGTTGGTGTACCTAATGAGAAAGCTAAATTTAAGAAAGATGATGAAGTTAGAATTAGTAAATAAAGGGAATATTCGAGGAAGAATAACTGCCAAATGGTCAACAGAAATTTTTGAACTTAGATCAGTTACTCACTATAATCCCGTCATAAATAAATTAAAATATTTAAATGGTGAAGAAATAAAAGCAATTTTCATGAGTTTGAATTACAGAAAACAAATTTTCCCAATGTTTAAATTGTTGAAAAAGTTTTTAAAAAGAAAAATAATAGTGTGTATGTTAAATGGTTAGAATTTTATAATTCACACAATGGTTGGATAAATAAAAATAAAATTTGTTTGTAAAATTTTTTATATATAAATGTGCACAATTAGAAAATTAAATGTGGTGAATGAATTAAAAACTAAATGACAACAAGCTATACAAATGGTTCATCCAATGTGTGAAAATTTATATTTTATACATTTATATGAATGGCAATCAAGAAGTGAAACATACAGTAGCAGTTGTTGATTATATTAATTAACTTATGACATAATCTAAAATATTATTTATTTCCTGTTTCAATTCCTCATCATCTAATCATTTCCCATTCAGTGAAATTGAATCCATCATCCATATTTGTCTTAAGCCATTTCTAGTTAGATTGTCAATATAATAAAAAGGCTTGCTAAAATTTTTAATTGTTAATTTAGCAATCTCAAGTATGGTGTAATGTAAAATTTCCTTGTTCTTCTTATCTTTAAGATCATCAAATAATTCATAGATTATAGTTTTGGCTTTATTTACATCAAATACTTTTTGGTAGTAACATACATAAAACTTACCTCTTTCACTATGTGTAATAATTATAATAAGAATTTCTAATAGACAAATTGTTTGTTTTGGCTATTTTAAAATTATTTATTGAAGTATATCTTTAAGCAGTAGCTGTGTTAATGTAACTGCTTCTTTGTTTAAACTTACGATTTTTATATTGATATTGAATTGTTCTAGCTTTTTAGTTTATATTCAAATTCCTCTTTTTCTTCTTGTTTCATTTTTAAATGGAGTTTAAAATCTATAGCAATTTGTTGAAATTTCTTTTGTTCCATAGTTTTTCTATACTTTTGATAAGTAACTAAAGTATCCTTAATTGTTATAAAATATTGCTTTAATTTAATTGGTAATCTTACTTCTTAAATTCACACTTCTTTTTAAGTCTTTAACAGATATTAAAATCCATTCCTTTTGACTAAGTTATTAGGTGTTAAACCTTTAATTTCATCTTGAATATATCCATGTTCAAGAGCTAATGAATTAAGGTATTTTAATACAATGTAATCCAGACTTTAATTTTATAAACATAAATAAAATCTCCTTTCATTTGTTTAATATTTTCATTGTTGGCACTTATCAACCGTAAAATACTATAAATAATAAAAAATAATTTACCATTAGTAATTAAATACTTTTCTTTTCAAACAATGTAACCCAAATGTCTTTAACCAATGACTCAAATTTAACTGATAACCATTTTAAATATAAATTCAAAAGTATTCATAACAGCTGTTTCTGAATTAGATGTATGTTCAATAGCTGCTAGATATATAAAATTATTTTTATTCAATTCTTAATCTTTTATATGTTAATTTTAGTTATTCATATTGTAAAGCTGGTCGATTATCATATTTTATTTTCATATATCGGAATATCGTTTTGTGTCGAATACTCTTGCTACCATTAACGTGAAATATCCTCAAATTTTAAATAATTTGGTTGATTGTTTTAATTCAACAAGTATCTTCTTCTCTAAATCTTTGAGAAATGGTTTCTCTAGTACCTGTTTATAGCTTTTCACTAAATCTATTAGTGTCTATCTATATAGCTATCATATTTTCAACCATTAAAGTTTTTGCAATAGTGCAGAGTTGTTTTAAATTTAATGCTTCTCTTTCCACATGTTTGACATAGATGCGTTGCTTCAACTAGAAGTGATTGAGTTGTACTTCATCGATACATTCTATTAAATTTTGTTTATACATGTAAAAATCACATCATATGTTTAAATCTTTTGCTACTTTATGCAATTCAACATATTCTTAAAAGTTCTTTATTCTGTACATTCTAGTTTTATATGTTTTGGAGACCTTGTTATAACTGTCCGCTAATTAGCTTGAATTATTACCCATTTACATCAAAAATTTTTATAAAAATGTTGAATTTTGTGAGTGTAACGAATAACCAACCCACTCACGTTATAATTTATCAAGCAACTGAATTTTTGTGGAGATATGGAAATAGAAATTTTGTTGTTTATCCAATATTTCATCATAGTATGTGAAGATTCGTATATCATTATACAATCCTTCTTATGTGTACTCATTCAAAATATTAAAATAAATGTGACAGCAAACAATGTGGAAGTTTTCTTTCACTATTTGATATAAATTTACTTAATTAGGATTATTATTATATCTTAATATTTATTCACAATTTAGATGAGTACATCTAGTATTCTCCAATTGTTTTTGTATATTTATTCTTTGTGCTACAATGATGTAGATAAGTATAATCATCAAATAATTTTAAATGATCAAAAGCAGGTCTTAAAGTAGTGTCTGTAGTTTGGGGAATAACATTTGTTAGCTGTACATATATTTCTCTGTTTCTTCAGTTTATTACATCTAAATGCATATGAACTTTTTCTTCCAAGTTTCCTTTTCATTTTTTCTCAAATTTTGTTATTTCGTGTTGCCATTCTATACAATAATATTTCTGTTCTGTTTGATTTCTCTGGGAATCTATCGTTTTTTTCTAATCTTATATTGTCCTTGTTCACGAATTACTGGTACAGTTTCATATTTAACCTATTTTCTAAATGCTTTGGCTTCTTGCATTTGTGATTTAAAAATTAAACAATAACAAACATGTTCATTGATATAGGATGATGAATGTTCATTACCTCTAAATTCAGCAGATCTTTAATTTTCAGAAGTAATTTTATATTCTTTATCAGATGTCTTTGTATTCTAATATTTCAGAAACATCTTTAGCTGTAAATCAAGGATTATTCCTTTGATCAATAATCATAATTTCTTGCTTGTCATTATATGCAGGCTTGTAATTTACAAGGTTATCTCCTATCATGTAGTATATAAATAGATTGGATAGAAATGTGTAACTAGGTTTCAGTTTATTCTTTATTAGTGTGTCATTACAGACAAGAATTTCCTTAAGACAAAAAGTGCATTTTACTAAAACCTCTTAAATGAAAATAAAAAGTTAAGAGGGTAACTATTTTATCTATACAGTTACCCAGTATGCAGCAAGATGAAAGTGGATTCCTTTCTTAATATAAATGTTTATGTAGAATTGGAGAAGTACTCAATTGGTTGACAGTAAAAATTAAATCCATTTCCTTAATCTATTAATCTTTCTTGCATGACAAGTACATTTGATCCAGTTTGAAAAGAACTTGCTGAGTCATAAACAGTTTCACCACAACAAAGATAGTTATTCCAATCTTTTGCACAATAATCAATATGTTCCTTATTTCATTTATTGTTATCTTCATGATAAAATTAATATATATACATTTTCAGTTTTTCCAATTTCTCTTTCAAAGCATTCTCTCATTTTTGTTTCTTCAATAAATTATTGATGCTGTTTTAATTTATATTTATTGGATTGTTTGTTACCAATTGTAAGAATTTTGGAGCTTCCATTGTATATGTTACATAAAATTATTAACTAAACTGATAAAAAATTGCATTAATGGATGGAAGTCAAAAAGTGTAAGAAATATGGAGTAGAGAAGTCGACTGATAATTTTTACCCAAATAAATATACAAAGGATAAAAATTTACATACCTGTAAAGTATGGGATAAAATTTGTGAATGAAATACCTATAAAAATAATCAACAAGTTTTTGAACAGTTGGTATCTACAACTAATAAGAATCATATTTTCATTGATCAATACTCGAAAGTATTTTTGTTAATGAAAGGAGATGAAGAACAAATTGATCCATCCACAAAAAAAACTTAGAGATTTTTGTTGTTTTTACTTAATTTCCCACATCTTGGGATAAGCTCTCAAGTAGATGTAACATATATCAATGAGAAGACTGAAAAAAGAAAAATGTTGTGTAAATGTGGAAAAGAAATAATTAAAAGTTATCTCAAAAAACATTTATTGTCAGTAAACATACAATATTAACTGAAATTGCAATTTAATTTTCCTCTTCTCATTTTTCACAAATATAATGTCTTTTTATCTGTGTAAATGGCGCAGACATTGGAACAATTCAGAGTTGCTGAACGCTGGGATATTAAAAATTTATGAAAGGTGATTTAATTGTGGATTGCAAAAACCTCATCAGGTCTTAACATGTAAACCCCTAATCGAAAACTGATTTCCTGTATCCGGTTTCCTCTTCCCAAAAGTGTGTTATACATAAACGACCGAAGGTTGAGCTGGTCGATTTGTAGGTGGGAATGCCTCTTATACTCATAAAGTAGGAATACATATGAAGTGAGTATAGCATACTCCGCATGTGAGCAATACCAAACCGAAACAGATACGTGACGCTAGTTTAACCCTGATGTTTATATTCTGTGCTAATAGCGTATTTCCTCTGCTTTTACACATTACTTTATTAGTTATAGCAATTCCACCAATTTCTTGTTGTTACAGTCGCTAATCGAACTTCGTTAAAGGGGGAAATTTTCGTATGCTTAGGTAAATACAATGGTCTAATTGAAGTTACTATACTGTAATAGTTAGAGGGGCTTTATTTACGTGTTGAAAAATATGAGACACAGTGAAATAACGAGTGAATATCTTAGTGCTATTTTATATGTCTTATGGTCACATATGAATAAAGGAAGGAAAGAAGGAAGGAAGATTAGTCTTAAATGTAAAGTCGACATTGAGGTCATTAGAGACGGAGCACAACCGTTGTGCCTTTCAGAAGAACCTTCAAGGCATTTTCATGGAGCAGTTTAGGGAAATCATGGAAAACCTAATCCTGGATGGCTGGACGTGGACTTTAACACAATGTGTATGGGACAAGTGCTCAATAAATTCGATAGTGTGGAAGTGTCCTGTCAGTCCTTCTGTTGAACTTATGAATGTTGCTAGCAATTTTATTCTGAGTATAAGATTTGTACATAACAGTGTGAGTCAAATCAAATGTTCAAATGTGTGTGAAATCTTAGGGGATTTAACTGCTAAGGTCATCAGTACCTAAGCTTGCACACTACTTAACTTAAATTATCCTAAGGACAAACACACACACCCATGCCCGAGGGAGGACTCGAACCTCCGCCAGGACTAGGCGCACAGTCCATGACTGCAGCACCTCAGACCGCTCGGCTAATCCCGCGCGGCAGTGTGAGTCATTACCTCGGGATATGCCTACCTCCAAATCACAGTGCTTCTTTTAGAGTAGTCACTACGGGAAACTCTAATACTAACATCTGTGACGTATTAAATTAACGTGTGGGGATGAACGAGGATTGAACATATAGCACCAGAAAGTAGAAACAACATAATTTCGTCTCTAAAAACAATTCAAAGTGTGATGCATCGCTAGTTTGCTGCATGTCACAGCTCTAAATTGGAGGTTTTTCGGGCACTTTCGATCTAACGTACTGGGAAGCCATTTCACAGTGCCACAACAGCAAAACTGGTTAAAATAGAGACTCGTCAACTTGATCATGTACAACACAAAATCCAAAAGATAGGGTAGCTATCCCTTCTTCTCATACTGAATCCAGCAAAACAGCTAGTGACGTATGAACTTTGACAGAGATTCAAACAAGCGAAATGGTTTAATATTTATCTGTCAAGAGCGTTAAGGCAAGTTCATTTCTGCTACTGAATGTAAATTATGAAGATGCTTGTGAAACTCTTGCACAAAATCCATAGTATTTTTAAGGGTATTCTCTATAGTTACGATGTAAACCTGCATGGCGCTTAGGAGCAAATATTACGCCACACCACGGACACATGAGTTTTGGAGTTCGCGTCAAAAATTCTGTTCTGCGCATCTGAATCATAGACCATAGATAACAGACTGTGCACGCACGAATCTCCGCCTTGTTGACATTTGAAACTAATATATAAGTCACGTTACGTGGGGCAGAAAGGTCTCGTTGCAGCAAGCTGAATGTCTGTCATTACGCACTAAGTGAAGTGAAGCTACCAGTTTTCTCTCGTTTATATCTGAAAGCGATCGCAGATTTTAACAATAAAATGACTTTTCGTATTAGTATCATACCTCATGTACTAGTACAGTTAATCCAATTGTTCGGAAATTCCTAATATTTGTGAGAGGTTTATCATTACTACACGTGGCCATTTAAAAGTATCCACAGTTCTTTCCACAAACAACAGAATTACAGTTATTTGGAGAATTCCTGCATTTGTTGCACTTTCAGTCTTTAATTCACCGCTTCAACAGGCGCTTCAGTCCGGAACCGTGCTGCTGCTACAGTCGCAGGTTCGAATCTTGCCTCGAGCATGGACGCGTGTGATGTCGTTAGGTTTGTTTGGTTTAAGTAGTTCTAAGTCTAGGGGACTGATGACCTCAGATGTTAAGTCCCATAGTGCTCAGAGCCATTTGAACCATTTTAGCTTCCACAGGAGTAGAAGACGAAGTATCGATTTGGCAGGCAGCATTAGTTCTCTGACGGTTCCTCAACACCATGTATGAAATGGTTTATTACGCTTTTATAAGAAATTAAATCCGTTTACATCCATAATTTCAGATTAAGATTTTCAACCTGCAGCGGAGTGTGCGCTGATAAACTTCCTGGCAGATTAAAACTGTGTGACGGACCGAGCCTCGATATTGGAACTTTTGCCTTTGGCGGGCAAGTGCTCTACTAGTTGAGCTACCCAAGCACGAGTCATGAAACTTCCTCACAGCTTCAGTTCTGCCAGTACTTCGTCTCCAACCATCCAAACTTCATAGTAGCTCTTCTGTGAACCCTACAGAACTAGCACACCTGCAAGAATTGAGTGGTGCTTGGGAAGCTCAGATGCCAATAGGGTAGCCCAGTGTGTTTGGTCAGGGGGTTTAGCTGGCCTCTGTAATAAAAAAAAAAACAGATCAGCGGAGAATCTGAATGGGTGTCAGGGGACGTCCGCCCTGAACGAATTCAACGAATTATATAGAACAAAATGAGATAAAAATATGGTAGAGCAATTGTCTGCGAAAGACAGAGGTCCCGAGTTTGAATCTCTCTTGAACACACAGTTTTATTCTGCCAGGAAGTTTTATATCCATAATGTCCGTTTTTCCCATAACAAGAGTTTATATTTTATGTCTTTCGCTTAATCCAGTACAGATACCAAAACAATGAACATAAATGTTAGTAAATATTGTAGAGAAGTCCTGAAGTGAGTCAGAAATTAACATTGTTATTTTAAAACGTTAGTCTTTCATCGCATTTTACATCTAAGGATCAACATACATGCTAACTTTCAACTCATGGAAATACCTCTGCAAGTGTTTTACAGTAGTTCACTTTCACAACTGAGATTTCGTAGTTTACCTATTCTACAGGATACAAAACAAAACAAGACTTATATGAGCAAATGTGAAGATCATTACTTCTGCTTCTAATAAAAAGCACAAAATTGATCTGTAACAAATATGTCATAAATTGTGCGCTATAAATGCGTAGTGACATACTTCGTACCTAGAGTCAGTGTTGGTTTCTGTAAAATGACGTCATGCACAGTATATGTTATCTATGGCCTATGATCTGACTATAGATATTCCTACTCTATACGTTCGATCACAGAACATATTGCAGTGAGTGAGAGAACAGTGTAACTGTATGGAAACTCTTCACATATTCATCTGAGTTTGTTCTGAGCCAAAAATGTTAATACTGATGATTAGAATTCGCAGTATTAAAATCTGGTGCTGAAACAAGCGAAGGAAGGAGAAAAGAGAAGAAGATTTGAACCTACAGAGAAGATTTTCGAGAGACTTCAAGCTCTAAAACTGCTAACACATCATATTATGTTCAGCAAACAAGTATTGTTAAGTCGCAGCATTTTCTGTAATGCTTAAGCTACGCACCAAGGCAACTTTCATACTGTGGTGTGCGTACTCTAAGACCTTCGGTACACACACCATCAGATTATTTGACTTGTCGCTCTAGCGAAGTAGGCGAGTGTCAGCAATATGTCTCATGGTCTTATCGTGACGTGTTTATCTTCAGCCGTTAGGTCAGATGATAGGAATGCCACTTGCACGCTTTGAGTAGCAGATTGACGGTGACCAACTTTAAACAGAACTTGATTAATTTTCATACACATTTATTAAAATAACAAAATGCATAGACATTACGTAACTTGATTCTGGATGATGTTTACAATTGACAATCTGAAGTTCCTTTGGTCTTGGTATGTTAATCTTTTTCTCACATATCTCTGATACTTGACAAAAGTGTCTATTCATTTATCTTCATGGCCATGTACAGGAATATGGTAATCTTATTAGGCGCAGACTGAAACTTGACTATAGAATGATACAGACTAATGCAGACTAATGCAGACTGACTAATTGGAGGTCTGTACACACGTTATAATACCTCGAGCGCTCAGGTATCACTGCGCGAGTGTGATCCGCGAGGAGAAAAGGTTCTACGTTAGCAGCAATCTCATTGGCTGCGTTTATATCAATACGCAGATCGGCGGAAGCAGAATTTGGTCCGTCTCTAAGACAGCGCCATATCGTAGTGCAGAGATGGACGAGTGCTGCGCCTGTGCTGTTGTGCTTAGTGGGGCACGCTCTAGTGTGGAAGTTGTCTACGCGCTGACTACGCGGAACTATGTACACAACACATACTAGCCTATGTGTATCTACTCACGTGTATATAAGCCTGCGATTTCGACGCCGACTACTTGCAAAAACTAGCACGCTTGCGTAATTAGTAGATAATTAACAGCCTAAGCTCGCAATTGTCTCGGCAGCAGTTATTTCAAACATTAGGCGTAAACGTATCGCGTTCAAATGCGACAGGACTTGTAAGTCAGTTAGATACGTTTGGTGTATCCACGCGAGAAGAGGAAGCCGAATATTGTCGTGATCGGCTGCGAGAAGTCTTGGATAGATCAAAGATGTTATTTAATTATTCGCCCCTTGGGTTATTAGATGACGATGATTACGTGGCCGACTGAATGGCGGATGGAGATTATATAGAAGTGTGTAAGCAGGTTGTTCTAAACTTCAACAGCTTTTGTGGAGGAACATGTTCAAGAGATGGGAATAACACTAACACATCCTACAGTAACACAAAAAATGGTTCAAATGGCTCTGAGCACTATGGGACTCAACTGCTGTGGTCATAAGTCCCCTAGAACTTAGAACTACTTAAACCTAACTAACCTAAGGACAGCACACAACACCCAGCCATCACGAGGCAGAGAAAATCCCTGACCCCGCCGGGAATCGAACCCGGGAACCCGGGCGTGGGAAGCGAGAACGCTACCGCACGACCACGAGATGCGGGCTACAGTAGCACATACAACCACAATTACCGAATTATCAGTTCAATAAGTCGTGGTTTCAAAATACTAACACGACTTCTGTGCAGAAGAATGAAAAAACTGGTACAAGCTAACTTAGGATAAGATCAGTTTGAATTTCGGAGAAATGCTGGAACACGTGAGGCAATATTGACCCTACGACTTACATTAGAAAGTTAAGGAAGGGAAAATCTACTTTAGTAGCATTTGTACACTTAGAGAAAGCTTTTGACAATGCTGACTATGGCAGTCTCTCTTGAAATTCTGAAGGTATCAGAGGCAAAATACAAGGAGTGAAAGGCTGTTTACAATTTGTACAGAAATCAGACGACAGGTGTAAGAGCCAAGGAGCATGAAAAGGTTGAGAGCAGTGGTTGAGAAAGAAGTGAGACGGCGTTATAGCCAGTCCACGATGTTATTCAATCTGTGCACTGAGAAAGCAGTAAAGGAAACCGCAGAAGAATTTGGAATGGGAATTAGAGTTCAGGGAGAATAAATAAAAACTTTAAGGTCTGCCGACGACATTATAATTCTGTCAGAGACACCAAAGGACTTGCATGACCAGTTGAACGAAATGGGCAGTGCCTTGAAAGGAGGACATAAGATGAACATCAACAAGAGCAAGACAAAGATAAAAGAATGTAGTCCAGTTAAATAAATTACCCGTGGTCTAGGGGTAGTCTTTGATTCATAAACAAAACGTCTTTGGTCCCGGGTTCGATCCCCGCCACTGCCTAAATTTTGATAAATAATCAGCATTGACGGCCGAAGACTTCCGGCATAAGAAGTCAGCCTCATTCTGCCAACGGCCTTGTCAAAGAGGGCGGAGAAGCGGATAGAGAGGTTCAGGGCACTCTCTTGTCCTGGGGGTGGGAAATTGCCCCTAAAGGCGGAAGAATCAGCAATGATCAACGACATGAGGATGGAGAGGGCAATGGAAACCACTGCATTAAAGACACGTAACGTGTATCCACAGGACATGTGGCCTGTAATTGAAGAAGTGTCATGACGATCTCTCCATTGGCAAAAGATTCCAGAATAGTCCCTCATTCGGATCTCCGGGAGGGGACTGCCAAGGGGGAGGTTAACATGAGAAAAAGATTGAATAATCAACGAAAGGATAACGTTCTACGAGTCGGGACGTGGAATGTCAGAAGCTTGAACGTGGTAGGGAAACTAGAAAATCTGAAAAGGGAAATGCAAAGGCTCAATCTAGATATAGTAGGGGTCAGTGAAGTGAAGTGAAGTGGATGGAAGACAAGGATTTCTGGTCAGATGAGTATCGGGTAATATCAACAGCAGCAGAAAATGGTATAACAGGTGTAGGATTCGTTATGAATAGGAAGGTACGGCAGAGGGTGTGTTACTGTGACCATTTCAGTGACCGGGTTGTTCTAATCAGAATCGACAGCAGACCATCACCGACAACGATAGTTCAGGTATACATGCCGACGTCGCAAGCTGAAGATGAACAGATAGAGAAAGTGTATGAGGATAATGAAAGGGTAATGCAGTATGTAAAGGGGGACGAAAATCTAATAGTCATGGGCGTCTGGAATGCAGTTGTAGGGGAAGGAGTAGAAGAAAAGGTTACAGGAGAATATGGGCTTGGGACAAGGAATGAAAGAGGAGAAAGACTAATTGAGTTCTGTAACAAGTTTCAGCTAGTAATAGCGAATACCTTGTTCAAGAATCACAAGAGGAGGAGGTATACTTGGAAAAGGCCGGGAGATACGGGAAGATTTCAATTACATCATGGTCAGACAGAGATTCCGAAATCAGATACTGGATTGTAAGGCGTACCCACGAGCAGATATAGACCCAGATCACAATATAGTAGTGATGAAGAATAGGCTGAAATTCAAGACATTAGTCAGGAAGAATCAATACGCAAAGAAGTGGGATACGGAAGTACTAAGGAATGACGAGATATGTTTGAAGTTCTCTTACGCTATAGATACAGCAATAAGGAATAGCGCAGTAGGCAGTACAGTTGAAGAAGAATGGACATCTCTAAAAAGGGCCATCACAGAAGTTGGTAAGGAAAACATAGGTACAAAGAAGGTAGCTGCGAAGAAACCATGGGTAACAGAAGAAATACTTCAGTTGATTGATGAAAGGAGGAAGTACAAACACGTTCCGGGAAAATCGGGAATACAAAAATACAAGTCGCTGAGGAATGAAATAAATAGGAAGTGCAGGGAAGCTAAGACGAAATGGCTGCAGGAAAAATGTGAACACATCGAAAAAGATATGATTGTCAGAAGGACAGACTCAACATACAGGAAAGTCAAAACAACCTTTGGTGACATTAAAAGCAACGGTAGTAACATTAAGAGTGCAACGGGAATTCCACTGTTAAATGCAGAGAAGAGAGACCAGATAGGTGGAAAGAATACATTGAAAGCCTCTGTGAGGCTGAAGATTTGTCTGATGTGATAGAAGAAGAAACAGGAGTCGATTTAGAAGATATAGGGGATCCAGTATTAGAATCGGAATTTAAAAGAGCTTTGGAGGACTTACGGCCAAATAAGGCAGAAGGGATAGATAACATTCCATCAGAATTTCTAAAATCATTGGGGGAAGTGGCAACAAAACGACTATTCACGTTGGTGTGTAGAATATATGAGTCTGCCGATATACCATCTGACTTTCGGAAAAGCATCATCCACACAATTCCGAAGACGGCAAGAGCTGACAAGTGCGAGAATTATCGCACAATCAGCTTAACAGCTCATGCATCGAAGCTGCTTACAAAAATAATATACAGAAGAATGGAAAAGAAAATTGAGAATGCGCTAGGTGACGATCGGTTTGGCTTTAGGAAAAGTAAAGGGACGAGAAAGGCAATTCTGACGTTATGGCTAATAATGGAAGCAAAGCTAAAGAAAAATCAAGACACTTTCATAGGATTTGTCGACCTGGAAAAAGCGTTCGACAATATAAAATGGTGCAAGCTGTTCGAGATTCTGAAAAAAGTGGGGGTAAGCTATAGGGAGAGACGGATCATACACAATATGTACAACAACCAAGAGGGAATAATAAGAGTGGACGATCAAGAACGAAGTGCTCGTATTAAGAAGAGTGTAAGACAAGGCTGTAGCCTTTCGCCCCTACTCGTCAATCTGTACATCGAGGAAGCAATGATGGAAATAAAAGAAAGGTTCAGGAGTGGAATTAAAATACGAGGTGAAAGGATATCAATGATACGATTCGCTGCTGACATTGCTATCCTGAGTGAAAGTGAAGAAGAATTAAATGATCTGCTGAACGGAATGAACAGTCTAATGAGTACACAGTATGGTTTGTGAGTAAATCGGAGAAAGACGAAGGTAATGAGAAGTAGTAGAAATGAGAACAGCGAGAAACTTAACATCAGGATTGATGGTCACGAAGTCAATGAAGTTAAGGAATTCTGCTACCTAGGCAGTAAAATAACCAATGACGGACGGAGCAAGGAGGACATCAAAAGCAGACTCGCTATGGCAAAAAAGGCATTTCTGGCCAAGAGAAGTCTACTAATATCACATACCGGCCTTAATTTGAGGAAGAAATTTCTGAGGATGTACGTCTGGAGTACAGCACTGTATGGTAGTGAAACATGGACTGTGGGAAAACCGGAACAGAAGAGAATCGAAGCATTTGAGATGTGGTGCTACAGACGAATGTTGAAAATTAGGTGGACTGATAAGGTAAGGAATGAGGAGGTTCTACGCAGAATCGGAGAGGAAAGGAATATGTGGAAAACACTGATAAGGAGAAGGGACAGGATGATAGGACATCTGCTAAGACATGAGGGAATGACTTCCATGGTACTAGAGGGAGCTGTAGAGGGCAAAAACTGTAGAGGAAGACAGAGATTGGAATACGTCAAGCAAATAATTGAGGACGTAGGTTGCAAGTGCTACTCTGAGATGACGAGGTTAGCTCAGGAAAGGAATTCGTGGCGGGCCGCATCAAACCTGTCAGTAGACTGATGACAAAAAAAAAAAGTCCAGTTAAATCTGATGACGCTCAAGGAATCAGAATAGGAAACGAGACGTTTGAAGTAGTAGATACATTATGCTATTTGGACAGAACAACAACTGAAGATGAAGTAGGTAGGTTATAAAATACAGAGTGGCAATGGCAAGAAAAGAGTTTCTGAAGAAGAGAAGTTTGGTAACATTGAATATACACATAAGTGTTAGGGAGTCTTTTCTGAAGATATTTGTCTACGGAAGTGAAACGCGAACGATAAACAGTTTAGGCAAGAAGAGAATAGAAGCTTTTTAAATGTGGTGCTATTGAAGGATATTGAAGATTAGGTTGGTAGATTAAGTTACTAATGAGAAAGTGCTGAATAGAATGGCGGAGGCAAGAAATTTGTGGCACAGCTTTAATGGAAGAAGGGATCGGTCCATAGGACACATTTGAGACATCAAAGGATGACCAATTTAGTATTGTAGGGAAATGTGCGGGGCAAAAATTATAGAGGGAGACCAAGAGATGAAAATAGTAAACAGATTCAGAAGGATGTAGGTTGCAGCAGTTATTCAGAGATGAAGAGGCTTGTGGAGGATAGAGTAGCATAGAGAGCTGCATCAAACCAGTCCTGTCCTTGGACTGAAGACCACCACCACAACAGCAACACCTAAAATATTTCTACCCGCTTACATACACATCAAGCCAACCACTGCCAGATTACATCCATTATCAAGAGGCATACAAACCTGGTCCAAATCCTGAGAACAGCGTACAGATTCCTTAGGTGAAAGCTTTACAGTGTGAGCTGTCAACAAGCACATATCCCTCCGAGGGTACTTATAAGGATAACCTAAAGAACTGTCGATACAACCGCAGTCACCACTGAAACCAATAAACAACAGGTGCGGATTTATGAGTAGGACAGGTAGACACTGGCCTAGAGCGTCGAGGGAAAGGAGACATCTAGAGACCTCGATCAGTGTTTGTGTTTTAGGTAGGCTTTGTCACACACATATGAAAGAATTGTATGTGATTTAAAAATGTGGATGGGAAGCCAGCAACTGTATTAGTGACGGCGAAAGATTACTTAACATCTAGCAGCGCTTGAACCAGCTTTCAATTGTGATGCGTAAATGGCTGCCGGCGGAAACAATAGTTGCCTACTGAGCTGCGACAACGATGTGGCATTGCCATAGATACGTTTCCAAAATCTTGTTGCGTGACTGGTTGAGACAGAAGCACGAAGCAGCAGCACCAAGTCCACGGCAACTGTTTAGGGTTCTTCTTTCGCTGACTCTGGTTCATTGTGGAGTTTAGTTGGATGGCGATTGTTAATGATGCTGTGGGCAATTGCAGCATATTTGTTTTATGTACCTATTCTTGTACAGGTTGACATTGCTTCAGTTGTCAATTATCACGCGCGTGCCATCTATCATTCCGTTTTCAAAGCTATTCTAACCATCATAACTGGCGTCAAGAAGCTAAATAGTGCGCGAAATGTGACAACTACTCCTCAGATTTCATTAGTTCGAGTGGTTTGTGTTTCTAGGGTATCTCCTATAAATTCCTTTTCGCAGTGGAAAGACAATTGTAAGCGAAAATATAACTTATAAGTGTAGAGTCTATGACATGATTCTTCGAGGTAATTCCATCATTTACAACGTATTTTATTACATGGAATTTAAACTGAGGGCAACAAACAAAAACCAGAAATTCTGAAGTCGGAAAGAAACAAAACTGGAAACGGGTGGCTGGGGGAGTTACGCCTAAAAGTCTTTAGCATAGTGCGCATCCAGCTGTAAATCTAACAATTATTAACGAATTTCACAGATTACTCAGAAATTCCCGGGCAATCTGGCGAATCGCTGGCGATTGTGTGTATCAATATGGTTGGCTGGCTGCGACCTTCTTGTCCAGTTACTAAGCGTAAGGGCGCAATTTTTTTTTTTTTTTTTTTTTGTTCCGCTTGGAGTAAAGATTTTACGTCAGATTTTATAGAGTTATTCAGGGACCACAAACGAACAACGAAGTCGAAGCGTGAGATGCCACTTACATTAACAACCAATATAAAAACATTGCTTTTTCATTGACTAGTATTTTGAAGATTGTATCATAAAAGTAGAAATCCGTGGGAAGTTGATAGTAATAATATAAATCTGCAGGATTCTTGTTATTCATGAACAACTTAACACTTAATTAAACTTTTTAACTTCCAAATACAATAAGGCAATACTGAGTGGAGATTTTAATTTTAATTTCTTCCTGAATATCGTACTTGTTCTAGAATTACATAGTACTTTAATCCCTTACCATTTCGATAACCCATCTCTCCCTCACACAAAGCTATTATTGGCAACAATTTTATAAGCAGATACAATGCGCATACAAAGCCATAGTGCAACTAGATGTAGTTAAATCACAAGACTAATAAATGAAGAAGGAATTTAAGACTTTGAGATGTATTTCCGAAATATATAGTGGAAAGAAGTACAGAACGTACTTGGCCGCAAGCCAACCGGGGTGGCCGAGCGGTTCTAGGCACTACAATCTGGAACCGCGCGACCGCTACGGTCGCAGGTTCGAATCCTGCCACGGGCATGGATGTGTGTGATGTCCTTAGGTTAGTTAGGTTTAAGTAGTTCTAAGTTCTGGGGGACTGATGACCTCAGCAGTTAAGTCCCATAGTGCTCAGAACCATTTGAACCATTTTGCACTATAATATAGTCTGTAACATAGTCTACCTTTCCCAAGAAAAGAGTTTAAAGCAAGCTTAATAAATTTCAGCTCTCGCGTTTTTATTCATTTTTTACAAGTATTAGTCAAAATACGAAGATCGCACTGCTGGTAAAAATGCCAGTGCATTTTCCATAGCAGAACTTCGTGACACACTGGAGTTCGAAACACTGATTGAAAAGGCTTGACAAATCGCTCGTGTGGGTTGGAGTCAAAGCGAGCGAGCGGTTGCATGCGACGTCGTTGCTGAGACTGCCAGCGATATATCACTCGTGTATGTGGGGCGGTGGCAGTGGCGGGGGATCTAAGAGACTGCATCGTCAACAAATTGACCAGCTGCCTGTAATTAACATTGTCTCCCCTATCCTCATTCTTGCCCACCCTAGGGATTGTAGCATACCGTTTACAAGAGCTACATGAGGAGAATGTTGTTGCCCTCCGGTTTTTAATCTTCTATCACATGAACATGTTAATTAAGATTGCAATGTAGTGTGGAGAAATTGTTGAGTGTTGAATGAAGTAGCTTTTAATGTCAATAGACGTGATATGCAGTTCTCACTAATGAAATCCCACCTCCAAACAGTTAATTATGCATTACTTCGGTGCAGTTCTAAACAACTAGTAAATGCCTTACACTGTCCACTACCAAGGCTTTTATCCCATACAGTTTGCGAGTAATAACTCCGGCAGTTACGTGTAACTTAAAGGCGAATTAAGATTTGCAAGCTCGCAGGTCTGTCTGCAAGAAACGAAAGGCTCCAGAACGAGGCGTCAGGTGGAATGACGTGAAACTTTCCCACTGACTGCACTGTTACCAGGTAAGTGTAAGGGAGACGCCAGTATGTGTTTGTGTATGCTGTGTGCGGAAGAGTCACTCAGTAGCATTTTGGACCGAGGCTGTAAAACTGCCTACGAATGGTTGTTCGGATCAGACAGCTCAATAAATTGCATCAGTAACAAAAGTAAGACAGCGCAATTGTGTATTGTTTAGGTCTACGAAGGACCGCGAGGGTCTTGAAACAGCACATTGCTGTGCTGCTTGGTTCCGACTCCCTTGTAACCTACAAACATTAATGAAGACTGATACTCCTTTTTATGAACAAGAACTGGACAGCATGACCCATTGCAGAAAAACGTCGTAGATCTTACTGTTTCTACATAACAGATTCTGCCCTTACTCATCTCGGTTGGATTGGAGCTCACAGCTGGCGCAGGGATACCCTGTTATCCAGGTACGGGTGCGTTTTGGCACTTGCCGATTTGGCGCGCTACAGTTGGGCCGACGGAGTCACCAGAATGAATGGCAGGCGAGAGGGTGCGCCATTTAAGCATCGGAGCGCGGAAAGTAGGACCGAAAATTAGTAATTGTTGATTTACATTAGTGTTATATGAAATGAGGCAAAATATACGTAATATTTTCCGGTGCCAGACAATTAAAAATAATGCTAAAGCATTGGGAATGAATTTTAGATGTCACAGGAGCATTTTCTATGAAGTTCAAGTGTAATAAAAAAGGCGTCTAGTATAAACTGTTCTGATTTCGAGAGATTTTAGCTATGTGGGATATTGAGAATAGGAATTTGGTGCGTCACTAAGGCACGCGGTTAGGACCTTTGGCACCGTTATACGTGTACCTTGGGAATAAAGCTACTCGACTATGCTGTCAAGATCAAGAGTCCGATGCCAAACCAACCGACAACAAGTTAAAGAACCAACATTAATCTAAACCACACGTTGGGCTTTGCATGGATTTCTTCACTAAATTTCGAACGAGTTCATGAATGCATGAAATGTGAGACTGATATGGAATGCATTGTCTACACAATTTAACGTACCATATAAGTTACCACAACAGTACCAGGAGAGAAAAGTACCACTAGGTGTGATAATGGAACGCCAAAAGCAATAAAAGTGTCTAACGATTCAAAAGAAACCAATTCCGCAATTTCTCCTGTACAAGACCACAAACATCTGAATTTTTCAATACAGTCCTTTTTAGAAACGAAAGAAAGTGCAAATCACTAGGCTCTGTGCAAATTCGTTGAGTGTCAAAGTTAATATCAGAATAACAACAGTTACCAATAGAAATGAATGTGGAGTGGAAATGTAAAACGTTTCAACAGCTAAATTTCACATTTGTGAGAAGAATGAAAAGGCAATGCGCATCTTTTTGTACATATTTGCGTCCTAACAAATTGAGAAGGTATTCTGATATAACACAACTATCACCTAATCACTGCTAAAGATAATGAGACAAAAAGAAAAAATTTATTAAGAATGCTGTGGAATTGACTGCTTCTAAGTGCTAATAAGAAAGTTTTTATTTCAAGTGCCCTTAATACTGCGGCACTATGTTTTATTTGTGATAATAAAATACGGATTTGTGGTAATACAATACGGAATCACAACAATAAGGTGTTAACTAATAGAAAAGTACTCAACAAAAAGTATTTCCCTTTTTGTTCACCGAGCGAGATGGCGCAATGTTTAGCACACTAGACTCGCATTTGGGAGGACGACGGTTCAAAGCAGCGTCGATTCATCCGGATTTCGGTTTTCCGTGATTTTCCTAAATCGCTGCAGGAAAACGCCGGGATGGTTCCTTGGAAAGGGCACGGCCGAAATTTTGCCCCATCCTTCCCTAATCCGATGGTACTGATGACCTCGCTGTTTGGTCTCCCCAAATCAACCAACCACCGAACCTTTTTATTCCGTAATTTTCACTGAAAAGTTTTAAATACCAATGAAAACATTTACATTTGTTTTAATAAACAGACTTGCAGGAAAACTTCAACAGTAACATATACTATACTGTCGAAACTGCTTCAGGTAATTCTCAATGATAAATGAGATCACGAATACTACTCTCACTATACAGCATTGGCTGAGTGAAGTAAATGCAGAATGTTTATGTTATTGATTAACTAATACGACTTACTAAACTCATTGCTCACTGGCTGTTTTTCAGGAATTCTAACCCTTGGCTATATTTTTCGTAACATTTTCCTGACACGCATTCTTCCTTTCATTACAGAGATGTTTTACTGACACAAACAAAAGCTTATTTCCACTCTGCTCATCACACAAACTGTGCGCTAAGTAAGTGGAGGACAACTTGGCGCATGGCGCTTCGGGCTCCAGAGGGAAGCACTGCTTAGCACAAAGACCACGTGCCGTCTACTAACGAATGTTTGAGACATTTTCGCCACGATTTAATAATTTTAACAAGCCTACAAACATGAAACAGAGTAAGGAGAACAAAATAACACAACTTGTTATTTGAAAAAAAAAGAGGCACTTAGAATACAGGATGAAATTTTCACTCTGCAGCAGTGTCTGCGCTGATATGAAACTTCCTGGCAGATTAAAACTGTGTACCGGACCGACACTCGAACTCGAGACCTGACCCCTACCACTTAGTTGCCCACGAAAGGCAAAGGCCCCGAGTTCGAGCCTCAGTACGGCACACATTTTTAATCCCCCAGGGAGTTTCGGCAGTTGCAATGTTTGACACTATTCAAATTCTTCTTATGTACGAAACGCTCTGTTTATATTCTCTTAGTTTCAGCGCGGTAAGTCACTATTATATGCAGAGCTGCCCTGATAGCCGTGCATGCTAATGCGCCGCTCCGTGACGGGGAGATGCGATAGCACAGGATCGAGTCGGCGCTGCGACTTAACGACGAGGGTGAGCGTGCCAGCCCTCATGGACGTGGAATTTTCCCATATTCTCTTACGTGAATACCGAGCTGGTATGCAAGATCTGTTTTTGCTACAGGATTCGCAAATGCTGAAAAAACTGTCTCTCACTTTCACATGCATAACACTACGTGCATACAGTTGGGGTACACATATTCCATCCCCTCAGGACTAACAGGGCGACGACAGAAGGAGATCAGGCCTTCCATTCAGATTAACCATATGAAACACGTTACTTACAATGCCGACCCCGTGCCACCGCTGGAGAAAGTGACAAGGAAAAGAAGGTAGAATTCTATGCTGTTTCGAGAAGGCATCTTCATGAACAACTGTAGCTTTTGTTATTTCATTCATGAGTAGGGGCTCTATTAACATCTTTTTTAAGATCATTCACTTATCTTGATATTTTATTAATGTTTGGTAGCGCTAAAATATATTAATTACTTCGTACGAGGGTGGTTTGAAAAGATGTCGGAATCACCACGAGGGGTCAGGGCTAGCGTAACGAGTTGTTCATGTGATGGTCGTGGTGGTTAGTGTTTAACGTCCCGTCGACAACGAGGTCATTAGAGACGGAGCGCAAGTTCGGGTTAGGGAAGGATTGGGAAGGAAATCGGCCGTGCCCTTTCAAAGGAACCATCCCGGCATTTACCTGAAACGATTTAGGGAAATCACGGAAAACCTAAATCAGGATGGCTGGAGACGGGATTGAACCGTCGTCCTCCCGAATGCGAGTCCAGTGTGCTAACCACTGCGCCACCTCGCTCGGTGTTCATGTGATAATCATTAGACTGTTGCCCGTAAACACGTGCCACGTCAGGGCTCTTGGAGGAGAGCTGTGGTTGTTCCCGCGTAGTGATTTGCGAAGATGGAAAAAAATCGAGATTCAAGCAGTGTTTAAGTACTTCGTAAAGAAAGGTATGAAAGCAAAGGACATTTATGCCGATTTCCAGAATACACAGGGAGACTCTGCTCCTTCATATTCAACTGTTGTCAAGCGTACAAATGAATTTAAATTTGGCCGGGAGAGCTTAGATGATGATCCGCTCAATGATCGGCCAAGATGTGTCACTACTCGAAGAATCATTGCATAAGTGCACAAAATGGTCATGAAGGATCGCCGATTGAAAGTGCGTGAAATTGCTCACGCTTGTCAGATGTTATCTGAAAGGGTACATCACATTTTAACTGAAGAATTAGAAACGAAAAAAATTATCTGCAAGGTGGGTGCCGTGACTCTTGACGCTGGATCAAAACCGCATGAGAATGGACATGTAGGAACAATGTTGGGCCAGTTTTAAGAGAATCGAACAAGGTTTTTTGCGCCAGTTTGTGATCACAGATGAAACTTGGGTGCACTACTATATCCCAGAGACAAAGAAACAGTCAAAGCAGTGGTTCAAATGGCTCTAAGCACTATGGGACTTAACAGCTGAGGTCATCAGTCCCCCAAACTTAGAACTACTTAAACCTAACTAACCTAAGGACATCACACACATCCATGCCCGAGGCACGATTAGAATCTGCGCCATAGCAGTCGCGTGGTTCCGGACTGAAGTGCCTAGAACCGCTCGGCCACTACGACCGGCCAAAGACAATTCCTTCGGTGGGAAACGTCATGGCATCAGTGTCCTGCGAGCGAAGGGGATTCAGTTTGTACATTATCTCAAAATGGTTCAAATGGCTCTGAGCACTATGGGACTCAACTGCTGTGGTCATAAGTCCCCTAGAACTTAGAACTACTTAAACCTAACTAACCTAAGGACAGCACACAACACCCAGCCATCACGAGGTAGAGAAAATCCCTGACCCCGCCGGGAATCGAACCCGGGAACCCGGGCGTGGGAAGCGAGAACGCTACCGCACGACCACGAGATGCGGGCGTGTACATTATCTCCCCACTGCACAAATTGCAACAAAAGATACGCTGAGAAGGCCAGGTTTGGCAAGGAAGAAACTCATCTTCGATCAAGACAATGCGCGCTCGCAAACACGTGCCGTCGCCATGGCCAAATTACACGGAGTAAGGTATTAATTGTTGCCACACCCGCCTTATTCACCTGGTATGGTTCAGTCAGACTTCTATCTGTTCCTGAAACTGAAATTTTTTTTTTCAAATGAAGAACTGATAGTTTGATTTGACAACTATTTCGCAGGCCTGGAGGAAGCATTTTCGAGATGGGATCAAAGCACTGGAACATTGTTGGACCAAGTGCATTAATCTACAAAGATAATACACTGAAAAATAAAAAAAAAGATTCAGTGATGTAAGTACTTTTTTCTATTCCGTCCCGAGAACTTCCCAAACCACCTTCGTAAATTAAGTAGACAAAATTAAAACAATTATTAAAGTTACGGCACACATAAGTGATGGCTGCTTCCTCACCATTAGCGGAACTTGTGACCCTGCAACGATCAGATGGCAACAACTTTGACGGTAGCGATGGAGAGTCTCAATTGTATGTATTAGAATGTGGTATTACTATCGATGTGCTGGCTGCAAGGCGGTGGAGACGAGCAATGAAGCAACCGTTACGCCCTCTGCCCAGCTTCAGTTCCGTGGCGTTGCTGGGTAGTTTCGGAGGAGAAATAGGAATGCCTGCATGGGCGGGGATTAGCCGAGCTGGGTGAAGGCCGCCGGCAGGGCAGCGCGATCAGAGGCCGGACTGCGGTAATAGCACGGCTGCCTTCCCCGCGACATCGCTTGCGGTTACGGCCTCCCGATTAGGACGTAGCGCCGTCCCCGCTAAAGGGTGCGGCCAGCGCCGTATTAAAACGAGAGGCGACGTGATATTTTCACGTTCGCTTTTATCCGGCTAAGGCGCTTTTATTTCTGGAATGGCTCTTGAATGCGAATGCGAACATTCCCTTCCTTCTCTTTTTTCCCCCTCGCTTCTTCCCCCTGCCCCCTTTATCCTTCCACTGTGTAGCCGACAATGGGGAGAGCCTTGTAACTGTGGGGAGGACCGGGTCGCCTGGATAGGAGAGAACATCGGAACGACTGCTCCAGGAAACAGCGTTTCGGTAACTGACTTTGCCGACAACAGCTCCTGCTAGCATTGATACTTCACTGCCGTGAAAGGGTCGGGCAGTTTACATATTTTTTTGTTCCACAACATCAGATAACAGTTACAAATGAGTTGGAGGTTTAAACGAAGGTACTACCAGGGCTGGAAACTTCTCGTCATTTTAAGACGTTGTCAATAATGTATAGTGAGACACTTAACTTTTTTGCGTTCTCGCAACTTGATAAATACCAAAGATAAAATAATTGTCTAGTAGTAGAACTGGCGCCCCGAGAGTCCCGTACTAACTTAATTATGTACATAGGCAGTTCCTCGACCCCGGGAATCGAGAATCTCGACGATATTTGCCTGTTCTCGATATTGATACTGGCGAGAATGTTTAAATTTTGAAGTTGGGTAAAAAATGACAAAAGAATTAAAACGTTTCTGATTTTGCGATTACTTGTACTGCAAAACATTTCTTCTTGCCAAATTCCATGATTATAGGTCAAGGGGAAGTACCGTATAGGTTTTGGTGAATTTTCGCATATCAAAGTATGTGACATAACTGACGGTATCTTTTGATTGTGTTAACTTAGAAACTTCAGTTGTTTACACGGCCAAGGCACCATAAACCTCGGTATGTGTCATAAACTTCAACTTGATTTGTTACCAGTTCCTGAGTAAAACTGGTTATAACATTCGCACAGAGACACCGACAACAAAGTGATCCGCTTTTACCGATTTAGGTACGGACCCCTAGTTTCGGAAGAAGTAACTCCATTTTCATTTACAATGATTTGCTTTTAATTTACAATAATTTCATTTCCATTTGCAATAGTTAAATTTTCGTTTTAAATAATAAATTTTATCCTCCAAACTCTGTTAATTTTGTCACAAGCAAACATTCCTTTGCGCCCATCAGATGTTCACGTGGATATCTGACGATTTATCGAACATTGTGGGAAATAAAAAATGATGATTCCCTCATCTTAATGTTAGCTGAATAACACTTTCAGCAATGTGACATTTTCTTTTGTGAGGAACATTTTTAGACATATGTAAAATCTAACGGACAAGTATGATATTGCATCTTCACCCAGAGATCCTAGTTTCTTTGGAGCATGGCGTAAACTTTCAGATGGTGTGCCATTCAACGATCAATGACAGCAACAATAGAAAAAAATCCACATATTCAATGTATTTTCATTTCTTTATTTCTTGTGAAGCTAGAAAAAAAAATCATACTACTGAATATTTCTCATCGAGATATGCTATTCTGGCGGCAAAAAGTAGCATAGTTCCATTATGTAATGAAAAAAAGGAAAAGAAAACAGGTGGCGTTGTATCTCGACTATTATTGAAGTAGCTAGAAGTCATTATTCTTTCTCTCGTGAGCCCTTGGTTATGGTTAGTCTAGGTGAAAATAGATTACCCATGTTTTTAGCAGGTTAAAAGTAATTTGAGGTGAAAAAGTTGGGCGTCTCACCCTGTATGCATATGCGTTAGTAAAATTTCTTAGCTGATCACTGACTCAGTTAGGCATACATAGGCATTAACAGTCACATTTACATTAGTGCATATACACGAGAGGGACAGTTTCTGCTTTGACAGGTATTAGGAAAAGTAGAGTTTCACCCAGCATATCGAGTTCTCAAATAACGTAGAAGAATACATCTGGGTAACATCATCAAAACGGCTGTTATCAATGCTAGGGTAGGTTTTGAACTTCACTTTCGTGATTTGTTGATTTTAAAAGTTCTGTCGGACAAGTTGTTTTTAAACTATCTTCAGTGGCTGTTGAGGAGGCTAAGATAGAAGCACATCATGTATTGACAGGGGCACGTTCACCCAAGCATAATAGTACAGCAGCTGAGTGTGCTGGCGTAAACTGTAGCCAGCACACCAGGCGGCAAAGAGGTTGCGAGAAGATCGTTAGTAGGCGCAAGTAACGCGTCTATCAGGAGAGGAGCCAGAAACAGACTTGCAGGCAACGCGCCGCCAACGCCCTCACGGACCGGAGGGCCCAGTTAGTCACCCAATAAGTAAACGAGTCGAGTCATCAGGCGCAGCCCAGTGGGAGTTGCAGCCGCAGTTATCTCACTCTCTGCCTCAGAGTCAGTCAGTACCTAGCAACCAGAATAGCGCACACAGCAGGAGTTGTACTTCACCAGCAATAAGGCTAACATGGACTATTACGGAAGAGCTGGTACCACAACACTTGGACTATCTTAAGTAGCTTCCTGTTTAAGTTAATAACGAACCCCGTTAATATATGCGTGCAGTTGTGTTATGGAAAGAGGATAGCGGCCAGCTTCCCATGGTGCAAGCCTACAGTGACAACAAGACGACACAAAATTAAGAGATACACTTTGCGTTCTCTCAGGGGGGCTCTTGATATTGTTATACCACTTGCGGACAAGGGAAATACAGTTGTCGTGTTGGACACGTGAGATCATGTTCTGATCTATCGCATCTCAGACTTGATACTGAACCAATATAAAGGGTGGAGAGGGAAAGTTCTTTGTCGCAAGATACAAGGTGGCGCACGAAAAACCGACCTTAAGCACAAGCTGCTTTCCATTTACGCTCGAACTGTTGCCCGCCACGAACAGATACAACAACAAATAGATAAACAGTAATAATTAGAGAATAAGTCATGACAATACAAAACGTAGTTACAATAGCTTCGAAACAATAAATGAAATTGGCGGGCGACAATGAGCAGCCTAGTACTCGACACCATTTTTCCGTGCGCCACCCTGAGCTTTAAAGGGAGCTGTGCTGCTGTTCCCCCTATATTACACGGCCCTCTAAAGGGCCACAATGGAGGGGTTCTTCTAACGCGTTATGTCAGTAATGTAGTTGGTTCGACATAGCGTGCAGCAAAATACTTTACTACTGTGTTGAGCCCTCCAGTACGTCAACAGCACATCTCACTAGTAATTCGGCAGATTCCATAAATCAACTAGAGGGATTGTCCTTGTGAGACTGATATTTTGATGCTTTTGATGTAGTCTCTTTCTTCACTTGTGTTCATTTGTCGTATTAGTCACTCTTAATTGACTTTAGATATGGGGTGAATTAACTAATCTGTTTCGACACGTGTTTGAGGACCCCTCACCTTTTATTCAATGACCAGTTTTAACTAATCTGTTTCGACACGTGTTTGACTTCCACCTAACTTTTATTCAATGACCAGTTCTATGAGCAGACAGACGGGGTTGCGATGGAAAGCCCGTTGTCGTATAGAGTCGTCAATCTTTTTGTGAAAGAATTCGTGGGACATGCCCCGAAGTCGTCGGTATTGAAATTTGCGTGCTCTTTCAGATATATAGACGACACTTTTGCCATCTAGTCTAACTGCTGTGATAGTACATTATTTCACCTTATCTCAGGCTCCAAATGTTTGTCAATTGAGCCACCTTCCTCTAGAATGGATGTTATCAGAGACCGCTCCAATGCACGTTGCACTATCGATCAAATATGAAGCGACTGAGTTATGAGAATAACGCGGGGGCTCCTAAGTATGCAGCTTTATGCAGCTTCTTTTGTCTTACGCAGGTAATATTGGCAACAGGATTGTTATATTCTGAAGGAACACGGAACGAAGTGAGTTTTTCTACCATTGTTTTAAGATATGTAAGGGATGATGTTGACTAGCTTAAGATGAGTGACTGCCGTATCCCATGCCTTTTGGCATGTAGTACATCGGTCAGACCATCAGCACCGTGGAGTATTGTTGTATACAGCATAATGGTCACACACTCTAAATCTATGACTACAATGAACTGTCTTAGTAACGGCCATCCGAAGGAAAATAACAACACAAAGATTATAGGGTACACTTCTAGTTACTTGGTTGTGTTATTAATGATTAAATTCTGCCTGGTCAAATAACGCAGGGACATAGTTAAGTTGCCATGCATAATGATCCCTAGTTTGTAGAAATATCGGCGCTTATCGATGACTTTCCCCGCCTGAATTCCCGTATGAACTTTGGACGTGTATAAGTACATATCATTTGACAACAGTGTAAAATATCAGCGCACACTCCGCTGCAGAGTGAAAATCTCATTCTGGAAACAGTGTAAAAGCTTAAAGCCACCGTAGAATCACGATTCTTATCTTCAACAAATTTTTAGCGGTTGTGGAAGCCATCCCAAACAAAATAGTTATAATGGTCGTTGACGAACCAAATAGGGTTCTTGCTGGGCGACGACAATGTTTTATGTACACTGGGGTCTACAATTATCGCAACAAACGGAAATTTTGCAAGGTTCCGTTTATTTTGGCTCAAAACAGTATAAACAGGTGATATCAAAGTAGAAATAATGTAATGAATACGGAATACAAACAACTGCAACATGCATAACAGTAAACGAAAATGTTCTTCATTTTTTCCAACTTAACAGATCTGAGCACACATTCTGACAACCGGCTAATGTGCTCACTATGGGATGCGACTACCTCTGATGGTAATACAGGCCTGTCAATGTCATCTTGAGGCAGTAACGCCTATTCTTCCTACGGAACCACTCGAAACTCTTGGAAAGTGGATGTTGGATGTCGACGTGATGCAACCCGTCTCCCTAGTGCATCCCAGACATGCTATGTGGGATTCAAATACGGAGAGTGAGCAGGCCACGTGGTGGGTGCAGTACCTTCCGTTTCCAAGAAAACATCGACCACTCGTGCTCCATGAGGTCGAGCATTATCGTCCATCAGTACGAAGTCTGGGCGCACAGCACCTCGCAACAGCCGTACATGAGGTCCTAAGATCTCGTCACAATACCTGACAGTAGCTAAAACTTTCCGATTCATCAGCACAGTTTCATGAAGAGATGTTTGAATGGTCAACATAATCCCTGCCCACACCATAACAGTCCTTCTCGATGTCGGTCTCTTTCCACAATGTTCGGGGGGTCTCGATAACGTGTTCCACATTCCCTTCATATTCGATTCCGTCGAGAATCACTCTCCAGACCAAATTGGGACTCATCTGTGAAAAGAACATTGGCCCGCTATTCGACTATCTAGGTGGGATGTTGACGACTCTACTCTAGAAGTTCCCTTCTGCGAAGACGTGTCAGGGGCATACATACAGCAGATCTCCGTCAATAAAGGCCACTGTCGAAGCCTCCTGTACACCGTTTGCCTCGATACAACATGTCCAGTGGATGCTGCGAGGTCAGATGCCAGTTGCTGCTCAGCACTAAGGCGGTATCATCGTGCCCTTATTGCCAAATAACGGTCCTCTCTTTCTGATGTCACCACGTGGTCGGCCTTGCCCTGATCTTCGGGATACAATTTCGGACTCTATAAATTGTCGCCACATCCGAGAAACAACAGAATAATTCACGTTAAGTCATCGGGTCACATGAGATTGGACTGTCCTGCTTCCATTCTTCCTATGGCCGTCCACTGCAGAGAGTCTAGTAGGCATCTTATCTGTGACATACTGCACCGTCAGTGACTGTGTACATAGCGATTGTGGATGTGCGACTACCCGTCAGACACTAGTCTGCTTGGCACGTACCCTGACGTCATCGTTGGCGTGGTTTTCCGTTGACCAAAATGCCATCTTCTGGCAGAACACGACCGTACGGGATTTTGTTGACAGTTTTTATTACTGTGGAACACGAAGTACAGCATTATCATCTTACAGAGGGAAGCTACAGACGGAAGTCACAAGTTACGATCTAAGCACTTCCCTATGAGATCCTTCAGAATCTGATAAAGATGAAAATTGGTTCTAGAACAGGTGTCTTATGGAGAAGTAAGAGACTCGACGTAGAAGGTAGGTATAAATGACTGTTGAAGTGAAAGAAATGCCATTTGAGAATTTCGCTGGCAGACGATGGATTCCTGCATTAACTGTTTCCAAAGACGGGAATTTTCTCGAGAATCTTTTAATATTGTTCATTACATAAAAATGTGCTTATTAACTAATACTAGAACAATATGTATTTTGAAATTGACATACAAGGTTGTTGTCAGTTCCAGTATGGTTATAATTGATTCTAAACCTGCCAATCTGAAATGGAGCTACTAAATGAGAACAAATTGGGCAGACGAGAAATACTCAATGTTTTTTGTGAGGCTAACTTCTTTCGGACATTGGGGTGGGCTTCAAAATAATGTTAATTGAAGTCTCATCTCTTCTACCACCCTCCCCTAACAGTGTTAATACTGGACAGTAAGATATTAATCTTGATGTGAGCTCCCTCTTCTGTCCGTGTTTCCTTACAAGTTTGGTTTGGATAAGTTCCACTTTGAGCAAACAAAATTTATCTGTTTATTTTACTCACACACATTTCACTGAATTTACAGCATTCTGAGTGGCTTGTTTGCTTTCTATGAAATTACAGGAATAACTGCATTATACTGCCTGTAAATACAGAATTTCACTTTTCAAAACAAGTGTTCACAAATCGAAAACCATTTTTTTATGCGTTGCTAAAAAATTCCGTGTTTCCTGCAGTTTTCTGTACTTTTCAGTATAGATGTTATTGGAAATTGTCGTAAGATCGTATGGGACCAAACTGCTGAGGTCATCGGTCCCGATGTTATTCTTCTGCGGTTTGTTATCAGCAACCATGAAGAACTTGATACAGGAATAATTTACTTCCGTCGAAAATTACGCTTCATATGTTAAAATGTTGTGGTTTACATTACTTTATGTGTATGATTGTGTGTCTGTGCGTATGTTTGTGTGTGTGTGTGTGTGTGTGTGTGTGTGTGTGTGTGTGTGTACGCTTTATGTTTACATCTACTTTGCAGGTTCCGAATTGTCTTCAGAATGACTTGTAACTCGTACTGTCTCTCTATTTGCAAGATACGAAAACAAGATGGCGAAAAGTTGAATATGGTCTGGACGGTAGTTTTGAATCTTGACCTCTCTCTCTCTCTCTCTCTCTCCTTCAATCACACACACACAGACACACACACACAGCCAACACAGACACACAAGCACTCATATGCAAGTACACCTCAAGGACTACGATCAAAAGAAGATTCAAAATTTCCGCCCAGAAAACATATACAGCCGTTCGCCAACTTATTTTAGTGCTATTCAGGTAGTGAGGTAGTACAGGTTACAAATGCAGATCCACTAAGAAGACAATGTGGAAACCTGTAGGAGTCAGCGTAAACAAAATGCTGCACACACACACACACACACACACACACACACACACACACACAATCACACACATACTCTTTCACTTAGAGTTAAATAATGTAAACCACAACAGTGGAACATTGCAGGAGTGACTATCTACATCTACATCTACTTGATTACACTACAATTCACATTTAAGTGCTTGGCAGAGGGTTCATCGAACCACAATCATACTATCTCTCTACCATTCCACTCCCGAACAGCGCGCGAGAAAAACGCACACCTAAACCTTTCTGTTCGAGCTCTGATTTCTCTTATTTTAATCTGATGGTCATTCCTAGCTATGTAGGTTGGGCTCAACAAAATATTTTCGCATTCGGAAGAGAAAGTTGGTGACTGAAATTTCGTAAATAGATCTCACCGCGACGAAAAACGTCTTTGCTTTAATGACTTCCATCCCAACTCGCGTATCATATCTGCCACACTCTCTCCCCTATTACGTGATAATACAAAAAGAGCTGCCCTTTTTTGCACCCTTTCGATGTCCTCCGTCAATCCCACCTGGTAAGGATCCCACACCACGCAGCTGTCTCTTTAGTGGACTTGTTGCATCTTCTAAGTGTCCTGCCAATGAAACGCCACCTTTGGCTCGCCTTCCCCACAATATTATCTATGTGGTCTTTCCAACTGAAGCTGTTCGTAATTTTAACACCCAGGTACTTAGTTGAATTGACAGCCTTGAGAATTGTACTATTTATCGAGTAATCGAATTCCAACGGATTTCTTTTGGAACTCATGTGGATCACCTCACACTTTTCGTTATTTAGCGTCAACTGCCACCTGCCACACCATAGAGCAATCTTTTCTAAATCGCTTTGCAACTGATACTGGTCTTCGGATGACCTTACTAGACGGTAAATTACAGCATTATCTGCGAACAACCTAAGAGAGCTGCTCAGATTGTCAGCCAGGTCATTTATATAGATCAGGAACAGCAGAGGTCCCAGGACGCTTCCCTGGGGAACACCTGATATCACTTCAGTTTTACTCGATGATTTGCCGTCTATTAGTACGAACTGCGACCTTCCTGAAAGGAAATCACGAATCCAGTCGCACAACTGAGACGATACCCCATAGGCCCGCACCTTGATTAGAAGTCGCTTGTGAGGAACGGTGTCAATAGCCTTCCCGAAATCCAGAAACACGGAATCAACTTGAGATCCCCTGTCGATAGCGGCCATTACTTCGTGCGAATAAAGAGCCAGCTGCGTTGCAATAGAACGATGTTTTCTGAAGCCATGTTGATTACGTATCAATAGATCGTTCCTTTCGAGGTGATTCATAATGTTTGAATACAGTATATGCTCCAAAACTCTACTGCAAACCGACGTCAATGATATAGGTCTGTAGTTCGATGGATTACTCCTACTACCCTTCTTAAACACTGGTGCGACCTGCGCAATTTTCAATCTGTAGGTATAGATCTATCGGTGAGCGAGCCGTTGTACATGATTGCTAAGTAGGGAGCTATTGTATCAGCGTAATCTGAAAGGAACCTAATCGGTGTACAATCTGGACCTGAAGACTTGCCCGTATCAAGCGATTTGAGTTGCTTCGCAACCCCTAAGGTATCTACTTTGTAAGGTGTCAGGCAAATCCAACACCTTCCATGAAAACCCTGACATGATGAAACGTCACCTTTGAACAATTATACACGACTGTCCTTAAACTGACACACAATATTTTGTTAGCGCAACGCAATCTGACTTTCAAAAATCCCTGCAAAAGAATGGCCCTGAGTAACATTAAACTATACCTTTCACAAATCACTTACCTCACAAAAATCTTCGCTACTCAAGCTACTGCAATACAGCGAGCGCCACTACTGCCAGCTAAATAAAAGATTCAAACTATGGAAGGCACTAACTACTGATAGGGATAGTTAGCAAATGAAAGATATTAGTAGAGAACAAACAATGTATTTACCTTGATATCATCATATATAAATATAGCAGTTCATGACAAATTACAAATCTCCGCCATCTCTCTCCCCACATCCACCACTGCTGGCGGCTCACCTCCAACTGCGCAACGCTACGCGCTGTTCACATCCAGCTGCCGCTGCCCAACACTACAATGGCAGACAACAATGCAAACTAGCCACAGACTGCACACAGCACAGCCAGTGATTTTCATATTGAGCGCTACGTAACGTTGCCAATAAAAAAACCTAAACAGCCTACTTACATAGCCCCCATGCTCCCCACAAAAAAATTTTACAAATTTTTTTTGGGCATTGGCCAATACATATTTGTTAAAATTTTTTTCACAATTACAATAACAAAGATATCAAATGCACACACTTATTGATACAATGTTGGTCAAAAGCTAAAATTTTCTCACAGTCTATAAAGATAGTCCTGATTCATCACAGTAAAGTAGCAGTGTTTTTCTCAAAGTCTGAGCAGTAAAAGAAAATGCACACAGAAGTAGTGGATTTCCATGCTGTCTTGAAGAAGTAGTGTTGTCCTTCCAACGGAAAGACAAGGCTGACTCTCGACATGCAGACAAGTAATGGGTCACAACAGAGCAAACCCACAGCAGAGTCATTCGAAGTTTTGAATAATATTGGTAGGTAGGTCATCACAGAGCAGACCCACTGGAGTCTTGATAGAGAGTATGGTGTTGGTGGGCCACCAGAGGTGCAGACCCACTGCAGTCCTTGTAGAAAGTGTGGACAGGCCCACTGTAGTCCTGGTAGAGATGACCAGCAGCCATCTGTTGTGATTGTGCAGGTGTACAATCACCAGTGAAGAGTCTTGCAGTTAATATAGCAAGTCCATAACCACCACTTGTGCACTCACAAAGTTTTTTGGAATTGTCCTTAGAACGAGCAATGCTGTTATCCAGTCCCTTGCTGAATTATTAACACACGTACAAACACTATCAGTCCCTACTTCTCACATATTGTCCATATACTATGACCAACAGAAACGTGTGCAGTGAAATGTAACTTACAAGTTAATAATAAGATGAACTGGTGTCAATTACAATTTTATAAATTTACAACATGAAAATACAATTACAAAGGTACAAAATACATCATTAAAGAACATAATAATACAGATAACATTTGTAGTACAGGCTTTACAAAAGAATAGAAATAGACATATACATCAGTGTTACAGGAATTATGACATAAGTAAATACATAAAGATCACAAGAACTTTTGAAACATCACCTTCACATGTGAGCAACAAACCAGAATAAATAATGTCTAAGCATATTTACAAGGTAAATAACATATTATTAATGCAAATTATATTTGAGGATAACAGTATTCCTCATCATAGTGAATGTAGCTTAATATTAAAAGAAGAAAAAATTCTATGAAACTACACAGAGACAGGAAGAAAACAAATACACAAGGGTACACAAACATATAGTGGGATAACACAAAAGGAAAGGACAGGGTTTGTTGTACTGCAGTATTTTGCAAACAAAACTTTCTTTACTTCTTGGAGATCTCCCTTCATTCATCATTATTCCCAAAAAGTCCTATCTATACCTGCTTTCTGTACTTTTCTCGTATAGCCTCTCAGTGCATGTCTTCAAATTCATCGCAACTCATTCTCTTTAAGGCTACCCCCTCTTAAGCTAACTTAAATCTACTGAGCTCAGATGCTAAACTAAGGGACGAGGCAATGCAGCAGCACAAAACAATTAACACAAACATCAATGACAAAAAATTTAAATAGGCAAAGCAATTGCAATATTACTACTAATGTAAGGCACTGTGCAGCAAACAAAAAAATAAATCTGGCTTAGCAGAGTAACACAAATTAAAGTTCAGTAGCACTATGCCTGGCAAACAGCAGCTTATATCTAAACGCGACATACCTCAAGCAGAAAAAATATTACAGTAAAGATAACAATGCAGATAAGGGAAATGTATAATCACATCTTAATGTCTAAGTAATTAAAGTGGTGCACCACAACAACTTATTGTAATAAAAAAATATTACCATGTGCTTGAAAAGAAAATTATGTGTCCAGTTACTGTTACTAGTCCCTTCTTATTGTTCTTTCCTTTCCAAGTGCTCCTTTTTTTTAAAGAATGTGGATCATAAAATAATTATTTAATAGATCTGTTGACAGAAAGTGTTCACATTAGCAAATGCATTTCATTTTATAAAAGCAATGCTGCAACACAGCTGGAAAACAGGTATCAAATGAAATAAGCAATTACGCAAACCAAAGCATAAAAACACCATTCAATAGCTATGTGGCATTTCGTAAGTCAGTAGCTCTCAACTCTCGTAGAAAGACACTTGTCATTATCAGGTTTGCAGATGTAAGAATATTTCCGAGGATAATAGCCTCCCCCTTTTTTTTTTTACCTGTGCCGCTGAAAGGCTAATGGCTTTTTTTCGGGCGGCTGTCGCCCAGGTGGGTGCCCGCGACGCATTACGTGCAGGTGGTCACTTAACTTTCTTACGGAAATATTTACGACAGCAGTTTTCGCTACAGTGACAGTCTCACATAAAAATATTTCACAGGTCAAGAATTAGCGTTGCAAATCTGTAGAAAGAAAATCCTATAAATATAAGTGTCCAAATCAAATATTGTGGTACAGTCACGAATTTACGCACATTTCATAACTCTTAAAGTACGATTCTTGGTTTCCAACAAACTTCTTATTCCTCATATACGGTAGCATCATCTTATTGATCATAAACATATCTCAACAGCATAGTACACATCGTCGTCGTAATAATAACATCATAACACCTCAGTCAAATCTCAAAAACGTCGTAGCTTTCTGCAATAATTTCAAAACCTAAAAAAAATTCTCTGCTCATTTCAATAGTGTCATCTACCTCAAACGTACTTTAAAACTCATGATCCTATACCAAATGCATCATTCAAAGCTCTCATAGTATCACAATGGTTCCAAAAAAATATGAACAGTTTACAAAGTACAGACAAAATACAATTTTATAAGTGTGAAGTTATACAACGATGTAATTACGTAAACATCTGTCACTGATGTAGAAAAAAAAATGTTTGTTTCTCTGTCAAATAATCAGATAGCTGTGTAATTTATGTGTTAGAGAAATATGGTACCGATGTGTAAAGTTGTATAAGCAAATACCATATTAGCTAGGGCTCCTTGTGCTTGCCAAACACATGGTACACAAAGTAGGCGTGTACCCCCCTGAGGATTAATGTAATTATACCCTCAGGTGTTACAGATTACAGCAATGGAATGAAATGTATCACGGAAAACTTTCTTTGTAATTCAAAAATCTTTAAAAATAAATGTTTTAAGTACAAAATTAATCACTCAAATACGTGTACTGTAGCGCTAAATGTGCGTCTTGTTGCAACATAATCTGTGTGGAAGTGTCGTAGTTATCGTCCTCCGAAAGCTAAGTTCTGCAGAAGCCAATGTACTTACCTCATAAAACACAAAAGTGAAATGCTTTGCGCATAAATGTCTTAGTTATTACGCTTATTGCCGTGATGAGGAAAGTACTGTGCTGTAACGTATTGTTGTGCTATGGAAAAGGCAGTCTCATTGTAGCTATACCACAAAAGTTACTACTAAAACATGTTTTACTTTGCAGAATAAAACAGAAAAACTGTGCAGAAATAAAACAGAAACACTACAAAAGCAACATTGTAAATTGTCACTCATTAGAAGCGTCGTGATAAAACCGTGTAGTTGTCACTTAAACTAACCACTGTGTCGTCTGGTATCTCACAGAAAGTACATTAAACCCAGAATGTATTTTCAAGTGAACCAAAATGTTGCATTAAAATCTCATTAGCAGTACCAGTATGTGTCCTAAGTATGTAAGCCTGATAGTCGTTACGTAATCGTGCAACTAACAAGCAAGAACGTACAAATACAACACTGTGTCGTCTGTTCACTATAACAATGCATTCGTAATTTCTGTTTAAAAATGTTCCCTAGGTTCTAGACTGGATATTTAACTTCAAACATTGTTGCATGTTAACAGATTCTAAGTCTGACAAGCATACTAGTAATGTAAAGTGAAAAGTTTTATGGCAATGACAAAGTTAAAAAACAGATTATCTTTCAATAAACGGTTTTACATGTGAAATGTGGTGTAAGCCTTTACTCTTACTACTATGCAGAGCTCCAACTTCAACGGAATCATCGTGTGATATATGTCGGTTAAGAATACTGGAATTTTTCTCAAGGTTAGCATATATGTTATTTTTCTCGGAGCTAGCGGGCGCACGCGGCTGCCTGCTGTGCGAGTCATTGTCTGTCTCTTTGTTGGCGCGCGCCGTTATTGGGATTAGGAGACCTAACTTCTACAAATTCACCGTGACGAGAGGGCCCTGCTCTGTTTGAATCCCGCCAGTTCTGATGCAATTCAGGTCTGTCGTTACGATCACATCGTCTGTCGTCATGTCGGTAGTTCCTGTAGTTTCTTTCTTGTCGGTTAAGTGGTGGAGAATTTCTCCCTGAATCGTAACTGCGCGCTGAACTGTTGCGTCTGAAGTTATTCTGTCTCCCTTGATAATAATTATTTTGGTTCCCATATTGTCTGTTTCTCTGATTGTCTCTGTGATAGTCACTACCGCGGAGAGGTGATCTTTCCCTGTAATTATTACTACTCTGCCAACGGTTGTCGTACGGGTGGTGTCTATTTTGGTCACGATTTGCGTTGTAAGAATAGACCAGTCATGTCCGGTTATTGTTTCTGTCGTCACGGAATTGTGACGGATGTGACCTGTAATTGTTGTGTCCTTGTTTTCGCGTTCTGCGATTATCAGTGTCAATTTCTAGTTCTTGTAACAGTCCCTGAAAAGCTTCAATGTCGTCTTTGCAACGTCCTGCTAAAATAATATGCCGTAAATGTTCAGGTAATTTGATTAAGCAAATGCGGATGAGTTCTGAGGGGCTGTATGGGTTTGACAGGTACTGATTCTTGTGCAACATGTCTTCAAAATATTTCACAAGACTGGAGAATTCAGATTGTTCGAAATGTTTCATCATTATGATGCCATGTTTTACTCGGTCTTGTGTGGCTTGAGACCAATATGCTGAGAGGAAGGCATGGTAAAATTCTCCTTCACTGTGGCAATCGTGAATGACCGATCACATTCTTACAGCTGGTTCATTCTCTAAGTAGCCACACATAAATTCTAATCTGTGTTCCAACGACCAGTTGGGAGGAAAACAATGCGAGAATTGATGGAGCCATGCTTGTGGATGAATGTCGTTGCCAGAATTCTTAAATGTTTTGAATTTACGTGTAGTAATGAACAGCTTATAGTCAAAATCGTCATGTCGGCGAGTCGCATATCGGTCATTGTTAGGTCGTGTCGGCCGTTCCATCTCAAAATTCGGTGCACATTGCCAATTTCTTTCATAACTTCCGAAATGCCCTGTGTTATTATTTTGCGGCTTTTCCGTGTTTCTAAGTCCCTCTTCCCGTGTTGGAGCGCGAGTGTCCTCTGAAATACGTAATTCTTGTATTACCTGTGTCAGCTGATCTTGTACTTCCCGGATTTCTCTTTTGTACTGTGTATTGATTTGATTTTGATTCTGTTTGAATTTTCTAATTTGTTCATACTCTTCTGTGTCAATGAAGGCTACGGGTCTTGTGTCATTCAGATCATCATCTACCTTTGTAGATAAGTTAGTGACCTGATCCGAAAGTTCGGCTACTTTCTCCGATAGTGTCCTTATTTCTTCAGTGTGTTTTTCTGAACCAAGTTTCAGAGTATCTACTGTGTCCTTAAAGTTTTCCTGAGTTTTTGCAAGTTGCGTAACCGAATCGGTAGATGCAATGAGTCAAATTTAGCTTGCAAGGTCTCATGATTTTCATGAACAATAATTTGCAGTTCTTTTATGGCTGCTTCGTGATTCTGTAATGCATTTTCATGCCGCGAAAAAATAGGTTGAAAATGCTCACAAATTTGTGTTTTTACGTCATTACAGACTTTTTGACATTTCGATTCAATGTTATGTAACTCAGTAGTTAAATCTTCACGTGTTTGTTCAAGTGTTTGTTCCAATGAGTCTAACTTTTTAAGATTTTGTTCCACTGTGTCTAACTTTTGAAGCTTTTGCTGTGTTTGTCTCTGATTTTGTTCCATTGTGTCTAACAGTTGCTGTGTTTGTCTCTGATGTTGTTCCATTGTGTCTAACTTTTCAAGCTTTTGTCCCATTTGTTGCATTAATTGTAATAACAATGCACTGGTGTCTGAAACATGTTCCTCAGTGCTTTTCGGCAGTGAAGTTGCACCGGCAACATTCACATTTTGAAAAGTGGAAAATGTGTCTTGACTCATTTGAGAAAACGGTGGGAACCCAAAACCTGAGTCTGCAGTATTTGCAATATTGTGTTCTGTCATTCCCGATTCCTGAGGCGAGCTGTTGCCGACCAATCGATCGATAACGCTTCCCTGTTCACTACCTGTTTCACTGTCTACACCATTGTTTGCCGCCCGCTCCATTTCCCTATGCGCAATTACCAAATTACTACTTTGAACATTAGTTAATTCATTACTCTGCGGCGCTAACACACTGCTTTCGTCTTCACTGTCATTTCTCAGTTTACTTTGGAGCCTAGTATTACGTTTTTCACACGCCATTATTGTCACAGTATTTCACACGACAACACGGAAAAGCGCATTTTGAAGAGCAAAATAAAATAACATAGCAATGGAAATAATGTCTACTTAATTGCCAGCGCAGCTGCGAAATACTTGGTGCAAATCTACATGCATGCCACAACTGTTTTACTGTACAACAATGAAAAACTACAACTACAAAGGAAATTCTCTCTATAATTACGCGCTAGCAATAAACAATAGCTACACTAATTACACAAACTACGAGAAAAAAATCAGAAGATTCCAGTGAGGTATCCTAGGCTAAGGGTCGACATATGAAACGTCCCCTTTTGAACAATTGTACACGACTGTCCTTAAACTGACACACAATATTTTGTTAGCGCAACGCAATCTGACTTTCAAAAATCCCTGCAAAAGAATGGCCCTGAGTAACATTAAACTATACCTTTCACAAATCACTTACCTCACAAAAATCTTCGCTACTCAAGCTACTGCAATACAGCGAGCGCCACTACTGCCAGCTAAATAAAAGATTCAAACTATGGAAGGCACTAACTACTGATAGGGATAGTTAGCAAATGAAAGATATTAGTAGAGAACAAACAATGTATTTACCTTGATATCATCATATATAAATATAGCAGTTCATGACAAATTACAAATCTCCGCCATCTCTCTCCCCACATCCACCACTGCTGGCGGCTCACCTCCAACTGCGCAACGCTACGCGCTGTTCACATCCAGCTGCCGCTGCCCAACACTACAATGGCAGACAACAATGCAAACTAGCCACAGACTGCACACAGCACAGCCAGTGATTTTCATATTGAGCGCTACGTAACGTTGCCAATAAAAAAACCTAAACTTACAATGATAAGCAAATCCAGTAGTATGTCACATAGCTGCGAATAAATCGTGACATTAAATTAACCAAAGTAATACGAGTAACGAGTGAGCAAATGGAATACCACAGACTAACACAAGAATGCCTAAATGCATGTCATACCTTCCCACCGTGAGACAGACGCGGTTCCGAGGGGAGAAGCGAGAACAGAAGCTGAGAGCAGGATCGTGTTAAGCTGGAAGGCCCTACGATAAGGGACGGACGGACACCCACGTCGCCAGCTAACTGCTAGGACCACACCACCCGCAAGTTTTAGCGTGAGACTTTTTCGCGTCTCTGTTACGTCAAGACCACCCCCCCCCCCCCCCCCCCCAGGCAATGTTAAAAGCTAGAGCCCTCCAGAAGAACAGTTTAGATCTTACGATAACACAAAAAGGGCTACACCACCCGCAAGTTTTTAGCGTGAGACTTTTTCGCGTCTCTGTTACGTTAGGACCACCCCCCAGCCCATGTTAAAAGATAGAGCCCTCCAGAAGAACAGTATAGATCTTACGATAACGCTAAAAGGACCACACCAGCTGCAAGTATTAGCGTGAGACTTTTTCGCTTCTCTGTTACGTTGCAAACTTTAAAAAACATTGCCCCACCTTGAAAAGTATAACGTTTCTCATTGGACAGAAAGAATTTTTGTAGGTGGAGCTTAAGGTTAACATTGAGACCCTGATTGGTCAGATGAAAACACAGCCAGATAGTTTTTTTTTAAACCAAGTTCGGTAAATTGTTGTAAGGAGAAATTAGGAGAGAGTTGCTTCTGAGACGGTGAGGTGAGTGGAGCTGTGCTGTCTGCCGCCCCCTGATGAACACCGACAAGGTAATGAACACACACGATGTCGCATTTTTGAGCGCATAAGGCTTCACTCAGAACTGCAGAAGTCTCATCTGTTACATCCCCTTTTTGCGTAATGCTAGTGTCGATCGTCAATTAAAGGTCACGGTGTTCACATCTGCCACTTGAAGTAAAAATCTGAAACGCGAAGATTTTTCTGTTATATAGTTATTGAGAAGCCGCATCAGCCACTGTAATTTACGACAAGTTAGATAAGTAATTAAAGATAATTGAGGGTCACTGTAGACCATTTTGATAGTTTTCTCTTTTGTGAAACTTAATTTAAACCTAGATTATAGATGTGATATGGCATAGGTCATCCTTTGATCCATTGTAGAACTTGGAAACCCATTCAGGGAATATTCGTTCACATTTTTGTTGAACGCAGTTGGTTTTTACCATCCTGTATTAAAATATTTCCTTTTATCAATAGTGCAATTTATAAACAATGTTTTGTGAGTAGAATAAAATTTCCGATGGTAAACTTAACTGTTTTTTCGACGTTATTTTACCAGCTAACTAAAAATAGGAAGGCCTTGAACCCCTTCCACTAAATTTAGTTAGTATTAAGATTCCTTTACAGGGAGTGCAGTGGAGCTGACGCTGAAATCATTAAGTATTTGGTTATATCATCGCTAGTAAGAAAACGCAATAGGACCCACCAATCTGGCAGAATTATTACAATTAATGACGGAAACCATGACAAGACAAAATAAAGAAATTGCGAACCAAATTAAAACTCAGAATACAGAAATGACGAAACAAAATGCAGAAACCACGAGACAAATGCGTGAGATTCAAGAACAAAACAAAAAAAATCCAGTTACACCTAAGTCATATTGAAGACGAGGCAAAAGAATCACAAGAAGTGACAGGAAACTTAATAACAGATCACAGTCAATTGAGAACAGACATTGAAAAGGTACAAGCGGACGTACAAACATTACGTAATGACACTCAGGACGAGATCAAAACATTACGTAACAACACCCAGGGAGAAGTCAAGAAACTAGAGAAACAGATAAACGTAATTACTAGACAAGCAGCAGGTACAGCACGTTACAGAAACGTATCACAAAAGCAGCGCTGAAAAGATATGATAACCGCATTGTCAAAATAGAAGCGCAAACGAAGCGACAATTTCAGAAATTGCGAACATCTTTGTTGCAAACCATTGAAGAGAGTAGTTAACAGGATCGAACAAGCACAGAGTCTGCAACCACATCCGTATCTGTAACAGCACCGGAAAAACAAGCAATTAACGGAGATATTACACTTTTCCGATTCCAATCACAGGCAGAAAGTAACATACGTGAAATCAGACAGCCTGCACAGCAACAAACACGTTTCGAAATTCTTGATGAACAAACGTCATCACAAACACATGCGGAACCACAAACGTATGATTGAAGACAGTTTGGATCGTGCAATGAAGCAGCAAGGTTAGCCAGACAAGATACCGAACCAATACCTGGCAATGGAAAGCGAGGTCGCGAAGAGTACAGTGCAATGCATTCAGCTATACGTTCACAACCGATGGAAGAGAATTATTGCGTACCACTCCAACGATACTACGCAAGGCTAGGCGAAAGTTACAGTGGACAATATCCAATGGATCTACCACAACCGGAAAGAACGACGGGAGAAATGATCAGAAACAAAAGTGGCGAAGAATCGCGAATTTCATATGGAACTAGGACGAAGTATGACAACGATCATTTCCTCACAGTCAGAAAATTTCAGCACTTTCGAGAAGGAAACTCATTACATCCACGAACTTTTATTGATCAATTCCGAGTAGGATTACCAGAACATTGGACGCTAGCACACAAATTAGACTTTATATGTGCACACATGTCAGGAACAGTCGCAGAAACCATGCAGAATGTTGCAGCGACATGCCGATCGTACGAAGATTTCAGAGAGAAGTTTCTCTCACGATATTGGTCCAGCGAAGCACAGAACAGAGTGAAGTACGAATTATTACAGAACCCATATTTTGAAAATTCAGGAGAGAAGAGTCCCGTGAAATTTTTCGAAGTAATGGCAAACAAAAATCAATACTTAGATGTACCATACAGTGACGGAGAGTTGATTAAATTATGCGTGATGAAGCTACCACTGAAATACCAGCAATCATTAGTAGGTCGCGGAGGCAATGACGTCGAAGCATTTAAAGGTATTCTAAGGGAACTAGAGTTCATATTTTCGGAAGATGACGCAAGAAAAAGACGAAGCGCACGTGGAAACGAAAGCAAAAAGCAGTGGAATCCACAAGACACAGTACGAAGAAACAATAATTACGAACCATATGATAACTTCGCACCAAGAAACGACAATAGATTTCAACAAAGAACCGGTTATAGATTTAGAAGAGAATATGGCAATAACTATAATTCACCCAGGAACGGCAACAACTATTACAGAGGGAATAACGACAACTGGCACGGGTACTGGAGAACCAATAGACCGACAAATTATCAACAAAGAAACCACTATCAACAAGCTGAACAAGAAAAGAGAATACACATAGAAGAGGTGGAGGTTAGACCACCAAACCCCGATAAACGTTCGAATTGACAGCTAAGCGCCCATGCCAAAGAGAATGACGCACCGACCCAGGACAATTGCAGCACCTTGAATAGAGAAGTAAAAATCTTATCACGAGAAGAAGGAAGAAACAAATCCGCAGGGACCAGATGAAAACGAAGACAAGAAAATAACAATATCATGTTGGGACGAAATTAATTGGGAGAGTACTGACGAGGAAGATGAATTACCAGAGGCATGCACAACGAATGTAGGAGGAAAGGACGAAGTAATAAGTATTGCAGAGCTATTTGAGAGGGGAACCAGGGAAAACGAATTAAATGAGGATAATGCACAGTCGACAGAAGTTGAAAATAAGTTACGAGTGGGCACACAACCCAACGTATATAATGAAGGAAGTTATGAAGCGATAATTAGAGCATTTAGATGCGATTATGTGGAAGTAGCGATGAAGAAGGAGAAGATAGACGAGGATGAGGAAAAAGTAGAGGATGTTGAAGAAAGTGTAAATGAAGGAAGAAATAGAGAAGGGGAAATAAAAGAGAGAGAAGTAGCAGTCGAAGCTTATCCTACAGAAAGTTCGAATTCACAAGGGAAACTCCTAAAAGACTCATGTATGATTCAGTGGAGGATTCGTTGATGCAAGAAGAAGAAGAACAGAACCAACCCTTTCAAATTCAACCAATTGTGAAGGCCATGGTAAAGCATCTCCCAGTCAATATTGTAATTGATAGCGGAAGTGAACTGACTGCGATCTCAGAAAATTTATTCATGCAGTGTAATGACAATGAGGAATTGCCAGTTCTGAAAACACGTAAGATTAAAGTAAGATGTCCTATTAGAAACAATGCTGTGAAAGTTACGAGACAAACCAGGTTAACTCTTTCGTGCCAAGGTCAAAAGATTGAAGCCAACTTCGTGATTATACCTAAACTAACTGTAGATTTGATTATAGGTGCAGATTTTTTTAAATGAGAGATGAGCGATAATAGATATGGGGATAGGTAGCGTAACATTCAGGAATGTCACACTTCTCTTTGAGCAAAAGCTAAAATTAGAAGAAATACTGGTTATAAACAAACGAGATAAAGAGGATGAAGAATTAGAATGGTATGCACAAAAGGGGGAATCGCCTCAAGTCATGTTAGAAGTCCATAAAGAAATCGACAAAAAATTTCAAGAAGTTCAAGGTATTTCAGAACACAGCAAAAGAGAATTAGAGGGTATTTTACGAGATAAAGCAGAGGTATTTTTATCTAAGACTGGCAGTATTAAACACTTTCAGTACAAGTTTGAAGATTAATTTTATTACTGGTAAATAATCAGCTCAATATTTCAAGATTATGTTGCAGATAAGATCGTCAGGAGAAAGAAGAATGAAGAGAGAGGAAGGTGGGAAAAAGAAAGTAGTTTCAATAAAAACAAAAACAAAAAATAACACCAATAGTACCATAGATTAAGGTAAAGGGGTAAAGCATAGATAGTCTAACAGCATGAAATACTAAAATGCTATACACCATGACACTACATAAAAAATAAAAAAAGGAATTTGAGGATTTTTGTAGAAGTTAAGATTCAAAATATCTTAGAATTGTAACATGGGAAGGGCGCCGAAATTTGTAAAGCTTTTAAAAAGGCGCAAAATAATGTAGGTACTAGACGTATGTTAGATGACTATAAGTAAAACTTTTTGTAAGAACCATTGTAAAAACTCCAGCAAGGAGTTGCAACGAGAGAAGTATCAAGAAAGAAAAGGACATAATTAGCAAGACACAATTCCTACAAGGCAGAAGCGTCGAGAGAAGGGAAAGGACAGCGAGACCAACAGAAGGCCCTTGTAACTGAAGTGGGCAATAAATTTAACCACTAGGCGGAACCCTGCTGGGACAGAACACCCTGCAGTGACGTGACCCAACGCCGAACGCCGGAAGGGTCTCTAAGCACCCCCACTCAGCGGAGCGAGCAAACAATGGCCCGACGAGAAGACCACTTGGGCAAGCCACCACTGGCAAAAAAATATGTGTATAAGTCACAATACCGCTATTAAACAGCACGCTGATGCACGAAACTGCAGAATACGTCCACAAGGTAGAACTGACATGTCCAAACCATTTATCAAAACTAGGAGGAGAACTTCAAAGCGACTAGTTATCAATAAATATTTCCATATCCTGCCCAGAGAAGAACCAACAATCAAGTAAGAAGCAGAGAAAAAGCAGGAAGAACAGAAGTTGAAGATTCGCAAGATTGAGACCAAGAAAGAAGTTGGGTGAAGAATAGATGACATACCTTCCCAAATCCCTATCCTATTGTAAACTAGTCGTCTGGGAAGTATTACAACGAAAAACGACCACTTTCAGCGACATTTAACGATGAATTTTATGCATACAAAGCCAGTAAACCACGAGATTCTGCACTCTCAGCTCCATTCCATTATGGGACCTCCACAACAGCAACACACACTTGCGAAGCCAACAAGGAACGACGAACGAAGCTGTACATCAAATACTTGCCCACATCCATCTCGCTCAAGTCCATCACCTTCGTGAAAAAACATTCGCCAACCTCATGCTTAAACATTCATAGGATTGTGTGAATGTGTGAAATCAAATTATGTGATGCAGGAATTGTGCAAAGGAAACGTGTAAAAAACTAAATAAGTTAAGCACACCAGACAGCTAATAAACTACAAAATAACAGTCATTGACTATGGACTTAAATAAAAAATAGACTATCGATAAAAATAAGTCATTAGTTCTGAAATGGACAGTATATAAAGAACAAAAGTAAGGCATAATAAACACTAAAACTGTATGCCACTTATTTTCTCCTCATAAAAATAAAAGAATAACTATATTTTACTTATTTTCTCCTTATAAAAACAAAGAATAAAAATTATCTTGTTGGATGTTTTCCCTTTTTTTAACATTTGTATCATTTGTTAGGATAATATCTCAATACTTGTGTATGTATATTTCTTTGTCAAAGCAGTTCTTGGAAATAATTCTTATTTGTTAGTGTAACAATGTTGAAATGAGTGTCTAGAAACAAAAACATTTTAGTTGTACATGATATTTATAAAATGTGTTAGGAATAGATTTTACTTAATTACTACATTTATAAAAACAATATTTCTAACAAAATGGATGTGAAGGACTCCTCACTTTCGATAACAAACTTCTTAAAAACCAAACTTCACACTTAAATAAAGAAAGAAAATAATTAAAAATTAATAATAGCATAAAAATATACTTCTCTTGTCATTTTTAAGAATAATGTGGAAGAATATAAAATATAAATTAGTAATACAAACTAGCATAGAACCAGAATAACGTGGCTGAAATTTAGATAACGCAATTATTTTTGATTGACTTAGACAACGATTCAATCATTGCCTAACTTCAGTGCAAAAATTAAGTTCGAAGTGTGGTGATATGTAAGGTGTCAGGCAAATCCAACACCTTCCATGAAAACCCTGACATGATAAGCAAATCCAGTAGTATGTCACATAGCTCTGAATAAATCGTGACATTAAATTAACCAAAGTAATACGAGTAACGAGTGAGCAAATGGAATACCACAGACTAACACAAGAATGCCTAAATGCGTGTCATACCTTCCCACCATGAGACAGACGCACTTCCGAGGGGAGAAACGAGAACAGAAGCCGAGAGCAGAACCGTGTTAAGCTAGAAGGCCCTACGATAAGGGACGGTCGGACACCTACGTCGCTAGCTAACTGCTAGGACCACACCACCCGCAAGTTTTAGCGTGAGACTTTTTCACGTCTCTGTTACGTGAAGACCACCCCCCAGCCAATGTTAAAAGCTAGAGCCCTCCAGAAGAACAGTATAGATCTTACGATAACACAAAAAGGGCTACACCACCCGCAAGTTTTTAGCGTGAGACTTTTTCGCGTCTCTGTTACATTGCAAACTTTGGAAAACATTGCCCCACCATGAAAAGTATAACGTTTCTCATTGGATAGAATTGTTGTAGGCAGAGCTTAAGGTTAACATTGAGACCCTGATTGGTCAGATGAAAACACAGCCAGATAGTTTTTTTTTAAACCAAGTTCGGTAAATTGTAGTAAGGAGAAGTTAGGAGAGAATTGCTTGAGAGTTGCTTCCGAGAGGGCGAGCTGGACGGAGCTGCGCCGGCCGCCGCCCCCTGACGAACACCGACAAGGTAATGAACGCACGTGATGCCATGTTTTTGAGCGCATATGGCTTCACTCAGAACTGCAGAAGTCTCATGTGTTACATCCCCTTTTTGGGTAATGCTAGTGTTGATCATCAATTAAAGCTCATGGTGTTCGCATTTGCCACTTGAAGTTAAAGTCTGAAACGCGATGATTTTTCTGTTATATAGTTATTGAGAAGCCACATCAGCCACTGTAATTTACGACAAGTTGGATAAGTAATTAAAGATAATTGAGGGTCACTGTAGACCATTTTGATAGTTTTCTCTTTTGTGAAACTTAATTTAAACCTAGATTATAGATGTGATATGGCATAGGTCATCCTTTGATCCATTGTAGAACTTGGAAACCCATTCAGGGAATATTCGTTCACATTTTTGTTGAACGCAGTTGGTTTTTACCATCCTGTATTAAAATATTTCCTTTTATCAATAGTGCAATTTATAAACAATGTTTTGTGAGTAGAATAAAATTTCCGATGGTAAACTTAACTGTTTTTTCGACGTTATTTTACCAGCTAACTAAAAATAGGAAGGCCTTGAACCCCTTCCACTAAATTTAGTTAGTATTAAGATTCCTTTACAGGGAGTGCAGTGGAGCTGACGCTGAAATCATTAAGTATTTGGTTATATCATCGCTAGTCTCACTGAACTCTTCTGAATTCTACATGTCATGTGTGGTCTGACGTCTCCTTACCAGCAACAGGTCCCAGGTTCAAACTAGTCAATTCCCTAAAAAACATGCTCAGAGCGTCGTTGCGCGAAAGTGGTAGGGAGACACGATATAGAACAAACAGACACCACGCAGAATGTTAGAACTTCTAAGAAACTTATGTTAGCAGCTGTTCGTGTTTCAAATTCTGGAATATTCCATTCGTCTTCCCTGGTGAAGGAATTTCGGAAAACTGCGTTCAATAACTCCGCTTTAGCGGCACAGTCGTCGGTAACAGTACCATCGGCATTGCCCAGCGAAGGTATTGACTGCGTCTTGCCGCTTGTGTACTTAACATAGGACCAGAATTTCTTCGGATTTTCTACAAAATTTCGAGACAGTGTGTCGTTGTGGAACCTATTAAAGGCATCTCGCATTGAAGTCCATGCCAAATTTCGCGCGTCTGTAAATTTTAGCCAATCTTCGGGATTTCGCGTTCTTCTGAACTTCGCATGCTTTTTCCGTTGCCTCTGCAACAGTGTTCGGACCTTTTTTGTGTACCATGGGGGATCAGTTCCATCTCTTACCAATTTATGAGGTATGAATCTCTCAATTGCTGTTGCTACTATATCTTTGAATTGGAGCCACATCTCGTCTACATTTGTCTAGTCAGTTCAGAAGGAATGGAGATTGTCTCTTAGGAAGGCGTCTAGTGACACTTTATCTGCTTTTTTAAATAAAATTATTTTGCGTTTGTTTCTGGTGGATTTGGAAGAAACGGTACTGAGCCTAGCTACAACGACCTTGTGATCACTAATCCCTGCATCAGTCATGATGCTCTCTATTAGCTCTGGATTGTTTGTGTAAATAACTTTGTTTTCTATATTAAGTTCTCTGTTGCAAGAGAATAACAACTATACTGCAAAGTTCAGAAAGCTGCAGACACCACAGTATATGTTAACACGGTATTAAAAAAATGTTTTTTCGGTTTATGAATGCCTTACTTTAAAAACAGTAATTCTGTACGTGCAGGCAGTAAAAAGCAATTTTTCTTGTTATTTGGTAGAAACAAATGAAGGGCTTATTTCAATAGCGGTACAAGTCCATTTTTGTTCATTTTGAGATACAGAGTCCTAAAGTTAAATGAGCGCTGAAAAATCTACATTTAAGAAACCAGAAATATTCAAGCATACGGCTTCTTGCTAGAGATGAACCTTTGTTTCTGTTTGTTTGGATCATTAACTTCAGAAGCATTATAGGCAGAATAGTGGTGGTAATGTGCTTGTACCACTATTGAAATAAGCCCTTCAAATAAAACAACTACCGAGAAGGCTGTAACTTCAGCGAAACAGGTGTGTGTGTGTGTGTGTTTGTTTGTGTGTGTGTTTCTTCTGTTGGGTGTAATTCTTTGCTAATGTTGTCTTTCTCTCTTCCAAAGAGATTTCACCCTCTCTCTCTCTCTCCCTACCTCTCTCTCTCTCTCTCTCTCTCACGCACACACAAACACATGCACGCACATACTCTCACACACACACACACACACACTCTCTTTTTGAGATTCAGGATTCAGTGTTGATGATTTTCTGGTTTCTTCTCTTTATATTTATTTACTGTCTAGCAACAACAATTAACGTCACTGAAAAAAAAAATGCATTATGTTTTCCAAAATACTGTGTACATCAACATCCAACCAACAGATATAAATCACTGTAAGTAAAACAAAAAAATCTGTCCAATAATGTGAATAATTCTCGCCACACTCAGTGCTTACATGTTCCGTTTATACATCTTGTCACAGCTACACGACTCCCACACTGCTGCGGAGTGTTAATATATGTACCACGTGATGATGACTTGCTAGGTGGTTCGAAACCGGTAATGGAATAACAAGAAAAAAATGAATAAAACGTTCTCGGTTTTCCAGCTGCGCCAATTCAAATACAATTCTCGAGCTTTCGATGGCCATCTCCGCCATCGTCGTCAGCAGTTCACTGACTGCCGGGGCTGTTACGGTCTCTCGTTATATAGGCATGATGACATCATCAGCAGCCAATCAGATCGATCCAATGTGGCGCGCGCGCGTAAGTCGACCCGGGCAGCTCGTGGCAGCACCGGGGACGTAGGGTGGCGCCAGGGGGAGGCGCCACGTTTGAAACTGCCGCTCCCCCGCCTCGTATCTGTCTCTGCTTTCTTTCGATGTCCAACGCCCGTACCCATACCCTGCTGAGTGTGTATCCCTGGTCTCTGTTGAAATTGTTTCTGTTTAAGCGAATCTCGGCCGCTCCCTTTATAACGTAGTCCCAATATGTAGATGCATGAGCCAGCACTTTTGTATTTTCGAACTGTATCTTATGTCCGTTTTCTAGGCAATGCTCCGCAATGGTCGACTTGTCAAGCCCACTTTGTTTTATATGGCGCTTGTGCTCAGTACAACGCTCCGCAACTGTGCGAATTGTCTGTCCAATGTACATGCTGCCACATACACAGGGTACACCATACACAACGGACACTCTGAGAGCAATGTCTTCCTTAACAAGACGCAACATATCTCGTATCTTGGGGGCGGGCCGGAACACTGGTTTTAGCCCATGTTTCTGCAGCAGACGTCCTAACGTATTGCTAGTTGCTCCACAGTATGGCAGGAATACAGTCCGCTTGGCCTCTTCTTCTGATTCACCAGCTGTCTTTCCCTTGAAAACGTTTGCGATGTCTCTTTCGGTATATCCATTTTCCCCGAAAACACGTTTTAAGTTCTGCAGTTCAGACTAAAGGTGGTCGTGGTCAGAGATAATCTTGGCTCTATGAACCAACGTGTTACGGACAGCTTTCTTGTGTACAGGGTGGTGGAAACTATTGGCGTTCAAGTACCGATCAGTGTGTGTAGGTTTCCGGTACACTGAGTGACCAAGCTGGCCTCCTGCCTTCCGCTCAACCAAAACATCCAAGAATGGTAGCTTGCCGTGCTTCTCCATCTCGACAGTAAATTTAATGTTGGGATGGGCACCATTCATATGATCGACGAACTGCTGTAGTGTATCTTCACCATGAGGCCATATCAGGAAGGTGTCATCAACGTATCGTAGAAAGCAAGATGGCCGTAATGTCGCAGTTTGCAGAGTCTGCTCCTCAAAGTGCTCCATGAAGAAATTTGCGACTGCTGGAGACAGTGGTGATCCCATGGCTGTGCCGTCAGTCATCTCATAATATTCATCGCAGTAAAAAGAGTACGTTGTCGTTAGGACGTGGCAGAACAACTTAATGATTCCAGATGGAAAATGTTGGGCCAAAAGATCCAGCGTATCTTGTATTGGCACCCTCGTAAAAAGTGACACAACATCCAGGCTAACCATTAGGTCGTTTGGGCCTATCTTCATTCTCTTTAGTGTCTCATCAAATTTCTCCGAGTTGACAACATGGTGTTCGCAATGTCCCAATTTTGGTGCTAATAATCCTGCCAGATGTTTAGCAAGTCTGTAGGTAGGCGAACTGATTGCACTAACAATGGGCCTCAGGGGAACACTTTCCTTGTGTATCTTTGGTAATCCATAAAGCCTGGGAGGTCTGGCGGCACGAGGCGTTAATTTCTTCACCACTTCATCTGGTAAGCCAGAATCCTTCAATAACTTCCCTGTCTTTCTGACAATGGCCTGTGTGGGATCACGACTAACCTTGCGGTACGTGGAGTCTTCTAATAAATGCAGCATCTTCAGGTGGTAGTCTACAGAGTTCAGAACGGCGGTAGCATTCCCTTTGTCGGCTGGCAAGACAACCAAGTCTTCATTCTCACGTAATAACCGTAGGCAACGTCGTTCCTCCAGGCTTATATTAGATTTTGGTGGCTTAGCTTTCGTCAGAATATGACTGGTAGATAGCCTGACGTCCTCAGCTTCATCGTGCGAGAGATTCCTAATGCACTGCTCTATTCCACTAATTATATCCAATATTGGCAGACGTCGTGGAGCTGGAGAAAAGTTGAGGCCTTTACTCAGCGCTTATATAGAGCCGTCGTCCATTTCTTGGTAGGAAAGATTAACAACCGTTCTATGGGCCCTATCGGGTTTCACAACAGTTCTTCCGTGATCCAGTCGGTCGAACCTGGCACATTGCTTCGACGTTGCCTTGAATAAACTTGCGTGTTGTTGCGCTGCCGTAGCTACATCCACCAACTCCGAATCGAATGGTGACAATGTTGAAGACAAGGACAGATGACACTCAAGCCGGTTCCTGGCGTTATGTTCAAGCTCGTACCTTGTCTGTCGTATCCGCTGTCTCACTATGGCGAGACTGGTCCCCTTCAAAATTCTGTCCACTGCAGCAGTTCGAATGTGGTGCTTGACTACTGCAAAGCGAGGAATAACCTCCTTGTCCCGGCAGCGTTGTAAAAACGCCAAAGAACTCAGCAGATGTGATCTCTTTTTCCGCGGTTTTTCTAGAAGTCTCACACTGTGCATTTTGTTCTCACCGTAGAGGACCTCTGAAAGCTATGTGCCCTCGGAGTCTTTCGCGACGACATACATGAATAAAACGTTCTCGGTTTTCCAGCCGCGTCAATTCAAATGAAATGCTCGAGCTTTCGATGGCCATTGGACATCGAACGAAAGCAGAGACAGATGTGCGGCGCGGGAGCGGCAGTTTCAAACGTGGCGTCCCCCCTGGCGCCACCCTACGTCAGCGGTGCTGCTACGAGCTCCCCAGGTCGACTTACGCGCGCGCGCCACATTGGATCGATCCGATTGGCTGCTGATGATGTCATCATGCCTATATAAGTGAGAGACAGTAACATCCCCGGCAAACATCCATAATCGTTCCTCCACCCAGTTACGGCGGTGGCATAGGTTCCTCTCTACCCTCCAAGGCGACCTTGTCCCCACTCCGCAGCACACCCGCCCCGAATCGATGTCATCCTCTCCTCCTCCAACCTCCTTGGCCACATAACGGTGGACGTCCTGGACCCCATTGGTAGTGACCATCTCCTTGTCCTCCTCACCATTTCAGACGGTCGTCGCCCCCACCCCGACCCCCGTCATGACACTCCCCCAAAGTACGTCCATGATTATTCCCGTGCCGACTGGAATGCCTACCGGGATACCCTCTCCACCCAGGTCGATGGCCACCCCTTTACCTACCACCACCCTGACGATATTACCCATGCCGCCTACTTTCTCCAGCAGACCTTGTCTGAGGCCGTGGCGGCCCACGTCCCTTCTGTCGCCATCCACCCCCACCATCCTACCTTACCCCTACAGGCCGTCCTCCTCTTCCTCCGTGAATCCCGCTGTCTCTACCGTTCCTTCCTTCGCACACGTGACCTGGACACACTACGACGCCACCGGCAACTCCAGAGAAACATCCATAACTTCCTCGCGGCTATGAAACGCCGGGACTGGCGACAGACATGCACCTGCTTAAACGCCACCCTTCCTATCAACTCGTCCAAGTACTGGTCAGCCTTCCACCGCCTTACCGGATCTAAGGCCCCCTCCCCCACTACTATCCTCTCCTTCATGACAACCAACCCTTCCCTGACGCCATTAGTAAGGCCAATCACTTTGCTTCCTACCTCTCCGATGTCTTTTTACCATTCCTGACGATCCCCAGTTCGATTACTCCCTCTTCCAAGATGTCCGCGATCGAACTGACACTTCTGCCCCTCCCCTCGCCCCTGGGTTCCAGTACTTGGACAACATTGCACACACAGGACTCAATGCCCCCATCACTACACAGGGTCTCATCTACACTCCACACGAAACACAACACTGCTCCTGGCCATGACCGTGTCACCTATCGTCACCTTCGTGAAGCTCCTGCCTCTTTCCTCTCCACCCTGGCCAGGCTCTACAATGTAGTCCTGTCCACCGGCTACTACCCCGACCTGTGGAAAACCTCTGTATCCTGATGTTCCTTAAACCCGGTAAACCACCTTCCGCTGTCTCCTCCTACCATCCCATCAGCCTTACCTTGGTCTTCAGCAAGGTCCTGGAATCCATCCTCACCCAACGCATCCACCAGCATCTCCGCCAGCACTGCCTCCTTCCCATTAACCAGTGTGGCTTTCAGCCGCCCTTCTCTTCCAATGACCTTCTCCTTCACCTCACTCATCTCCTCTCCGAACAGCTTAATTCCCGTCGTTCTGCTATCTTCCTCTCCCTTGACCTTGAACGAGCCTTTGATCACGTGTGGCATTTCGGTCTCCTCTTCAAGCTCCAAACCTTCGCCCTTCCTGTGAACTACGTCCGTCTGATCGGCTCCTTTCTTTCCCACCGTCCTTCCTATGTCACCTTCCACAACATGGATCCCTACACCTTTTTCCCCTCTGCCGGTGTGCCCCACGGTTCCGTCCTCTCCCCTCTTCTGTACCTCTTGTTTACGGCGGACATGCCGCCGCCTTCACCCCCCATTCACCTTCTCCAGTACTCCGATGACACTGCCTTCCTTGCCCTTGCCCCCACCCTGCAGCGCTCCCAACACCTTCTCCAATCCCATCTTGACCGGTTCACTGCTTGGTGCAACCAGTGGTTGCTTACGATCAATCCTGCCAAATCCCAGGCGATCATAGTAGGCAAAACCACTCCTTCCTTCCGCCTCCTCGACTTCTACATCACCATCTCTGGTCGTCCTATCGCCCTCATCCCCACCCTTAAGTACCTTGGTGTCACCCTTGACCGTCGCCTCTCCTGGACCCCCCACCTCCGGACGATCCAAGCCAAGGCACGCTCCCGCCTCTGTCTTCTCAAACTCCTCTCTGGCCGAACTTGGGGTCTGGACGCCTCTACCATCCTCAATACCTAAAAATCCCTCGTTCGCCCTATCCTTTGCTACGCCCACACTGCCTGGATCTCCGCTCCTCCTACCTTTTACAAATCCCTTCAGATCCTGGAACGCCATGCTCTTCGCCTCGCCTATCGCATCTGTCTCCCCTCCCCCACGTGGATCCTGTACAACCTCATTCCCTTCCCCCACCTCCTCCTTTTCCTCGAACGGATACGGATCCTCTACACCTCCCGCAAACTCGATCCTCCTCACCCGCTGGTCTCTCCCATCCTCTCCCGCCCCCGTCCGCTGCTGCGCCTGTACTTCCATGTCCTGCCTGCTCTCCATCTCTCCACTCTCCACACCCTCTCCGAAGGTGGCTTCCGCCAGCTCCTTCTCCCTGATGATGCCCTCCTCCCCTCCATCTACCCTTCCTAGCAACTTTGATCCTCCCTCCCTCTTCCTGTGTTTGTTTCCTTTGGGCACCCTCTCCCCCTTCTCTCCCTCTTCCGTCCCTCCAACCTTTCTCCCCACTCCTCCCCCGGGCTTCCCCTACCCCCGTCCCTCCTCCTCCCATCTCCTCTGCCATTGGCATCTCTGCTTTCCTTTCTCTCTCCCCCTCACCCCTCTTCCCCTCTTGACAAGTCCCCGGACTCGCACACGTTACGTGGACATTCGCGCGCCGGAGATCATCGCCATCAGTTTCTCATGTGTGTGCCGTCGTGTTTATGTTAGTGTTCACCGTCACACTCCTACATTCACCTGTGCCGTCGAATCATCAGTGTTTGTGCGCCGTGCCAACGTGTTTCAGTGTAATTTTCATCGAGTGTGAACGGCTCCGTGTTTTGTATTTTTGTATGTCTACTGTTTTTTACCCGTCACTCTAACTGCATCTTCTTACTGTTTTTTATCATTGGAAAATCGAAGGCTGACGAGCAGGGTATGATGCTGCTGCCAGCCTACCTATGTATCTGTATAGGTATGAAAATTACAATAAAGGGAAAAAAAGGCAGCCCTGGCAGTCAGTGAACTCCTGACGACGATGGCGGAGATGGCCATCGAAAGCTCGAGCATTTTATTTGAATTGACGCGCCTGGAAAACCGAGAACGTTTTATTCATGTATGCCGTCGCGAAAGACTCCGAGGACACATAACAAAAAATTGAATAACGGAAAAAAGGCGACTGGTTGCAGTAATTTCAAAAAACTTTTATTCAGCCTGCGTAGTTGCTAGGTACGGTGCTGTCGTTTGCTTACATTGTGCTTGCGTGTTCCTTGATTGCAATGTGACTTGCTAGCCAGCTAGTGCGTGACAGTCCAACCAGTAGGTCGTGAGTGGACGATGAGATTTACCAATGCAGAAAAAGCCCACATGCTCATGGGGGCTGGAGAGTATAGGAAGAACGCATTTCGTTCTTGTACGATGTAGGCGGCAAGATATCCATTTAGTCGTCAACCATCTCGGCAATTATTTATCAATTTCTTCAACCAGTCACGTGAACGTTGTAGTGTAATACTTAGACTACGTAATAGACGGAAAAAAGTGACGACAGAAGGGGAAGAAAGTAATGTTGTTGCTGCTGTTGCAGTAGTTCCGCACGTTAGCTCCCGCGCAATTGCACGAGGAAGTGTAATGAGTCAGGCAAGCATCCTACGGACTTTCCGTCGATACAGTTTCAATTCCTACCACATCTCTCTCCATCAAGAGCTGCATGGAAACGATTACGAGAACCATGTTAACTTCTGTACATGGACTAAGACAGAATATTCCAGATGTATCATGTATCTTGTTCAGTGATGAAGTCACATTTGCCAATCAAGGCCATGTAATCCGCCAAAACTGTTGGTCTTTTGACATCCCCGTTGCTTCGTGAGATGGAACATCGGCGTCCATGGAATCTAAACGTGCGGTGTGGGATAGTGAATCGTCAGCTCACAGGCTCGTTTTTCATATACGGAACACTGAAAGCGCACAAATATCGCAGCCCCTATCTGACTATCTTCTACGTATCCTACAAGATGTTCCTCTGCAGAGTAGGAGGAACCTGTGGTACGAACATGATGGCTGTCCAGTCCGGATTTGACGCCTGTAGACTTTTTCTGTGACGAAAGCTGAAAGTCGCTGTCAACATGGACATACGTACTACACCCGATGGAAATGGAAATGCTGTGAGGCTAGGGCCTCCCGTCGGGTAGACCGTTCGCCTGGTGCAAGTCTTTCGAGCTGACGCCACTTCGGCGACTTGCGTGTCGATGGGGATGAAATGATGATGGTAAGAACAACACAACACTCAGTCCCTGAGAAGAGAAAATCTCCGACCCAGCTGGAAATCTAACCCGGGCCGTTAGGTACGACATTCCGTCGCGCTAACCATTCAGCTACCAGGGGCGGACACTACACCCAATAATACGCAATGACTTATTGCTGCAGCGTGCTCGAACATCTCCGCTGAAATGATAGCACTTATGCAGCAGTCGTTGCTTGCCAGATTGGAAGCGAGTATTGCCTTAGTCATTGGTTATTTTGTACACACCCTGCGATGGTTGCTGGTTACTGGTCAGAATCCACATTACTAGTGTACGCACTAGGTGTTGCTCTTTAGTGTGTGCTACCACAGGTATTGTACAAATATCGCTGTGGGAACTTTTCAAAATATGATAACTAGTAAATGACTCGCCCTATAGTCCTGCAACAGACACCACTGACATTCTAATTTACCCTACTTTTAGTTTGTTGGTATCAATAGGCATTGTCCCACTGAAAAATGTGTATATTTCCACAAAAAATACGCTTTCTAAGTATTTTACAATCTGTTAATTGGCTAACAATACGAGTCCCTGACTACCATTCCATACTGCGAAAACCGTACATCAACAGTATTTTCCATTTCCGCTATATTTGCGGTGCAAGTTTTAGGTGATTCACCCAGTATAATCTGTAATTTCCTACTACGCTATTTATTTAAAGCAGCCAAAATTACCAAATACTATTAAGTGTAATTAGTCACAAATGAACAGCATTTCCTACCTCTCTACTCACCTGAGTCAGTGGTAATTATTATAACACAATTTAAGTGCGCCTGAATCGCATCTACAGGGTTATGAGTCAACCAACAAAAAATTCTTCAACTTCATGTTTGAAAAACCGCTGTTTACCTCTGTCAAATATTAAGCAAACGTACCGAACAGGAAAGTTACAGTTTACTTGGATATCTTTTAGAACAATACCTAAGGATGCTCTCGCAATACAAGCATCTTTGCTCTGTCGTTTGTTCACTGAATGGATGATTGTCGATTTTCTCGTATTCCATGCATCTCCCCGTGAGTGGCCGCTAAGGTGTGGAAAAATGTCAAAGGCATACATTTAATTTACTTTACGTGCGGTATAAAGAAGTGACTTAGCAGTACAGAGGACGATTGTATAACAGTGCTCATTCTAACCATAAAATATCCAAACATATTAAACTTAGGAGTCCCTGTGCCCATACTCTTCAGTGGAGGAGAAGAAGATGCCCAACAGAAAGGTCTTTAAACCACTGTTAAATCCTAACACGTTATCTACACGACATTTTACGTGCTCTGGCAGGTTGTTAATAATACATGTACCTGCACATCTCACTCTTTTCTGTGGTAACTTTAATCCTTGAATTCTTTATAGAGATGATATTGTTTTTCGTCCTAGGACTAAGTTTTGTTATGCTTTTAGTTACTCTTTTTTTCAGAAAACTGAAGTAATGATAATGACGATGAAGATCAATTAAAATATTTATTGTAGTTCTCAAAATATAAAGGTTTTTTGAAGATGTCCGTACAGGATGTTGTAGAATTAAAATCAGATATAATTCTTATAACACGCTGCTGTACTGTAAAAATACTGTCTCTGTAAGTTGAGTTTCCCCAAAGGGGGACTGCATTACTCATTAGTGAACAAGCTGATTCTTTAAAAACTAAAAACTTCATGGTAAACATAGAATTACCCAGGCGTTTTGAAATATTGCAGCTTTTATACAACGCAAGTGTTAGTTAAAACGTACGTTAGAGTAATTTTGAAGTGCAAGATGAACTGGATTGTAACAGGCTTACAACTGAAGCAAGGCCGCATCGCGTTATAGTCATAGCAGACGTAATCATTTATGCGTACTGCAGTCTAATTATGACCACAATAGCGGCAAGCAGTAATACCCTTAAGTGGCTGCATAAAATATGGGGAATGCGTTCACTTAACAGCCGCCCGCAAAATCTGGGACACGGGAATGACGCACCTTCGAATAACCCAGCGTGCAGCGTGCTGGAAACAGTCTGTCCGCCATCCATTATTAACCGCCGCGGATTGAATAATATACCCACTGGAACAAATTATTCAGCGCTCGCATCAGGCGAACAAACTACTGAATCCCAGCGGCGGATAAATAATGCTCAGCCGGCAACGCACGGCATTACAGCGACAAATCACGACCGAAAAAAAAATTATCGCTCTGAGCGTGCGGCGAATTATTGTTTACATTCGTAAATCTCATTCTGAGTGCAATAGAGGAAACTAGATCTTTTTCTTTGAACGGTGAAACCTGTATTTTTGTAGCACGATTTTCCATCAGATAGATATATATTTCAGTCATAGGTGGTTTTTGCATCCAGGGGAGGCACCAATGCAAACTTTACGTTCTACGGATGCTGCTTGTAACTGTTCTAAAATTCTGTACTTTTAATGAATTGCTGTGCGCTCTACATGGAAGCCACTGTGTAAAATTTTACACGAAATGCAACCCTTCTAAAGTGCCAAAATTTTACAAAAGTCCGTTATTGTCCATTAATGAACGAAGTAGCAAATCGCTCCCAGGATTACTACAAGATAAAAGTGATTTCTGTCATTACTCTTCGTAGGCTGACGGGAGCAAATTAATGAGAATGCTTAGTCTACTCCCGATGGCACAAGGTCAAATTTTTGTCCTGCTTTGTTATCAATATACGAAATGCGTCAGTTAAATCTGTACTGAAAGACCAAGGGCGTTGTATAAAAGTATTCACTGAAGCTTCGTCCTCATATAAGAGAGACGTCGTCCCAGCTAACTCGGAAACTGCAGTTGCTGAGTTGTCTCCGAATATGACTCCGGAGGATGAGGACGAAATGTCTTATACATCGACCACGACCTCTCAGCCTTGAAACTTTATCTGAAGTAAACATCTGTCGTGAAAGCCTTCTTTGTATCAAAATACATAATTATTTACGTCGGAGCTCCGAATTCAACTGACTTCCAGTACTTCGTAAAGTCTACGTAACTTGATAAATCTTTTTTTCTATCAGTAATACGTGCATAATTTGCTATTGCACTTAATCATGCACGTAATCATAATCTGGCAAACGAGACAATCTAAAGATAAAATGTGGGAAGTTACAGTAAATGATTGCCAAGATTTCGTCAAAAACCAGAATTATTCCATCAGAACTATAAATAACAACTCACTGCAGAATGAGATTTTCACTCTGCAGCGGAGTGTGCGCTGATATGAAACTTCCTGGCACATTAAAACTGTGTGCCGGACCGAGACTCGAACTCGGGACCATTGCCTTTCGCGGGCAAGCGCTCTACCAACTTTTCTTTTTTTTTTTTTGGACTTTTTTTTACATCATGGAGTAACAAGAACAAACAGAAACTGCTGCTAGCATTTTTTTTATATATGACGATAATCTTTATAAAATAAAATATATCTAGGAAATGTAAATAAGTGGACTTTTTTTGCAGTCCGGTGTAACAATAACAAACATAAACTGCTTCTAGCATTTTTTTTAAATATATAAGACGATGACTTTTATAAAATAAATATTTCTGGGAAACGTAAATAATAGTGAAAAATATACATAATAGTGATAAAAATATCCTGCTTCTGTCAGTACAAAACAATAACGGTCTACGTTCCTCTTTTGGGCGCGTACCTCGCTAATCCCGTTATACCTCGCGTTGGTGTCGGGTACGTCTTCACGTGTGGTTTTGAATCCTCTCCACTGTCCTGGTCCTTTCTTGTTCTGATACTTATAGGCAATAATTACATTCTCCTACCCGGGACACCCCAACTGAGTGGGGTATCAAGCAAGGCACTCCCTAAAAAATTTGCGTAATATGTTCGATATCTCGGATGTCTCATAAGCTGTGAGTGATGTTCTTGTAGTAAGGCCCAAAAGTCGAGCACATTCATCCTGCCGTCTCGGAAAAGATAACGCACAGTCAACCCTCGAATCCCAGTCACTGCGTTTGTCTTTGTTCGAGGATAATATGTCCTATTTGGGAGAAGTAGTATCCGTGGTTCTATTGCTTGCGGCCCCTCCCGAAGGAGGAAGGCGATCATTTTTATGACCAAACAGCATACGTCCGCCAAAGGTCCACATATCAGGCGATGCTCCTCAGTGTCTATAACATTGCACTGCGGACACAGTGGCTCGTCCACCATATGAATTGTATGCAGCCTGGAACGAGTCACGTATTTCCCATTTACCACCTGATACCACAGTGCGCGCGTTCACGTATCAAGGTGTGGGTGGTGCACTGTACGCCATACCACGTAAGTGTTGGTTGGCGGCGCTCGACGGCATTATTCGGCCGTCGTCGAGTCAAGATGTAATATATATCACGTGCCGTTGCCGTCCTGGTAGTCGGTAGTTCCATATGTACATAACTGTGTTCCGCAAAAAAGGTTCGCATATGGGCAAGCGATGGTGAGATGTGCGACACCGCTACCAGAGCCGAACGAGAAGGTGGAGCGAGTTCGTGTATCAAGGTGCCCGTCAGACTTGTCTGGTGTCGTGTCCACATCTTTATCATTGTGGTTACATACATAACCACTGCTCGGTCGCGTACGTGGACTGGTCCAAGACCTCCACGACTACGAGGAAGGGTAAGGGTTTCGTATCCGACCTTAAAAAGCAGACCTGTGCTCACAAAATATCCTAGTGCCGCCAGGATTCGGCGGGCCAACACCACCGGCATAGGAAGAACTTGTGCCAGGTGGGGGATGCGAGAAGCTAGATAAGTGTTGGCAAAGGTGACCCGTTGTATCATATCCAGTGCCCTTAACCTGTGACTTCGGACACTCGCACGAATTGTTTGCAGAAGATGTCTGTAACTCAGTGCCGCCGTGCGTCGAACGTCTGTAGTGAAGATAATTCCTAGGCATTTCATCTTGTTGATCAGCTGTAATGGTGCTACACTTCCTGTCGGGAGTCCTCTCCCGATGTTCATCGCTGCCGACTTTGCCATGTTCAGGCGACTTCCCGTAGCCATACAATACAAATTAGTCCAATGCAAGGCCACTCTTGCCTCGTCACCTGACCGTACTAAAAACACTAGGTCATCCGCATATAAACTTGTTGTTTCTTATGGTAATTCCTTGGAGTTGATTCCGGAGCCCGCAGAGCAGCGGCTCGACAGCGATGGCATACAATATCGTTGACAGCGGGCACCCTTGTCTGACCGATGGTGAGATGGTGATGGGCCCCACCAAGCGTCCATTGATGAGCACTTGGGATGCGGCTCCGTGCAGTAGTCTCACGACGGTGACTAAACTTTCCGGAAATTTCATTTGCGCCATCACGTCCGTGAGATAAGCATGGTTCAGCCTGTCAAATGCGCGATCGAAGTCTATCGATACCAATGCACCCCGGAGACGACATGTTGATGCCAGTGCGATAACATCGCGGTAGTCGCTGAGTGCTGTATGTATATTGCTATCTCCTCCCAGCTGGGTTTGGTCGAGTGAACTGAGCTACCCAAGCACGACTGACGCCCCGTCCTCACAGCCCCAGGCTGTGGCTGAGCCATGTCTCCGCAATATCCTTGCTTTCAGGAGTGCTAGTTTATGCAAGGTTCACAGGAGAGCTTCTGTAAGGTTTGGAAGGTAGGGGACGAGGTACTGGCAGAAGTAGAGCTGTGAGGAGGGGGCGTCAGTCGTGCTTGGGTAGCTCAGTTGGTAGAGCCTTTACCCGCGAAAGGCAAAGGTCCCGAGTTCGAGTCTCGGTCCGGCGCACAGTTTTAATCTGCCAGGAAGTTTCAACAACTCACTGCTTTAAAAAGGCCAATACGTCAAAACTGATGATACGCGGTTCAGTACGTCGTGTTTGCAGTCACGATGAATGCAGAGTGTGAGGTCTTGATAGTACTTTGCAACATAATACTACGAAGTCGCCATGTGATCCTTATTATGTACAGAAACAGCGTTGACTATTGCCTGAAGACAGTTACAAAACGTAGGAAATGTTTGTCGTAGGCTTGAACGAAGTGTGACAAGAACAACAACTGAGAAGCGATCACAATTATGTTATTGTGATAGCTTCTCAGTTTTGGTTATTGATAACTTGATACCAGTCAGTGTCTGAGTTTAATTTGTACGCCACAGCTTCCAGCACTGGAGATGATCACTATATGATTGAAAATCGATTCTGCTACGAATAAAACATCAATATTACGGCCAACGTTGACCCTCCTTTTAATTTAACATATATGGAGTCGCTAATCAATGTGGATCGCTCTGGCGGTACAGTACAGAAAATGGTTCAAATGGCTCTGAGCACTATGGGACTTAACATCTGAGGTCATCAGTCCCTTATAACTTAGAACTACTTAAACCTAACTAACCTAAGGACATCGCACACATCCATGCCCGAGGCACGATTCGAACCTGCGACCGTAGCGGTCACCCGTTTCCAGACGAGAGCCGCTCGGCCACAACGGCCGGCTACAGTACAGAAGGGTCGACTTATTATTTGGTAGAAACACCGAGACTGGACCCTGAATGAATAGAGGTGCATACTCTTCGCAGATGAATCATGCTTCCGTTTGCAGAATGTTTTTCGTCACACATTTGTCTGGACTAGATTCGCAGCTACTAACACTGTAGGAATTTCGTGTAAGGAGACCAGTTTTGTGGTCGTGAGGCGGTGAGCTGAAGTGTCATTATGTTGAGTGGGGGTACAGGTCTTCACATCTCACTTGGAGGTCAAAGGTGTGGTGTTAAAATAGAGAACACAGACACCTATGTGACTTTTGAAAAGGTACTGTTGGTCCGAACAGCCTCTTCATAGACGATGGAGATCGTCCGCCGCTCTTGTAGATGAATTTTTCGCAGATTAGGGATGGCGGCGAGTGGACTGGCCAACAAGGTCCCAGGCACCACCGTGGAGTCTGGGATTCATTGTGAATATGTGTTACTGCCTTGCAGCCACCAGCAAAGGAGCTTCCATGTCTCCACACAGATATCTCTTAAAAATAGTGGAATTAAGTGCCAAAAGAAATCTTGGACACTTTATATAGAATATCCAAAGTCGCTGTCAAGTAAGTGTGCCACCTATGGGCAATCGGCTCTCCTATTAACTGTTTTTATAGTAGGGATTTTGTTCGGTATCGTAATTTTATTTACTGTATGTTATCAGTTGCAGATCTTTCCTAGTTATACATGTTAGATAATGTCACGAACTGGAAATCTTAAGATTGAGCGTTATGTGTTTTTTTGTAAGTTTCCCAACATTGTTCAGGAAATACTATTTTTTAATTGGGCTAACTTGTTGGACGCTACTTTAAGTTTCTCAATACTGTCAGAAGCCTGCCACAGAATATTTGATTTCCATATTTGTCTATCAGACATCAACGTAAATGATTTCGGTAGATGCAACATACGAGGACATGCTGAAAGGTAATTCCTCCAAACTTTTCATGCGAAAACTCTTAAAGCTTTTAAAATAAAACAAACGTTATTAACACTCTGCACCTTTGTTCTTCATGTGTAAATATTTTCAACCATCTGGAGCTAGAGGGCCCCGGATTATAGCGTGTACCATTGCGGTGTGTAACGTAACTGTATTGGTGAGTGAGAAACGGTGTGCTATAATCCAGTTTCGAATTCGAAGAGTTCGTTCGCACATGAGCTCCTTCTCCTTCAGCATGACAAGGTCAGACCACACACGAGCACTACGACGTCTGCAACAATCGCCTTGGGTTGACGGGTATGGATCATCCTCCATACACTCCCAACTTGGTCCCACTAGATTTTCATCTGCTTCCAAAACTTAAAAAATGCATCCGAGAACTTCATTTGATAGTGATGAAGCGGTGCAAGCAGAGATGACGTTATGACTCCGTCAACATTGTCAGACATTCTGCATTGACGATATCAACAAAAAGGTCTCTCGCTGCGAGGAAGGTGGTCGTCGCCAGAGTGACTGTTTGGGAAATAAAGATTTATGCTCGTTTCTGAAGAACAGAAATTTGTTAACATCGAGTATAGATTTAAGTGTCAGGAAGTCGTTTCTGAATGTATTTGTATGGAGTGTAGCCTTGTATGGAAGTGAAAAATGGACGATAAATAGTATGCACAAGAAGAGAATAGAAGCTTTAAAAATGTGGTGCTACAGAAGAATGCCGAAGATTAGATGGGTAGATCACATAACTAACGAGGAGCTACTACGTAGCCGGCCAGAGTGGCCGAGCGGTTCTAGGTGCTACAGTCTGGAACCGCGCGACCACTACGGCCGCAGGTTCTAATCCTGCCTCGGGCATAGGTATGTGTGATGTCCTTAGGTTAGTTAGATTTAAGTAGTTCTAAGTTCTAGCGGACTGATGACCTCAGAAGTTAAGTCCCATAGTGCTCAGAGCCATTTGAACCATTTTGAGGTACTACGGAAATAGAATTGGGGAGAAGAGGAGTTTGTGGCATAACTTGACTAGAAGAAGGGATCGGTTGGCAGGACATGTTCTGAGGCATGAAGGGATTACCAATTTAGTATTGGAGGGCAGCGTGGAGGATAAAAATCGTAGAGGGAGGCCAAGAGATGAATACACTAAGCAGATTCAGAAGGATGTAGGTTGCAGTAGGTACTCGGAGATGAAGAAGCTTGCACAGGACAGAGTAGCTTGGAGAGCTGAATGAAACTAGTCTCTGAACTGAAGACCACAATAACAACAACAACATGAAGAATAAAGATGTATATGATCAATAACGTTTGTTTTACTTAAAAAGTTTTAAGAGTTATCACATAAAAAATCTGGGGCATTGATTTTCAGCACAGTCTCGTAGTAGAAGGGTAATAAGCAACGATGGGTCCTCCGGTCGCTCAGATATTACACTGTCAGTTTCTAAAAGTAATCAAGGACACCTTCGCTTTCGGAGCGCAGTAAGTAACTGTTCAAAAGTTAATATATTTGCCGTGTGGAGTGCTGTTACAACGGCTTACCTCTTTTATATTGTTCACAATTTCTTTTTATCGTATGTTATAACTGGAGTAATAATATGTAAATGACATAGTCTTTATGAAACTATGTGGTGCGTTCAAACAGTGAGGGGAATTTTCTAATTTAGTGTGTTTCGTTGGTCCGATTCGAGCGATTGTGTTGGCATTATTTTCTTTTTAGATCGATTCGAGCGATGGTCTAGGTAAACATGACTGAAAACGTATGTGTACCGGGTTCGTCACATTGGATCTTTATTCTGTTGTCGACTGCCAGAAAGGTTACATGTATTTTGATAATATCAGTGATTATTTAAGCTGTATAAAATGAAGCAGAGAATTTCTATTAAATTTTGCCTTATGAACGGTACAGAGTACGGGAAAGTTTCAGAAACGTTAAATGTCACTTTTTCTGAGTCAGCTGTAAGTAAAACAAGGTTTAAAGAGTGGTATAAGCGTTTAGAAGGAGGCTATGAAGGCGTTGAAGATGACGAGCGTCTTTTACGTCGAAGAACATCATGAACCGATGAAATGGTTGGAAAATGGTTATGAACGATCGCCGAATAATAATCAAAGAAGTTGTAGATTATGTTTACATGGCAACTGACACACGCCATGAATTGAGATATTTTGGGTATGAAACGTGTGACTACAGAATTTTTTCCAACATTAATGAATTTAGAATAAAACGAGTGATGACTGAAAGTTGCTCAGGAGTTGTCAACTGAAGCCAACAACGACGCAGAGACACTGAAACGTGTCGTAATAGGTGATGACCCATGAGGTTATGTATATGACGTCAAAACGAAGGCTCCGTCGTCTTGGTGAAAGCATTCTGGATCTCCAGAGAAAGGCTCGAATCTACGGCCAAATGCGAAGATTATGCTTACTGTATCGTCGATTTTAACGGCACAGTGCACCATGAGTACTTACTACAAGATCAAATGATCGATAAGTAGTACTACTTACAAGTGTTATACAGCAGTGAATAATGGGGAGTTAAAAAGAAAGAAGCAAGGTATTTAGAAGGTTTTGAAATGTTGCAATGGGTAGGAATGCTTAAGGTGAAGTGGACTTACAGGCTTGAGAATAAAAAATTAATGAAGAAAATAGCGAAAGAAATAAGATTATTGAAAGAGATGAGACAGCGGAAAAAATCTTGGTTGGGTCGTGTACTACATAGTAATTGCTATAACAGAATTGTACAGGGAAAAACGGAGGAATGAACGGAACAGGTAGAAAGAGAGTTGGAATGATGAACGACATTACCGCAAAGGAAGAAAGAGTAGGGTTTAAAGTCTCGTTGACATTGAGGTCATTAGAGACGGAACACAAGCTCGAATCATGTCAAGTGTGGGGAAGAAGCCTTGGTTCGAAGATCGTTAGTTACAGGTATGATAGGAGAGTAACTTTTTTCCACTGTAACATGTTGAACTTACATATTTTGTTATTACCAGAACGACCAGAAGGCTTCACTGGTGAAAGCTGTTTGTACGAGGTGTGCTCAAGAACGAAGAGGAAGCATTTTTTTTTTTTAAAAAAAAGAAGTTTTTATTTAGTAGCCTACATCATTGTTGTCCTCTTCAAAAAAGTCCCCATTAGTTATTACACACTTATTCTAGTTCTTCCTCCAATTGCTGAAACACTTCTGGAACTCTGTCTTTGCCTGCCACAGTCTCAGCTGGCTAGCACTTCGTCAGCATGATGTGCCGGAGCAGCTTATTAATTGGGTGCAGTTACTTTATGCACAGCCCAGAAGTTATGTCTATACAAACCCAGGACTATCCAAGGACTTCCCCATCACAGTCGGCGTCCATCAAGGTTCTGTATTATCGCAACTTCTGTTCATTCCCGTAATGGACACCGTGACAGCTGACCTGTACCGACCATTACCATGGACCCTATTTTATGCTGACGACGTGATGATGGCAGCAGAAAACAAACTTGATCTGCAGTGCCTAACTCAAGAATGGAGTGACCGTTTGGCGCAACATGGTTTGCGCCTTAATTTGAAGAAAACCGAGTACATGACATCAGACAGAGAAACCATCACTATTAATGGTGAAAATCTGACTCTTGTGAGTAAGTTTAAGTACTTTGGTTCCACGATCACCGTTGACGCCCGTCGCACTAAAGTGGTCAACACCATAACTCAGGCAGCCTGGATGAAGTGGCGAAGAACAACTGGAGTCACTTGAGATCGCAGGATGAAAGATAATTTAAAATCAAAAATCTATCGCACTGTCATCCGTCCGGTCGCCTTGTATGGTTGTGACTGCTGGTCGACTACAATGGAGACAGAACGCCCCCTAAGTGTAATGGAAACGAAGATACTAAGGTGGACAGCGGGCCTCACTAAGTTAGATCACGTTTGTAATGACAGCATCAGAAAACAGTTTGGTGTTGCACCGACCCAAGACAAGATGCATGAGAGTCGTCTTCGATGGTTTGGGCATGTTTTACGGGCCGGTGATGACTCTATTACCAAGGCGGGTTACACGCTTAAAGACGTCGGCAGTAGACCCAAAGGACGACCTAAGCTACGTTGGGCTTATACAATTCTTAAAGACCTTAAATGCGTGAACATCCACTCAGATGCAGCCCGCGACAGAGCGAAATGGAGACAACGGACCCATGTAGCGGACCCCGCAGGCACGCGGGACAAATTCTGTAGGAAGAGAAGAAGACCAGAGGGACTTGTAGCTATCTTCAGTGATGATACACGGAGTTTTGGACGAGGGGCGTTCAATAAGTAACGAAAAACTTTTTTCTGAAAGAAGATAACTTTTATTGTCAACGGCCTTGCCGCAGTGGTAAAATCGGCTCCTGTCAGATCATCGAAGTGCTGTCGGGCTGGGCTAGCACTTGGAGGAGTGACCATCCAGTCAGCCGAGCGCTGTTGGCAAGCGGGGTACACTCAGCCCTTGTGAGGCAAACTGAGGAGCTGCTTGATTGAGAAGTAGCGGCTCCGATCTCGTAAACTGACATACGGCCGGGAGAGCGGTGTGCTGCCCACATGTCGCTCCAAATACACATCCAGTGACGCCTGTGGGCTGAGGATGACACGGCGGCCGGTCGTTACCGTTGGGCCTTCCAAGGTCTGTTCGGGCGGAGAGTTTAGATAGCTTTTATTCACCATATTATTCCCCACTCTTTTGGCTACATGATCCTATTTTTCAATAAAATCTCCGTTCAATGCGACAGCCTCACGTCACCTTACTGGGAGGGCCTGTATGCCAGCGTGGTACCATTCTACTGGTCGACGACAGAGCCGACGTCGTGCTGCATCAATAACTTCCCCATCATCCACGTACTGCTTCCCGCGAAGTGCATCCCTCATTGGGGTAAATGGATGGATGTCGGAAGCTTCGAGTCCCTGGATGTAGGATGGATGAGGAAGAACAGTAAAATGGAGGTTTACTAGCCCCTCTCGGGTCTTCAGACTTCTATAAGGCCTTGTCACGATCAGCATAAAGCACAAGCAGTTCCACTCTGACGCTCCTTCGTTGCTCTTTATGGTCTTCTGTTAGGTGGGGAGGAATCCAGCGTCCAATTAGCTATGACAACGCAGATTTGAGACATACGGCTCAACAGTGAAGTAATATGTATATCTGCAAACATTCTGACAGTAAAAATACCGATTTTTGGCAATGTTGTTAAAAGTATAAGTTTCGTGAACGCTCAGATTAATCATAATATCATTGCAAATCAGTATATCCTGGTTGATCCAGTACTTATGTTATTCACGATACAGGAAAATTACATAACTCCTTGCGTAATCGTTTGGCAGCGCTGTTAAGTAATCGTAATATGAAGTTCTAATCACCTGTAGGCCCAGCGGTCTAACGCACAGCTTTCCGGATTGGGAAGGAGCGCCTGGTCCCCGTCACGAATCCGCCCTACGGACTTGTGTCGGGGTCCGGTGAGCCGTCCAGTCTGTGAATGGTTTTTAGGCGGTTTTCCATCTGCCTCGGCGAATGTGGGCTGGTTCCCCTTATTCCGCCTCAGCTACACTATGTCGGCGATTGTTGCGCAAATAAGTACTCCACGTACGCGTACACCACCATTACTCTACCACGCAAACATAGGGGTTACACTCGTCTGGTGTGAGACGTTCCTTAGGGGTGGGGGGGTGGGGGGAGGGTTCCACCGGGTACCGAACCGCACAATAACCCAGGGTTCGGTATGGGGCGGCGGAGGTGTGAAGTGGACTTCGGTAGTCGTCATGGGGTTGTGGACCACTGCGGCTGCGGCGAGGACGGAGCCTTTCCGTCGTTTCTAGGTCCCTGGTTAACATACAATACAATGCAATACAATCATCTGTAAACACTGTTCTCCACACAAGATGTACACAGCGCCAACGTATATGCTTCGTATGTTCTCATCTACTCAGTAACATTATTTTACCGTCCAATATGCTGCAACTAGCGCACTAACGAACCACACAACGACAACTTTTACAGTAGTCAGGAAAAATGTGCACAACTAATAGTCTCTTCCCCACGCGTTTTCCGAGTTGAAAACTATAGATACTGGAGACAGCGATACTACAAAGCGCTTTTGCGACAGCTATGTGAATCAAAAATGGACTGAATTGGTCCAGGTGCTATACAAATGGAGAATGGTCTTTCACATGAGCTTCCCTTCGAATAGAGTAAACCTTTTTTCCACATTCCTCTGACGAGCACCAGTCTGATTCCTTTCGTGATTATCTTCACACACAGTGGTTTAAATACGCCAGGACTGGTCACAGCCTCTTACTGATTCCAACTCGATGCTTCAGAAGTTCTGCAGAATACACTAGATCCTACATAATAAGGGACCACTATGGTAGCCGGTCAGTATGGGCATCATACACACTAACAGCGTGCAGACGAAAATCTATCAAGTTGACCGAAGACAACTCAGAACTTTAACACTTAGGTAATCAGGAGCACGCCTCACAGGCCATCACAGGCCATTGTAACGCAAAAAATTGAATACAAAAGAATCGAGACCGCATATAGCGACTTGCTTCGATTTCCGTAAATGAACTACGTCGGATGTCACAGAAGGTGATCCAAGTAGATGACAAATACAGAGATCGAGAGATTATGGGCAGTCCATGATGCAGTGGGGTAAACAGAATGCAAGATGGGAGAAAGAAGATGTAGAAATAGGTACTTCGTTTGCTAGAAATGAAAATACGATAGAAACTACATGGAAAACTACCACAAATTCAAATTTGCGGACACTTCATTTCATTACATCACACGAAACATATTGCACAGACACACACAGAGAAGTCACTTGGATACGAACTCTCGGTCTAAATCCGTTCTGTACTTCTGAGTTCTGTAATTCCATTTATGCCATTTATTTGAGAATTCGACCCTTATTACCCGGACCCGCGAATCACATTTCTAAGGACTTATCAGCTATTATTGTTGGGATCTTCTCTCGTCTCCAATCATCATGCACTATTTATTGTGAAAAATTAACTTGCAATCCAAACATTATCCATATTCTACACTACTTGCCATTGAAATTGCTACACCACGAAGATGACGTGCTACAGACGCGAAATTTAACAGACAGGAAGAAGATGCTGCGATAAGAAATGATTAGCTTTCCAGAGCATTCACACAAGGCTGGTGCCGGTGGTGACACCTACAACGTGCTGACATGAGGAAAATTTCCAACCGATTTCTCATACACAAACAGCAGTTGACCGGCGTTGCCTGGTGAAAGGTTGTTGTGATGCCTCGTGTAAGGAGGAGAAATGCGTACCATCACGTTTCCGACTTTGATAAAGAACTCATTGTAGCTTCTGCGATTGCGGTTTATCGTATAGCGACATTGCTGCTGGCGTTGGTCGAGATCCAATGACTGTTAGCAGAATACGTAATCGGTGGGTTCAGGAGGGTAATACGGATCGCCGTGCTGGATCCCAACGGCCTCATTTGACTAGCAGTCGAGATGACAGGCATCTTATCCGCATGGCTGTAACGGATCGTGCAGCCACGTCTCGATCCCTGAGTCAGCGCCGGCCGGAGTGGCCAAGCGGTTCTAGGCGCTACAGTCTGGAACCGCGCGACCGCTACCGTCGCAGGTTCGAATCCTGCCTCGGGCATGGATGTGTGTGATGTCCTTAGGTTAGTTAGGTTTAAGTAGTTCTAAGTTCTAGGGGACTGATGACCTGAGAAGATAAGTCCCATAGTGCTCAGAGCCATTTGAACCATTTGAACCCTGAGTCAGCAGTTGGGGACGTTTGCAAGACAACAACCATCTGCACGAACAGTTCGACGACGTTTGCAGCAGCATGGACTATCACCTCGGAGACCATGGCTGCGGTTACCCTTGACGCTACATCACAGACAGGAGCGCCTGCGATGGTGTCCTCAACGACGAACCTGGGTGGACGAAAGGGAAAGCGTCATTTTTTCGGATGAATCTAGGTTCTGTTTACAGCATCATGACGGTCGCATCCGTGTTTGGCGACATCGCGGTGAACGCACATTGGAAGCGTGTATTCGTCATCGCCATACTGGCGTATCACCCGGCGTGATGGTATGGTGTGCCTGCCATTGGTTACACGTCTCGGTCACCTCTTGTTCGCATTGACGGCACTTTGAACAGTGGACGTAACATTTCAGATGTGTTACAACCCGTGGCTCTACCCTTCATTCGATCCCTGCGAAACCCTACATTTCAGCAAGATAATGCACGACGACATGTTGCAGGTCCTATACGGGCCTTTCTGGATACAGAACATGTTCGACTGCTGCCCTGGCCAGCACATTCTCCAGATATCTCACCAATTGAAAACGTCTGGTCAATGGTGGCCGAGCAACTGGCTCGTCACAATACGCCAGTCACTACTCCTGATGAACTGTGGTATCGTGTTGAAGCTGCATGGGCAGCTGTACCTGTACCCGTCATCGAAGCTCTGTTTGACTCAATGCCCAGGCATATCAAGGCCGTTATTACGGCCAGAGGTGGTTGTTCTGGGTACTGATTTGTCAGGATCCATGCACCCAAATTGCGTGAAAATGCAATCACATGTCAGTTCTAGTATAAAATATTTGTCCAATCAATACCCGTTTATCATCTGCATTTCTTCTTGATGTAGCAATTTTAATAGCTAGTAGTGTATATTCTCATTGCCTCGAGGATCTTCCACACGTTTCTGGTATAGGCATTTCCCATGATCCATATTCTTCTCTAGCTTGTATCGTGCCTCACTCTTGAGTTCACTTACAGCCTTCAGGATCTCTTTCTTTGCCTTTTCAGAAGAAGACGTTCTCAGTATTTCATGCTTACCTATCTATGGTATAACGTCTTTCTCTCAACTATTTTCTCAAGAGTCTCCTTCCACAATAACTCATTTGATCTGATCTGTGTGAATTGATTTTTTACCACAACTTCAAATGCCGCACCGTGTTTTTCTGTTTCAGCCATTTCATAATTTTTACGTATTTTTATTGAGAACACTAAAGAACATTTGAAGCTGAATTAGGTGACCACATAGAGGTTGCTCCTAATTATACATATACAGAGTGTTCTAGGAAATTACAGTACCCCACTAAGAAACTGATTCATCGTCGTAGTTATAGGATGCGGGTATCACACTGGTGACTGTAATCGCTACAAACGACAGGTGGCGCTCAGCATACAGCAGCATCATTATGTAGTAATTTTGTCATACAGTAGATATTTAAAAATGTTTTATTTCCTTGTTGGGAAGAAAATCGACAGCAATACAGCAATATTTGAGTAGAAAACTGCAATGACAGAGATCTACATTACACTAGCTACGTGGTAAATGACCATTTTAAGGGAATAACATTTGATAACTTAATTAGTACTTTCATCATATTCACTACATAGTTTGTTTTCAAAATAACTGAAGGTTTTAGAAATTTTCATTCGCCATCTAGGAGATAGATCAATTTGATAAAGCTTGTCTTGGAAGACTATTTTTGGCAACTGCTGAAATCAATTGCGTTTTATGATCCTTAACTCAAACGCTTCCTTAACACTAATTTTATGTCATTATCACCTATTAATTACTTCAGTTCATGCAGAACTGAAATCACTATCAGGACGGCAACTTTATCAGAAGCTATAACCAAACCAGAGGTCAATGTTGTTGCCATAAGTTCACGCATAACTAATTAATCGTGAGTGGATTTGTTGTTACTATATCCATACATATGTATCAATTTTTGTAATAATAATAGTTTTAGGCATCTGATCATCCACGAAGACGGATTTTTTCATTGTAAAGAATATTTTAGGAACTCGAAATTATGGTGTGCAAAAAAAAAAAAAAAAAATACTCTCAAAGCATAAGACTATTTCGTGTCTATTTACTTTTTATTTTCTTGCATTTCTGAACACTGCTACACTGTCTAATTGCAGCTGACTTTCACACAGCTCTTAAATACTTAACTACATTTGAAGAATTTATACATTTCGGAAGGATTCATAATAAATTTTAATTTGTGTGTTTTCCTTTTTTATTACTATAACCTATTAAATACTAATTTATCCTTCTTAGATTTTTATGTCTGCTATGATTATTCTTTTATTCATGTTGACTGTTTGCTTCTTTAGTCTGTCATCTGTAATAAGTTCTTTTGCCGTTTGATCTGTGGGTCCAGTTTGCAGTGAAGTTATAGAGAAGAAATTGATTAACTTTTCAACATGTAGAGAAGAATCCAGGTACGACAAATGAAGATCTATTATTATTACTTCTGTGAGACACCAAATGGCTTCTCAGCCATTTTAAAAAGGAGGTACAAGAAATCGCTTATCATTGCGTATTGAATAAATCCTAGGCAGACTCTAGAATTAATTGGGACTGATTTTACCATGTCTGCATTTGTGAACTGGGGTTACGGTCACTTCTTTCTTACTCTCGACAGCCGCACTCTGCTTACGTCAAATTCAGTACATACTGTACTTGCTCTCATTATACGATACTACAGCGTGAAAATCGGTCAGTAAGAGGTACTAATAATGAGAGTTTTCACAACGTGTAACTTGTACATACTGAGACAAGCCTGTAGCGATAAGAGGCATCGCAGATTTGTGCTTGGGTCCACTACAACAATAGGGCACACATATCCATCTCTTCTCGGTGATTTTTGGCATAACATATAGAAGGAGATGGGACTGGGATTATGTCGCAGAACCACAAAAAGAAGGGATTCGTTTATGATGATGATAACAATTTATCCAAATTGGAATTGGATTTGCCATAGACACCTATAGTCACTAAAAGTACTTACGCTCTACGTAGGAAAAACTGATTCACGTTCCCTCTCGTGATACCAAGGTAGAGTTCCTTCATTGATTTAAAAGTGTGGTACTTTGAAATCATCGGGTCAATTATAAAAAGGAACATCCATGTTCGGGGCTGTGATAGGCTGTAGGGAATAAGACAAGTATCGCGTCACACATACATTCTATCAGTCAAGCACACTGGGAGGGAACAGGTAAAATCTACTCTTAAGGCTCGTCACTACCAACGTGTTCAGAGAACACGAGGGCATGGGCGAGTATCGAATGTTGGTAAACCTTCGCAAAAACATGTTACACACTGAAGGGCTAAAAAAACTGGTATAGGCATGCGTATTCAAATACAGACATATAGAGACAGGCAGAATACGATACTGCGGTCGGCGACGTCTTTATAAGTTGCAGTTGCTAGATCGATTACTGCTGCTACAATGGCACGTTATCAAGATTTAGGTGAGTTTGAACGTGGTGTTACAGTCGGCTCACGAGCAATAGGACACAGCACCTCCGAGGTAGCGATGAAGTGGGATTTTCCGCACAACCATTTCACGAGTGTACCGCGAATATAAGGAATCCGATAAAATATCAAATCACCGACATCGCTGTGGGTGGGAAAAGATCTTGCAATAACGGGGCCAACGACGAATGAAGACAATCATTCAACATGACCGAAGTGTAACCCTTCCGAAAATTGCTGTAGATTTCAACGGTGGGCCATCAACAAGTGTCAGTGTGCGAAACTTTCAACGAAACATCATCGATATGGGACTTAGTAGCCGAAGGCCCATTCGTGTACCCTTGATAACTGCGGCTCCGTCAACACCGACATTAGACAGTTGATGATTGGAAACATGTTGCCTGGTCGGACGAGTCTCGTGTCAAATAGTATCGAGCAGATAGACGTGTACGGGGCTCTGTAATGGCGTGGGGCGTGTGCAGTTGGAGTGGTATGAGACTCCTGATACGTCTAGATACGACTCTGACAGGTGACACGTACGTGAGCATCCTGTCTGATCATTTGCATCCATTGATATCCATTGGGCAATTCCAGCAGAGTAATGCGACACCCCACATGTCCAGAATTGCCACAGTGTGGCAGCAGGAACACTCTTCTGAGTTTAAACACTTCCTCTGGCCTCCAAACTCCGCAGACAAGAGCATTAGTGAGCATGTTTGGGACGCCTTGCAACGTGCTGTTCAGAAGAGATCTCCACCCCTTCGTACTCTTACGGATTTATGGACAGTCCTGCAGAATTCATGGTGTCAGTTCCCTCTATCACTACTTCAGACATTAATCGAGTCCATGCCACGCAGGAGCCCTACACGATGTTGAACAAGTGTATCAGTTTCTTTGGCTCTTCCATGTAATTTAAAAATGGGAGACGAGAGGAAATTTTATACATATGTAGGTACTCATTCTGCATGAAAATACGTATACTGCAAGGTGAATAACTGTATTAAGTATATCTATCAAGTGAGTGACATGTGCTGAGATTCACTCTCGTTTGTCAAATCTAAATAAAGACAACTCATTTACAATATAACACTGGTATGCCGAGAATACGTAAGGAATAATCGCTGAAGGCGTTTGCATTTAACACTTGACTATTTGATGGGTAACGCATGGTTGCATGGCGGACAAAGTTTTGAATTCCTGACATACCAGCAATCTGTTTAAAATAGTGATAAATTCAACGGAATGAATTAAAGGGCAAACAACTCACGAAAGTCTAACCACATTGTGGTACAAGCAAACGTGGCAGCAGCTCGGAAGGAACGTTACCCACCGTACTAAGTCCATACCTTTACGCGCGGTTAGCTAAAAAGGATCTCAAAAGAAAAGCAAAAATCTTTCCCTAATACAACCCAGCTAAAGGAAATACATTAGAGGCTGTTACAAATTAAGATTGCTCATTTCAGTACATGAATCAATACCTCTGTTGGATCATCGAAGAAGGCGTGACCAGATATTTAAGATGCCGGCTGCTAAGTGCCTCAGCTGGTATTTCTGGCCTATGGAAGTTCTTATAAAGTATGATATTTATGAACTTATACTAATGGTAGTAATTTATTCGCTGCAAGTTGTCTAAAAAATTGTTTGTTAACAGAGAGTTGGTCCCAGCATCAATCAGCACGTTCTTCCAATGAATCAAAGTCGAGCACTCAAAAGATCTGTTACACAGTGTTTTGTAAAGAATTACCTTTATGTAAAACATTGTAAAGTGATTTCCATGTTTACTAATAAAATTGCTTTACACGATGTAACGCTGAAAATTATGATAGTAAACAAAACAAAATGCAGCGTGTACCACGTATCTGGCGCAGCCCAGCGCTTTAGTCCACTTATTTTCCAAAAATTTCCCTTGGTAGTGGTTTGCACTTGTCTCGTGACTGAGAATGTTGACGTCATCCAATGTATCTAATGAACAACTTTATATGATTGACATAACACTCTATTCTAGTCGTTGTACTACGTCTCATACCAGTGCTGAAATGTAACGTATTTTCATATCTTCTGATACAACTTTTGCGTTGTCTCTTACAGCCTTTGCATATGACAGAATGTCGAAACACGTAAGCTGGCACTTGACTCAACTAAATAACATGTGGTGTTAACTCATTAATGTGTTCACACATGTGAGCTCCATATTTTGATATTCAAGAAATGACTATGACTGACCCGTTTCAGGTAAATCAGAAAATTTTTCGTATCGTTTCGATTGAATCATTGAATAAGAGGAGGCAGAGACAATAGCAAACTGAAGACACTGAAAATAGTTAAGCTGAATCACCGCCAATTGCATAATAAATGATTTGCGAGAGATCAGCCATTGGAAATGTGAAATGCTGGTATAATAATAACCGGCGTAACCGACAGAATGTTGAATGCAGGCAGGCAAACGTGCAGGTATTGTGTTGTATAGATAACGGACGTCAGTTTGTGGGACCATACCTGATGCACTTGGTCAATCAATACAGCGATCGTTAATGCTGGTTATGGATGACGATGGAGTTGCCGTCCGATGGTGTTGCATATGTGTTCGATTGGAGACAGATATGGTGATCTTGCAGGCTACGGTAACATCTCTACACTCTCTAGAGCTTGTTGGGTTACAACGAATGTGAGCGAACATTATCCTGTTGGAAAGCACATCCCGGAATGCTGTCCATGAATAGCAACAGACTGACACACAAATTTGCGGTCAGGGTTTGTGGGATAACCACTAGAGTGCTCCTGTTGGCATATGAAATTGCAACCTAGACCAAGGTGTAGCTCCAGTGTGTCTAGCACCGAGACAGGTTGATTGCAGGCTCTTCCTAAACAACGCACGGCCATCACTGGCATCGCGACAAAACCAGTTTTCAGACGTAAAAAGAAAGACCTCCAATGTGCTCTCGTTTGACTCTATTGACGTCGCAAATGGCGGTGGTTTGGGGCCAGTGGAGTGCAGCTACAGGGCGCCTGGTTCGGAGCTGTCCTTGAAGTAACCGATTTGTAACAATTCTTTGCGTCACCCTGGTGACACCTGCTGCTCATATTACTGCTGCAGATGCAGTACGATGCGCCAGAGCCATACTACCCTCTTGGGAGACACCGCACGTTCTAGTGATCAGCGCTGCCAGCGATCATGTTTAATGGCTACGTTGCTGCCAAGTCTTTCTGCATTATCGCGGAAGGAACATACAGCTTCTCCTACCCCTATTACACGACCTCGTTCAAGCTCAGTGAGGCGTTGATAATACCGTCTTTGTCATCTTAAAGGCATTCTTCAGCAATATCAACTCACCATGAACAGTCCCAAAGGTAACTATCGCACATGGCCATTACAGTGTGTATTTAAATCGAAACTTTTATGTATGTCCATCATATTGCATGAACGAGGGACCTCAGCTGATGCTCAGAAGTTCATGGTACTTCTGGTACCAACTATCGCAAACTCTCCTTATGTGGCATCTCAGAACACTACAGTCTTAGAGTCTCCTGTAAGCCGTCTTGGACAGTCTGAACATTTGTCTTCCAGGTACCATTGTTCTACAGACTGCAAGCCACTGAAAGAATCAGAGCAAATGAGAACTGTATACTGCGATGGCATCTCACATGCTCCAGAGCCTTCAGGGCTCCATAAGTATGGTATTATAAGTTTTTAGTTCTTCTGGGAGGCGAACTCTAAAGATCCGTTCAGGGCAGAGAGCTAAACTTATTTTCCTCCTTAGATCCGCTCGTACATACAACGATAAAATCTTGATACAGTTTTAAAATTGATGAGAACAAACATTCAAAAAAAGTTGTCTTGTGTACAAGACTTTTTGCAATCTGTCATGCTTAAGAGCAGTCTGTCTCTCTAAAGACTGGGGGGGGGGGGCCGTTTGTTCCACTGTTAAGTCCTTATCCTTAAGTCTCATACAACGAGAACCACGACACACTATCTACCACAGATCTAAAATGACTTGGTCACATGTGACCGAATCCTTAACAATCAAGTTCGTGTCGCGAACCACACAAAATACGAATGTCTCAGGCCCTGCTAATACTTTCAGGACCTCTCTTGCCATGTGGAGACGTTGTCGTATTCGTAGTAGTGGGTCAGCAGACTCTAAGCAACGCTACCACATTATAGTCAAGATCTTAAAGACGTATTGTAAAACTCTAGGAGACCTGCTTCTAAACCACGTCTTTTCCTTGTGGCTTTTCAGAATTTTCAATAATTTTATGTTCTTTGTTCTTACGACTTTAATGTGAGGTTGCAGGTTGGTTTAGTTCGAATTAAGACCATTAATTGTAGATGATCTTAAAATTTAAAACATTGTCTCCCATTTTAGCCCTGATACTTTAAGACATCGATGTGAATCGTTAAAATTTATAAAGACAGTTTCTCTGATTAAAACCTAAGAACAGTTCAATTAGCTCGTTTTTCCCGCTTCCTCATGGCCAGCTACAGTTGCCGCGTTGTGGCTGCAAGATATAATGAAGAATAAAAAATGAAAAAAGTTTCAAGAAACAATGAACTTCTAATACACTGATGGAAAAAATAGCAACACCGAACAATTATAAATGAAGGGTAATTAAATTTCTGGACTAAAATTGTCTAGGTGCATATTTAAGAGGTTAATATTGCAAGTGACAGGTTAACGTAAGCACGAGATAATCCATCGTGAATGTGAAATGCTGGTACATTAACAACCATAGTAACTGCCAAAATGTTGAATCCAAGCACGCAAACGTGCATGCATAGTGCTCTACAGGTGCCGGATGCTAGTTTGTGGGATGGAGTTCCATGCCTGATGCGCTTGGTCGGTCAATACAAGGGTATTTAATGCTGATGGTGGAGGACGCTGGAGTTGTAGTCCGATTATGTCCAACATGTGCTCGACTGGAGACAGAGCTGGTGATCTTGCAGGCCAAGGCAACATGTCGACGATCTCTAGAGAACGTTGGGTTACAACAGAGGCATGTGGTCGAACGTTATCCTGTTGGAAAACATTTCCCTTAATGTTGTTCACCAATGGCAACAGACGGACACACAAAATTGCAGTCAGGGTGTGTGAGATAACCACGAAAGTGCTCCTGCTGTCATACGAAGTATCGACGTATACCATAACGAAAGGATTAAAAGTGCAGTGTGTCTTGCACGGAGACAGGTTGGTTGCAGGCTGTTAACTGGCCTCTTCCTAAGAAACACACGGCCATCACTGGCACCGAGGCAGAACCAGCTTTCATTAGAAAACAGAAACATACAGCTTCTCGTACCCCTATTACACGACCTCGTCCAAGCTCAGTGAGGCCTCCAATGAGCTCTAGTACCACCGCCACGCGGGATTAGCGGAGCAGCCTATGGCGCTGCAGTCATGGACTGTGCGGCTGGTCCCGGCGGAGGTTCGAGTCCTCCCTCGCGCATGGGTGTGTGTGTTTGTCCTTAGGATAATTTAGGTTAAGTAGTGTGTAAGCTTAGGGACTGATGACCTTAGCAGTTAAGTCCCATAAGATTTGACACACATTTTTTTCTAGTACCACCGAAGTCGCAAATGGCTATGGCTGGCGTCAGTGGAACGCAAGCTACAGGGCGTCTGCCTTGTAGTTGTTCTTCAAGTAACCGACTTGTAAGAGTTCGTTATGTCACTGTGGTGACACTTGCTGCTGCAGGTGTAGTACAATACGCCAGATCCATACTCCAAACACGATGGTCTTCTCTCTCGGTAGTGTCACGTGGCCGTCTGGAGCCCGGTGTTCTTGCGACTGCACGGTCTAGTGACCACCGCTGCCAGCAATCGCGTGCAGTGGCCACATTACTGCCACGTTTTTCTGCAGTATCCCAGAAGCAAATCCAGCATCTCAGTGAGGTGCTGACAATGACATCTTTGTGGCCTTAAAGCCATTTTTTACAAACATCAACTCACTACGCCAAATCTCAAAGATAACTAACGCTCACATCCATTATAGCGTCTGTTTAAAGCAAACCTGAATTTCATCCTCATAGTGGCACTGCTGGTGTCACTCTTATGCCACTAGCGCGAAATTTGAATAGACATGTTTCAGGTGTAGAAATATGTCTACTAACTTTCATTTATATCGCACAACTCCTTGTAGGTGCTGCGATTTTTTTTTTCCCGTAGGTGTAGTTGTCTTGACTGCGGTTCAGAATCCATTGATAGCTACTGCAAATACTGTTAACTACATGTGGTACACAGCCTTGAGGAACTCCATTTTCCTAAATAAAGCGGCCTGACAAAACAACGCCAGTGCGGCAGTGAAGTACCACTCCACAGTGAAAGACTGTATAAAAATTGCCTGACGCCCAGTAGTCACCACACATAAAGTTGGCGAAATATATTGTATCTCCAAGAGGTGTCACTATATTTCCTAGCAGAAAAACGCGCCGACTAAGCGATTTCAGCACCAGGAAGATTGTTGCATCGTCTTCTACCGTCTTGTCAAGTGTGGAGAGGTACCACCTGAAACCGCTCTGGGACTGGATCAGGAGATTGTGTTATCCGGGGATCCATACAAAGCGTCGGTTGAACTTTCGCTCAAAAGTTTTTTTCCAATACTGATGGTGGAGGATACTTTCCGGTATCTCTTGTGACTGATACGACCTTGATGAAGAATTCAGGACACTGAAGTATGCCACTCCGCCATTTTGACCTACCACAGCGTGAGAACTTTTCGTATTGTGTGAGCTCTAGCAGCCACCCGCCAATGAGCGACGAGATAGCAATCTGTGTGCCAACCTTCGGAAAACTAATAAATACAATATGGTGGAAATTCAAGAATTTTAGCAGTTACTGCCCTGAGTTTTGAGGTGGAAATAGAAGGCCTGGATTGTCAGGCTGGTAATCGTCATAGACTCTTCCTTCGCGGAACAGGTGTTCTAGAGCGAAAGAGTGTGGTTGTAGAGAGGTCGGAGAGTGGCACCTCTGTAAGCGAGCTCCGATTTCGATTGTCGAAACGCTGGTGTGCAGCCTTGGACGAGTTTATTGTTTTAGTAAGTGTCGCAATTTCTTAACAGGGCAATCACTTTACACCTGCACAACTCGTAACTTGCGTGTCCTTTAAATTGCAATCTGTGTTCCACTTGTATTAATTCAGAGTTAGCCGGCCGGAATGGCCGAGCGGTTCTAGGCGCTTCAGTCTTGAACCGCGCGACCGCTACGGTCGCAGGTTCGAATCCTGGCTCGGGCATGGATGTGTGTGATGTCCTTAGGTTAGTTAGGTTTAAGTAGTTCTAAGTTCTAGGGGACTGATGACCTCAGATGTTAAGTCTCATAGCGCTCAGAGCCATTTGAACCATTTTGAACCAATTCAGAGTTGGGATTTTGGAATTCAACAGTTTCCTTTAATTGCATTTGTGAGATACTCAGACCTATTAGAACCCTAATTGCATGTCCACTAGCAGTCTTCCTTGTTACTAGTTGCAATAAACAATTGTAATATACCCATTTTCTGGTGTGATAAATCGATCTTCTTTGTGAACACTCTCTTTTAGTAATTAGTTTAACGGTGTTGCACACCCACATTCAACTCTTTTAGCATTTAGTGGGTAGTAAAGGCTCCACGACTCTCAGTTTGAGTCTAGCTTTTTCTTATACCATTCTTAAATGCTATTTTTCTTTAGTATCATTTTTATGTCCATAGTCTACATCAAAGAAATAAGCTTGATTAATTAAAAGTGATTCATTTAACGTTTTTCGCTCAACATCATGACCCTTAATAACATGTTCAGTTATATTTATTTATTTTATTCTGTGCTTTCTTTGTGGACATGACCATTCGCTATATAGGTACCACCACTCGGATCAATTTGTTTCTCAGTGGAAAGATCTGATTATTATATTCCGCATAAATGAGTGAGCTTCGTGCAGAAATCTCATATGCTTTTTGAAGGAGTGATATCGCTGGGTGAGTTTTCGTTTTTGTTGCGTTCGTGAGAGTGGCAGACAGATTGCACGACCGCTGTCGATCGCCATAACGTCTCGCTACAAAAATAAACCAATATAAAATAAGAAAAATTCAGAAGGAAGGTAACATTCCAGTGCAATAGATACTAGGAAGTTCAATAATCGGAGCTGGGCTCTCTGATTCTAGTTCAATGGTCTCAACATTGCAGTGACCGTCGGGCACGTGGAGTACTTGCCGCGGATTGGCTTCGAGTTAGCTGAAGTTTTACCTCTGCGGGAGCGTCGACAAATGCTGTATGGCCACGGTATGTAGGAGTGTGGCCGGCCGGTGTGGCCGTGCGGTTCTAGGCGCTTCAGTCTGGAACCGCGCGACTGCTACCGTCGCAGGTTGGAATCCTGCCCCGGGCATGGAAGTGTGTGCTGCTCTTAGGTTAGTTAGGTTTAAGTAGTTCTAAGTTCTAGGGGACTAATGACCACAGATGTTAAGTCCCATAGTGCTCAGAGCCATTTGAACCATTTTTTGTAGGAGTGTGACCAGTAGCTCTGTGTCTAGTCAGTGCATATAGATGAAGATTATCCCTTTGGTATCCTTACGTGAATATAATGAGCTCCGGAACCAGACAATGTCAGAAATATCAGTATGCTTCATCGACAGTGACGTCACAAGTCCCGCTAGAACACGAGTCTCCCCGTGTAGACACGTACGCTAACGACATTAAGTACTCAACCCCTCCTCTTCCAACTACGAACGCAGAGCACTGCAAACGTGTGGCTCTTTGGCCCTCGTTTTGGGAAGTTTAACGACTCTCAACTGCGCGGAGGGCATTAACACAGTTTGGAGAAGACCTGCATCTTGAGGCTCTTCATGTACGAACTTACGACCTAACTTGATTACAAGCCTCGCCAATAACACAGGCGCTAAGTAATAACCTCTCTGCATACAACGACTCCCTGCAGGAGTGCGGCCGCCGGCGTATCTCAGTGTACGTCATCCAGAAGGCACTCTCCCTGCATGCAAGTGAACACACACTTTCTTTGCTAAAATAGCAACTACGCGTAGTGAATATGTACGAGACGGAGAGAATGCTCTAATGTCAGATTCAGATGCCTCCCTGACCTCGAGTGTATGATTATACTCTGACATACAAAATAGCAACACCGAGAAGGAGTTATGCGATGTAAACGGAAAGTTAGTAGGCGTGTTTCTACATCTCAAACATAATGTCTATTCATATTTCACACCAGTAGCGCCACTATGATGATGCAAATCAGGTTTGATTTGTATGATAAAAGTACCACCACAGCTGTATCATGAGAATCTATATCACGTGACTAGTTTCGGCGACACATTACCGCCATCCTCAGGCCCCAACCACTGCCAAAAGAGTGTTTGATTTCCTTGGCGCATTTCTTGTGGGATCCTTTTTACTAGCACAAGTAGGCTAGCTTTCATCAGGAGCCTGTACTCAACACCGTGTTGCCTATTGGAGACAACGATGCTGCGCGGAAATCAATCAAGCTGCCCGCGAGAATCACACCCCCTGGATGGGCACTTTTGTGTAAGCAGAAGAGCCAACACCGTGTTACGAGTGGAGGCCGAAATGCACACGTTTTAGCTCACGCAGGCTGGCGTGAGGAGGGAAGAACTATACTGACGTGAGGTCTGGAACATCACAAGGAATTAGAATTCAGAAAGTGGACGACAGATGAACACTGGTTAATCTTCAATAGAAATAGAACAGTGAATGGAAGTATTGTGTGTCGACACAGAACATCTCCCTAGAGATTTAACTGGGTACTGTTAGCTGGGACTGTTCTTCGAATACTACATCGAGACAGAATATTGGTTTTCATCCCACTTTAGTTAAGATAACATTATTTACTTTGTGTTCATGGAACTGTGGTCAACGCAGGACAGATAGGCTAAACCTCTATTCTACAATTACTGTAACCAGCGTTACAAAGCTGAATCGGTCCTACCAGGAAATGTTTATAGGCCTTTTTAAGGGGCTGCGAGACTTTCATCAAAATGGACGCCCCCAGCCAGCAACAAAAAACAGGGCAATGAAATGGTATTTTGCTGGATACCGGGACACGGTGCGATGTGGAGAAGTGCTGAAAATGCCAAAGCAACCAAAGAAGCGTCCAGAGGGGGTACTGTGAATCGATGTTCTGATTCCCTGTACGATATCGTATCATTATCGGACAGAATGATACACGTCAGTGGGATGGTGAGTGGTTGGAGATGGTAAACAACAAACTGTGTGTCAGTCAAATCGTTCACCAGGCATGGCGAACCTCATGCTAGCCATAGAAGGAAGTGATAATTACAAGTTAAGAGTAGGACGTTGTCCACTGCCAATCAGTTTCTTCTTCGGCGGGATGATCCACCAATACCATCTGATGAAAGGTATCCGGACGCTCCTCCATAGTGCGCAGTTGACCGCTAGAGGTCACGAGAGATGAAGCTGGCAGTATAAAATGGGGCGGGGAGTATTGTGCTGTCAGCAGAGTAGCAGTAACATCAGAATGGGTCGGTCACGAGAGTTCAGCGACTTCGAACGCTGTCTAGTCATTGGATGTCACCTGAGTAACAAATACATCACGGACATTTAGCCCTTCTAGAGAAGCCTACGACGACTTCTGGTCATGTGACAGAAGTGGAAGCACGAAGAAACAATCGCAGATAAACCAAAATCAGAAAGTTTTGATGTACTGAAGGACATTCACCATGGAACATTGTGGAGAGTGGTTGCAAAAATCGCATGAAACCAGCAGACGTATCACCCGCGAGCACCAAAGTGCTGCCAGCAGTCTAGCCAGCACAATGACTGGGAATAGAGAGGTTAAAAGAAGGGCGTACAGTGCCCGAGCAACTACTCATACGCCATGCATTTCTGTAGTCAGCGCTAAGTGGTGACTGAAGTCGTGTAAAGAGTGACGCTACTGAACCCAGATGGCTAGAAATGAGTGAGCTGCAGTGATGAATCACGCTACATCCTGTGCCATTTCGATAGAAGGGTATGGCTTTGGCGGATTCCTGGAGAACTCTATTTACACTACTGGCCATTAAAATTGCTACACCAAAAAGAAATGCAGATGATAATCGGGTATTAATTGGACAAATATACTATACTAGAACAGACATGTGATTACATTTTCACGCAATAAATCCTAAGAAGTCAGTACCCAGAACAACCACCTCTGGCCATAATAACGGCCTTGATATGCCTGGGCATTGAGTCAAACAGAGCTTGGATGGCGTGTGCAGGTAGAGCTGCCCATGCAGCTTCAACATGATACCACAGTTCATCAAAAGTAGTGACTGGCGTATTGTGACGAGCCAGTTGCTCGGCCACCATTGACCAGACGTTTTCAGTTGGTGAGAGATCTGGAAAATGTGCTGGCCAGGGCAGCAGTCGAACATTTTCTGTATCCAGAAAGGCCCGTACAGGGCCTGCAACACGTGGTCGTGCATTATCCTGCTGAAATGTAGGGTTTCGCAGGGATCGAATGAAGGGTACAGCCACGGGTCGTAACACACCTGAAATGTTACGTCCACTGTTCAAAGTGCCGTCAGTGCGAACAAGAGGTGACCGAGACGTGTAACCAGTGGCAACCCATACCATCACGCCGGGTGATACGCCAGTATGGCGATGACGAATACACACTTCTAATGTGCGTTCATCGCGATGTCGCCAAACACGGATGCGACCATCATGATGCTGTAAACAGAACCTGGATTCATCCGAAACAATAACGTTTTGCCATTCGTGCACCCAGGTTCGTCGTTGAGTACACCACCGCAGGAGCTCCTGTCTGTGATGCAGCGTCAAGGGTAACCGCAGCCATGGTGTTCGAGCTAATAGTCCATGCTGCTGCAAACGTCGTCGAACTGTTCGTGCAGATGGGTGTTGTCTTGCAAACGTCCCCATCTGTTGACTCAGGGATCGAGACGTGGCTCCACGATCCGTTACAGCCATGCGGATAAGATGCCTGTCATCTCGACTGCCAGTGATACGAGGCCGTTGGTATCCAGCACGACGTCCCGTATTACCCTCCCGAACCCACCGATTCGATATTCTGCTAACAGTCATTGGATCTCGTCCTACGCGAGCAGCAATGTCGTGATACGATAAACCACAGTCGCGATAGGCTACAGTCCGACCTTTATAAAATTCGGAAACGTGATGGTACGCATTTCTCCTCCTTACACGAGGCATCACAACAACGCTTCACCAGGCAACGCCGGTCAACTGCTGTTTATGTGTAAGAAATCGGTTGGAAACTTTCCTCATGTCAGCACGTTGTAGGTATCGCCACCGGCGTCAACCTTGTGTGAATGCTCTGAAAAGCTAATCATTTGCATGTCACAGCAGCTTCTTCCTGCCGGTTAAATTTCGCGTCTGTAGCACGTCACTTTCGAGGTGTATCAATTTTAATGGCCAGTAGTGTATTATCATGCGTAGTACCTGCAGTGAAGAACAGATGAGATGGTGCCATGGTATGGAGTGTTTCTGGTGGTTATTGGCCTTGAGAAAAGCGGAAGACGGTAGGACTTATACACGCTTCATAGGACTATACTGCGCACAGTAAATAGACTGTTCAGAGACGGTTATTTGTATCAGCATGACAATGCACCCGCTCATAAATCAAAGCCTGTGACTCAATGGATTGTGGACAATAACGTTCCTGGAATGGACTGACCAGCCCAGAATTCCAAAATGAACCTTTTGAAACACCTTTAGGATATGTTAAAACGTCAGCTTCTCCCCAGGCACCAGTGTCCACCATCACTGCTTTGTTTGGTTTAGGCTCTTTAGGAAGAATGGGCTGCATTCAGAAACCACATTGAAAGTGTTCCCAGCAGAGTTCGAGCCGTCATAAAGGCGAAGGTTGGACACCATATTAATATATACTGCTAGGAGTCCGGATCAGCTAGCGTATTTGCATCAACACAGCCACATGTTCTGAAGGAATCTGCTAAAGTGTGCTCCTAGGTAATAGTAGCAGCAGTTTTGCTTGTTATAACATACATCCTACAAATCACGAGATGGAGGTTTATGTTGATATTTAGTAAGAGCGCTGATGACCACCCTCTTCAGCGCCCCGAAATCCATCATGATCATAACGCCCTAAATCCATCATCATCATCATCATTATAACCATCGTCGTGAACATTATCAACATCATCTCTGTTACGCTATAATTGTTTGGGTAACACATACCGTCGGTAAGTGTTTGGAGGCAGATTACCCCAGATGTCCACGTCAGGATACAGAGTTACCACAGAGCATGAGAAGGTTTCAAGGTTTCGAAATAACAATGAGAAAGAAGCGCCGCTATTGGCCATAATTTCCTTGATTCAAAAATTTATTTTTCATTAATTAGTTTTACGCTAAAGGCCAGTTTCAGGAACCAGCATACAAATTTGAATGCGTCTACTGTGACAGGAAAAAATGTAAATGCTTACAAACTTATAAGAATAGAAAAAATACAACAGATACAGAAAACATATTTTTTCAGCTGCTAGCTATGCAGCAATAATCACACTATTATCATAAATTGTACACAGACGGACACGTATCTTGTTCATTGAACTAAAGAAAGCAAGTTTCATTTTTGTTTGCTTAATTGCTCGAAAACGCAACAAATAGCGAAATTTTGTATAGAACATGAAGTTAATAGAGCCAACAACTTGCTAGAACTCCATGCAAGTGCCAACAATGGTACACATAAATTGGAGGTAGACCACATACAGAACCAAATAAATCTTACGACACAATCAAAATCACATTACGTCCTCTCATGAAAAGTTAAACAGAAACTCATAAAATAGCTTCGACAAGTTAATAAACTGCATAATAGTATTAAAACAAAAAAGGAAAAATAGATCCATCCCTACAAATCAAATCAAGCCCTCACTGCCTCCCACCTTTTCTCTATACACCAACTACAGAAACCGTTAGTGAGCATACAATTATTACTTAAACTGTTATACAAGATCCGTTCCACTAATATTAGCATTAGTTTTTCAAGGAATAAAAAACTAAGAAATTTATTATGTTTAGTTGTTTCTGACACTGTTGGCACTAATTTAAATCCAAGCCATGCTTATCTCCACTTGATGTGAACAGCTACTGAAAATGGATCCAAAACAAGACTATGAACAAATTACACAACAGATTTTGTGTGAATTTTATAGCGAGACGAAAAGTGGGTAGTAGAAAAATTCAGCTACGTGAAGTCTAGTTTTGCAAAAAAAAATTATTAATTACTTGAAATAGTCACGGTGATAAGGAACAACTTAATTTGTGATATGCCGGAAAACTTTCGTCTGAATCATCATAGCTGGCCGAAGACTGAGAAATGCATAAATGTGATATCAAACTCACTAGTGTGAGGTACATTGCTAGAAAAGAGTCAGGGTAATTAAGAACTTTCGTAACCAAAAGAAGAATGGGACTTGAAAGTATTCTGGGCAGTTAAGAAAAAACTACAATTTGAGGGAAATTACACAATGGATTTCTTTCCGAACTTTCATAGCAAAACGGAGATTGGGATATGGACAAATGGCGTATCAAATTTATCAGTAGAAAAATTTCAAAAATGCCATAAAAGTTTTTTGAAATAATTCGTCTAAAAATAAGAAATAAAATAAATTAGACAAACATTTGACACGTTTTTGAATGATGCTTAATTCATGTACAACAAATGAAGTGTCGATTGAGAATTTATAATTCAATGTTTAACTTAAATTTTGGACTTGACATAACAATAGTATCTCAAGGGGTAATATATTTTACCGCTTGACTTCACATGGTAATATTATCTCAAAGTATCACAACAGCAGACTGCAGGGTCTGCATAATTCTCTAAACAAATATCCTCTAGTACTCTTTAAAATTCTGAGTCAAAATGTGAGCTTCAAATTCTCAGTCAGCACCTCATTTGCTGTATATGATTTCGAGCATCATTCAAAGGTGCGTCAAATGCTTCTCCTACTTTTAAACAAATCGTTTCACGAAGCATTTGACATTTTTCAATTTTTACACGTTGGCTCATGCCATCCGGTCTTCTGGCTTCCAAAGCAGCGAGGGAGAGAAGCTGTACGACTACACTTCCGCTTCTATGTTACAGTCATGCGCGTTTAACCTACGCTGTTAGCTTGAAACGTCCAATTAGAAAAATTATGAATGACTGTGCTGGTAAACTTCTACGTTATTTGATACAAAGACAGCTGAGTAAAACTGAACGTAGTCATACAGTTCTGCCTTTACTCATTCTGATCATCACTAAATTGTCACACAATATTTTTTTTTAGCGCAACGCAATCTAACTTTCAATAATCCCTACAAAAGAATGGCCCTGACTAATAATAAACTATAACTTTCATGAATCACTTACCTCACAAAAATCTTCGTTACTCGAACTACTGCAATACAGCGAGCGCCAATACTGCCAGCTAAATAAAAGATTCTAACTACTGAAGGCACTAACTACTCATAGGCAAAGTTACCAAATGAAAAACTTTGATAGAGAACAGAACAAACAATGTATTTACCTTAATAATGTTCAAAAGTCATCATATATATATATATATATATATATATACATATATATTCATTCATGACATCCATCTTTAGAAATTTCCTTTTTCTGGCGGACACAGGTCCAGATCGTCCGCTTATAGTACCCTCTCAAAACTGTGGCATCTCTCTCTCCACATCCACCACTGCTGGCGCTCACCTCCAACTGCCCAACGCTACGCGCTGTTCACATCCAACTGCTCAACACTACACAAGCGAATATTCCAACAATGAGTCCAACCAGCCACAGACTGCATACAGCACAGCCAGTGATTTTCATACAGAGCACTACGTGGCGTTACCAACATAAAAACCTGAACAGCCTACTTATAAGCTGTCTACACTGAGCTGATGAGAGTCATGGGATAACGATGTGCACATATGCAGATGGCGGTAGTATCGCGTACACAACGTACAAAGAGGCAGTGCATTGGCAGTGCTGTCATTTGTACTCCTGTGATTCGTCTGAAAACGTTTCATACGTAATAATGAGCACACGAAGGGAATTAACAGACTGTACGTGGGATAGTAGTTGGAGGTAGACGCATGGGACATCCTATTTCGGAAATCATTAGGGCATTCAGTATTCTGATTCACAGTGTCTAGAGTGTGCCGAGAATACAAAATTTCTGACATTACCTCCTCACTCGGGGTACATGACATACGATCCTCCACCCTGCAAGACCGAGCGAACAATATATGTTCGCTCTTGGGCGTTAGTCGGGTGGTGCAGTTTGGACACTGCATGGCGTCGAGTATATCCCTCCTGAATCCATCGATTCCATAATCGTATGAAAGTCTTGAGATGTCGGCCTACACGAGCAGGAATATTGCAGAACGATGCACCACTGTCTCGACAGGCCGTGAGCCGCGGGAGTGTGTGGGTTTCGCGGGAGGCGTGCCAGAGATAAATCCCTGCAGTCGCGCTATCCTCTATGTTCTCGGTGGCTCAGATGGATAGAGCGTCTGCCATATAAGCAGGAGATCCCGGGTTCGAGTCCCGGCTGGGGCACACATTTTCATCTGTCCTCGTTGTATGTCAACGCCTGTAAGCAGCTAAGAGTGTTCATTTCATTGTAATTTCATTCTAACGAGCTGCATGGTGACCGAGGGTATCTGTTCTTTCGGACATGTCCGAAAGAACAGAAACCATCTTATCTTAGTACATATATGTAAATCATGTTGTAGACTTCACATAAGTTTGAAGTTTGCTGCATTTCGCCCTCATGCCATTGCAACTGCAGCTCGTTGCGTCTAAAATTGCTTTCAGTTGGTTATATACTGTTCAGTAAGCTGGAAAATCATACACTAAATTTTACACTGAATTGACAAAAATCACAGGATACCTCTTAATATCGTGTCGGACCTCCTTTTGACCGTCATGGCAAGGACTCAACAAGCCGTTGGAAGTCCGGAGCAGAGATATGGAGCCATGCTGCCTCTATAGCCGTCCATAATTGCGAAAATGGTGCCGGTGCAGGTTCTGTGCAGAAACTGACTTCTCGATTATGTCCTACAAATTTTCGATAGGATTCATGTTAGGCAACGTGGGTGGCCCAATATTTCGTTCGAATTGTCCAGAATGTTCTTCAAACCAGTCGCGAACAGTTGTGGCCTGGTGACGTGTTTGGGAAGAACATGAAGTCCATGAATGGCTGAAAATGGTCTCCAAGTAACCTAACATAACCGCTTCCAGTCTATGATCGGTTCAGTTCGACCAGAGGACATTCCACGTGAACACAGCCCGCACAGTTATGGAGCAACGACCAGCTTGCGTTGAAAACAACATGGGTCCATGGCTTCGTGGGGCCTGCGCCACACTCGAACCCTACCATCAACTCTTACCAACTTAAATCTGAAATTGGGACTCATCTGACCAGCCCACGGTTTTCCAGTCTATACATGTGCATATCTCTATCCTATGACTTTTGCCACCTCAGAGCATAGTCGCATCCGAGAAGTTAGACCATACTAACTTCCGCTTTATATCTTTGTGTTTTATTTGTCTGACTGGTTGTGGACTGTTGCTGTAGCTCTTCCATAATCTTTCACGTAGTGAAGCTCCTTTCATTTGGGAGTTTTTCAAGAATTCCCTTAGTGATTTTAAGAATGTGAGTAAAATCCATTGGTGTCCGTCGTTGAGTTCTACTTCTTTTGGTAATTCCACATACAGCCTTCAATTCCCCACTGCAATAGTATATACATTCGCCGTACGTCCCACAACGATTTCTGACGTTATTTCACGCGGTATTACTTGTCTGTTAGAACTACCCTCGGTCGTTAAGTGATTTGTTGCCAGATTACATTCTGAAACGCGACAGTCTGTTTCTGGAGTGACAAAAATCATGTTTCATTGTGTTTAATTCAATTCATCGCTGTCTGAGTCATTCTACTGCCGATTTACTTGAATGCTGAAGCAGACATCTCCTATCTTGAAACTTAATGGCAGATTGAATCTGTGTGCCGGATGGGACTCGAAGCCGTTTCCTTCGCCTTTTGTGGTCAAGTGTTCTACCAAGATGGGTCATGAGCTGTGCTCGGTTTGCTCGGTTGGTAGAGCGCTTACCCACGATAGGCGAAGATCCCGGGTTTGCGTCCCAGTTTTGCACACAGGTTTAGCCTGCCAGGAAGTTTCATGTCAGCGCACATTCCCAGACAGTGTGAAAATTCATTCCGGAAACAATCACCACGGTTGTGAATAACCCTTACCTTCACATGATCTTTTGTTACAGAAGTGCTAGTCCCACAAATTTTGCAGGAGAGCTTCTCTGAAGCTTGTCGGGCTGTGTGGAATGGACTGGGTAGTGATTTTTAGCCTAAAGAATCTCGAGAAAGCCCAAGAACTTCACTTTCAAAAAGTTCAGGACAAATACAGGAAGAGGGTGGATAGCGAGATATAGTATTGTAATTTGTCCTAGCTGTTTTGAGAAACGTCCTACCTCCAAGCGCTAATAGAAAGCACAAAAATTGAAATTGTTATAGGTAAGAAAAGCTGACTACAGTCAGTCAAAGGACCTACATCTACATCTACAGAGCCTGTATAGGGCAACATATTATTTGTTCCCGCATAGATCATGCGAAATGACTTGGACGAGGAAATCAAAGATTAGAGCTCATGCGGGTCTCCTGACAATCGTTCTTTCCACCCGCCATTAGCAATTGGAAAAACCTAAAACGTAGGAAGGGAGGAAGAAATATCTTTCGCCATACGCCGTAACTCGGTGTGTGCAACGTTCACGTGGATGTGAAACCAATTACTGAAGAATACTTAGCAATTTTTAAGCCAGTTAAATAAATAAATAGGACCCACTTGGACAGAAGTGCACGGCAACACGCTGCTTTCGGGACTCGGGGAGACGCGCCTGCCTCGGATCTAATCCACCCGTCTGACAAACAATGAGGGCCTTTGTGGCGCCCGGCTCGGATGAGGCTTTTAGGCGGTTTCCTACATCCGAATAGATGATTGACGTGCCAATGCGCACATCCCACCTCAGTTACACGATTCGTAAACATGTCGTATATGTTCTCACACTTCTACATGCATAAAGCTAGTCCCAAATAGATGGGGTATCTCCGTTCAGTGCGACGACCTTACGCCACCTTATAGGGAAGGCCTTTATGTCCTCTATACTGGTCGACGTCGCAGCCAATGTCTCTCTGCATCATCCACGAAGTTCTTCCCGCTGAGTGCATCTTTTTTGCGCCAAACGGATGGAAGTCGGAAGATGCACGATCCGGACTATAGGGTGGATGAGGAAGAACAGTCCAATGAAGTTTCGGGAACTCCTCTCGGGTGTGCAGACTTGTGTGAGTGCTTGAGTTGTCACGGAGAAGGAGAAGCTGATTTGCATTTTTGTGCCGATGAACACGCTGAAGTCGTTTCTTCAATTTCCTGAGGGTAGCGCAATGCACTTCAGAGTCGATCGTTGCATCATAAGGGAGGACATCAAACAGATTATGCCCTTATGAGTACCCGAAAACAGTCGCCATGGCTTCACCGGCTGAGGGTGGGGCACCGAACATATTCTCCAGACGAAAGGTGGACTGCCGTTTTGTTTCTGGTGAGAAGTGATGAACTCATGTTTCATCGCCTGTGACGATGTTTCACAGAAAATTGTTACCATCAGCCTCGCAAAGCGCAGGTGGTCCTTCGTTGTCTTTATGATCGTCTCTAGGCGGCGAGGAAGCCAGCAGGCACACTCCTTTGAGTAGCCCAGCTGGTGCACGAGTGTGTCAGTACTACCCAACAGAGACGTCCAGTTCAGCAGAGAGGTGTTTGCCTGCGATCCGTCGATCACCTCGAATAAGACCGAGAATAAAATGCGTTGCTTAACTTATTGAATGGCAGTCGTATGTAAAGACAGGCCTGGACTGCTAAGAAAAAATTAATCTCTTATCAGGACAACGAATCTATACAGGAAGAGGCTTTGCTAGCTTAGGTGATGTTATTTAAAGGACAAGTTATTGTACCATCCTCAGTTTTGACTAGGTCTGTCACCATCTGACTTCATCCCAATACATATAAATTTGTTGATAGATGACGTGTCCTGCTGAAGGAAGGGTCTGTGCTAGCAGTTGATTACAATTTGCAAACCTTCCAGAATGGAGCTTCAGGGGTAGAATCAACTCATGGAGAACAAAAGGGATGACCAATTTGCACTCGCATCGAAAGTAACTGGCTCGAAAACTAGATTAATTTTTGAGCTAATTAGTTTCTTTTTAGTTTGATCGTCCACATGTGCAAATGTTTCGAATGGTAACCGTGAAATTCTGCAAGTAGCTGTAGTCTCGCATAGCGTGTGTGCACCGTTGCATACTGGCGAAGGGGATGGCAGTTATCACTGAAGCACCCGGTTTTTAATTATATCCATTTTTTCTACACCAGTTTAACCTGAATGTCAAAATCGCTCAAAATAACCACTTTCTGAAATAATCGATTTTCGTTTATTTCTGTTATTTCGAGTAACAAACACAGAAATCGAACAATGATTGAAACATTTTGACTCTCTCAGTTTCATGATATATAGATGGTTCAAATGGCTCTGAGCACTATGGTACTTAACTTCTGAGGTCATCAGTCCCCTAGAACTACTTAAACCTAACTAACCTAAGAGTATCTCACACATCGATGCCCGAGGCAGGACTCTAAACTGCGACCGTAGCAGTCGCGCTGTTCCAGACTCTAGCGCTTAGAGCCGCTCGGCCACACCGGCCGGCAGGTACATAGAATAAAAGAATTAAACTACATAGGCAAATAAAGGAAAATTAGTAGATTTATCTTCTGTTGCTTTCCTCGAAAAGTGATTAGTGATTGAGTACTACAAAAAGCACCAGTATTCTCCTGTTGATTCTAATTTCACGAAACTCTATTCAGATATCATGTTGTAATCGGGGACCGTATTTTGGCATTTTGAATAGTCGGAGCTAAAGCCAAAAACGCAGTTTTTCGCGTTAATTTGTACCTTTTCAAGAGCTACAAGCAGATTACGTAGACACAAGCAGTACATCGGCTACTTTATATTTTTATTGTATACTAAGAATGTATTGTTGTTAAGTTTTTTACTTCATTACTGTTACTTATTGTTACTTTCCTCTTTGTTATTTCATAGAAATGGCAGACATATCTTTAATCTCTTAAAACAAGTAAAGCACAGATCTGTAAACAATTTTACAGACTGGGGTTGCTGCCATTCTGCGAAACGATGAATGTCCGGCAACGGAAGTACTGTATAGACTACATGGGGACAAGTCTTACATGCTGGACTCCCACGCTTGTCTTAAGCCACGACACAAGGCAACAGGCACATTACTGTCTCAACAATGCTGTACCAATTCTTATGCCATGCCGGCCGGGGGGCCGAGCGGTTCTAGGCGCTACAGTCTGGAACCGTGCGACCGCTACGGTCGCAGGTTCGAATCCTGCCTCGGGCATGGAAGTGTGTGATGTCCTTAGGTTAGTTAGGTTTAAGTAGTTCTAAGTTCTAGGGGACTGATGACATCAGATGTTAAGTCCCACAGTGCTCAGAGCCATTTGAACCATTTTATTATGCCATGTGTTTGTTGTTCGTTTATGTCAGCACTGTTATTGAAACAGCACTGAAAGCTTTCCCATTTTCATACGCAAATTTTACGAATAAAAATTACTCCTGTTAAAAACAATATTTATTTAAAAACTGAAAATTTCAGCGTTGCTGCCAGGGCTATGTGACGTTTTCGTTTTTTACTCGGTGATTAGTAAAAAATATAAAAACATCTGCAATGACCGATACCAGAGTAATGAAAAATACCGGTCATTCAGAAACAAAACACCGGTATAGGTTTTAACCAGGTTTTTCCCATCGCTAACTGGCGACGCCCTATGTTCGACTGGAAGGTGCGAACGCGCATGCGCGGTGTGGCAGGCGGCCAGCAGCCGCGGCAGTGGCACCGGCAGTCGTAGGTTATGGCGGTGCGGGATTTACACAGTCAATTTCGCGCGCCGCCTCCCCTGGCAGGGGTGGCTGCCGCACGCGCCACGCCGCTGCCGCCCTCTCGCCAGCCGGCGGTAATTAACACAGCGCTGGCCTGGGCTGGCCAGGGACTCCCCCGCAGGCAACAAGTCGTCTGCCGTCTTCCCGGCTTCTCGACTAGCCACAGTGCGCGGCTGCGCCACTGCACGAACAGACACCCGGCCACACACCGACTGCATGACACGTTCCAGATACCCTCTGACAAAACCAGTTTCTGAACCAGTGCATATTGTATTACACTGTTGTCGACAGTAATTGCGAGGGCGGTCTCGTAGAGGACGTGAATCGTTATGGACCTGGCAGTGAAGAACTGTTGCTTCAGTTTAAAAAAATGCTATTAAAATACTTGTAGTTATTTGTCGACATAGTCTCCTGTTAGGTCAATGCAATGTTTTACCACTGAACGTATTACGTACTACAAAAATCGGTCAAGTGCAAATAAGGCTCACGCACTGAGGTTTTCGTACGAACTTAATTTTATACGTATCATTATGTATATATATTCCAGAATGAGATTTTTCACTCTACAGCGGAGTGTGCGCTGATATGAAACTTCCTGGCAAGACTCGAATTCGAGATCTTTATCTTTCGCGGGCAAGTGCTCTTCCACTTGCCCACAAAAGGCAAAGTTCCTGGGTTCGAGTCTCGGTCCGGCACACAGTTTTAATCTGCCAGGAAGTTTCATGTATGCATATTGTTTGTCCTAGAAATCGAGAATATCAAGGATTTTTGCCTGCTATCAGTATTAACAATAGCAAGATATTGGTCCTGAGAGTTCCACGACCGTATCAAAATTTCCACACTAGTTCATAAGACTAGGGGAAATAAAAACACCCTCTGTCTCTATGTATCATGTAGAGAGAGAAGATTTAATGCAACATTTCACTTATTCACTTACTAATTTATAACTACAGCTTACATTTTCCGTTTGCATACAGTAATGTTCATTTAATGCTCTTTTGATGTATAATGAATGCAATGTGCTTCAAAATGGCAAATTATGTTGTGTACCTAACATAATTACAATTTAACAATTTTCAGATTTTTTGCTTTACTTGTTCTGTGAAACATTGCTTCTTGCCAAATTTCATGATTCTGCGTCATCCGGAAGTACCCTATAGGCTTTGATGAACGAACTGCGAGTTTCAGAACAGAAGACATAAATGACTGAATCTTTTCATCGCACTGACGTAGAAGCTTGAATTTTTTGAACCAACAAGGGACCATAGACTTTAATATGTGACATTAATTTAAACTTGATACGCAAACTGTTCCAGGGACAAAAGGTCTTGACAGACGGGCAGACAGACAGACGGCTAAAAAAATGACAAAAGAAGTATTCTTTTGTGTTATATAATTGCACTCTAACAACTTTAGGATTTTTCCCTTATATGTATTGTAAAACCTTACTTCTTGCCAAATTTCATGATTCTAGGTCAACGGGAAGCACCCTACAGGTTTTGATAAGTGAGTTTTCGAGCATCAGAATATCTGACATAAATGGCCGTATCTTTTTATCGAACTCACAGGCTTAAAGATTTTACACCGGCAAAGGATCGTAGACCATAATATGTGACATATATTTGAACTCCGTACGTCTACCCATTTGAGAGAAAAAGGTTTCTTAACAGTCGGACAGACAGACAAACGGACAACAAAGCCATCCTGTAATGGTTCTGTTTTCATCCTATAATAGTTCTGTTTTTAGTTTGAGGCACGGAACCCTAGCAATGAAGCAGATGAATTTGTCAAACAATGCAATACTATGGTGCGACAGCTTCCTAAATACCGATGACAATGAGTGATTCTTCGGTTGCAAATATCTCAATGAAAACATGTGCTCTCTGTTGTTCCCTAGGGATCAGCCCGTGGACCAACGTTTTTCTCGCTGTACGACAATGATATTTCAACTGAAATTCATTCTGGTAGTTCCACTTATACACTGGTGTCACCCAGCTGCAGGTAAGGAGCATCCTTGAGAACATGGCTGCAGTTATGAATGATAACCTTCGTTCAGTATCACAATGGACACAAAACCTGGGTTAAGCTAAACGCTAAGACATTACACGCTAATCCTCATATCACACCGACAATTTATCATTGGACATACTCTTGGAACAGTTCCACAAACACTTCTTAATGGTATCCGCTTACCTTACCAGAAAACAGTAAACGATCTTGGCACTGACGAGGTTTTACATTCAGATGCATTAACTATTAGAGCATGCGGAAAGGTCTCTCTTGCTTGTATGGAGTCCAAAACTTAAGAAAAATATTATCAACTCAAAATAAAAATTGTACCAGTCTTTAATACTGATAAATCGTTAATACTGTAATCAAGCACAACACGCTACATACTGTGAAAACTCTAGCGTAAAATGAATACAATAAAAGACGAATGGATAGCTTTCAGAAATGAAATAGTGAAGGTAGCAGAGAATCAAACAAGGCTTAGTAAAATTCTTGAATAACACAGGAGACATTAAATTTAACAAAAGAAAGGAGAAACTATAAAATTACATCATATAAACTGCACGAATGGGAATAGAGATGTGTAAAAATGTGATTGTCAGGAAATGGAAAATGGCTAAGCAGGAATAGCCAGAGGACAAACTAAGGGTTCAGAAGGACGGATGACTAGGGAAAAGATAATGCTGTCTATAAGAAAATTAAACAACCCTTTGGATAAAAGGGAAGCAGCTGAATGAATACCAAGAGCTCAGATGACAAGACAGTATTAAGCTAAGAAGTGAAAGCTGAAAGGTGGCAGGAATACGTAGAAGCGCTATACATGGAAAGCAAACCTGAAGGCAGTATGAGAGAAAGGGAAGAATAAGTAAATGAAAATGAGATGAGACATATGATACTGCAAAGAGAATTTGACAGATCATTGAAAGACCTAAATGGAAACAAGACCAGCTTAATAGATGACGTTACGTCAGAATTATTGAGAGCGTCGGAAGAAAAGCCGTGGCAAACTTTTCTACCTGGTGAGAAGATACATGAGAAGGCAAAATACCCTTACAACTTCAAACAGAATGTAATATTTCGACTTTTTAAGAAAGCAAGTGCTGAGAAGCGTGAATATCAGTGAACTACCTGTTTCGTAAGTCAAGGCTGTAGAAAACTGGCACGAATTATTAAAAGAAGAATGTGGAAACTGATAGGAGCTGACTTCGGCGAAGATCACTTTGGGTTCAGGGAAAAGTAGGAACACGTGAGCCAATACGACTTATTTTAGAAATAATGTTGAAGAAATACAAACCTATGTATGTAGGTTAATTCTTACAAAGAAGAAGACAGCAACCAGCGACTATTAATACCGCTATTTATCTTGAAAATCATGTAAACAGCCGTCTGATGATGAACTTGCCAGTTCGAAACCGGTAACGGCGCTATTTATAGCAGTATTAATAGTGGCTGGTTGCTCTTCTTCTTTGTAAGAATTAACCTACATTAATTGTACACAGCCACGGTCCCACCATGTCAGTTTTAAACAAAATAGCACAAACCTATGTTCATAGCATTTGTGGATTTAGTATTGAATGAACTGCACTTCTTCAAATTTTGAGCCTAGCAGGGCTACAATTGAAGAAGAGAAGATTATTTACAACTTTTATAGAGACCTGACTCCAGTTTTGAGTCGAAGGAATTGGGGGGGAAGCAATGATTGAGAAGGGGGAGAGATTGTAAACTACCCCAGGTCACTGAGCAACCAGTGAAGGAAAAGAGGGGAAGTTTGGAAAGGGAACTAAAGTTTAAGAAGAAGAAATAAAAACATTGAGATTTGCCGATGACTTTGTAATTTTGTCAGAGACTGCAAAGGTTTTGGAAGAGCAACTGAGTGAAATGCATAGTCAATTGAAATTAGGTTATAAGATAAACAGAAACAAAAGCAAAACAAGTGCAGCCTTGTAGGTACGACCTATAAGTAGTTGAATTAAATCACGTTTACCTTAGGATAATCTGATTAGCAAATGAAACAGTGAGAGTATTAGATGAGTTTCGCTATTTAGGCAGTAAAATGAATTGATGATGTCCTAATTAGAGAGGATATAAAATACAAAATTGCTATAGCAATAAGAACAGTTGTGGAAAAGAGGAATTTGTTAACATCAATAATATTTTTTGTTATGAGATCTTTTCTGACGGTACTTTCCTGGATTCTAACCTTGTACGATAGTGAAATGTGGACATCATGCAGTGAAGACAAGAAGGGCATTGAAGTTTTTGAAATGAGGTGCTACAGAAGAAAGATGAAGATTAGATGGACAGATTGAACAATGAAGAGGTACTGAATCGATATGGGAAGAAAGAAATTTATTTCACATGCTGATTAAAAGAGAAACAATCCGTTGACAGAATACGTACTGAGACATTAAGCAATAGTCACTTTGGTAAAGATAGAAACATGGGGGTTCATTGTGTAACACTGGGGTGGATCGTGATTTTAATATGTTGTGATCTGACAAGCCCTGATATGGTTGACCGCCCTCAAACAGTAGACAAAAATTATTTAATTGGTCCTAACCTAATAACATTCTTAAATAACCTATTCAGGATCAGTAGTGAAAAGACTAATCCTAGTTAAGCAAGAACTGTAGGATGCTATCAAGACATTTATTACAAAAAATGAGGAAGTTGCAAAATATTATGTGTACGATTACAACATTCAGTTAATTGTAGAAGTCAGACTAAGTTTATGAGTGGCACAACACCTATCTACTGTGCAAAAATCGAGCCCCCAATTTTTACAACAAGAACACTTAAATGCGTGATACTGTGTAGTCCCGTTGTTAGTAAATTCCTCCATCCTGAGTGGTGCTGACCTTAGGGAGCGCAGAGAATAATCTACTGAAACGGAACACATTTATCATTACGGTTCCTATTTCTCAAGCTGTGGTATGTGTATCACCATAAATAGTGGAGAGCACATCTGCTGAGTCGATCTGCAGCAGGCTGTGGTCATCGTGGGGATGAAACATGATGTGCAAGTGTAGAGTTAACTACACAGAGGACGAGTGGTTGTGGCCGCAAACTGCTACGTTCGAAGTTACTTAAGTACAGAGTGCGTTCACGAGTCAAAATGATCTGCTTGCACTCTTGTCAGGAGCAAACACTTGACTGAAGTGCACGGTCATAAGTGAGCACTTCAGAATGCCTATAGCTCCACAGAGAAGCACTGATTTGTTCCTCTGCTCGCAGAGAAATAAAATGATTCTGCTTCAAGTGGCGCAATAGGCACTTTCTCAGACTAAGTTAGAGAGTGATTGCTGGATACTTTCCAAGCAATGTCTCAAACAAATTATATGATTTCTAGTGATGTGTGTCAGCTGTACACCCACCAGAGAGTCCTTTGACACATTCTGTCTCCACGTTAGCAAACATTGGTTCACTAATGTGGACTCACGACTCAGCCAATTATGGCCTTCATTGTAACTTGATTTCCTCTCACTCTTCTAGACATGAAAATGTTGAACAACCATGAGCAGTTCATAAAAATATTGTAGAAGCTTATTTAACAATTGAAAGCAACATTCACTTGAGGGACTTAGCCAATCACATGGCCTCCTGGATACAATTGCAGGATAGTGCTACGTATTCTGTGTGGGAAGAATTCTTAACCACTGACTCACAGGCACCTGTGTCACGGCAGGAGATGCATTCTAAAGGGCCTAAAAACATTGGAGACCATTCTGGTTACATGGATATCTTTACTGCCCTCTCGCAATTTTCACTCACAATGGGACTCGCTGGGCCACTCCACAGGACAGTTTTGAGGCGGGCTGTAAAATTCTGCCCTAGAGCCGCTGAGAAAAAACTCCCAGCTCGCCCTCGACCTGCCTAAAGTCCATCACTTCCTCAGCCTCCCTCGCTATGTTAACTAGGGCATAAATTACTTTTGCAAAGGGTTCAGTACTACAGTTGTTACAATGAAGCTGTCCAGCACCAACCAGTACAATTAACAAACTAATAATCCCAGCTACCTTCGATCTTAAACGATATAAATTTGTTAATCTAATTGACCAAATTAATTATATTAACTTATCATGTAAGGGGGTAAAATACATCCACCTTACAGATGTAGAAGGAGACCAAGGTTTGGCTGCGGTAAATCGATGTAGGTTTCATAGTGATCCAGAGATGAAGAGGCCTGCACAAGATAGACTAACATGGAGAGCGTATCAAACCAGTCTTTGCACCGAAGACCACAACAACAGCGCACCATGAGTTCTTGCCATAATGTTCAACAATCAATAAGAAGTACTGCTCACAGGTCGACGGCAATTGCTTGACACAACACCAAAGATGCCTCAACTTGTGGAAAAACAATAATCATGATTTTCACCTCACAATAAAGTGTCAGCTCACGCTGCTTTGCTTGTTTGCAATTTTTTTCCAAAAACAATACTGTGTCGACAGCCCAGCCTCTATAGTCACCAGACATGGATCCACAAGATTTCCTTCTCTTCCCAAAAGTAAATAAACCTTAAGCGCCCTTCGTTTTATAATCATAAATGCGATTAAAATGCATCTCTGAGAGAGCTAAAAACTATTCCGAAGATCGAATTTCGGGAGAGATTAGAGGACTGGACAAAGCATTGACATAAGAGTAAAATATCTAATTTGGACTAGTTTGAAGGGGATAAGACTGATGTAGTGGAACAAATAAAATTCTGTCCAAAAACCAAATATTCCCGTGATTTTTGAACATACGTTTTATTGCTTTACGAAGCCATAAATCTTCTACATCAGCTTCTGCTTAATCCTTACAGTACCATTGGGGTCAATATGACTCCACAAGCACATTGGATACCTATATCTTCCTTGTTTTCAACACTGTTATTTTCAGAATATATGAATTTCTCCTTCTGTGTCCATTGCGTCCAATGATATTTTGTTCATTTTTATATCTATAGCATATCAGAATTTATGAACCTCCAGTATGACGCAAGAAAAATGGATCATCAACTTGTTTGTATTTAAAACTATTATTTATAAGCTAAAGAGCCAAAGAAAGAGGTACACCTGCCTAATAACGTGTAGGGCCCCCGCGAGCACATAGAAGTGTCGCAACACGGCGTCGCATGGACTCGACTAATGTCTCAAGTAGTGCTGAAGGGAATTGATACCATGAATCCTGCAGGGCTGCTCATAAATCCGTAAGAGTACGACGGATTTAACGTCCCTTCCGAGCAGCACGTTGCAAGGCAGCCCAGATATGCTCAATAATGTTCATGTCTGGGGAGTTTGGTGGCCAGCGCAAGTGTTTAAACTCAGAAGAGTTTTCCTGGTGTCAATCTGTGGCAATTCTGGACGTGTGGGGTGTCGCACTGTCCTGATGGAAATGCCCACGTCAGTCGGAATGCACAATGCACATGAAAGGATGAAGGTGATCAGACAGGATGCTTGCATACGTGTCACCTACCAGAGTCGTATCTAGACGTATAACGAGTATCTTATCACTCCAACTGCACACTTTCGACACCATTACAGAGCCTCCACCTGCTTGAACACTCCCCTGCTGACATGCACGGTCCATGGATTCATGATGTTGTCTCCATACCAGAACCCATGCATCCGCTCGATACGATTTGAAACGAGACTCGCCCGACCAGGCAATATGTTTCCACTCATCAACAGTGCATTGTCGGTGTTGGTGGGCCCAGGTGAGGCCTAAAGCTTTGTGTTGTGCAGTCATCAAGGGTACATGAGCGGGCCTTCGGCTCCGAAAGCCCATACCGATGATGTTTCATTGAATGGTTCGCACGCTGATATTTGTTGATGGCCTGGCAATGAAATCTGCAGCAAATTGCGGAGGGGGTGCACTTCTGTCACGTTGAACGATCCTCTTCAATCGTCCTTGGTCCCGTTCTTGCAGGGTCTCTTTCCGGCCGCAGCGATGTTTTCCGGATTCCAGATATTCACGGTACACTCGTGAACTGGTCATTCGGGAAAATCCCCACTTCATCGCTATCTCGGATACGTTGTGTCCCATCGAGCCGGTTGGAGTGGCCGAGCGGTTCTAGGCGCTACAGTCTGGAACCGCGCAACCACTACGGTCGCAGGTTCGAATCCTGCCTCGGGCATGGATGTGTGTGATGCCCTTAGGTTAGTTAGGTTTAAGTAGTTCTAAGTTCTAGGCGACTGATGACCTCAGCAGTTAAGTCCCATAGTGCTCAGAGCCATTTGAACCATTTGTCCCATCGAACGTGCGCCGACTAAGTCTTGATAACCTCCCATTTTAGCAGCAGTTGTCGATCTAACAACTGGGCCAATCACTTGTTGTGTTATATAGGCGTTGCCGACCGCAGCGTATCCTTCCTGTTTACATATCTCTGTAGAATACGCATATCAGTTTGCAGTTGTTTCAAAGAAAATGCATTTTTTGCATGCTGCACATCGAAATTTTTATTTATGCACCCAGACGCGTTTCACCTTGTTTACAAGGCATCTTCAGTGGGTGTCCTGAAATATTACATGATTTGTCCATTTTTAAACATAGATTATAGTTTCACATCTAGGTTATAGATTTAAAAACGGTTCCTTAACGTTTTCTTCTTATAAAATGAAAAAGGTAACTTCTAATTCATTGCATCTAATTCATTGCATTCAAACTGCTTTTTCTCATCTGGCAACCAGGTGTACATGTTACAGTTCACTTTCACTCCACTGTTTACGTTACACATCACTGTAACTGGAATCTTTTTAAAACAGAGTTTCATTTGTTTTTCTAAGTGTTACCTACCTCCTCATATTCTGCATTCAGCTGTTTTTTTAATGTGCGCGTGTGTGTGTGTGTGTGTGTGTGTGTGTGTGTGTGTGTGTGTGTGTGTGTGTATGTATTAGAGAGGGGGAGATATTTCTTATTTTTGTCTATAAAATAAAAATTATTTATTTTACTTTTATTACTACTTTTTATTCATTGATTTATTCTTAAAAATAATAATCATTATTATTACTATTATATTTTCATATATATACTTATAAGAGGAATCAGAGGTGTAATCATTTGTTGGGATTTATGTCTATTATATGGTCAATCAGTGTAACTGTTAGTCATATTCACTTGGTCATTTAGTAGCTCTTTTTCTTCATTGTTTAACTGTGTCTCTGTGAGAGTCATCAAGTGTGGATAAAATTGGTGTGTGTGTATTTTGGTTGTTTATTGTTTATGTTTCTTTGTTTTGTCTTTTGTCTCATAAGTTGTGTTATCTTTTTCTTATGTTTTTCTTCAATTTCTGTCAAAACAGAACTTCCAACTTTTTTGACCAGATCGGAAAAAGCAGCAGGATTATTAATATTATGTATAATGTTTTTAAATCTATAACCTAAATCAGAAACCATAACCTATGTGTAATAATGGCCAAAAACATAACACAGCTCATGAGACAACAAACACAACAACATAAACAACAAACAACCAAAACACACACACCAATTTTATCCACACTTGATGACTCTCACAGAGACACAATTAAACAATGAAGAAAAAGAGCTCTTAGAAAAAAGACTGAAATATAACGTGAATACAAATGTAGATGAAAAATTCATAGAAAACCTCATAATACAATCAGAAGCCATTCTAAAGCGAGAGGAGAAAAGTGAAAACAACAATGTAAACACTGGGTTAACAAAGGAATTGATAAAAAAAGAAATACATAAGATTATTACAGATAAAAAAAAGCAGACTGAAAAAAAACCAGCAAAAACGCAGAATCTGAAACACGCAGAAACTCAGAAACAAACTCCAAAATGAAAACATCATTATTACTAAAGCAGACAAAGGAAATACAGTAGTTCTTATGCCCAAACAGCAGTACATCGACAAAATACAAGAGTTCATTTCACAAAATAATATTAAAAAATTGAAATCAGACCCAACAAACAGATTTCAGGCCAAGGTAAGGAATATGTCAAAAAATATAGACTACACACTGGATGACAGAGAAAAAGGTAAATTAGTACAGAACAATCCTACAGCACCCACCCTCCGATGCCAACCAAAAATCCATAAACCAAATACACCAGTAAGACCCATTGTAAACTTCAAAAAAGCCCCTACTTACAAACTTGCAGGACACTTGAAATCACTAACAGAAACTTAAAAATTAGAAGAAGACAGAACTATAATTAACACCTCACAGTTAATACAACTTATAAAAGATATAAAAATCCCAGACACAGCTACTCTACTCTCCTTTGACATAGAAAACATGTAGTCTAACTTTCCTATAGCGGAAACAGTAAATATCATAGAACAAAACCTGAAGGACAACAGCTAGCTACCAGATGAGCACATCAAAGAAATACACAAGATGCTGGAACAGATAACTGAACAGAACTACTTTCATTTCAATAATGAATACTATTTACAGGAAGATGGGTTACCAATGGGATCCCCAGTATCAGGTGCCGTAGCAAACATTTTCATAAAGCATGTAGGAAACTTAATTTTCAAAAATGTTATCAAAAAGAATTACAGCTTACATTATTGGGTCAGATACATGGATGACATCCTTCGTTTAATAGATGAACCTCAGGCAAAAATTGACCAGTTGTATACTGATATAAACACAATACACAGGACAAACAAGCAGAACATTTGACACCCTGTACAAATAACATATCAGTGCATGGAAATATAGAATGCGCTATCTACTTTTGCAGAACATTTGAGAGAAAATAACCACAAACCTACTACAAGAGAAAATTATATGAAAGTAATTAGAATAAATAATGAAAGACTTCTCCTAACATTACAGGCAATTTATCAGATATACAAAACAAAGGCTGAAAGGAAACAACTACTAAATGACCAAGTAAATATAACTAAAAATTCACTGTTTACAATGATTGATCATGTAATAGACAGAAATCTCAACAAATGATTATACATCTGATTCCTCTTATAAGTATATATAGGAAAATATAATAATAATAATAAATATTATTATTTTTAGGAATAAGTAAATGAATAAAAATAGTAATAGAAATAAAATAAATAATATTTACTTTATATAGATAAATAAAAAATCCCTCTCACTCTAATATACACACACACACACACACACACACACACATTCACAAAACAGTCGAATGCAGAAAATGAGAAGGTTGGCAACACTTAGAAAAACAAAACAAATGAAACTCTGTATTAAAAAGATTCCAGTTACAGTGATGTGTAAAGTAAATAGTGAACTGAAAGTGAACTGTAATATGTCCACCTGGTTGTAACATTAGAGAAAGCAGTTTGAATGCAATGAATTAGGTGCAATGAATTAGAAGTTGCCTGTAAGTACCTTTCCGTTTCATAAAAAAACGTTAAGTAACTGTTTGTAAATCTATAACCTAGTTGTGAAACCATAACCTATGTGTAAAAATGGATTCAAGACACCCACTGAAGATGCCTTGTAAAAAAGGCGAATCGTGTCTGGGTCCTCTCAGAGAAATGGGTCTGTTTGACAAAGAACACAGGAAGACAATCCATGTTGGCCACCTCGAAGTGTCAAAGAAGTGGTTCATTATATAGAAATAACCAACTTCTTTCACAAATTGTCCCCAAATTTGCCCACATTGCCACACCATTTAAGAAGGGGAGGAGTTTCGTGTGGGAACCCTCTCAGCTAGCGGTGTATGGAGGACTTAAGGTCGTGTTAGTGGGTGTACCTGTGCTAGTGACGATGGACTTGAATCAGGAATTTATCGTCCAAACTGACACGTTCGCGTCCGGGGTGGCTGCTGCGTTGTAGCAGGAACATGTGGGTGGGAGACACCCCATCACCTACGATTCGAAGCCTCTTCTCGTCCACGAAGCGAAATATTCCGTGTACGAGCTGGAGGCGCTAGCAGTATTGTTTTCTACCGATAAATTCCACATGTGCCTTGAGCATCAGCCCTTTTTCCACTGTAAACCGATACCGAGGCCCTGAGCCAGATGCTGAGTCGCTTACAGTGTATAGGATGCATAGCGTAGTGGGCGCTGCGTCCATCAGCATTTAAGTCCATTATGAAGCATATCGGTGTTCGGAGTACATAGTTCCTGACGGGTTGAGCAAAATGTTTGGGAATAAGGAGGTTCCCGTTGAGGGGCGTGTTGAACAGGAAGAACCAGAAGAATTAGTTAGTGCTGCACTGTGAATGTTCTAGGCCGTTCTGTGACTTGGGGAAAGGGGCGGCAGGACATCAGTCCCAAGCTAAAGGAAATCAAGGGGGGGGGGGGGGGGGGATCGGGGAGGCGATGGAATGAAACTGCATTTCCTAAAAGGGTACCTATTGTATGGACACTGAAAAGTGTTTCCTAGTGAATTAAAAGCTGGTGTTTCTAAGTATCGTCATGAAACGACTGTAGGGGGCTATCGAGACGTGTTCAAGACAAGGTTGAAGATAGGAGAAAGTTTCGTATGGAAGGATATGGATAAATAAACGTATAGTATGGCTGCGGCGTGCAAGGTGTGTGCAGCTGTAAGCCCCTCTCTGGCCTGCACAAGTGATTGCTGGAGTCGGAGGTAACTAACCACTCTGAGGGGACGTTATACATGGATTATGTAGGTCTCTTCCCGCGTTAGTCTGAATGCAAATGCTATGTGTTGGTGTTTGTACATGGTTTCGCCCGTTGATCCCAACACAGGGGCCATGACAAATGTTGCTGTTAAAGCCTTGGAGACCGTCTTCGGGGCCTTTGTTCCATTGTCTGTCGTAGTTACTGACAACATCCCAACTTTACTTTAGGAGGGTTTCGGAAATGTTTTATTGGGACAGTATTTGCAAAGCCAAACTACTTCATATTATCCCAAACCATCCTTTTCAGAAAGATTAAACCATAATTCGTGGTCCACTCTGATTGCGTACCACTGGGATGTCCATACGAGATGGGACGCATTGCTTCCATGGTTAATGTAAACATTTAATGTAGTGTCCATAATGCCCACAAACAAGACCCAGCCGCCCACTCTTGCACCATAAATGACCTGCTTCCAGACAACGTCGACATTGCGCAGATTAGAGAAACGTTGAGGAAAGTCCGTAAGAACCTCAGTCAGGCCCACGAATGAACGGGGAGCTGGCACAACACAGGAAGGCAAGCGACGACTGCGGGACAAGGTCTGGTTAAGGAACTTTCATATCAGAAGTAAGGGGAGGGGAGATACAGTAATAGGGAGGTTGCTGCAGAGATTTATAAATCGGTTTATAAAAGTTGTGGCTTTACTCATATCTGGAGGGATCTTATTGAGTAAATCTAAATTGGTAACGGTGGTTAAACTGAACAAACTGCTTTAAACGCGCCTTATGGGAGTGTGTGACCTGTGAGCTGGGTTGTATAATGATTATGGATTTCTTGTCTTTCATGTGTCCATGTGCGCTGGGAGTGGGACCTTTTTTTTAAACAGGGATGGAGCCCCTTCACGCGCACACCGGCATGATGTCAACTCAAAAGGTCTACTGCCATCTCTGCATAAGGGTTAGTTTTCACTAAAGTGAGGTGTCGCAGGATGTGGGTACTGCGATGTTTGAGTACGCCTGGAGCTAGATTGGGTCGAAGTCGAACGAAGTGTAGCGATTTGAAGGGCAGAGGAAAAAAAGTGCCAAGGAAGAGCCAGAGGAAAAAAACCTCTGCGATAGTTAGGTCGGGTGGTAAGAGCAGTAGCGAATGTCTTGTTGCTTGTTGCCTGCGATAGTTCGTGCAAGGGTAGGCTTTGTTAGTAGTGGGTATCATGCATGTCGATACCTTTGACGTTGCGCGGTGGTGATGCTCGGCGGCTGCGGCTGGGTGCCGGTGTTGAGCTCTCGTTCAGCGTCAGCAAGCTGCAACAGTTAGGTTTATCATCGTTTTTGTGTCCGATAGGTCATATATTGGATGCACAGTGTAGGGTGATGTTGGCGAATTGTTTGTGCATCATCGGGTCGGCTCGTCGGTGTCCCTGCTGTGGCCTGTTGGTCGGCTCTAACAGCAGCTGGTAATTTCCAGTCAGTGTTGCTGATATGCAGGGGCTTGCCGACGTTTGTCGATTGTTCGCGAATTTTAGTTTACCACAGTTGGCTATGCCCTAGCTAGTAGTGTCTTTGGCCGCTTATGCTTCCACCTATGGCTGTGATCGTAGTTTCCCAGAGTGAGGATGAAAGGATTGTTCGAGTGTCTCGAGTTCCTGTATAGCCGTGTAGCGTGTTTTTTGAATACCTCCTTGAGGGTTTCAAGGCGGTATTCTTGGTGAAGATCCACGGTGCGTGTGTAGCGTGGAGCGTTGCTAATGATTCGTAGCACTTTTTTCTGTATGATCTGCAGGCGGCGCAATTGTGTAGGAGCTGCATATCCCCAGACGGGAGCTGCGTACATCAGAGGTCTAATCAGTGTCATGTATATGGACCTCGACACCCTCCTATTCAGTGTGCTTTCCGTGTTGAGCATTGGGTAGAGCTGTTTGAGCCTCTCGTGCGCTCTGTTGGCAACGTACTCGATGTGGTCCCCCCATGTAAGTTTCCGGTTCAGCTAGACACCTAGGTATCTGACAATCCCCTGCGGCACACCTGAAATCACTCTTACTTCGGAAGACTTCTCTCCATTGAGAATGACATGCTGCGTTCTGTTATCTAGGAACTCTTCAATCCAACTTGCCGTCCAGAAAAACCTACAGGGTTCTACTACGGAAGAAGTCTTCGAGACACTCACATATCTGAGAACCTATTCCTAGGCTTGGTCCATCGTCAACAGTCTGCATTGGATCACTCTGTCAACCGCTCTCTAAAACCGTTACAAATATGGAATGTCTATTACCATTCATCGCCGGCCGGGGTGGCCGAGCGGTTAGCCGGCACGGTACCTCATTGTGTTAAGCGAGAGGGTTAGGTGCCCTCTGTAATAAAAAAACTGAGTTAATCGATCAACAATGAACTTAAACGGATGTCTTACGAAGCCCGCTCCGAACAGATGCAACGAACGAAAGCGAGCAAAATTAGATAAAAAAAACGGTTCTAGGCGCTACAGTCTGGAACCGCGCGACCGCTACGGTCGCAGGTTCGAATCCTGGCTGGGGCATGGATGTGTGTGATGTCCTTAGGTTAGTTAGGTTTAAGTAGTTCTAAGTTCTAGGGACTGATGACCTCAGAAGTTAAGTCCCATAGTGCTCAGAGCAATTTGACACATTTTGAACCCTTCGTCGATGTTCGTAGGATATCGTGCGAGAAACGGACAAGCTCAGTTTTGGACGATCAATACTTTCTAAATCAGTACTGATTCAAAGACAGATTCTGCCTCAAGGAAAATTCTTATATACAAACTTAGAACAACTCAAAAATTCTGTATCATATCACTATGAAGGACATTGGTCTGTATATCTGTGGGTCAAAATATGATATGAATCGTCACTCCTCTTAGGAATGTAACTTTATTCGATCGGCGTTGACTGTCAGATCGCACCCCGGCAAGAAAACAGACGCAAGTGAAAAAACGGGAAATTTTGGTTTTTGCCAGTGAAACATACGTGCGAACGGCCCCAACGTGCACGAAAAATGTCACATCTCAATCTCAGTATTTATCCACTTCGGGGCAGTTGCGTCAGATTTGTTGTAGGCTACTTCACGATTCGTAAGGGCAGGAACAGTCTCACTCCAGCGGTGCTACTCGTGGGTGTGCGTGGGCCATTCAAGGAGAGCGGCAAATTCTGAGTTGTGAAATTTTTTATGTATAAGGTCATCTGAAGGTACTTTTTAACATCATTGATTATTACAAGATCCATATTTATACAGCGTAACTTACACCAAAATGCCCTTCAGACGTACAAGCATGTCTGAAAGAACAGACACAGTTTTTACGGGAACATCTGTTGTAAATATTACGAAATTTCGTGCTCTGCAACGTACAAAGAAAAAAAAATACAAATTTCTGGTGTAAAGAAAGTTCATATTGAATCTCTTTTCTCGGCAAAATTATTCCTACATTATATAAGACCATTTAAGTAATTAATAATAATAATAATAATAATAATAACAAAAAAGTTTTTAAAACAGGAAGGAAAGTGAAACAACTCAAAGAATAAATTAATAATTACCTGATAACATCTCATATTCGATGTTCATATTAATGTTGCGTAGACTATAACGGAACTTACTGCCAAAATCACTTACTCGAAATTTAAAGGACGCTTGTACTATCTCAACATAAGTTTTATAGAATTCTTTAAATCGATTTTTCTCAATTACTGCATTTTTGCGTTGTATCACTGTTCTTACTGGGGTGCGAAAAATGAGTAGTGTGTTCTCGAACCTACAAATGAGATTCCAGAACCACTACCGTCGATTCCTAATATCTTCAAAACGTAACTCGATAAAATACAAAAGTTGCACATACGACCGCTTCCTCGTTGAGTGAGTTCTGTCGGAGGCTACTCCATCCAGTGAGGACTGTTTGGACTCGGAGCCGTGAGAGAGAAGTGGCGTGTTCGCTGCTGCCCTCCTACTTGGTGTGTGTGTATAGGCTGCGGCCGGAGTGCGTTATAAAATTGCCCCCGCACTGAGCCCCCAGCAGGGCGCGGTTTTAGCGGCGCTGCCCGGATCATACAAATGGGCCGTTTCGCGCCGTTACCGCCCTATTCGTTCACCGGGCGGGCCGCGCCGCCCGGCTGGCTGCAATTTGCCGGGGGAAGTTGACTGCGCGCCCCCGCGTGACAGCGAGCTAACAGCCCCTGCTGTAAACAACGCCGCCTTGTCCACACTCTCTTCCCCTTGTTGTTCCTTTTCCTTCGTGTAAATTCATTGCCCTGTACATATACTGACACCCCAATCTGAACTTCAGGGTGCGCCTTGTGCCCGAGGGCATCAACTTTTCACTGCAGTTTCCGCGTTTCTTCATAATGTCTATTGCGCACAGACGTCCAGAAGCAGACTGTCGTAAAATAAATGACAAGGTTTTCAGTATGGATTCTTATTACATGTATGTATGTATTTACGATCGCGATATTGACTGTTGTGCTACTTAACAGCTGTAGTATTGTACGTAAATTTATAGAAGACCAAATAAGTTTTGGCGAAATTTCTGTTCTCAAAAACCTACAAACGATACATCCTCGCCGGGGTGGCCGAGCGGTTCTAGGCGCTACAGTCTCGAACATGGCGACCGCTACGGTCGCAGGTTCGAATCCTGCCTTGGGCATGGGTGTGTGTGATGTCCTTAGGTTAGTGAAGTTACTGTAGTTCTAAGTTCTGGGGGACTGGTGACCTCAGAATTTAAGTCCCATAGTGCTCAGAGCCATTTTTGATACATCCTGTCGCGCTCAGACGAAAACAATCCCCAACAACACACAAATTCACTGCACTGTAGGGATGCCATGCATCATTGTAACGATGGTGTTGTTGATTCATAGAGAGACTTTGGCGCTAATAAAAAGGTAACATTTATCGATTCAGACGTAAAGTTCAGTGTATTCTCTTGGTATTGGCTGATGCATCATGCTAGTGGCAAAGTGGAATTCAACTAACTCTTGTTGTCAGCTCAGACTGTCTGGTCGCCAAAGCTGTAACACCGGCAATTTGGCTGATTTCCTTCACGCTGCCTCTGGCAGTCTGTAGACGAAGTCATGGTGTGAGAGTGTTCCCCCATGCTGTTAGAGCGTTTTCAACCTTGCTATGGGAGGTGACGGTGACCTGTAATGACCTATCAGGATGACTGAGCTGTCGGAAGTCGCGTAGTTGACTGATACGGGCCCCACCAGACGGGTAAGTCCTGGTAGCTGGAAGTACCTGCAGCGACGATCATGAATAGAGGCACTGGATGCTCCTCTCATCCAGCAATGACAACGGTGCTAGTGTGATAAGCATTGCGAGATGTACTGGTGTTCGCAGACCTTCAGTCTCCTCATTAGTAGTGTGGTAAGTGGTAGCCAGTGTGAAGTCCTATGAGTGGCAGGTCATGGCTACTTGGATGCTGTCATCTCAGGAATGGCAAGCAGTATGTTCATGAGAAGTGCTGGAACACCTAACACATGGATATGAAAGGTAACTCTGCTGAGAATATATAAATGATTGAGAATGTAGGCAAAAGTTAGTGTACTAACAACATTTATTTTTTCAAACAGACATAAATTATGCTAAACAAGTTATAGATTGAATATCCTATACAATTAACAGGTGTTTTAATCCTACACTGGGTGGATCCTGGGTGGCAAAGACAGTTTAACTAGGTGATCCGTGAGTCAAGTACTCCGACCCTAAAAATGTGGATAACGCAAGCTGAATCGAGCTGACACTGAGCAGACTTTGATTGATCAGATATACCTAAGTTTCTCTAAAAAGGTGAAGCTGAGAGCAAGTGGTGATTGTGATTTGTACGCCCTGACAATGCCAGAACAGCAGTACGTTACCCTGTGTTCTTCGCGCGGCGATAAAACTTGCAGCTGGTGAGATGTGTGTGGTAGAGGTGAGATGTGGAGGCGGCACCTGTGAATCGATCGCGGCCACAAAAGAAATGCAGAAATCTCACGGCCTAAAGCTACTCGCAAGTGAAATCATTCTCAGGACAGGTCCCAAGTACCAACCATACATGCCAGAGCTACTATCAGAAGTGCTTACCAGACCAAAGTCCCGCACCTGAGTGCTTCGCACTATTCAAGAAAAAATTCCGTTTTTCCGCGAAGTGCACTAACTGTTAGCCTTCACCCTGCCTTGAGCCAGTTACAGGCCTCTAGAGGCGCTATATCTCCCCTCCCACGCGACAGCACATGTAGAACCAGGGCAAGAGTTAAGAAACCTGTGCATCTGAAACAAAAGGAACCGCCAGTTACTGGCTTTTTTTAAGTTTTCGAAGAGTGAGAAGGGATGATTTTTTGTCAATGTCATATCGCTTCCCATGGCAAGTTAACAGATACAATCTCAAAGATCTTTATCTAAATCGCCTGAGCCCTGGAGCTTGTTATTCCTAGCTATGAGCTGTAATAAAGATTCTATTTCCAAACGTTTCTCAGAAGCCGGATTTTTCTTATACAACCGTGGCGGCTGGGAGAAGTGGTTCACTGACCTATTTGTACTATCGGCGAACACGAAAACTTGTGAATTTTTATTGTGCATGGTTCTGCACACAATGCCTGGTTTATGACTGCACTGTGTAGATGCGTTCCTTTAGACCGTCGCCCCAGCCCAGGCTTCTGCTGGCGCTGTGACAGGTAGTACGGCATTGTTCTGGTGGAGTCCTGTCCTGAAGAAGGGCTTCCCTGTCTCTCATGTATGGCTGTGGGCCTGTCCGGAAAGATTTACTAAAGGTTGGGCTCGCCGCCAATTGCTTTCAACTCCCAACATGCCGTTTCTACGACCTGAGAATCATAACAATATCTCATGCTTTTAGCGCCCTACTAGTCTCCATCAACGTCTGCTCAGGCTGTTCACTTTCCAGAGTCTTGCTCAAGGTGCGTGAGGTTGTAATCAAATCTTTAATAATTTTCTGTATGTGGAAAATATGTGAGAGAGTAACTCGTCCTCTTTCAGATGTTACTACACTGTAATAGTCATTTAGTTGAGTGCTTTGGCACAAGCATCATCAATCCTAATGGGGTTCCCGGGTTCGATTCCCGGCGGGGTCAGGGATTTTCTCTGCCTCGTGATGACTGGGTGTTGCGTGATGTCCTTAGGTTAGTTAGGATTAAGTAGTTCTAATTTCTAGGGGACTGATGACCATAGATGTTAAGTCCCATAGTGCTCAGAGCCATTTAAACCATTTAATCCTAATGACTAACTGAACCACAATAGAGACACAGAACCATAATATTTATGAACATGTATGGTAGGTAATGACATTAAGCCTTGTTTGTTATGACTGGATATGGACTGCTTCTTTACTGGTGTTCATGTGGCCTCATTCTGCTGTGTTTGATTGAAAAAATGTACTGGTTCTTAACTGCACTGTCATGTCTGTGATACGTGTTGATGCTTCACGTAATAACAGCTAAGAAATATATCTCCATCTCTTTCTCTCTCAGTTACCATTTTGCTGAATTTGGAACTTGTTTTGGCGATTGATGCCAATATAGTAACAAGAGCTCGTGTATGTGGGTTGTCTTACAGTGTTGATTGTTTCTTTATTTTGTGTAGCTATGTCACCTCCTCTGCTTGTCGTTGCGTGTGGCTGTGCTAGCTTGAGCTGAAGAAAAATATAATTTCCTCCTATTTTTCCTCTGTGGAGTAACAATATTGTGTGGTGCCAGCCTCGTTGCCAGAGGCAGGAAGATCACTGCAAACAGAACCGCCATCATGGCTCTGTCTCGCTTCCAAGACTCACGTGCATCTGTCAGTCTCCTTCTATGGCATAAGTATTTAGGTCAACACCTGACCACTCTGCAGGCAGTTCGCACTCTGGGCTTTACGCCGACCTTCCCACGTGGTTCCTCAACCAGTGTTCTTCCACCGAGCGACTCTATAGATCGGGCCCTATGCGAGCCATTGCCAGTAGTTCCTCAATCACAGTTTTTTCACCGATTACACTCTACACTGTTTGGTCCACGCAAGCTACATCTAGTGGTCTATCCACCAGAGTCTACTGCAGCTCCCTGCTTCGCAGGTTTCGTCCCTGATTCATTTTTCGAGCACATTGTCTAGCAGGACACTATCACCGAGGACTTCGTCCACATAGGAACATCCCTCTGCAATGCCAGTGATTATCTGATAGGACATCTAGTTCTTCAGTGGTTAATGATCAGATTGAACTGAGTAATACTGACTCTTGCTCCAAGCAACTGTGAGTGGTTCAAATGGTTCTGAGCACTATGGGACTTAACATCTGAGGTCATCAGACCCCTAGAACCCACACCGGCAGGCTATTGTAAGTTTTTTTATTTTTTTATTTTATTTTATTTTTTTTTTTTTTTTGTGAGAGACAATAAAATTCCGGGTTCTTCGCAACTTCAGCACATCAGTCCATGTGTGTTGTTCCCTTTCGTCATGAACACTACAATTCTCTTGTCAGTAATGTTTACACATTCTATATGCGTAGCAGAACAGGATTCCTTACCATATGAGACTTGTAAATATGACTAAAACAAGAAAGATTTCCTCTAAACAAGAATGAATACGCATTGGCACATTTTATAGTGAAGTAGAAAGTGACATGCCATTAATAAAAATTATTTAGCTCTTACAAATTTTTTGAGGACAGGCTGTTACCCCCAAACTGACCTGGCCTTTTAGCAGTTTCTGTTAGAGAGTTTACTTGAAAACGGCACATAACCATAAATACCAATGTTAATAACTACATTAATAACTGTGTGGGCTGGAAATGTTATTTAATTAATTTATTTATTACTGTTAAATAGACTCCGTCTCTTGTGATTCCAAGACGAATCGTTATATTCCGTATATTCTGTACATGTCTTTATTATGAATTTTAATAAATTACATCGCCTCATTAACAGAAAAAGACATAAATGCAAAAAGCAAGAAAAATGAAGCAGAAGTGAAAAAAAAGCTCCACCACCCGATCATCTGTCCCTATTCTGATACAACGATAATCAGCAATCTTGGAACTACTCGAGACTGTGTCTATTTTTGATCGTATACTAAATTACTGCAAAATGATGCTGCGTTGCTCGGAAACCTTCGCATTACTATTTCAGTTCCTATTACTAAAAATTTTAATATGCAATTTAAACAGTTTTTACTCGAAATGAACACATTTCATCAATAATTATCGTACTCAATCACTATTCCATTCCAATACATTATCATCATCATCATCATCATCATCATCATCATCATCGTCTCTGTCCGAACTAAGAATCCGCTGAGGTTTCCTCTTCCTTGCCGCTTGCTGAATTCCTTCCCGAGGTAGATCTCCTGCTGCTGTTCTTCTGCCACTCGTACGCTCCATACCTCTTTGATATTGATTCAGTTGTTTACCAGGTATATTACCCCATGCTTCGTCATTGATATCCTTATGTCCCCTATTGTAAAACACATATTGTAATGTTTTTCATATTCTGTTGACAGCAGGGTTGAGTAACTGCCGTTTCTAAAATACTGTTGGACTGTTGACGCACTTAAACAGAGGATAGTAGTATACGAATTCATCACTAGTATAGAAGTTTAATCTACGCCGATTGCAGTACATCACAAATCATACATCTAAACAAATTTGTTAATGACAGGTTACAAAATTTTGGTTCGATATATGCAGTAAAACTACTTGATCCAAATGGATTTTCCAACACCACCATCGAAACAGAGATGTCGAGAACATGCCAAAACTTGTATACGATGAGGGACACACTTCCTTTAAAAATAATTGAATATTTTATTTCTTTAGCGAAGTCAGACACTCACTGGACCACAATAAAAAATATTCAGCTGTCCTTATCACATCCAAAGATTGCACTATGTGGAAGAGTAATAGGACAACGGGAAGGTGAATATCGGGTAAATTGAAATGCTAATGAGAAATGGAGATGAACGATCTACTAAAGTCAGGATTGCACATTGTTGAAGATTATAAAACAGCAACAGGCTACACAGCCCACATAAAATTCTATGGTACTTTACGTTGAATGTAAGAACGAAATAATGTTTTTTGTGAACGAAATGACGTAAAAATGGGGAATACTAGGGACATTTCACAAATAATGTGCACTAATTCCTTTCTTACATGTTTTTTCAATATATCACTACAGTTCTTCAGTATAGTCTCCCTGCTTCTCTATGGCTGAATCTCAAAGTCTCGGAACCTCTATTATTCCATCCAGGACATCACTTCCGCTCATCTGTCGAATGTCTCGGGTAACAGTAGTAGAAAGCTCTTCCAGAGAAAGATAACGATGTCCTCGCATAAGTTTTTTCAACTTCTGGAGCAATTCGAAGTCTGGAGGATTCATATCCTGGCTGCAGGAGAATGCGGCAACACTTCCCATCCGTATTCGCTAGGTTTTTGGGCTACAACATTGCTGATATGCGGGCGAGCAGTGTCGTGGAGAATGAGTGGTCCAGCCTCGAACAACTGCGGTCGGGTTTTTACGCTTTTCTGCGCAGGTTTTGCGCGAAGTTACGATAATACACTGCCTGTCATAGAGGTTCCGTGGTAATCACAAGCAAAAATCATCATCTGCTTGAGCTTTGATTTAGCGCGTCGAAATTTTGTTGGACGTGGGGAATATGAAGCTCTCCACTCATTGGAATGTGACTTCAGTTCCGATTCAAAGTTTGTAATCCACGTTTAGTCAATAGCGACAGTTCGACAAAAGACTTCTTGATCTTCATGGTCGAATGTTTGTTTCAGCAAGGTTCCAATGTGCAAGTGTTTCTGATTCTCTTGAGCAGGCAAACAGTGTGAGACGCATCTCGAAGAAATTTTGTTTTTTTTTCAAATCATTTATCAAAATATGAAATACTCATGTTGGGGTGATTCCCGTGGCTTCAGGAAGTTCCTCACAGGACGCACTGTGATCTTTTTCAAGAGCATCTGCCACAAGTTTCACATTTCGTTGATCTGTTGACGTTTTTGGCCTTCCGGGTCTTGGATTATCGTCTATGCTCATATGACCACCACGAAGACGATTAACCCAACGCAAAACTGTATTTAGGTCCACTGTAACTTCACCACGAACTTCACTTAACGCGCTGTGGATTTCTGTTTGGTTATCCAGCGTAAAGTTTCGATCTTGATGTGCGACCTCTGGTCTTCAACAGTCACAGTACCCGAGACCCCTGCAGGGTCCATTTCTATCTCTCGCCAGTTTTATGTTAGAGTACACAGAGAAAAAACAAAATCATGTACGTCTCCCTCAAACTATCAACGACATCTGACGTAATTTTCATTGTTGTTGCATCAAACAGTCCACAGTAATACAAACCTGTGCATTATTTATGAAATTTCCTGTGTATTTCCTATATTCCTGTGAAGTGGAAGTTGTGTGGAAACTAAAACCATAGTTTTTACGAACAGATATTTTGCAAGTGGATCTAATACTAATAAAGCAGTCCATCAAGAAAATGGTATACTTATAAAAAAGAGAACTTTTAAATGAATGTAACTGGTAAAGTTTTGTTTTTTAATTTCTATCAGGGAGCTTGTTGGAGGACTAGCCAGGCCAATAGCAAAAAAAAAAAAAAAAAAAAAAAAAAAAATCCCTTGACACGAAGCTCAATCCATGAAGGCTAAGATAGCCTACGTATAAATAGAAAGACGTTTGATAATATGAGTACTCCAACATTAATTATGTATTGTTCTCGCTGAGATGGTACTAAAAATTCGCTGGAGTTGTTCTGCACGTTGTAATAGAAAGTTCGATGAATGACAGATATTTTGACACAAAAAAAAAAAGAAAAAACGCTCTAGCAATACGCTGTAGGAATGTGCGTGGGTTACCTGTCATCGAACACACTAAGCTGAAGAAGACATGACCAATCCGTACAGTTAAACGTGATGAATGTGAAGGCTTGCGCCATAATACAAGGTTTTGAAGAATAAAGATGTTGCCGGCTGAAGTGCCCGAACGGTTGTAGGCGCTTCCGTCGGGAACCGCGCTGCTGCTACGGTCGCAGGTTCGAATCCTGCCTCGGGCATGGTTGTGTGTGATGTCCTTAGGTTAGTTATGTTTAAGTAGTTCTAAGTTCTAGCGGACTGATGACATCAGATGTTAAGTCCCATAGTGCTCAGAGCCATTTGAACCAATAAAGATGTTATTGTGTTACAAATTATGGTAGACGGAAAGACACCAACTCCTATAGCGTAAGGAGGTAAGGAGCTCAGCCAGGCAAGGATCAATTTCCCGCAACAGATTAACAATTCGCCCGCTGGCCAGCCCAAGTATGGTTTTTAGGCAGTTTCCCACTCTCTTTGAGACATGTATGGACTGATCGCCAATCTCAGCCTCAGAAAAAAGTCAGAAGATGTCGCACACTCAGGATACGAGCGTTAGGGTCAGATGCTGAAATTCCGCATTTTCTTGGCAAAGTCCTAATGGAGGCGGTTTGCGTTTGTGTTCCTGCGACCTGACATGAAGCGTCAGGTGTGTATCTTTGTTTCATGAATAAGTAGCACGAGATCGTGTACAGTGTAATATTGAGTTTGTGTTGTTATGGATGTATGGAAAGGAGAGAGTAAAACTCGAAGTTGGTCGTAATTTACTCCTCTTAAAAACCACCAAGGCGACCGCCAAGTTTAACTTCCCCGTCCAACGGACGAATCGCCGTGTACGTCCCAGACTTTCTGATAGCGATTGGTATTCAAGATAGCGAGACCAAGGCGAGCATTACTTCCAACCCATGCAAAGAAAGAAGATGTTATAAACCCAGAAAATTAAATTCAGGTCATAGATCTGACAGCCGATGGAATTACAAAACATGAATGATAGGTTGATGTGTGTGAACTGTCGTGATCATGATACAAATTGGTGTTAGTGGTAATCACTCTCTTTTTCTGCGAAGATATTGATATCATTGAACTTATGCAGCACAGAAAATAAATGATTCTGTGTTTTGAAGCTGTCTTCAAAATCATTATCAGCTGTACTATGTGTTACATTATCTCCTTCTGTTCCTTCATGATCTGTGTCTCATACATGAAAGACTAATGAATGTGTGTCTATTCACGTATATCGAACCTATAATTGTTTAGCATACGACTAAGGACATAGGTTAGTAGTGATTTTATAACAAATTTTTAATAAAAATTGTGTGATAGAGATACTGGATATTTTAGAAACTCCAGAAGCCATAATACATTTTGCCCTATGTCTCATAAATTTTTAATTCATTCATAACTTTGCCATAAGTTTTCTGAAAATATGATAATTGATTCTTTGTCACCTATGCAATTGAAGTATCCGTACTTTCCTCTTCTTCAATAGAGGTAACTATGACTGTGGTTCCTCCATGAAAGAAATCTCTCATACATATTGACCAAGATTCATGGTGGTAAATTCAGAAAGATATTAGATCTCAAATGCGGAATCGCTTGTGTTGTGACGTCATGACACAGGTCCCATCACCAGCATTGAGCGAAGGTGTGGCCTGCGTGGTGCAGTCGCGATGTTGACGACACTGTGGGCTGAGGTCTACTGCGTTGCCTTTACGGAGTTAGATGGAGAAAGTCTAGGATGCTTATCACAGGTGAGTTTGTAACGGAGGGGAGAAGTTGACTTCACAGGCAGTGAATAAGGGTGCAAATCGTCAAGGATCTAATTTAAGAACAATTTATTTCCCAACGGTTCAACCTCATGCGCGAAGGTGTCTTACAGTGTATTTATATCTTTGCAAACCAATGAGTACGTCCTACCACTTTATATGTTAATCTTTTCCAGCAGCTCCTGGTTCCTGAGTTCGCTGACGAGTGCTCTGCTTACAACACGTACTGACAATACAAATCCGGTACTTTAATCCCAATGGGAGACAAGTGCGAGACAGCATTTGTTTCTCTTTATATTCTGACACACAGAGATCATCGGCTATTACTCATTGATATTATTAGAGACAAACGTTACAACACTTGTTCTTCTCTAATGGGCACAATACTGACGATAATAATATTGTTGGATACTTATCGGAAACTCAGGCGTCCTCCCTCGAATGTGTACGGACTTGTAGTTATTACTGCATCAGCATCAAAGTGTGACTCTGCACCAACTGCACTCGGCAGTTCAGCTGTGCTACTGGTTCCTGGCTACTGCTTACTCTCCACCGTTCACTGCATCACTCACGGCACCGACTCCTTCGAAGACATGATACCGAGACCCTATGAAAAGAAAATAAGACAGGAGCTGTTCCCTACCACGACTCAGGCACCTAATTAGTTGACCGTAACCACTGACGCAAGAGTCAGGATGCAATAAAATTGTGGTAAACCAGTATCCTAAAACGACATACACTGACAAACAAAAACTTACAACAGCAAAAACTAATTAATATGGAGTAATGAAATTACCGGAATACGTTTATCTAGGTAACATATTTAAGCGATTAACTTTGCAAGACCGCAGGTTAGTGTAAGCATGAGGTAGGCCATTGCTAATGTGAAATACTGGTACATTAATAACAGTTGCAACAGCCTGAATGTTGAATGCAAGCATGCAAACGTGCATGCACTGTGTTGTACTGGTGCTGTGACTTGGGGTTCCATGCCTGTTGCGCTTGGTTGATCAGTACAAGGACGGTTAATGTTTCTTGTGGATGACGCTGGAGTTTTCGTCCAATGATGTCCCGTATATGCTCGACTGGAGAGAGATATGCTTATCACGCAGGCCAAGACAACAAATCGACACTTTTAGAGCGTGTTGGGTTACAGTAGCGGCATGTGAGCGAGCGTTATCCTGTTGGAAAGCATCTCCTGGAATGTTGTTAATGAATGGCATTATAACAGGTCGAATTGCCAGATTGACATAAATTTGCAGTCACGGTGCGTGGGATAACCACGAGAGTGCTCCTACTGCCATGCGAAATCGTACCCTTCACCATAACTCGAGGTGTAGGTCCATTGTGTTTAGCACTCAGACAGGTTGGTTGCAGGCCCTCAACTGGTCTCCTTCTAACCATTAAACGGTCAGCACTGGCACCGAGGTAGAACCAACTTTCATCAGCAAACGCAACAAATCTCCACTCTACCCTCCAATGAGCTCTCGCTTGACAGTATTGAAGTCGCTTACGTCAGTAGTCTGGAGTCAGTGGAAACAACACTACAGGTCGTCAGTCTCAAAGCTGTCGTTAAAATAACCTATGTGTAACAGTTCTTTGTGTTATTGTGGTGCCAAATGTTCCAGGTCGAATCACCAGATTGGCGGACAAATTTGCATTCACGGTGTGTGGGATGAGAATGCTCCTGCTGCCGTACCAAATTGCTGCTGCAGATGCAATACGATGAGCCAGAGCCATACGCCGAACACGACGGTCTTCCCTCTCGGTAGTGTCACTTGGCCGTCCGGAGCCCGCCCATACATTCTCGTGACAACCACTGCCAGCAGTCATGTACAGTGGAAACATTTCTGCCAAGTCTTTTTGCAATATCGCAGGAGGAACATCCAGCTTCTCAAAGTGTTATCACATGACTCCATTCAAAGTCAGCGGGGTGTTGATAATGGTGTCTTTGTCGGTTTAAAGGCGTCCTTGGCTAACAACAAATCACGATGTCCAGTCTCAAAGGCAACCAACGCCCACGAGCGTTACAGCGTGTGTTTAAAGCAAACTTGATTTGCATCCTCATAGTGGAGCTACTTGCGCCACTCTTAGGCGACTGGAGCGAAATTTGAATGGACATCGTCTCCAGAAGTAGAAAGGCGCCTACCAACTTTCGTTTAGGTCGCACAACTCCTTTTTGGTGTTGTGATTTCTTTTTCCGTCAGTGTATTACCAGTAGGGACACACACGTATTTCTTCCTTCTTCTTAACAAATTAAGCCACAGAAATTAATTGATAAAAAGGAAAAGGAAACGTACGAGGATGAAAAAAGTAAAAAATGTGCTACGCAGGTCATATCGCTCTAGCGACGATGAATCTTTCGAAAAAAGAAGAAACTCTCTTAAAGGATAAAAAAAATTTTCTTTATAGACGACATTTCTCTAGCACTACAAAGTAAATCTTTTGAGGACACAGGAGGAACCCTCTCAGAGCATCTACATATACTCTTTTGAAATACGATGTTTTATGAAAGACTGTAAACTGTGTCGCTGGTCTCGTAGCGTATATCTAAGACGTCAGAGATGCAGTGCGGTTCATTCAAGTTTGTTATGATTTTACTCTTGATTTTAACTGCGTGAAGAAAGAAAGAAATTATTAATTTCTTTCGTCCTTCAACCACTAGCACGAAAGGATGTGCTGTTCTTGTAAGCGTATGAGACGTTGTTTTCCGTAACAAGATTAATACTAAAAAATGCAATGTAAGGTGAGCAGTATTTAAACTACTGACTCCTCCCTTAATTTACCTGATAATTACTGAACTACTGGCCATTAGATAGCTACATCAAAAAGAAATGCAGATGATAAACGGGTATTCATTGGATAGAGAAATCAGTACCCAGAACAACCACCTCTGGCCGTAATAACGGCCTTGATACGCCCGGGCATTGAGTCAAACGGAGCTTGGATGGCGTGTACAGGTACAGCTGCCCATGCAGCTTCAACACAATACCACAGTTCATCAATAGTAGTGACTGGCGTATTGTGAGAAGCCAGTTGCTCGGCCACCATTGACCAGACATTTTCAGTTGGTGAGAGATCTGGAGAATGTGCTGGCCAGGGCAGCAATCGAACATTTTCTGTACCCAGAAAGGCACGTACAGGACCTGCAACATGCGGTCGTGCATTATCCTGCTGAAATGTAGGGTTTCGCAGGGATCGAATGAAGGGTAGAGCCACGGGTCGTTACACATCTGAAATGTAGCGTCCACTGTTCAAAGTTCCGTCAATGCGAACAAGAGGTGACCGAGATGTGTAACCAATGGCACCCCATACCATCACACCGGGTATTACGCCAGAACCTGGATTCATCCGAAAAAATGACGTTTTGCCATTCGTGCACCCAGGTTCGTCGTTGAGTACACCATCGCAGGCGCTCCTGTCTGTGATGCAGCGTCAAGGGCAACCGCAGCCATGGTCTCCAAGCTACTGCAAACGTCGTCGAACTGTTCGTGCATATGATTGTTATATTGCTACCGTCTACATCTACATTTATACTCCGCAAGCCACCCAACGGTGTGTGGCGGAGGGCACTTTAGGTCCCACTGTCATTACCTCCCTTTTCTGTTCCAGTCGCGTATGGTTCGCGGGAAGAACGACTGTCTGTAAGCCTCCGTGCGCGCTCGAATCTATCTAATTTTACATTTGTGATCTCCTCGGGAGGTATAAGTAGGGGGAAGCAATATATTCGATACCTCATCCAGAAACGCACCCTCTCGAAACCTGGCGAGCAAGCTACACCGCGATGCAGAGCGCCTCTCTTGCAGAGTCTGCCACTTGAGTTTGCTAAACATCTCCGTAACACTATCACGGTTACCAAATAACCCAGTGACGAAACGCGCCGCTCTTCTTTGGATCTTCTCTATCTCCTCCGTCAACCCGATATGGTACGGATCCCACACTGATGAGCAATACTCAAGTATAGGTCGAACGAGTGTTTTGTAAGCCATCTTCTTTGTTGATGGACTACATTTTCTAAGGACTCTCCCAATGAATCTCCACCTGGTACCCGCCTTACCAACAATTAATTTTATATGATCATTCCACTTCAAATCGTTCCGCACGCATACTCCCAGATATTTTACAGAAGTAACTTCTACCAGTGTTTGTTCCGCTATCATATAATCATACAATAAAGGATCCTTCTTTCTAGGTATTCGTAATACATTACATTTGTCTATGTTAAGGGACAGTCGCCACTCCCTGCACCAAGTGTCTATCCGCTGCAGATCTTCCTGCATTTTGCTACAATTTTCTAATGCTGCAACTTCTCTGTATACTACAGCATCATCCGCGAAAAGCCGCATGGAACTTCCGACACTATCTACTAGGTCATTTATATATATTGTGAAAGGCAATGGTCCCATAACACCCTCTGTGGCACGCCAGAGGTTACTTTAACGTCTGTAGACGTCTCTCCATTGATAACAACATGCTGTGTTCTGTTTGCTAAAAACTCTTCAATCCAGCCACACATCTGGTCTGATATTCCGTAGGCTCTTACTTTGTTTATCAGGCGACAGTGCGGAACTGTATCGAACGCCTTCCGGAAGTCAAGGAAAATAGCATCTACCTGGGAGCCTGTATCTAATATTTTCTGGGTCTCATGAACAAATAAAGCGAGTTGGGTCTCACACGATCGCTGTTTCCGGAATCCATGTTGATTCCTACAGAGTAGATTCTGTGTTTCAAAAACGACATGATACGCGAGCAAAAAACATGTTCTAAAATTCTACAACAGATCGACGTCAGAGATATAGGGCTATAGTTTTGCGCATCTGCTCGACGACCCTTCTTGAAGATTGGGACTACCTGTGCTCTTTTCCAATCATTTGGAACCTTCCGTTCATCTAGAGACTTGAGGTACACGGCTGTTAGAAGGGGGGCAAGTTCTTTCGCGTACTCTGTGTAGAATCGAATTGGAATCCCGTCAGGTCCAGTGGACTTTCCTCTGTTGAGTGATTCCAGTTGCTTTTCTATTCCTTGGACACTTATTTCTATGTCAGCCATTTTTTCGTTTGTGCGAGGATTTAGAGAAGGAACTGCAGTGCGGTCTTCCTCTATGAAACAGCTTTGGAAAAAGGTGTTTAGTATTTCAGCTTTACGCGTGTCATCCTCTGTTTCAATGCCATCATCATCCCGGAGTGTCTGGATATGCTGTTTCGAGCCACTTACTGATTTAACGTAGGACCAGAACTTCCTAGGACTTTCTGTCAAGTCGGTACATAGAATCTTACTTTCGAATTCACTGAACGCTTCACTCAAAGCCCTCCTTACGCTAACTTTGACATCGTTTACCTTCTGTTTGTCTGAGAGGTTTTGGCTGCGTTTACACTTGGAGTGAAGCTCTCTTTGCTTTCGCAGTAGTTTCCTAACTTTGTTATTGAACCACGGTGGGTTTTTCCCGTCCCTCACAGTTTTACTCGGCACGTACCTGTCTAAAACGCATTTTACGATTGCCTTGAACTTTTTCCATAAACACTCAACATTGTCAGTGTCGGAACAAAAATTTTCGTTTTGATCTGTTAGGTAGTATGAAATCTGCCTTCTATTACTCTTGCTAAACAGATAAACCTTCCTCCCTTTTTTTATACTCCTATTAACTACCATATTCAGGGATGCTGCAACGGCCTTATGATCACTGATTCCCTGTTATACACATACAGAGTCGAAAAGTTGGGGTCTGTTTGTTATCAGTAGGTCCAAGATGTTATCTCCACGAGTCGGTTCTCTGTTTTATTGCTCGAGGTAATTTTCGGATAGTGCACTCAGTATAATGTCACTCGATGCTCTGTCCCTACCACCCGTCCTAAACATCTGAGTGTCCCAGTCTATATCTGGTAAATTGAAATCTCCACCTAAGACTATAACATGCTGAGAAAATTTATGTTAAATGTATTCTAAATTTTCTCTCAGTTGTTCTGCCACTAATGCTGCTGAGTCGGGAGGTTGGTAAAAGGAACCAACTATTAACCTAGCTCGGTTGTTGAGTGTAACCTCCACCCATAATAATTCACAGGAACTATCCACTTCTACTTCACTACAGGATAAACTACTACTAACAGCGACAAACACGCCACCACCGGTTGCATGCAATCTATCCTTTCTAAACACCGTCTGTGCCTTTGTAAAAATTTCGGCAGAATTTATCTCTGGCTTCAGCCAGCTTTCTGTACCTAAAACGATTTCAGCTTCGATGCTTTCTATCAGCGCTTTAAGTTCCGGTACTTTACCAATGCAGCTTCGACAGTTTACAATTACAATACCGATTGTTGCTTTGTCCTCGCATGTCCTGACTTTGCCCCGCACCCTTTGAGGCTGCTGCCCTTTCTGTACTTGCCCGAGGCCATCTAACCTAAAAAACCGCTCAGTCCACGCCACACAACCCCTGCTACCTGTGTAGCCGCTTGCTGCGTGTAGTGGACTTCTGACCTATCCAGCGGAACCCGAAGCCCCACCACCCTATGGCGCAAGTCGAGGAATCTGCAGCCCACACGGTCGCAGAACCGTCTCAGCCTCTGATTCAGACCCCATGTGTTAACTCAGTGATCGAGACGTGGCTGCACGATCCGTTACAGCCATGCGGATACCTGTCATCTCGACTGCTAGTGAAACGAGGCCATTGGGATCCAGCACGGCGTTCCGTATTACCCTCCTGAACCGACCGATTCCATATTCTGCTAACAGTCATTGGATCTCTATCAACGCGAGCAGCAATGTCGCGATACAATTTACCGCAATCGCGATAGGCTACAATCTGACCTTTATCAACGTCGGAAACGTGATGGTACGCATTTCTCCTCCTTACACGAGGCATCACAACAACGTTTCACCAGGCAACGCCGGTCAACTGCTGTTTGTGTATGAGAATTCGGTTGGAAACTTTCCTCATGCCAGCACGTTGTAGGTGTCGCCACCGGCGCCAATATTGTGTGAATGCTCTGAAAAGCTAATCATTTGCATATCACAGCATATTCTTCCTGTCGGTTAAATTTCGCGTCTGTAGGACGTCATCGTCGTGGTGTAGCAATTTTAATGGCCAGAATTGTATTAATATATGTATATGAGTTGCAGATGAGCTACGAAGAATCGCACTCTAATTGGGTATTCTTTTCCAAACTGCTCGTAACTGTTACTGATAGAATTTTTACAGTTCTTACCTCCGTGGATGTAGCTACTTATCTGATCCATTGGCGTGTACCAAAGATCAGATTTCATGTCTGTACTGATTATGTATTCAGGAAATGGGAACTGGTAGAATACCATGGCAATATACGAGGGGCGTTCAACAAGTAATGCAGCACATTTTTTCCCTGATATCATGTAGGTTTTATTCAGCATTCAAATTCACCATATTATTCCCCACCCTTTTGGCTCAAAATCCTACTTTTCGAAATAATCTCCGTTCAATGTGACGGCATTGTATCACCTTACTGGGGTGTCCGTATTCCCACATGGCACCACACTACTGGTCTTTGTCGAAGCCAACGTCTTGCTGCATCAATATTCTCCTCATCATCCACGTACTGCTTACCACGGAGTGCGTCTTTCACTGGGCAAAACTGATGGAAGTAGGAAGACGCGCGATCCATTCTGTAGGGTGGATGACAAAGAACAGTCCAATGAATATTCGTGAACTCCTCTCGGATGTGTACATTTGTGTGAGGCCTTGCGCTGTCATAGACATGGAGAAGTTCGTTTGCTGAAGTGGTTTCTTCAGTTTCCAGAAGGTAGCACAATACATTTCCGTGTTGATCGTTTATGAGGTAGACAGCAAACAGAATAACCCCTTCGGAGTTCCAGGAGACTGTCGCCATGACTTTACCTTCTGAGGCTGCGGCTTTGAACTTCCTCTTCTGAGGAGAGGTGGTGTGACACCACTCCATGGATTGCCGTTTTGTTTCCGGTTCAAAGTAGTGAACACATTTTTCATCACCTGTGACGATGCTCGACAAAAATTGTCACGATCAGCCTCGTAATGCGCAAGCAGTTTCCCACAGATGGTCCTTCGTTTACCTTTATGGTCTTCTGTTAGGTGGCGAGGAATCCAGCGGCACACAGCTTTGAGTACCCGAAGTGGTAGACGAGTGTGTGAGCACTACCAGCAGTGCCGTTCAGTTGTGCAGATGTGTTCCGTCGATCACCTCTAATGAGAGTGTCCGCATGTTCCAACAGTGCAGGAGTGACAGCTGTGTACTTCAGGCCGGTACGCGAGAGATCGGACAGATCTGCGCGACCTTGCCCTGATAACCGACGCCTTACCGACGATTCGTCGTGCTTTTGTTTACTGCCTGGTCTCCGTAGACATTCTACAAGCGGCTACGAATATCTGCGATGCTTTGATTTCCCATCAAAACAAACTCAGTGACAGCTCCCTGCTCGTAACGCACATCTTTTACAGACGTCATTTGAAGCCTACATATAGTGCCGCCGCCGATCGGAATTTCGTGAAACTATAGGGACAGAGCAGAAAAATTCCACGATGTCCCACAACAAATTCCGTATTTTTTCAACGGAAATTAGCCGAGAAAAAAATTTCTTCTCCTTCTGGTGCTGGCTAGGGTTGCCCTTTATCTCTGCCTCACTCCGTGGGTGTACTGGACCATCTAATGGTTGGTCGTCCAGGTGGTCGTTTCCCCTGCCGTCGTTCATGTTTACAAATTTCCTCTTGAAAGGGACATCCATTCCACATTGTTGTTGTGGTATTCAGTCCAGAGACTGGTTTGATGCAGCTCTCCATGCTACTCTATCCTGTGCAAGCTTCTTCATCTCCCAGTACCTACTGCAACCTACATCCTTCTGAATCTGTTTAGTGTATTGATCTCCTGGTCTCCCTCTACGATTTTTACCCTCCGCGCTGCCCTCCAATACTAAGTTGGTGATCCCTTGATGCCTCAGAACACGTCCTACCAACCTATCCCTTCTTCTAGCCAAGTTGTGCCGCAGATTTCTCTTCTCCCCAATTCTATTCAATACCTCCTCATTAGTTATATAATCTAGCCATATAATCTTCAGAATCCTTCTGTAGCACCACATTTCGAAAGCTTCTATTCTCTTTTTGTCTAAAGGAGAAGAACTCCGAGGTTCACCGATTCCACATAATCCTCCCAATTTGTTTTTTCTGTCTTCATCCATTTATTTATATTTTGTATTCCACGCTGTTCCCTTATCGACATATTTGTCCCACATGGCTACTCCTTGGATCTGTCTTAGTACCTTCATCACCTGTGACGATGCTCTTTTTCTGCTGCATATGACAAAACAGGACGCATCATTGTTTTATTTTTTTCCACTCAGTTGTCGTAAATTTATTTCTCCGTAAACTACTTTTAAGCATCCGGCTATCCTTACAGTATTTGTCACTTGATGTTTCACTTCCATGGTTAAGTCTTTAAAGCTGGTGATAACAGTTCCTAAATAATTAAAGCCGGCCGGAGTGGCCGAGCGGTTCTAGGCGCTTCAGTCTGGAACAGCGCGACCCCTACGGTCGCAGGCTCGAATCCTGCCTCGGGCATGGATGTGTGTGATGTCCTTAGGTTAGTTAGGTTTAAGTATTTCTAAGTTCTAGGGGACTGATGACCTCAGCTGTTACGTCCCATAGTGCTCAGAGCCATTTTTTGATAATAAAAGTTCATCACTTGTTCAGCTGATACACCATCTACTTCAAGTTTACTTCTTACAGGTGCTTTTGATGTTACTATACTCTTAGTTTTTTTAAATGGAATTTCGATGTTGTATCGCTTAGCTGTTTCATCATATTGTTGAAGTACCTATTGTAAATTGTCCTCATTATTACAATCAGTACAGCATCATCAGAATAACAATAGTATTTACCATTTAAGTTCCCATTTTATAGCACGGATTCTTTCTTACATCATCAATGATGTGGCCCATTACTAAGTTGAACAGGAGTGGGCTTAAAGAGTCTCTTTGTCTAATTCCTTTATCTAACATAAATTCGTCTGTCAATTCTTCGAGTGTTTTAAGTCTCATTTTATTACCTGTGTATACATCTTCTCTGATTTTCACTAAGCCCATGGATACTCTTTTGTTGATTAAAATTTGAATTATATCCTTTTCTCTAATCCTATCAAAGGGTCTTGATAAGTCAACGTAGCACAGGCAAGCTTGGTTATTAAACTCTACAGATATCTCCAGAATCAGCCTCAAAGCGAAACTAGTATCTATTGTGCTCTTGTTGTTCCTGAACCCTTCCTGTTCTTCTGTATTTTGTATAATACTCCATTCTGTCTCTAGTCATTGATGTTAACAGTTTCATGGTGGTATCCCCCGCTAACTATCTAATGATTGCTTATCTCCTCTTTTATATGCTGGAATTGTAATACTTCCTTTCCATTCTCTTGGTATTCTGTTTTGATATAATGCCTATCCCCGTATTTCATTAATTCAATATATACGCCATCTGACACTGGAGATTTCCTATTTTTATTGCAGTGTATATTTTCTCCAATGAAAAGTCTATTTGGTTGTCATTTTTTGTGCTTTGGAGGCTAGTTTTAACTTCCGCCTTTGCTACGTACTTATACTGTAATTTAAAATCTTTTCCCACTGAATTTTGCTTACATAGTGTATGTGAATGTGTTCATTATTATCTTTCTTTTGCTTTTGGATTATCCACCATACTTTCCTTTTTGATCCATAAAAGTCTCGTTCCATTTTTTTTGTGTATCGTTCCCCATAATCCTCTTTTATTGTCCGAATATCCGAGTTCATCCTATTTCAAATGATCTTATACTCAGTGTAACAGTCTTGACTTTGACTGACTTTATATTTTAGGAATTCCTCCTTCTTCTGAGTAGCTAATTCTTTGACATGTTGGTTGAATCATGATGTTTTGTATGTAATACTTCCCCCTATCACATTCACCGTTTTCATATCTAAAGCTTCTCGTACAGCCTCTTATATATTTGATCAGACAGCAGTGCATCTAGCTTCTACATCCTGTCCGTCTAGCTGTTGTTTATTAGGGATTTTCTACTTTAATTTACTCTGATGTAGCACCTTAGTAATCTCTTCCTGTGTAACTTCAATTGTAATTAATTCTTCAGTCAATCTCTCAGTTTCTTTTTTGTGTTTTTTTTGGTCTAAGTTTCAGGTTCAGTTTACACATCTCCAGACCATAATATTATCCTACATTCGCTGATGTTAACGTTCTCGCGTTATAGTATTTGACTTGAATGGTTATGATGTAATCAATAACCGAACACTGGTCTCTTGTATTCTCCAGCTATATTTACGCTGCGGCTTATGAACGAAGTATGTGTCACTAATACAGAATTCGTACAACGCGCAAAAATGAATCAGGTCTTCTACACTTTCATTTACTCCTGTTTCATTAATTTTTTGTTAATGCCTGGAATAATAAAATCGCCAACACGTCAATTGAGATCTCCCATGAGCAAGATTTTACCTGTTTTGGGTATAGTGTCAATTACAGCTCGAAGATTATTACAAAACATTTCTCTTTCTTGTTCATGTCTTCCCACATCAGGAGCGCATACGAGATGTATGTAAACAATAGAATCATCTTTCACGATTCTCATCTTGAGTGAGCTTTCTTTGACATAGATAACTTCAGTAATGTTATCTCCAAATTTATTGTGAATCAGGATCCCCACTCCCGCATGTGCTCGTAAATGTTTATCAACACCACAGTAGAATAGTGTGTGATGTCCTCTTACGACTGAATCTTTTCCTTTTCTTTTTACCTCAGCCACTGCCCATATGCTATTTTATGCTCTGCCGTTTCTATAATAATTTCCTGCTCTTTATTATTCCACGATGCTAAGTCTCGATGTGGTAACTCTTAGTTTATTTTCCGATTATTTGTTCTTTTCAGAGGCCTGGTCGTCATGATTTTATCCGTCCTATTCAATATTACTTATTCAATGCCCCTGTGGTTCTATTTTGAAGGGAACACTCCACAGTTCAGAACAGTTTGAAAGAACCTGTATGTGCTATGCTTGTCTAGTCTTATCACTGCAGTCAACCCCGCTCAGTTCCTCCTGTAGGGACATGAGCAGTGTGCCACGTATCTCACCCTGCTACCGCCCGAAATGGTTTATGGCAACATTCATTCACGTTTGTCGTATCATGGATGCAATTCACAGCTGACAACAGGCCCAACTGTGTCCGTTCTCGTGGAATGAGTAAGAAATCGACTCAGTATTAATAGCACATATTTGAGAAGTGTTTGACCTCTACGTAGACATCTGATGACAGTGCCTCCAGAAACGTACCAATGATTTGTTGAATCCATGCCCCGCAAAATCACTGCCGTCTTACTTCGCCAGGATACACCAACACGCTGTTAAGCAAGTAGTCGTCATGTTTCGGCTCACCTGTGTTTCTCCCTTATTAACAACTGCAGGCAAAAAAGAATCTGTGGATAATATTATAAAAAATTTGGATTTTGGTTTTTAATACCAATATCAACTCTTATTGAAACAAATAAAGCGCCAAAGAAACTGGTATAGGCACGCCTATTCAAATACAGAAATATGTAAACAGGCAGAATACGACCCTGTGGTCGGAAACACCTATATAAGACAACAAGTGTCTGGTGCAGTTCTTAGATCGGTTACTGCTGCCACAATAGAAGGTTATCAAGATTTAAGTGTGTTTGAACGTAGTGTTACAGTCGGCGCACGAGCGATGGCACACAGCATCTCCGAGGTACCTATGAAGTGGGAATTTTCCCATATGATCGTTTCACGAGTGTACCGTGAATATCACTGAAAACAATCGTTCATCGTGACAGAAGTGCAACCCTTCGGCAAATTGCTGCAGATTTCAGTGCTGGGCCTTCAACAAGTGTCAGTGTGTGAAGCAATGAAAGACACATCATCGATGTCGGCTTTCGGAACCCAAGGCCCCCTCATGTACCCTTGAGGACTGCACGACACAAAGCTTAATGCCTAGCCTGGACCCGTCAATACCGACACTGGACTGTTGATGACTGGAAAAATGTTGCCTGGTCGATCGAGTCTCGTTTCAGATTGTATCGAGCAGATGGACGTGTACAGATATGGAGACAACCTCATGAATCCATGGACACTGCATGTCAGCACTGTTCAAGCTGGTAGAGATTCTGTAATGGTGTGGGGTGTGTGCAGTTAGAGTGATATGGGATCGCTGATACGTCTATTTACGACTCTGACAGGTGACACATACGTAAGCATGTCTGGTCACCTGCGCCGATTCATCTCCATTATGTGTTCCGACGGACTTGGGCACTACATTCCCCAGATACGAACATTGTTGAGCATATCTTGGAATGCCTTGCAATGAACTGTTCAGAAGAGATCTTCACGCCCTTGTACTCTTACAGATTTATGGACAACCCTGCAGGATTCACGGTGTCAGTTCCCTCCAGTACTACTTCAGACATCAGTCGAATCCATGCCACATTTGTGTTGAGGCACTTCTGCGTGCTCCCCGGACCCTACACGGTATTAGGCAAGTGTACCAGTTTCTTTGGCTAATAAAACATGAGACAACCACGCACGCATTTTTCTCTTTTTCTTCCTTAAGAACAGTATTAAAGAAAGAATATCAGGATATTCACAGAATAGGTAAAAAAAAATGCAGAAGAGGAAAAGACAGGACCTAATTAGTTCTGCATAATCATTAATGTAACAGTCAGAATGCAATAACAATATGATAAACTAGTATCCTAAAACAACATACAAGATGGGGACTACACTAATATGTATTTCTTCTTTTTAACAAGTGAAGCTACACAAATAAAATCTTAAATGAAAAGAAATCAGTTAAGTTAAAAAGTAAAATAAAAACTTTTGCGGGGCAGTTGATATTGTCCTAGCAAGAAAGAGAATCTTTCAGAAAAAGGAGAAGAAATCCTCTCAGAAGATAAAACAAAATGTTTTAGTATATATTGCTCGAGCAACACGAAGTAAATCCTTTGAGGAAAGAACCGTCTCAGAACGTTTAGATATCGTAAACAGTGCAGACTTAGTCTCAAGCCGAATAATCAGAGGTATACGTTTTCCAAGTAACAAGGTAGCCAACATAAAACTTGATATCAGTTTCTGCAGAACAGATTTAGAGCACACAACCCGCATTCTAAATATCTAGGCGAAATGATGATGATGTTTGCTTTGTGGGACGCAGAACTGCGCTGTCATCAACTCCCGTACAAAGTCCCAAGTCTTACACAGTACAATTTTTTTACCCAATCCAAGCTAGCCACTGTCACGAATTATGATGATGAAATGATGAGGACAAGACAAACATCCAATCCCTGGGCAGAGAAAAACTCAAACACAGCCTGGAATCGAAGCCGTGATCCAGAGGCAGCAACGCTCGCCAGTAAACCACGAGCTGTGGACTGTCTAGGCGTAACACTTGATCGTTCTCTGAAATTTGGGAGACATCTTGAAATGACACGAGAAAAAGTTAAAAACGGAAACGAAATTATCAGAAAGCTGATTTGACAAAGTTAGGGAACACAACCAAACAATTTACATACAGCCTCTCAATCGATTGTGTGTCATGTTGCCGAATACAGGTTAGACTAGAAGCATTTATGTCAGCAAGGTTCATGCTCAACATATCGGTACAATGACACTGGTCCTGGCTCGCTAAAACTAAAACTAGTTCCCCAGCTTCGCGTGTTCCGTAATGTACACGGGCAGAACTCAAATGCAGCAAACATGAAATGAGAATGCTGTACGTTATGCAGTGGATCGGTTTCTAGGAACTCCCCAGTCAATGAAAATCATCATCACCTGCCAAATACGTGGTTTAAATCCAAATAGCCAGTTTAGGGTTGCAGCGTAATTCTCCAACCTGATCCTTGCTATTTAGAAGAGCGCTGGAGGTCTAATTAGAAAATGTTGAACAAAGGCTGGAGAGTCAGATTGATCCAACGACAACACTTAAAGACATGCAGGTGTAAAGAGAAATCTGGAACCTCCTCAGGAGCATCAGACCCAGGCATATAAGATACAAAACATCACTTTATAAATGGAGGATCACACACAGCCCTGAATATAATTTTGGAACAACGGAGCAAGTAGTACTATATATTTGCGAATGCCCAGTAGGAAGATTTAAAGGCGACTGCAATACTTCACGAAGGCCTCTCGTAAACCTAACGCATGGCTTAGCTTCCTGGAAACTGTGAAATTAATGACGTGTCTAAATTTTCTCTTACTATAGCTTTGTACTCTTTTTTGTTCTTTTCGTACATTATGTTTTATATCTTACTAGACGACTCGACACACGTTGCACTGTCCAAATTTAAATAAATTTGTTTACGATCGTTTTATGAAAATCTATTTGAAATATGTAAACGAAGCGAAAATAAGAAAAGAATGTATCTTGGGTCATCCTTGTGTCTCTTAGCGATTGTGATCATGGGTACTAAGTTTGAGGAGGAGTACGCCAATGGGAAATTTTACGTGTGAGGTGAATTCTGTCACCATTACGACGATGATAAGCTGGAAATATGTGATGTGCTGGAATGTGATCGTCTTGGAAGCATGCGGTTTTGTTCCAAAATCTAAGCCTCAGTTGAATTAAGTCCGACTTTCGTGTCAACCATATTATTTATTTTATACCATTAAATTTGAAATCACGACAAATTTGAAGGTGTTTTATTTATATTTCGATTTCGATTGAAATATAGATGTTCAAAAATAAACAAGCAAAACAAAGGAATACTTTGTTTCGACCGGTTTGCTGTGACATCATCATTTCGTTCATTGCAGTGCTTTATGATAAACTACATTTTTTGTTTTGTTGTCTGGCATATACATAAAGAAAGCTCTTCAGTTCATCAGACTGTAAATTCGTTCGGTTTCTAGCATTGCGTGTTGTGTCAGCTAAATTGATCCGTCTTATAGGTGGGGTTGCAGTGCGATTAAATTGCTACAATTCAGGTCAGTTGTGTCGATTGCTGCACAAATGGAAATAAAGTAACTACATTTGTTGGGCAGATCGCGATACAATACAAAAGATTAAAAATGCAGTTTGGTTTTACTTTATGCTGGAATGCGTTTTTTCAGATTTTCCTCCAGATTTTCATTTGCTTGAGTTTAATATATTCAACAAATATGTTATCTCGCAGCAGGATAAATCTATTAACATTCATGATGACTACTTTCTAAATAGTAAATACTTTATTTACTTTTTTCCATCTGTCACGTTCTCATTAGGTTGTGCATTATAATCTGATTAGTATTACGAGAAGCTCTGTTCTTATTATTTCATTCTTACTAAAAAAAAAAAAAAAAATCCAGATCGGTTCAGCCCTTCTCAACTGAAGTGCTTACCAACGAACAGCATATATATACTATTCCTGTTTTACACGTGTCACATGTTTTTCGTTTTGCCATACGCTAAATAATAAAATAAAATAACAGTAAATACACTACTGGCCATTAAAATTGCTACACCACAAAGATGACATGCTACAGACGCGAAATTTAACCGACAGGAAGACGATGCTGCGATATGCAAATGATTAGCTTTTGAGTGCATTCACACAAGGCTGGCGCCGGTGGCGACACCTACAACGTGCTTACATGAGGAAAGTTTCCAACCAATTTCTCATACACAAACAGCAGTTGACCGGTGTTGCCTGGTGAAACGTTGTTGTGATGCCTCGTGTAAGGGGGAGAAATGCGTACCATCACGTTTCCGACTTTGATAAAGGTCGGATTGTAGCCTATCGCGATTACGGTTCATCGTATCGCGACATTGCTGCTCGGGTTGGTCGACATCCAATGACTGTTAGCGGAATATGGAATCGGTGGGTTCAGGAGGGTAATACGGAACGCCGTGCTGGATCCCAACGGCCTCGTATCACTAGCAGTCGAAATGACAGGCATCTTATCCGCATGTCTGTAACGGATCGTGCATCCACGACTCGATCCCTGAGTCAACAGATAGGGGCGTTTGCACCACAACCACCATATGCACTAACAGTTCGACGACGTTTACAGCAGCAGCATGGACTATCAGCTCGGAGACCATGGCTGCGGTTACCCTTGACGCTGCATCACAGACATGAGCGCCTGCGATGGTGTACTCAACGACGAACCTGGATACATGAATGGCAAAATGTCATTTTTTCGGATAAATCCAGATTCTGTTTACAGCATCACGATGGTCGTATCCGTGTTTGGCGACATCGCGGTGAACACACATTGGAAGCGTGTATTCGTCATCGCCATACTGGCGTATCACCCTGCGTGATGGTATGGGGTGCCATTGGTTACACGTCTCGGTCACCTCTTGTTCGCATTGACGGCACTTTGAACAGTGGACGTTACATTTCAGATGTGTTACGACCCGTGGTTCTACCTTTCATTCGATCCCTGCGGAACCCTACATTTCAACAGGGTAATGCACGACCGCATGTTGCAGGTCCTGTACTGGCCTTTCTGGATACAGAAAATGCTCGACTGCTAGCCTGGCCAGCACATTCTCCAGATCTCTCACCAATTGAAAACGTCTGGTCAATGGTGGCCGAGCAACTGGCTCGTCACAATACGTCAGTCACTACTCTTGATGAACTGTGATATCGTGTTGAAGCTGCATGGGCAACTGTACCTGTACACGAGACTCAATGTTCAGGCGTATCAAGGCCGTTATTACGGCCAGAGGTGGTTGTTCTGGGTGCTGATTTCTCAGGATCTATGCACCCAAATTGCGTGAAAATATAATCACATGTCAGTTCTAGTATAATATATTCGTCCAATGAATACCCGTTTATCATCTGCATTTCTTGTTGGTGTAGCAATTTTAATGGCTAGTAGTGTATTTAAAGTTACAAGCAAGGTAAAAACGTTGACATCACTGGAGCCAGGACATTTATGGAGGCTTTCCAGGAATTGCTAGGAAGGGAATGGATTTAATTAGGTGGTAGAGGATGAGAGAGAGATGGGGTGCATGTCCACGTAGATGAAGTGGTAGTCTGGTTTCATCGCGTCTGGTTGGGACACTGCAATATGCAGGTCGTCATAAAGGCATATACTCCATATCTGGCATTGTCGTGCTGTTATGCAGGACTGAAGTACGATGTACCAGAGGCAGTATCTGAACTGGTAAATCAACTTGTCAAAGGCGTTAACATCTCTGTCACAGAAAATACTATGCGCATGACGGATAGCGGAGGTGGAAGAGCCAAAGGGTCCTAGCAGACTATTAGAAAGCACCTGCGTACAGTCGTTTGCCATCGAATCACTAAGCAAGTGATCTCGCGAAGCGGCGGCAGGCTCGCACATGCACAGAGCGTGGGGAAGCCCGCCGAGACGCGGCCCGCACGCCCGGCACCAGATTGCGGCGCCACTACACATGTTCTGGTTAAGCTGCGCACCGCCCCCGCCGCCCCCGGGACCCGACGCCGCCGCCTGCACTGTGCCGTGATTCCACATAAATCGGCGGCGCCGGCCTGCGGGGTTTGCGCGCACATGATTTAGATATCACTAAGGCTATCCATTTCCATTAGGCTAAGCCGGGCCTGGGCGCGTAATGAAGTGGAGGCTGGGGGCGTCTGTGTGTGTGTGTGTGTGTGTGTGTGTGTGTGTGTGCGTGTGTGTGCGTGGCTGCCGTCCTCGCGGGGGCGGTGGGGCGAAAGTGGGAGACAGCAACTTTTCCCATTCCGGTAGAGGCCTTAGGCGGTTCTGCCGCGCCTTCTTGACCACCGCTTCGCGAGGGCGTTAAAAATAAGAAAAGAAAGAAAAAAATATGAGAGCATGCGAGCGAGAAGAGAATTTGCCCGCTGTAGCTGGAGCCGCACCAACTCGGGTTTAAGTTGCGTTTCACGACACGTAAGTGCCTGCATGATAAGTGGTTGTAGTTGTGGTTCATCACTCAGCGGAGCTGTAATACATACAGCAGCAACAAAACAGCGATGTTCTAGCCTTCCTGCATACGCCACCAAGTACCCACTTTCGATAGCGGACATCCTATTATAATAGTGCTAATTCTTTCACTGTGATACCATTGAGTAAGTAATTAATTAGAATCGTGAAATCTCAGTTTAGATAAAATAAAAGTCAAAATAAATCGTACGCTTACAGAAATGTAAGTTACTGAAAATCTGTCAGTTAAGGCTACGATTTATTTAAAAAGAAATAGCATACTAGAATGAGTTTCTCTCTTTATTCATCTGGTCTGCAGCTTCATTAAAAAAGTACTATAGAGAAACATAAATATCCATTAGTAAAAGCGTCACGGGTAATGAAATAATAAGACCAGTGCTTCTTGTAATGGTAATCACATTATAAGGGACAGTCAGATTAAAACGTGACAGACGGAAAAAAGTAAATAAACTGTTTATTATTTCGAAAGTAATCATGACTGTCAATGCATTTATCATGCTGGGAGACAACACAGTTAATGCCTTTATGGAAAAATGTTTTGTGTTGCTTGTCCAACCCTGATTGTATCCAGGCGTGCACCTCTTCGTCTGAAGCAAACTGACGGCTACGGATGTCTTTCTTCAGGGCTCCAACAGCAGGGAAGTCGCATAGCGAGAGATCGGGACTGAATGGAGTATGTGTGAGGTTTTCTGAGCGAAACTTCTGCAGTTTGGGCGTGCCCACATGTTGCCAACGTTGTTTCGACTGCGCTGCAGAAGTCTCGCTGGGAAGCCCTTACACATCGTTCATACAGTTCCAATCACTCCCCATGTGATTTCCATACTTTTGGAGCCCTGAAAAAAGACGTTCGTGGTCGTCGATTTGCTTCGGACGAAGAGGTGCTTGCCTGGGTACACTAACGGTTTCGTAGCCAATCGCGAACATTTTTCCATGATGGCATCGACCGTATTGTCTCACTGTGCGATAAATGTATTAACAGCTATGAAATTCACTTTTGAAACACCGTAACAAACACTGCACTTACTTATTTCCGTCTGTCTCATTTTAATTCGACTGTTCCTTGTAATACACTACCTGACAAAAAAAAAATAAAAAATGAAACATCAAGAAGATGTCCATGCAACTTTGTGCACGTACACCCCACAGACGGGTAAGAAAATAGAGCGGCAATTCTCGGTGACAGAACGGCCACCAGAGTGCAATAGTGTACGTCGGGTTTAATGTTGTTACTAGGCCTGGTAGAGTACACGACGGACGTGAACAGTGTCAGATGTTGACTGATCACTCTGAAGGACGCGGAGAAGCTACGCACTCGTTTGGAACAGCATTATCAGAACCTGAGACAGTATGAATGGGACCTCACAGTAGGTCTACATTTGGTCCGATGGTCGAATCATGCGATATCGAGATTTATGGGGCATTCAGATGTGATACTGGCTCGATGCTGGACAACAAGGAGATCGCGAGGGCTGGCATACTGTTCGTCGATATTCCGATCGACCACTTCAGTGTAAGATCGCCTTACTGTGTACCAAGCACATTGTAAACCAATTCACTTCTGCGCCTGGCCTTCGAGACAAGTAATGGACTTCCTGCAGCTCTCTTGAGCATAGGTCGAAGATTACCTGCAGTTGGACTGCAGTGGGAATTACCGTTGTAAGCCTAGGCTACCATTAACACAAAGGGCTGCGTTAGGAATGGTTCTGTGACCTGGGCGTATGCACTGCTAATGAATGGCGTCGCAATGAATCGCTGTTCTGCACTACCCCGGGTGACCATCATTGGCGGGAACCTATTTTTAAATTGTTTTGAAGAGGCACAGTGCTGTTACTCCTGGAGTCATTGAGCTGGGAGCCACCAGTTATGACTGATATAGTGATTGAGGGAACTCTGTTCTTTTCCACTGAACAATTCTCGTCCACACGTCACAAGTGTATCTACGAATTATCTGCGTTATACTGAAATACCAAGAGATCTCCAGACATGCTCCAACAGAACATGTGTGGGACCAGCTCCAGACGTCAGCTGCATCCCGGTGCTAGTATTGAGGGTATCAAGGACGGGTTACAACAATTTCGCGCCATCTTGCCTCAGGAAAGGATAAAACGGCTTCATGACACCGTTCTCAACCAAATCTGTGCTTGCATGCAGGCCAGAAATGTTGCATTGTTATACTTATGAGTGGGATCATGCTACTAAGCTCTTCGTACAACTGAATCGATATTGTAGTCACTGAAATGACATCATGTACGCTCTCAACCAAGGGAGTTTCATTTCGTTTTTTCGTCCCCCTTGCAAGCTTCACTTCTTTTCTCAGGCAGTGCGTTTTTGATTGCTTTTAAACTTCGGACACAAAATGACATCTTAACAAGTGTAACTGACATTCGCATATTGCCATGAAATCTCGTCTTCCTCTATGGGATCGAAGTCAGTGGGAAAAGTATTTACGATTCAAGAGATTAGTAGTACCCGAGCTGCGTCTCTGTTGTAGTAAGCATACACTGACAGATCAGAGACTATCTTGTTTTAAATATTCTTTGAGACGCTACCCTCCCAGTTCCTATACTCCATATTGCTGTCTTCATTATCTGTATGTCATGTAACTAGTTCTTTCGTTACTTTGCATATGCAGCGTTTCAATGTATTATATGAAATCAGCAAGCAGTGAAACAGATTGGAAGGTGGAAATTCGTCAGGTTCATGGATTGCCTCTCCGTCTGGCTCTCGTTTAAGATATACCTAGTCACGATGTTTAATTATCACATACAAAAAAGAAGATGCAACCATCAAACATTACATAATTACCCTGCAATATGGCATATTTTTTTCTGAACGATGGACGGCTTCGATGAGACCTTAGTTGCATAAGTCAGTATTTTAGCTGTGAAAAATATGCTCCACCTCGAAAATCACCTTTTCTACGTCTACATCATTTTCTGCAATCCAACTACGGTGTGTGTTGGAGGATGCTTCTGGTACTTCTAGCTGATCCCTCCCTCTCAGTTCCACCCGCAAATTGTGCATTGGAATAACTATCGCTGGTAAGTCTCTGTATTAGCACCAATTTCCCTAATTTTCTCGTGCTGGTCATTTCACGAGATTTATGTGAGAAAAAGTAACATGTTGTCCAAGTCTTCCCAGGTATTCAAAATGGTTCAAATGGCTCTGAGCACTATGGGACTTAACTTCTGAGGTCATCAGTCCCCTAGAACTTAGAACTACTTAAACCTAACTAACCTAAGGACACCACACACATCCATGCCCTAGGCAGGATTCGTAACTGCGACCGTAGCGGTTGCGCGGTTCCAGACTGTAGCGCCTAGAACCGCTCGGCCACCCCGGCCGGCGGGTATTCCTCTCTCGAAATGTCAATAGTAATCATCTCCATGATACAAAACGCCTCTCTCGTAACGTCGCCACTGGAGTTCGTTGTGCATCTCTGTATCTCTGTAACGCTCTCACAGCGACTATATGATCCTGTGACAAAACACAAGTAGTTTGACAATGGGGGTATGAGAACAAATAATTTATTACAAATGGTGGCTGGGTTCTTCCTACCCCTCTATGACATCAAACCTTCCTCTAACCCCTGAAAATGGTAGGAAATAGGAAACTGGAGTACCTCCACCAATCTAACTCCTCAATTCTCCCTCCACCCCTATGATGTCGTGTACACCCACCACTCCTATGACACCACCCCTGGAAATGGCGGGAAATGGTCTCTGTCCAGCTGCAGGAGAGGAAGGTCTCCTCCAAGCCATGCATCATTGAGAAAAAATATGTCACATTAAAGGGTAAATATGTAGAGTCTGATGATGGCAACTTTTTTTATGGATGTGATAATTAATATACAGTGACTACATCTTACATGAGAGCCAGATGATGAGGCAATCCAGAAACCTGATGAACATCCATCTTCCAATCTGTTTCACATCATGCTGATTTCATCTGTTACATTGAATCACTCCACATGGAAAGTAAAGAAAGAACCAGTTTCATAACACACATATAAGAAGTATTGGTAGTATAGCATCTCAAACAATATACAAGATAGTCCCTGGTCTGGCAGTGTATGCTTACTACAACAGAAGCACAGGTCAGGTACTTCCAATCTCTAGAATCATAAATACTTTTCCCACTGACTTCGATTCCATAGAGGAAAACGAAAATTAATGGCATTGTATTTTGAACCATTGTACTGGCAACATGCAAATGTTGGTTACACTTGTTGTCATTTTATTTATTTTTGATGGGAAATGGTAATTCTCAGATGGACAGGAAGGCAAGGTATTACTAATTAATTGATTACTAATTACTATTTATAGCTTAATTGGGTGACCTCCAGTAACCAGACTCAAAGACGTCTGTGTTTGCCTCATTGTGCAGGGATCAACTAAGCTAATGTGCACTATATCCATCAGACACCACTGTTGGCCCTCCCCACTCCTCCCCTCCCACACTGCCCCCACCTCCCCCACTGATGAGGAAAGTTCAGTCTGTGCTGAGATGCCAGATAGGATGGACATAAGTCTTTACTTTATTGTATGTGTGATGTGTTTAGTGGTGGAGATGCTGGTGTCAAACAAGAAAGAGTTCAATAGCTATATTAGTTGTAATCATGCAGCTGAGGACTGTGTCCACAGCTCCCTGCACAATGCCTGGAGAGTGGTGATACTAGATGAGTATAAGAATAAGAATACATTTCATCAAATATTTGAGATGCAGCAGAATGGACTGAAGTTATATTTCACAACTCATGCTGATAGATGCTTATGCTGCAAACATAGACTTTTAATGAAAAGTCCAGTCATTCTTCCAAACCACGAGAGGTGCGACACTCATCCGCTGCAGTGTAGTCACCTTGTTCAGAATGTGTTCAATTGAGAAGATGCTGGTCATGCACAGGGAGGATGTTCATAAGTGTACTACATGTATGTATGCAGGTGAAGACTGCATCCACAGCTACCCACACAATGATTGGAAAGAAAAAAAGATTATGGATGAGTGTAAGAAGAATACTTTTCAGCATATAATGATGATGCATCATGATGGGTTGAAGATGCATTTCACAACTTGTGCAGATGGCTGCTTAGGCTATAACTGAAATGCCCCATCAGTATCTCTAAGAGATGCATGTGTGCGTGTGTTCTTCACCACCAATCCCATAAAGTCCACCAGTGTCAGTCGGTGGAGTAGTAGTACCCATGAAGCGTCAGCAGCAGCTGAGATCCTCGTTTGCTTCCATCTCACAGAAGAAGTGGAATAAGTAAGTACTTATTAAAAGTCTTTGCTACTATTACCATGCATATCAGTTCTCTGTTCATGTCTCTGTTTGTGGGTGCTTATTATTTCTTCTACATATTTTTTCAGGGGGACCTGCATATTTGAACCAGCAGCAGCACCCACCAGGTTGTCAGAATCTGAAGTGGTCTCTGCGATGTCCAGACCAGCAGCAGCAACAGCAGCCAGCAGCTCGTTGGGGCCTTGAGCGACATCATGTCTCTCAGGATCTGCAGCACCGTTGGATACTGTAGCACACCTGGTTATCATGTTTGAGCAGGACAACGAGTTACTCTTCTCCATCCCACTCTTGATAATCAGACTCTGCTGGGTGTATTAACAGCGATATGAGAACATTTCTCTTGCTGCAACAGGATGGACCTACAGTTATCACTCGTATATTACTAGGCAGAAAAATCCCTTCCTTTTTCTTCTTGTCTTCTACCACACAGGACCAGTCGCTTACAACAAAGTTCTGATGGTTCAGTCCCTGAATTTCTAAAGAAATGAGCTGGTGGATCTACCCTACATAGTGCAGGTCAATACTGGTCTCCAGCACACATGCTATCCCATAACGTTCTGGTGTTACTGCAAGAACAGGGTATAAATGTGGTGGATGAGATGCAAATTCCTCCCTGTGCTTTAAAGCTATTCAGTTCAAGTTATAATGTAACATACAGTGCCTTAAAACGCTTAAATATTGATATAGAAGCATCAGCAGACAGTGACTGGCATGTTGTGTTACAGATTGAAAGTGCACTGAGGGGTGTTAAAGTGATGTTCACGGAGTCAGAATGGTGTGAACTGTATAATGCAGAACCCTGTATCGATCAGCAGAGGAGATTCATCCCAGTTTCCCCAGGACATTTGCTATGGCAGCCTGACACTATCTGTAACATCCCTGTATGACAGCACTGCACTCATGCTGAGATCAGGTGGATAGTCCATTTATTTTCATCACTGTACCATTATAAATTTGTTTGGACTATGGATGGTGCTATCCATTGTGATGGAAAGACTGGACAGATGATTGCCTTATGTTGGTTCAAATGGCTCTAAGCACTATGTGACTTAACATCTGAGGCCATCAGTCTACATCTACATCTACATTTATACTCCGCAAGCCACCCAACGGTGTGTGGCGGAGAGCACTTTACGTGCCACTGTCATTACCTCCATTTCCTGTTCCAGTCGCGTATGGTTCGCGGGAAGAACGACTGTCTGAAAGCCTACGTGCGCGCTCTAATCTCTCTAATTTTACATTCGCGATCTCCTCGGGAGGTATAAGTAGGGGGAAGCAATATATTCGATACCTCATCCAGAAACGCACTCTCTCGAAACCCTTCCGAGCAAGTTACACCTCGATGCAGAGCCCCTCTCTTGCAGAGTATGCCACTTGAGTTTGTTAAACATCTCCGTAACGCTATCACGATTACCAAATAACTCTGTGACGAAACGCGCTGCTCTTCTTTGGATCTTCTCTATCTCCTCCGTCAACCCGATCTGGTACGGATCCCACACTAATGAGCAATACTCAAGTATAGGTCGAACGAGTGTTTTGTAAGCCACCTCCTTTGTTGATGGACTACATTTTCTAAGGACTCTCCCAATGAATCTCAACCTGGTACCCGCCTTACCAACAATTAATTTTATATGATCATTCCACTTCCAATCGTTCCGCACGCATACTCCCAGATATTTTACAGAAATAACTGCTACCAGTGTTTGTTCCGCTATCATATAATCATACAATAAAGGATCCTTCTTTCTATGTATTCGCAATACATTACATTCGTCTATGTTAAGGGTCAGTTGCCACTCCCTGCCTATCCGCTGCACATCTTCCTGCATTCCGCTACAGTTTTCTAATGCTGCAACTTCTCTGTATATTACAGCATCATCCGCGAAAAGCCGCATGGAACTTCCGACACTATCTACTAGGTCATTTATACACTCCTGGAAATTGAAATAAGAACACCGTGAATTCATTGTCCCAGGAAGGGGAAACTTTATTGACACATTCCTGGGGTCAGATACATCACATGATCACACTGACAGAATCACAGGCACATAGACACAGGCAACAGAGCATGCACAATGTCGGCACTAGTACAGTGTATATCCACCTTCCGCAGCAATGCAGGCTGCCATTCTCCCATGGAGACGATCGTAGAGATGCTGGATGTAGTCCTGTGGAACGGCTTGCCATGCCATTTCCACCAGGCGCCTCAGTTGGACCAGCGTTCGTGCTGGACGTGCAGACCACGTGAGACGACGCTTCATCCAGTCCCAAACATGCTCAATGGGGGACAGATCCGGAGATCTTGCTGGCCAGGGTAGTTGACGTACACCTTCTAGAGCACGTTGGGTGGCACGGGATACATGCGGACGTGCATTGTCCTGTTGGAACAGCAAGTTCCCTTGCCGGTCTAGGAATGGTAGAACGATGGGTTCGATGACGGTTTGGATGTACCGTGCACTATTCAGTGTCCCCTCGACGATCACCAGTGGTGTACGGCCAGTATAGGAGATTGCTCCCCACACCATGATGCCGGGTGTTGGCCCTGTGTGCCTCGGTAGTATGCAGTCCTGATTGTGGCGCTCACCTGCACGGCGCCAAACACGCATACGACCATCATTGGCACCAAGGCAGAAGCGACTCTCATCGCTGAAGACGACACGTCTCCATTCGTCTCTCCATTCACGCCTGTCGCGACACCACTGGAGGCGGGCTGCACGATGTTGGGGCGTGAGCGGAAGACGGCCTAACGGTGTGCGGGACCGTAGCCCAGCATCATGGAGACGGTTGCGAATGGTCCTCGCCGATACCCCAGGAGCAACAGTGTCCCTAATTTGCTGGGAAGTGGCGGTGCGGTCCCCTACGGCACTGCGTAGGATCCTACGGTCTTGGCGTGCATCCATGTGTCGCTGCGGTCCGGTCCCACGTCGACGGGCACGTGCACCTTCCGCCGACCACTGGCGACAACATCGATGTACTGTGGAGACCTCACGCCCCACGTGTTGAGCAATTCGGCGGTACGTCCACCCGGCCTCCCGCATGCCCACTATACGCCCTCGCTCAAAGTCCGTCAACTGCACATACGGTTCACGTCCACGCTGTCGCGGCATGCTACCAGTGTTAAAGACTGCGATGGAGCTCCGTATGCCACGGCAAACTGGCTGACACTGACGGCGGCGGTGCACAAATGCTGCGCAGCTAGCGCCATTCGACGGCCAACACCGCGGTTCCTGGTGTGTCCGCTGTGCCGTGCGTGTGATCATTGCTTGTACAGCCCTCTCGCAGTGTCCGGAGCAAGTATGGTGGGTCTGACACACCGGTGTCAATGTGTTCTTTTTTCCATTTCCAGGAGTGTATATATTGTGAAAAGCAACGGTCCCATAACACTCCCCTGTGGCACGCCAGAGGTTACTTTAACGTCTGTAGACGTCTCTCCATTGATAACAACATGCTGTGTTCTGTTTGCTAAAAACTCTTCAATCCAGCCACACAGCTGGTCTGATATTCCGTAGGCTCTTACTTTGTTTATCAGGCGACAGTGCGGAACTGTATCGAACGCCTTCCGGAAGTCAAGAAAAATAGCATCTACCTGGGAGCCTGTATCTAATATTTTCTGGGTTTCATGAGCAAATAAAGCGAGTTGGGTCTCACACGATCGCTGTTTCCGGAATCCATGTTGATTCCTACATGGTAGATTCTGGGTTTCCAAAAACGTCATGATACTCGAGAAAAAACATGTACTAAAATTCTACAACAGATCAACGTCAGAGATATAGGTCTATAGTTTTGCGCATCTGCTCGACGACCCTTCTTGAAGACTGGGACTACCTGTGCTCTTTTCCAATCATTTGGAACCTTCCGTTCATCTAGAGACTTGCGGTACACGGCTGTTAGAAGGGGGGCAAGTTCTTTCGCGTACTCTGTGTGGAATCGAATTGGTATCCCGTCAGGTCCAGTGGACTTCCTTCTGTTGAGTGATTTCAGTTGCTTTTCTATTCCTTGGACACTTATTTCGATGGCAGCCATTTTTTCGTTTGTGCGAGGGTTTAGAGAAGGAACTGCAGTGCGGTCTTTCTCTGTGAAACAGCTTTGGAAGAAGGTGTTTAGTATTTCAGCTTTACGCGTGTCATCCTCTGTTTCAATGCCATCATCATCCCGGAATGTCTGGATATGCTGTTTCGAGCCACTTACTGATTTGACGTAAGACCAGAACTTCCTAGGATTTTCTGTCAAGTCGGTACATAGAATTTTACTTTCGAATTCACTGAACGCTTCACGCAAAGCCCTCCTTACGCTAACTTTGACATCGTTTACCTTCTGTTTGTCTGAGAGGTTTTGGCTGCGTTTAAACTTGGAGTGAAGCTCTCTTTGCTTTTGCAGTAGTTTCCTAACTTTGTTGTTGAACCACGGTGGGTTTTTCCCATCCCTCACAGTTTTACTCGGCACGTACCTGTCTAAAACGCATTTTACGATTGCCTTGAACTTTTTCCATAAACACTCAACATTGTCAGTGTCGGAACAGAAATTTTCGTTTTGATCTGTTAGGTAGTCTGAAATCTGCCTTCTATTACTCCTGCTAAACAGATAAACCTTCCTCCCTTTTTTTATATTCCTATTAACTTTCGCATTCATGGATGCTGCAACGGCCTTATGATCACTGATTCCCTGTTCTGTACATACAGAGTCGAAAAGTTCGGGTCTGCTTGCTATCAGTAGGTCCAAGATGTTATCTCCACTAGTCGGTTCTCTGTTTTATTGCTCGAGGTGATTTTCGGTTAGTGCCCTCAGTATAATGTCACTCGATGCTCTGTCCCTACCACCCGTCCAAAACATCTGAGTGTCCCAGTCTATATCTGGTAAATGTAAATCTCCACCTAAGACTATAACATGCTGAGAAAATTTATGTGAAATGTATTCTAAATTTTCTCTCAGTTGTTCTGCCACTAATGCTGCTGAGTCGGGAGGTCAGTAAAAGGAGCCAATTATTATCCTAGCTCGGTTGTTGAGTGTAATCTCCACCCATAATAAGTCACAGGAACTATCCACTTCTACTTCACTACAGGATAAACTACTACTAACAGCGACGAACACTCCGCCACCGGTTGCATGCAATCTATCCTTTCTCAACACCGTCTGTACCTTTGTAAAAATTTCGGCAGAATTTATCTCTGGCTTCAGCCAGCTTTCCGTACCTATAACGATTTCGGCTTCGGTGCTTTCTATCAGCGCTTGAAGTTCCGGTACTTTACCAACGCAGCTTCGACAGTTTACAATTACAATACCGATTGCTGCTTGGTCCCCGCATGTCCTGACTTTGCCCCGCACCCGTTGAGGATGTTGCCCTTTCTGTACTTGCCCAAGGCCATCTAACGTAAAAAACCGTCCAGCACGCGACTCAACCCCTGCTACCCGTGTAGCCGCTTGTTGCGTGTAGTGGACTCCTGACCTATCCAGTGGAACCCGAAACACCACCACCCTATGGCGGAAGTCGAGGAATCTGCAGCCCACACGGTCGCAGAACCGTCTCAGCATCTGATCCAGACCCTCCACTCGGCTCTGTACCAAAGGTCCGCAGTCAGTCCTGTCGACGATGCTGCAGATGGTGAGCTCTCCTTTCATCCCGCTAGCGAGACAGGCAGTCTTCACCAAATCAGGTAGCCGCCAGACACCAGAGAGGATTTCCTCTGATCCATAGCGACACACATCATTGGTGCCGACATGAGCGACCACCTGCAGATAGGTGCACCCTGTACCATTCATGGCATCCGGAAGGACCCTTTCCACATCTGATATGACTCCCTCCGGTATGCACACGGAGTGCACATTGGTTTTCTTCCCCTCTCTTGCTGCCATATCCCTAAGGGGCCCCATTACGCTCCTGACTTTGGAGCTCCCAACTACCAGTAAGCCCACCCTCTGCAACCGCCCGGATCTTGCAGACTGAGGGGCAAACTCTGGAACAGGACAAGCAGCCATGTCAGGCCAAAGATCAGTATCAGCCCGAGACAGAGCCTGAAACCGGTTCGTCAGACAAACTGGAGAGGCCTTCCGTTCAGCCCTCCGGAATGTCTTCCGCCCCCTGCCACACCTTGAGACGACCTCCCACTCTACCACAGGTGAGGGATCAGCCTCAATGCGGGCAATATCCCGGGCAACCACAGTCGTAGTCCGATCGGGGAATGCGTGGGACGAGCTGGCCGTCCCAGACAAACCCCCATCCGGACCCCCACAGTGATGCACATTGGCAACAGCCTCAAGCTGTGTGACCGAAGCCAACACTGCCTGAAGCTGGGAGCGAAGGGATGCCAACTCAGCCTGCATCCGAACACAGCAGTTGCAGTCCCTATTCATGCTAAAAACTGTTGTGCAAAGAACGTCTGAACTAATCTATAGAGAGCGCAAACAAATCGACACAAAATTTAAACGGTTATTAAAATACAAGATTGCCTAGTAAATGCAGTAATGCTGCTACTTGCGCACTGCTGACACACTGCTCGGCGGAGGAAGGAGACTACGCGATTTTACACTATTCAGGTACTAAAACGCGATGCTACAACTCTCAAATACTATAAAACGCCCGAAATTTATTTATTAAACAATGCAAGTACCAAAAACACGCAAAGAAATTAAGAATTAAACTATGTAACAAATGAGTGAGCTAGGAGTATACGACTTGCCACTGCAGCTGCTTATCCAACGGCGGCAGGGAGCACACTGACTGTGACCAACCGACACTGTCCGTTCAAAACAAAAACAGAAGACAGACGACTACGCGAATTTACGCTATTCAGGTACTAAAACGCGATGCTACAACTCTCAAATACTATAATACGCCCAATATTTATGAATTAAACAATTCAAGTACCAAAAACACACAAAGAAATTAAGAATTAAACTATGTAACAAATGAGTGAGCTAGGAGTATACGACTTGCTGCTGTGGCTGCTTATCCAACGGCGGCAGGGAGCACACTCCCCTAGACTTAGAACTACTTAAACCTAACTAACCTAAGGACATCATAGACATCCATGCCCAAGGCTGGATTCGAACCTGTGACCGTAGCAGCAGCGTGGTTCTGGACTAAAGCGCCTAGAACCGCTCGGCCGCAGCGGCTGGCTTTGCCTTATGTTCAAAGTGCATATAGACATTGTGAACTATCTCCATATGTACAGTTGTCATGTAGACATTTTAGAACACTGTAAACACAAGATGAAAAGAAGAAGCTAGAGGGATCCCCATCAGATTAAGGGAAATACACGCTGAATTCTGCGCATACAAGAAACTGTTATTTGCTAAATACTATACTGGTGTGAAGAAAGAACCAGTGGACTTCCCTGATGTACTGCATCCTATGTACAATTGTTGCAGCGTAAATAAAAAATGTTACATATATTATCATAAACCTTTTATTTTTCTCACTATAATGTACCCTTTGTAGCTTAGTGGGGAAGGGCTGAATGTGCTATAGTGGCAACATATATTATTATAAGTGTTTTTCTACAAGAACCCATTGAGCTGTGCACGGCTCGCGTTTATCCCATTTATGGTCTGTCGTCTTCTATACTGCCGCCTCGTTTTCTTATTCCTTTTACTGCCGTCACTAACTTCCTGCCTTACCTGCCCATTAGCGGCAGCAGCAGCGAGTATCGATAAGTGCACTGACGTACCATCTCTGGAGCGACCGACAGTATTTCCAGGTCGACGTGTGTCTGGCGGTCAGTTGGCGACAGACCAGTAGTGCAGTCGCGATGCAGCAGCAGTGAAGTCGGGGACGGAGCGCCGGTGAGGCGCCGACAGCCAGTGCTCGCCGACCGTTGGCGACGCGCATGAACTGTCCGATGGAGGGAGACTGGAGTGGGACGACTGTTGGTTGGTCGTCTCATCGGCCGATGTATATTGGGTCCTTTCACCGTTTCCGGGCCTGGGCAGTCGGCCGGTTGGCGTGGAGCAGCAAGGAATTCTTCACGGGATGTAGTTTGGCCGGGGACACTTGTGGTCTGTACGCGGCGTCGGAGTGTGTATGGGGGTTCCCATTGCTACGAGATCCGTGGCTCAGCGACCTGGACACGAAAGATGAGGTTTGATTTAATCTACCAGAAAGACTGTTCACATTGTGTCGTTTCCAAGTTGGAAAATTCTAGTATCCCTCCAGTGGAGTATCACTGTATTTGGCTCTCTGAATTGAAGTGAACCAGCGTAATCTTCTTCCTTGTGGCCGTCAACGTTCCGGTTACCTGCCCTGGCCGTTGACGTAAATTTCAGGCAGTGCAGTTTCCTCATCGTGTCGTTGTTGTCCAGCTCGGTGTGTAGTTTGACAGCTCCATGTATGATTGGTTGTGGGCGTTGTTCCGTTGAACTCTCTGTTGTGCCCTGGTCGGGTGAAGTGGAAGTTATCTTGTCGGTGTGTCCGTTGACTGTCGGTCGGTTGGATTGTCGTCGGATCGTTAATGGTTGGCCCAACTGCTTGTCCCACCTAAGCGAGCGGTAGTGTTTGAATTCCAGGCCGACCCTCGAACATCTGAGCGCCCTTGGGTGTACTGCCTTTTTTTTATTTCTCCTTGTTGTTTGTACTTGTATTACTTGTATGGCTTCTAGCCGATTTTTTTTAAATTAAAGTTGTTTTGCCCTTAACGTGTAAGATTCTTTAAGCCTTCAGCCTAATTTAAAGAACTGTTCCACGTAAGACCTTTGGCATTTTAAATGTTTTAATGTTGTTGAATTTTAAGTATTGGGCCTACGGCCAATTTTAAGTTTGAATTGTCCTGCTCTTAAGGCCTTCAGCCTAGTTCAAAGAAGTGTTTCACGTGAGGATTTTGACATTTTAAAAATTTTAATGTTGTTGAATTTTAAGTGTTGAGCCTCCAGCCAATTGTAATTTAAATGGTTTGCTCTTGATGTGTCTGATTTCTTGGGCCTTCAGCCTAACTGAAGAACTGTTTTAAGATAAGGCTTGCGTTTTTAAATTTCTGATTATGCTTGCGTTTTGTTATTGGCCTTCAGCCGTTTCTAAAATTAAAGTGGCTTTCAGCCGGTAATTAAGTCCCAACGATTAAAGCTGTGTGTTTAAAAAAAATTTTTTTGGGCTCTTGTAATGTTTGATCAAATAATAAATTTGTATGTTCGAGTGTAACTGATAGCGCCTTATTTTGGCCCCTTTCCAGAATTTAAGCCACCTTTCCTGTCCTGCGAGTTAAGCTGGGCGTCTCACCCTTGGCGCACCAAAACCTGATGTAGTTGGCATCATGGCAAGCTGGGTGAAACATCAGAACCTTGTTGTAAGCGATTGGTCCCGTGTGGAAGAAGACAAGAAGAAGAAGAAGAAGAAAGGGATTTTCCTTCCTGGTGATATACGAGCGGTAACTGTAGGTCCATCCATTTGCAGCAAGACAAAATGATCTCATGTCATTGTTAATACACCCGGTGGAGTCCAATTTTCAAGAACTCTGTTTAAACCCAAGTACCAGTTGCTGCAAAAGATACAAGATGTCGATGGTGTAACATACACGACATTCAGTCAAAGTAGTGAAAGCCCTGCACCAGAAGAAGTAAAACCAAACATCATGTTCATATTTGATGATGTTACCGTGGAAAACCGGGATCAGATACTACGATATTTCCGTTTTGGTCGTCATATTGGTGTTGATGTATTTCATTTCAGTCAGTGAGGGATAGTGCAAACCTCATTGCAGCACACACACAAAACAATATGAATTTAAAGCACATTTACAAGGTGCATGTAGGAACTGATAACTCGCTAAGTGAATTTGTAAAGATATATGAAGATTTCTGGAAACAAACACAGTATGCGTTTCTTGTTATTGAAAAAACACGAAAACTGAATGACAGTTGGTATAGCCATAACTTCCAGGAGTTTATAAATACATATACAGGGTGGTCGGAAATTTCCGTTATAAGCTTCTAGGACTTGTAGTGGGGAGTGAGTACATAATATTTTGAACCGGAACCCATGTTCAGAAACGTATCATTTCCGTGCTACAACCATTTGAAAACGTGTTGCTAATGCGACCATTTTTACAAGTAGTTGACAGAGTGTGAAGCAGTAAATCACTCGTTTTACAGTTCCACTCTTTAATACACAATGAGACTACTCGTGTACTTGTTGACTAGTTCTCATCAACGTGATGCACTAACGCCTCTTACAGTTCGGGCTTGGGCCTCCCTGGAGCACCACAAAAATGGTTCAAATGGCTGTGAGCACTATTGGACTTAACATCTGAGGTCATCAGTCCCTAGAACTTAGAACTACTTAAACCTAACTAACCTAAGGACATCACACACATCCATGCCCGAGGCAGGATTCGAACCTGCGACCGTAGCAGTCGCGCGGTTCCGGACTGAAGCGCCAAGAACCGCTCGGCCACCGCGGCCGGGGGAGCGACATAGTCACTCCTGCTGTTGGTGAAGATACTCTTTCTCGAAACCGCTGCGTGATTGTGGCGGAAAGGGTACGTGATGTAGTCTGAAGTTGTGGAGAACTATCTTGATAAAGGGGACGAGCAGCTCTTCCATTGCCCTGAGCTTCGCCATTCAGGAAGATCATGTCTGTGTTTTCTGCAAACTTGTACTCAACCATGTGGCTCCAGCACTGACAGACGCGTGAATGAGGCTCAACCAGGTCAGTGAGGAAGGATAGGTTGTCAAATGACATCAGCCGATCTGACTTAAGCACCCATCACTAGGGCTATCCTGTTGCAAACCTACCTAGTAAACATATTTTCAAACGGCTGTAGCACGAAAACGGTACGTTTCCGCACATGTGTTCCGGTTCAAAATATCACGTACTCACTCCCCTCTACAAGTCCTAGAAGTTTGTAACGGGAATTTCCGACCACGCTGTATATATAACTCTGAAAGAGGTGGGTATCTTAGTACACATCACACCAGGGACAAGTCTACCTGCATGTCAGGCACTCCACCTGAGACGATAGGTATACCTAGAGAGAGAATTCAACACATAGATGAAAAAATTCACCCTCTCGAATGTAAAGACCTAGAGACATATGGCAAAAACCCTTCTGAGGCTGATCAACAAATTAGATGCTATGCTTACTCCACCTGATAAGAACGTAAAAGGCATAATGGTAAAGGGTGATGTAATTGAAAGGAAGCAGTATGCTAAGTATACAACAAGTTGTTGACTAAACATAAGTTGCACAGAAGGCAGTTCGAGAGAAGCTATGACTGCTAAGGCTAGGGAAATTGAATAAAGAGCATATACTGAGAGAAACCCTTAAATCAGTTACAGACTCTTTCGATGAACTCTCAGTTAAATTACACATTGACAATGAAGTTGGTGATAATAGCGCCCGCGTGACCGCTACGGTTGCAGGTTCGAATCCTGCCTCGGGCATGGATGTGTGTGATGTCCTTAGGTCAGTTAGGTTTAAGTTGTTCTAAGTTCTAGGGGACTGATGACTTCAGATGTTAAGTCCCATAGTGCTCAGAGACAAAATATTTGGTGTCAGCGGTGAGATACCATAAGTGTTAGGCATGCAACTTATAAGGTTAAAATAAAAATAATACAGCTAGGTGAAACGGAATTTCAGAGAACAAGCGGCCTAATGAACCTCAGTCTCCTAAATCCTACAAAAACAGTAAATTATTCACCCCAAAGATCTTGAGATGTATGGTGAAATACGGCAAATGACTGATGCACATAGGAAAGCAGGAAACCGACGTAGGGCAGAATAAAAAGCCATTATAAGACCTATATTAGATGCTTTATGTAGCACTGACGAAGTTATTGACATTCAGTGTAAAAGAGTTAGCAACTGACCCAGCTGTATATACCTACTAACATGCTCCCAATGAGTTAATAAATTGACTACGATTGCTTATCGTATCAGCTGCTGCCAGTAATACAGCTTATTCGAACGAGGTTGCTTCTGTAATTTCTGCGCTTAGAGAGAGAAGTATAACTGAATCATGATGGAGACAGTAGTCCAAGAACTGCACAAACCAGCATGTAAAACATACTCCCGTAGACATGTTATGATTAAAGGTTTGGGTGACCTACAGCAGGCCGATCTTGTAGATATGAAGGAATATGCACATGCTAGTAATGGAATCAAATATTTTTTAATGGCCATTGATACGTACTGGAAACTCGCCTAGGCATTACCTGTTAAAACAAAAACGGGAAGTACTCTAACATGGGTGTTTTAGCATTTGTAGCAGACAGGAACAAATCGATATCTGGACAACCTTTAAACTGATCACTGTGGGGAGTTTTACAATAGGTATTTCAAGACTGCAACACACCACTACTGAACATTCACCCACTTGAAGGATAGTATAATGGAATGTCTGAACAGACACAGAAAAGGTTAAATGTGGATGCATTTTAATCTTCACAACTAACACAAATGGACAGATATCCTCCTCAAAATAACTGCACAGTATAATCTAACCAAACATAACAATAAAAATGAGACCTATCTGTTGTATAGCTAGAGAAGGCCGAAATGCACGCGTTAAACTCAAGCAGGCTGGCGTGAGGTCTGAAACAGGATATGTAATGAATGCTATAAAGAAAAGTACGTAGCTTCTGGAATACTTAACTTTAATCCACATTTGTAGAACATCGCTCTTGATGATACATGTTATAACCACAATATATATAGCAAAGGATTATGGCGCCATGCTAGGTCGTAGCAATTGTAGCTGAAGGCTATTCTAACTATCTTCTCTGCAAATAAGAGAGGCTTCGTCAGTGTTGCATCGCTAGCTAAGTCGTCCGTACAACTGGGGCGAGTGCTAGTACGTCTCTATAGACCTGCCGTGTGGCGGCGCTCCGTCTGGATTCACTGATAGTGGTGACACGCGGGTCCGTCGTATATCGGACCGCGGCCGATTTAAAAGGCTACCACCTAGCAAGTGTGGTGTCTGGCGGTGACACCACATTCCTCCCCCACAAATCGGCGGACGGTTGTGGTATAAGGCTTCCGCCCGCCGTGGAGAGGACCCCATGTTGGCGTATGAGACGAGGTGGGGAGCCTAACAACAGGCGAGGCTGTGCCACCCGCACCCGGCCATTCGGTCCCAGGGGAGCTAGGAAACGCTTGAAAACCTAGTCCAGGGTGCACGCCAACATGCGGTGTATGCGCCCGAAGATAGTCAGGAGGGGCCGAAGGGTCGACCTCCATCGAGTCGGAGCACCCGACTGGCGAAGACGACATGTGGTCCGGAGCTGGCAAGAGGTCCAAGTCGGAGGACAGCGGGTCACGGGAAGCGATCGGCGGCGCGTGACCCGGGAGGCGCTTGGCGGCTGCAGCGAAGCGTCCTCTGCTGGCGTCGCCGGCGGGAGAACAGGCGGCGGCGGCGGCGCGTCGCCATGGGGAAAAATGGAAGGCAGCGTCCGTAACACCTGGGGATGAGGCGAGCCAGTAGATGGGTCCCCAGGGCGCTGACCAGACGGCACCGTCGCTGAAAGCAGACGGGGAGCAGCAGAACCCGTGCGACGACAGAGGCGCAGCTGATTGAGATGCCGACGCACCTCACCAGAAGGCCCCCAAAACCAAATACATAGCGCGGCCGAGGCAGCGAAGAATGCGCCCTACAAGCCTACGCCGTGAACCGCGATAGTTGCGATAGTAGACAACGTCACCTGGAACAAAAGCAGGTGGCTGCCGCTGCGCAGGAACCTGATGCGGCGGATGCAGCAAAGACATCAAGGTTCGATGAGGACGACCATGGAGCAACTCAGCCGGCGAGCGACCATCTTGGGGCTGAGAGCGATACGAAGACAAAAAGAGCAATAACGCGTCCTCCCAAGAATGTGACTCTTTTAACTTCAACATCTGTGACTTGAAAGTCCGGACCAATCGTTCAGCGGCACCGTTTGACTGAGGCGAAAACGGCGCGGATGTCAGATGTTGAATACCATTGGCCTTGCAGAATGACTGAAATTCTGCGGACATGAATTGTGGGCCATTGTCGGAAACAATAGTCTGTGGAAGACCTTCAATGCAAAAGATATCGGACAATGCTTGGATGGTGGCAGATGATGTCGTGGAAGACATCTGGACAACAAAAGGAAAATTACTGAAAGAATCGACCACAACCAACCATCGAGCATTCCAGAATGGACCAGCAAAATTGATGTGCAAGCGTTGTCAAGGGGAAGTGGCTATCGGCTATGCAAAGAATTTCCGCGGCGGTGCGGATTGTTGTGCATTTACCTTCACTTCCAAATGTGCTTCATAGTTCTTAGCGCAACCAAGGCCCGGTGGAAAAATGTCTGCAAATTCTGCACATAGACGAGAAACACAGGCTGAAGGCACAGTCTGGTTCACTCAGAGGACCTGATTTACGATAGACAAGTTAAACAACTGAAATAAATCTAAACCGAACAAGTTCACTGCAGAAGAAGAACGAAGAACATAAAATGACACAAGTTTTGTTTGTCCCTTGTATGTTGCAAGAAGGCTACACTGTCCTAACACAGGGATCTTGTGACCTGAATATGTAGTGAGCGTAACATTTGCGGCTCGCAACGGGGGTGTGCTCAGTTGTTTGTATGTGTCTTTATTGATCAATGAAACTGCTGCTCCTGTGTCGAGCTGGAATGGGATCACGTTGCCATTAATGTCCAAGTCTACAAAATGTGTATTGTCCTGCTGACGACAAGAGCGACTGTCTCGTGCAACGTGAACAGACACTGGTACAGAATCACTCGCGACATGACGTGATTTCCGTCGATGTCGACATACACTTTTTGTGGGACGAACACAGTCACTGTTAGAAGGAGCGGCACTGGGCGGAGTGGAATTAACTACATGAATTTCCATGGTGAAGGTTCACGAGCCTGAGTATTCTTGGTTCGATTCCGGCGCGAAGCAAAGGGCCTGGAATGGTTGTTAGTGTCCGATCTGAGCTTTTTCTGGCAAACACTCTGAACATGTCCTTTTTTATTACAGAAAAAGCAAATAACTTGGCGTGACGGGCAATGTTCACGCGAATGTCTGGTTGCACACCGCGGGCATGATTTCACTGCATTTGCATGCTTGCGCGGGACACGTAACTGCGCGGACGTGCGCGAGGGCTGTTTACAGTTCCGTGCAGCTCGCCCGGCGGGCCGGTTAATGCGACAGACAGCTGGCGAAGTTGCAAATGATTCCTGAGCAAAGTCAAGTGTGTCTTGCCTATCCAATATGTCTATCACTTGTTGAAGGGAGGGATTGACTAGTTTCAAAATTTGCTCCCGTATACGAACATCAGAAACGTTCTGTGCAATTGCATCACGTACCATAGTATCTGAATAAGGGAGTCCACATTCACACTCAAAAGCACAATCCCTGGTAAGGCCTTGCAAAGTTGCAACCTACTCCCGATTAGTTTGACCGGCCGTATGTTTTGTATGAAAGAACGTATACCTTTTTGCAACTACATTAACTGATTCCTTGAAATAGGCATCTAAAGCAGACAAAATTTCTTCGTAGGACAGAGTTGCTACGTGTCGGGGAAATAATTTCACTATCACATGGTACGTTTGCACCCCTACACACGACAATAAGTTAGGCTGCCACTCGTTACCTTGAATTCTGTAGGCGGCGAGATGAAATCCAAATTGGCGTGACCACTCCGTCCATGTTTCCATTTCCGCATCGAATGGACGAAACTGGGGTGCAACAGCATGTTGCGGCTGCGGTAGTGGTGAATCGGCGACGGCCGCATCGTTTTGCATTGCACGTTGACCCTGAACGAGCTGTCCAAGGGCATCCAATAACGCCTGCGTCTGCTGATTCTGCAAGCGATAAAATTCGAACAGTACATCTGGAGATTGTGGTGGAGCCATGACACAAGTAAAGTAGGCAAAGAGAAAGAAGACTTCTTCTTTTTTTTTTTTTTTTAGCCTCGTCGCCAAAAATGTTGTGGACTGACAAGACAGCCAGTCCACAGTGATGGGTAACCGAAAGGCACGCGTTTAATTCAAGCAGGCTGGCGTGAGGTCTCAAACAGGATACATAATGAATGCTATAAAGAAAAGTACGTAGCTTCTGGAATACTTAACTTTAATCCACATTGTAGAACATCGCTCTTGATGATACATGTTATAACCACAATATACACTCCTGGAAATTGAAATAAGAACACCGTGAATTCATTGTCCCAGGAAGGGGAAACTTTATTGACACATTCCTGGGGTCAGATACACCACATGATCACACTGACAGACCCACAGGCACATAGACACAGGCAACAGAGCATGCACAATGTCGGCACTAGTACAGTGTATATCCACCTTCCGCAGCAATGCAGGCTGCTATTCTCCCATGGAGACGTTCGTAGAGATGCTGGATGTAGTCCTGTGGAACGGCTTGCCATGCCATTTCCACCTGACGCCTCAGTTGGACCAGCGTTCGTGCTGGACGTGCAGACCGCGTGAGACGACGCTTCATCCAGTCCCAAACATGCTCAATGGCGGACAGATCCGGAGATCTTGCTGGCCAGGGTAGTTGACTTACACCTTCTAGAGCATGTTGGGTGGCACGGGATACATGCGGACGTGCATAGTCCTGTTGGAACAGCAAGTTCCCTTGCCGGTCTAGGAATGGTAGAACGATGGGTTCGATGACGGTTTGGATGTACCGTGCACTATTCAGTGTCCCCTCGACGATCACCAGTGGTGTACGGCCAGTGTAGGAGATCGCTCCCCACACCATGATGCCGGGTGTTGGCCCTGTGTGCCTCGGTCGTATGCAGTCCTGATTGTGGCGCTCACCTGCACGGCGCCAAACACGCATACGACCATCATTGGCACCAAGGCAGAAGCGACTCTCATCGCTGAAGACGACACGTCTCCATTCGTCCCTCCATTCACGCCTGTCGCGACACCACTGGAGGCGGGCTGCGCGATGTTGGGGCGTGAGCGGAAGACGGCCTAACGGTGTGCGGGACCGTAGCCCAGCTTGGAGATGGTTGCGAATGGTCCTCGCCGATATCCCAGGAGCAACAGTGTCCCTAATTTGCTGGGAAGTGGCGGTGCGGTCCCCTACGGCACTGCGTAGGATCCTACGGTCTTGGCGTACATCCGTGCGTCGCTGCGGTCCGATCCCAGGTCGACGGGCACGTGCACCTTCCGCCGACCACTGGCGACAACATCGATGTACTGTGGAGACCTCACGCCCCACGTGTTGAGCAATTCGGCGGTACGTCCACCCGGCCTCCCGCATGCCCACTATACGCCCTCGCTCAAAGTCCGTCAACTGAACATACGGTTTACGTCCACGCTGTCGCGGCATGCTACCAGTGTTAAAGACTGCGATGGAGCTCCGTATGCCACGGCAAACTGGCTGACACTGACGGCGGCGGTGCACAAATGCTGCGCAGCTAGCGCCATTCGACGGCCAACACCGCGGTTCCTGGTGTGTCCGCTGTGCCGTGCGTGTGATCATTGCTTGTACAGCCCTCTCGCAGTGTCCGGAGCAAGTATGATGGGTCTGACACACCGGTGTCAATGTGTTCTTTTTTCCATTTCCAGGAGTGTATATAGCAAAGGATTATGGCGCCTTGCTAGGTCGTAGCAATTGTAGCTGAAGGCTATTCTAATTATCTTCTCTGCAAATAAGCGAGGCTTCGTCAGTGTTGCATCGCTAGCTAAGTCGTCCTTACAACTGGGGCGAGTGCTAGTACGTCTCTATAGACCTGCCGTGTGGCGGCGCTCGGTCTGGATTCACTGATAGTGGCGACACGCGGGTCTGTCGTATACTAGCGGACCGCGGCCGATTTAAAAGGCTACCACCTAGCATGTGTGGTGTCTGGCGGTGACACCACACAATCAATGTTCATGATAATGGAGTCGAGGATGTGGTATACTACCGTATTAAAGTCCTGGGTCCATGTAAACAGAAGTTTAACATGAGTGATTTGATACATACTCAGAACACAAGACAGCAGTTGAGAAGTCATACCTCCTAGGCTGGTCGAGTGAGATATTCATAGTTTCCAAAGTGCAGAGAAAAAATCCAAACTTACATCTGAAAGGACAGCAGTGGCATTGAAATGTCAGAATGCTTTTACACACAGGAAATGAATAAGAGCTCAAAACTAGAAATGTTTCTCATAGAGCGTGTCATAACACGTCGAGAGAATGCAGCACTAGTTAAATGACGTTTTCTTCCTGCAGTATAGAGCAGCTGTATTGATACTGACGATTTGCTATATAATGGAGTGCACAGAGCACAACCAGCACATTAGCGTAACATGCAAGATAGGAGACACATTATAGGAAACAGTGGTATCATCGACAAAATTCCAGTCGAATTGTACATTCTGGGGTATAATTACAGTTTCCCTGGTACAAAGCGTCAAAAATGTTTGACTCGTTGTGATACGTGGCTTAACCTGCTAGATGAGGCGTGTTTGGAACATGACATTACATACGCAAAACATAACGATCTCACAGGATGTCACGTTGTGGATCGAATTTTAGCTGATGAAGCCAAGGCAATACATCTGAGGAAGAATACCGGTTTAGTGCAACGCATTGCAGCATTTTTAGTTAATAAAACCATGCTCAGTAAAATTAAGTTGGGTCCTGCGAGTGAATTTCGAGCAAGTTATGAACGCCGCACATCGTGAAATGAAGAAGAAGAAAATGAAGAAGAAAACGATAAAGAAGATGAAGGGGCCTTAAAAAAATTGTTTCCTGACATCGATGTATGCAGCTAAAAGCGCACTGGAGCATAAAGGCCGGTTAAAGCACTCCAGGTTCTGCCAATACCGAAGACATCAGGTGGAATATTCTCTTCCTCATTCCTGCCCTCGCAGGTCTCTCAGTGATGCCGTCCACTGGCCGGTGACGCTGTGCCTATTGCCAGAACAGTCAAGAACGCACGGAACTCACAAGAGCAGCTAGAGGAGGGAAGGAGATATAACTGCATAATGGAAGCAGCAGCCATCAGAAAAATACTATACCTGAAACCATACAAGGAAGGTCTATATCTCTTCATAAATTAAAAAAAGCCCGTGAACTACTCTACCGGATAGACTGCTTACACATACAGATCTGCTCCAATTCATTCGGAAGAAATTCAGCATTCGAAGGTTCCACAGAGACTTTATGCGGGACACGTTACTGAAGACTATGTGGTGGTGGTGGTTGTTGGGATTTTTAAGGGAGACTATGTGCAAATGCAGAGAATGCGGAATTATGAATTTAGATGTTTTTGGAGGACCCAGAACCCACTGGGCAGCGTATGTTAAGAAAAATACAAATAACGTCTATTATTTCGACTCATTTGAAGACCTGCAGCCACCGGAAGAGTCACGATACGTCATAGACGGAAGAAGTGTGTTCAATAATTTTCATCGCTATCAAGACTTTAGTACTTATCTGTGCGGACATCTGTGCATCATGTTCCTCCTAACGTTTATGAAGAAGGATGTATAAGTAAGTGCATTAAGCAATTAAGCATCTACTCATCAGCTGAGCTTCAGATGCAATGTCACGTACTTTGACTTTAAAAGAACGATCGTCTGAATTACTTGCAAATTACTTCGCATCGATTGAGTTAAGCAATGGAATGCAGAGTATTGCATTTATTGGACTGGAGACGTACATCAGCATTTAGAATGTTACAGAGACTAACAATAAACTTCATCTGTAAATTAATCGTCGAAAAGAAATTATGGAAATACGTAGAACCTGGTGCATATGATATTGATGGTTTAAACGAAATTTTAAAACAGTCTGGGAAAAGGACTGTGATACATGCAAACATCAATACACTTAAATGTGAAATAAAGACAGCGAATACAACGACTGACTTTAACCAGAAAAGGTGCAGTAGGTCGATTACTGAGTTTTACAAAAGGAGACGGTTTGAAGAAGGATCCCACTAAATCTTACAGATCAGATCAGGTGGTAGATATACTTCCTGTCAGTACATATCGTGTGTAACATTTCAACGAACTCCTATCTCCTAATTCACGCAATTTACGGTTTCTATCGTCAGTTGGAACTGCGTATAAGATTACTGAGACTCCTACCAACGATCTATACCTGCCAGTGACAGTCTAGTGTTGCGCAACGAGCTGTATAAATGAACAAGTGCTGCACCATACCCGAAGCATTACACAATGATATGACTCAGGGTGTGAATATCACTGCACACGTTGAGGGTTTCTGTGATGAAGAGTGTGGACATTTCAAATGTAAAGATGCTGGATTTGTAGCATTCGTACCATACACGGAAAATGTTGGCGTAACAGAAACATTCTCAGCACACATTGCATCACCGAGCTCTTTCACGGGTATGTAGTGTTTTAAAACATGGAGGAGTGTAAAAGTGGCTAGCACATATATATCATGGAATTCTCTGGGATGATCCTGGTATACCCTATGAAGATGTGGTGACATCACTTTGATTATTTGACCATACAGATACTCTCATCTACATCAAAAGTGACGAGAAGGTCACACGGATGCGTCTAATCATCAAGTTTGCTGCTTTCAAGACTTGGAAATCTAAGGGTGCTTTGCTCTCCATCGCGTCAAGGAGATGTGTGGAAATAGTGTTGTGTCTGCTTATGAAAATGTAAAATTACATTCAAATTGGTTGAGAAATAAATGAATTTTACCTCATAATCTGTGTATGCTTCATTTTCTTTAACACTTTGTCAGTATGTATCTTTAACCGGCCGGAGTGGCCGAGCGGTTCTAGGCGCTGCAGTCTGGAATCGCGCGACCGCTACGGTCGCAGGTTCGAATCCTGCCTCGGGCATGGATGTGTGTGATGTCCTTAAGTTAGTTAGGTTTAAGTAGTTCTAAGTTCTAGGGGACTGATGACCTCAGAAGTTAAGTCCCATAGTGCTCAGAGCCAATTGAACCATGTAACGTTAACCTGATATCACGTCTGTGGTTCCTCTCAAGCACAGGAGATATAATTTTAGATATGTTTGCTATACATCTTCAGAAGCGGACACGGTCATGTGCCACTTGCTCCCACAGTAAAGCGCCATTTCGTACATGGAGCAGAGAGATTTATTTCGACTTGTAGTTGAAGGGAGCGTCCTATGTTGCGTTACTATTTATTTTAAGTCCGACTGCTACTAGTTTGGAGTGATATCGGATATTTTTTCCAGCAGGATAGCACTAATTTGTGACATCGTCAATTTTGAGCCACAATGCGAATTTAGGAACTCATCGTGTAGCACTGTGCATATAGATGTGTAATTAGGAGCCGTCTTTACTTCAGTTTCTCACCATAAATAAACAAAATGCACTGACCTAACCATCCTGACCAGCAGCTGGACAGAGACTGACCATTCCCCACCATTTCCAGGTGAGAGGTGGTGGTGGGGGCTAGAAGCCATCATAGGAATGGGGGAAGGGTGGCCAACACTGCCCTCTGGTGGATATAGTGCAAACTAGCTCAGTCAGCCCCTGCACATTGAGGTGAACACATACATCTCCGAGTTAGGTTACTGGAGATAGGCCAGTTGAGCTATAAATAAATAAATTAATTAATACCCTGTCTTCTTCTCCAGTATAGAATTACCGTTTCCCACGGCAAATAAATAAAGTACACTAACCTAATCTTCCTCTCCGGCAGCTGGGCAGAGACTAACCATTTCTCACAATTTCCGGGGGTGATGTCATAGGAAGGGTGGGTGACCCCATAGGAGTGGGGGAATTGGGTTAGCAGAGGTACCCCAGTTTACCTATTTACCACCAAAATTTCCGCTATTTCCAGAGGGGGGGGGGGGGGAGGGATGTGAGTACCCTCATTGCCCCACTACTAATACACCACTCTTCGTTGTAACTCCTCTGTCTCCTCTATTAGTCCTACCTGGTAAGGATCTCAGACTGATGAACAGTACTCAAGAATCGGACAAACAAGTGCCTAATAAGCCAGTTCCTTCGTGGATAAGTTAAAGTTCCTTAAAATTTCTCCTTTGAATCTCTATATCGTATCTGCTTTTCTACTGTTTGTTTCATGTGGTGATTCCACTTAATCTCTTTCTGGACAGTTAGTCCTAGATATTTTACGGTTGATACTGTTTCCAGCAAACTGTCATCAGTAGTACAGTAGTGGAGCTGTTTTCTTACGTATGCGCAGTATGTGACGCTTCAGGGTCTACTGCCAGAGCCTGCACCGCTCGCCAGTCCTCTGCAGGTCATTCTGCAAACAGATACTGTCTTCTGGCGTTGTTAGTTTCTTGTAGACAACCGCATCACCTGCGAACAGTCTTATAGAGCTTCCGACGCTTTCTAACAGATCATTTACATGCATTGAACCCAGTAACGGTCCTATCGCACTCCCTTGTGGTGATCCCGAAGTTAACTTAGTATATCTGTCTATTTTGTTCCGATAAGAGCGATGTGCTGAGTTTTATCTGCAAGGAAATTTTTAATCCAGTCATAAATCTGGCCCTATACTCAGTAAGTTCGTATTTTCTTCACTAAATGGCAGTGCAGGACGATGTCAAATGTTTTTCTGAAGTCAAGGAACACGGCATCATCCTGAGTGTCGCTGTCTACAGCTCTATGGATCATGGAGGAACAGGGCAGCTGAGATTCGCAGGATCTCTATTTGCAGAATACATGTGTATTTGTAGAGGGAAGATTTGCGTTCTCCAAAACGTCATAATTCTTGAGCATAACACGTGGTGCATAATTCTACAACAGACTGACGTCGGCAATAAAGCTCTATAATATTATGTGCATCTATTCTTGAACTCTTATTGAAAACGCCTTGCGCTTTTTTCCTTTCCCTAGGTACCCTTCGTTGCTCAAGGGATGTACAATAAAGCAAGCTATTTCGCATAACCTTTGTAAAATCTTGTAGGTATCTAACCTGTTCCTGATGCCTTTCCACTGATAAGGCATTGTAGTTGCTTTTCTATTCTGCGTCACGCTGGAAATGGTGTTTTGATCCGGGGAAACAGGAAGAAGTCACTGGGTGCCATGTCAGGAGAATACAATTGGGGGGGGGGGGTGCGGCGGGGGGGAGGGGAGGAGGAATGGGAAGGGGGTGATGATGAGGCAAATGCATACGCTGAGATAAAATTGCACCAATGTGTACTGTAATTGTCAATGTCTTTAATACAATGCTTACACGGAGTAGTGTAATGGTTACTGAATAGATTAATCGTAAGTTTCCAATGCAGGTGACCACTTTATGCCCAATGGGCCTGCCACGTCATCAATTTGCTCCGATCGATTTGTCATTTTCTTTTCAACGCTGCCGTAGTCTCATATTCCCCCGGGACCAGTCATTTAAAGCTTTGTAGATTCCTTTCGAAGCGAGCATTCATCAGCCTGCCGTTTCCAATAATTCCAAGCGCATTTACGAGTCATGTCAGACGAAGTCTTTAATTATTTTGTAATTTTTAATTCACTTATTTCCTGTGAATATTTTTACTGTCTAGCATTGCTCCGGAAACTCTTTACAGTGACATGCGCATCAATTCCCTAATTAAACGCTTTTCCACACTACACCAATTTATAACTTTACCCAAAGCTAATTCGTAACAAGCACTCGTATATGTCTACACTGATACGATGACGTCACAGGCAAAAGATACTGTGCAACAAATTCATACAGACATGATCTTTCCATTGTGACCTCAACCATTGTTAGTTCGTATTCGTTAGGGATTCAAATCTGAAGGTATTTTGTCACATAAAAAGTTCGACGACGTTCGAATAGACGTTTTCAAGCAAAGTTAATAATCCACATTATGGCCTTGTTTAACAGTGCCCTGTATGGAGTGAGCTACTGCATTCACAGCGAGCAAAAACAGCCCCTTCGGAGAGCTGCCCGCAAGACTTCGTCTTGACTACCTTTGAAACGTCCCCTTTGAACAATTATACAAGACTGTGCTGAAACTGACACACAATATTTTTTAGCGCAACGCAATCTGACTTTCAAAGATCCCTGCAAAAGAATGGCCCTGAATAACATTAAACTATACGTTTCAGAAATCACTTACCTCACAAAAATCTTCATTACTCGAACTACTGCAATACAGCGAGCGCCACTACTGCCAGCTAAATAAAAGATTCAAACTATGGAAGGCACTAACTACTGATAGGGATAGTTAGCAAATGAAAGATATTAATAGAGAACAAACAATGTATTTACCTTAATAGTCATAATATATATAGCAGTTCATGACAAATTACAAAACTCCGCCATCTCTCTCCCCACATCCACCACTGCTGGCGGCTCACCTCCAACTGCGCAACGCTACGTGCTGTTCACATCCAGCTGCCGCTGCCCAACACTACAATGGCAGACAACAATGCAAACTAGCCACAGACTGCACACAGCACAGCCAGTGCGCTACGTAACGTTGCCAATAAGAAAACATAAACAGCCTACTTACACCTTCCGTAACCTCCTCAGAGAGTTCGGTAGTATGCTTCTGTGACTGTTTTCTCCTTAAGAGAACAACCTTTTTGCACTGCAGCATGGCAGTCCTAAGCAAATGGCATACAGCTTGCCTGGTGATGGTTAGTGATACACCCAGTAATCGTCAATGGTGATTAGTGTGGTGTTTTTTTTATATTTATATTTTGATTAAATTATTATTCTCTTGTGAAGATTCAAAAATCTGTTGTGAGTTTTGCACCACTTCCTAGCGGGAAGAGCAAAGACTTTTGAAAAACTTAAGTACTGTATGTGATAGTTTATATGTCACCTGAAATCGTTTGCAGAAGGCGTAGCGTTCTCAAGATTAAGAACAGAGTTCGCACTGCCACTTAATTTTTTTGTATCGTTATCATGCTCGATCGCGACCGGATATGAGACATGGCAACTACGAACAGAGCAACCTAAGGGACCAGACAGAACTGGAAATTTTCTTTGCTATACTACAGCACACATTAAAAGAAATTGGATTTAAATCACAAACAAGGTAAATAGCAAAGCGCCTTCTGCCGTAACTACGACGTTTGCCGACATGCAGTCGGTCCCCGGTAGCTGTATGAAAACTTTAAAAACACCGTTATTTCTGTTCTCATTAATAGGACATGGATAGCATAGAAATACTTTAAGTAATAAGCAGGCACTACAGTATTTGAGAGCACAATAACCAATTTAATTACCTTAGTCAGTGTTGCTAACAATAGGCTCCGTACATTTCAATTTTATATCTTGCTGGCTGTTTCTTTAAACAAAGTCCTTTAACATTTTCGACATTTCATCTTAGCTGCACACATAAATTCTTACATAGCACTGCACAATAGTGATATTTTATAATAAATAATTAGTGATTGCGGACCACGCCATATACGCGTCCGCCGTCTTTAAAAAATATATCAGGACTGTGCTAACAGAAGAGGATTACAATTCTACAGCTGTCAAAAAATAAGAAACAAAAAATATCTCTATCCCCACCCACGTGAGGAATATTCTAGGATGAGCTACACAAGTGGTTTGTACATAGGATTTCACCAAAAAACCAAAGTCTGCCACCTGCTTTACCCCCGACTGATACTATGTGATCGTTTCACTTCGTGTCCCTACTAAGTGTTACAGCGAGGTATTTGTATGAGTTTACAGATTCTAACTGTGACTCACTAGTATAATATATATTACATGTTACTCTGGTAAAATACAATACGTTGTTGAAGCTCTATATCCTCAAACTAGTTTGATGTACATGCATAACAAGAAAAATGTAAAAGTACAATTGCCATGCACCAGAAAAGATAAACGACTGACCAGAAACACTCCGATATTTAACTCTCTAGCGAATGTCAAATGAGATCACAAAAATACTGCTGCTGCAATGTGAGACTTGGAAAACTAAACGCCAGAATACTTCTGAATCTGATTATCAACAAGACGCACCATATTCTCCAAGGCGATATAAATGTTGACACAGTCTCAATGACATAGTACAACACTGAGAAAGTTCACAACCAGACAATAAGCATCATCCTGCTTACCATCATCAGAGTGAGAGATGACGTGACATAAGCGTTGTCGAAGTCTGTAGGTACTGTCAGAATCAATAGCGTAACTTCAAGACCGCAGTTAAAGTCACCGCCCACGCAACTGTTCGTATTTTAACTTTGTCAACCGTAAAACGAACTGTTTAAAAGGCTTATTAAGACACTGAGCTGGAACTGCCACCAGCCAATACACAAGGCGTTCTCCACCGAACAATGGTCTGCGACCCTTATTTATAACTTTTTCAATAACTGTGATGTCAGGCACACCACCTTTCCTCAGTTTTACAATTCTGATGCTATTATGCGCTGCACTGGTTTTTCTAATGCTAACCCTATGGCACCGCTACTTGAAACAATTTCACGATCATAGTAACTCTTCAAAAATTTATCCTCCCGGACGGATCACTTTTTCTTCTCCCACCTTTTGAGCTTGAGACGAGTCCAACCGCTTGTTGTTAAGGGGTGCCTGTCCCGAAAACTGCATCTGATTTTTATTAGTTTTCTTCCCTAGCGTCCTTGCGATAAGATTCTAGAGCACTCCCTGTGCTTCCATATGACGCCGCTGTGTGTGGCTCTCGATACCTTTCACGCTACAATGGTTGTCAGTGACTGTCGCGCTTCCAGCGAATTCTGAGGCTAGTACTCCATAAAAATTCAAATATTTACCGATCAAAATATCAGATCACGATTTAGTTGGCACTAATTATAATTAAATTAAACAGAACACACATTAATGACATATATCTCAATATATAATTTATTTTCTTAATCTGCTGACTGGATTACGTATTAGAAGGTCTCACCACGCTTCCATTGGTTTTAAAACTCCAGTAATTTTGAAAATCATTATCTGAAATACAATTTTGTGGTACAAATTCAAGCTTTACCTCCAATCCACCCACTTATTCTTCATAAAAAATTTTCAACATTTAATAATTTTATATTTTGTCTTCGTATTATAAGATAGTTCTAGGCCGCAGAATGCTCTTCTTGGCTCAAAAGCGACGGGTCTCACCTGAGTGTCTCATGTGGTGTGGGTCGTCATTCATAGCAGTGCAAAGTAAGACCATGCTCATCCCTGTAAACCTGGTCCTCGAACAAAGTGCCGGTGGTATATACACGGTGTGAGGACGGGTCGGGTACTGGGACTTTGTTCCAGGGCCATGTTTACGTTTTATGAGCGTGGTCTTACTCAACGATGCAATGACGATGATCCACATTGCATGAAATTAACCAGTGATGCCCTAACTGGGTGAAATGCGTCGGTTTTGAGCCAGTAAAGAGCATTCTGCAACATAGGGCTGTATTTAATATTAATCACAATAGAAGGATACTTTATCACCATGGCACAATGGCCAGGAACAAATTTTAATTTGCCCTAAGCCTAGATTGTCTTTTATTTCTGGCTTTTGTGTCCATATTAAATTATTTTAATAATATTGCTACAAAATAAACAAGCTCACACAAATAATCTGAACGAAAAAACACACTTAATTAATAGAAACAACACAAAAACAATTAAAATTCACAATTTCCTAATACTACACACTTCTTGAGGCCATTTACCCCTTTTACTTCTCACTTTTTACTACTGTTTCACACGTACCACACACCTTCTCCCGTGTGTGACGATGGTTGTTGCATTTAGAGATGGTTGTGGTCAAGCTCTTGGCTTTCTACCCGTGTTATTTCTTTCAGTAATGAGACCTACCGAAGGATATGGGACAGGGGGAGGGTTGTACTGCTCAATACCACGATGTGATGGCATCGTCACCTTCCTCGTTACAGACTATGTTAGCGAGTATCCATAAGCTTTGGCTCCTTCTTAACTATCGGCTAGATTCACAAATCTCAGAAACAGGCCATGCAAAGACGCCGTAATGCCACCAACTGCAAATCTGCATAATACAAAAGTTTTACAAAGGCCAGAAATTTACCCCGAACTTCAACGCAAGATGCTTTTAATAGTTTCCACAAGAAGCTCTGTTTCGAAATGTAGCATAAAGCCCAAAGAGACTCTTATTTGTTTTTTTTATTATTTTGAGCTTTTCCTCATTACAGAGGCTTATCTCCAACATAATAATTTACTTGGAAATTACAATACAAACAATAAACGTTCTTAGTGGAAATACCTTGAACATTCCAGCATCCAAACATCATTTCCCGTTTCTCATCGCCAGTTCGTCGTCCAAAGTTCTAATTTTTCCGAGGTATATTATTAGGTTTTTTAGCATTTTTATGTTTTTATGTGAGTGAGGAGCTGACCCACTGCACAACCCCCAACCCGGAGAACCAGGTAATTTTTACTCAAGGCTTTCTTTCTTTAGCTTTCGATAAGCCAATATCATACTACAAGGCAGCAGTTGCTAGTTTTGGTCCACCCCGGGTATTTTATTACTCCGGTACCCACCATATCTGGTGAGCATTGCCCCATCCGCCACCTGGGGAGGCGCCCGATGGGAGGCCAGCAAACTCCACACGGTCCAAACAGATTCTGATGGTATAAAAAGTACATCAGTGGCAAGACGCAATCAATAACTTCAATTCGCGATAATAATGGCGGTGCCGTTGATGATAGCATCACTAAAACAGAGTTACTAAACACAATTTACCGAATTCCTTTACAAAAGAAGACGAAGTAAATACTCCAGCATTCGAATCAAGAACAACTGCCAACATGAGTAACTTTGAAGTAGATATCTTCCCTGTAGCGAAGTTACTTAAACATTTAAGGAAGACAAGGCTTCCGGACCCGGCTGTATACCAGTTAGGTTCCTTCCAGAGTATGCTGATACAATAGTTTCATACTTCGCAATCATATACAACCTCTCGCTTGTAGGAAGGTCCATACCCATAGACTGGAAGTTGCAGAAATCATATCAGTATCCAAGAAAGGAAATAGGAGTAATCCGCTGAATTATATACCCATATCACTAACGTCGACTTGCAGTGGGATACTCGACCATATGCTGTGTTCGAGAATTATGAATTACCTCGAAGAAAACGATTTATTTCAAATAGCCGGCACAGATTCAGAAAATACCGTTATTGTGAAACACAACTAGGTCTTTATTCTCGCGAACTAATGAGTGCTACCGACACAGGACGTCAAACTGATTTCATATATTTTAGGTTTCCAGAAGGCTTTCGACAGAGTTCCTCACAAACGAATTATAATTAAATAGCGTGCCTATGGAGTATCGTCTCAGTTGTGTGACTGGATTCGTGATTTCCTGTCAGAAAGGTTACAGTTCATAATAATTGACTGAAACTCATTAAGTAAAACAAAAGTAAATCCGGCCTTCCCCAAGGAAGTGTTATAAGTCCCCCGTTGCTCCTGATCTACATAAACGAGATGTATTGGTCAGGACATTGGCAATAATTTATCTCCAGTTCGCGCTTACTGATTGTCCGTTATGTATAACCTACTCTTTGACTCCTCTATAATTGTCCACTGCTACTTCCGATCCTTAGTGACATTTTAACACCAGATGACAATTACCCAGCAGTGAAATTTTTATTTAGTCAACTGGTTATCGCGCGTGACACAGCTGTGTGAAACTCATAAGTAACAAACCGTTCATATCCACAATTGTTTTTATATTCCGGTAGTATATACTCGTATATCGGCTTTAGTGATGATAACAGTAGTGGTTCGTTAAGAAATGGGTTCAGTACATTTCAGAACCACTGTATTCTTCAGTTAGGGAGAATGTAAGTGTGATACACAACCGTCTAAACAAGTTCTCAGTTGTGATCCGTAGTATTATAGGTCGTAATGAATATAATGTAAAATACAAAGAACACCTTGCTAGATGTAAAGAGGTCTTGCCAGGAGAAACAAATCTACATCTGCATCTACATCTTAACTCCACACACCACCGTGAGGTGCATGGCAGAGGGTACGTCCCATTGTACCAGGTACTAGGGTTTGTCCCTGTTTCACTCATGTAAAGAGCGCGGGAAGAATAATTGTTAGAACGCCTCTGTGATACAGTAATTATTCCAATATTAGCCTCAGGATCCCTATGTGAGCGATACGTACAGGGTCCTAGTACATTCCTAGAGCATCATTTAAAGCTGGTTCTTGAAACTTTGTTTATAGATTTTCTACGGATAGTTTACGTCTATCTGGAAGAGTCTTACAGTTCTATTCCTTCAGCATCTCTGTGAAACTCTCCCACGGATTAGACAAACCTGTGACCATTCGTGCTGCCCTTCTCTGTAAACTTTCAATATCCTCTGTTAGTCCTATCTGGTACGGGTTCCAACACTTAAGAAATATTCCACAACCGGTCATGAGTGATTTGTAAGCAATCTCCTTCTTAGATTGAATGGACTTCCCCAGTATTCTATCAATAAACCGAAATCCACCACCTGTAAATAGTAAAATAGAGTAATTAAAATGAATACATAATTAAAGGTATTCAGCTGGCCAAGTATAGCAGTATTTCTTCAGTAGTTTACTGCAGAATATTCCATTGTTACCTACGTGGTGTCCCACTGCTTTACCTGGACAAGATCTTTTACAGTATTTCACTATTAGGTGTGTATAGCTGCATTTAAAGTTCTTTTGTTTGTGTTCCAACTGCTGACACATCTACAGCATTCGGTAGCGTACATTACACATTTTTATCTGTTTCCTTCATTGGAGTTTGAGCTACATGAAACGCTACAGGAACATTACAGCTGCTAAGCACTTGACCACCATTATTGTCGTTGTCGACCACTTGTCGACGAATGGTCTCAAGTTTGATTCATCCATGGGAAAGTGTCAAAGAGATGCTACAAAAATTGAACTGGCGAAGGTAGATGCAAACTAGCCTGAGAAAGCCCACTTACAAAATGTCAAGTTTCAGCTTCAAGTGATTATTACAAGAATATACTACAACCTCAAAGTATCTCTCCATTACGGAGATCAGACAACCTTAGAGCACACAGAGGTGTTTAAACAGACATCCTTCCACGCTCCACACATTAACAGAACGGGGAGAAGTGCTAATAAATTATACCGTACACTTCACAGCGGTTGGCAGAGTATGGCTGTAGATGTCCCCAATATTGAAGCAGATTCCTCACTGAATTGCCTAAACAAGATCTTTTAATCGTCCAGCTAATTATTAAGCTTTTCCAGTCTGTCCACTTATGCTGATACTCTACGATGGATTAAGGTGTATGCGTAAAGTAGTGTGCTGGAATATAATCGTAATGTAATATGACGCAAATTTGTTTTACCGCTTCTCGGTATTCACACATTTGCTCTAGATGAAGATCGCCGGCAGACCATCGAATTTTGACTGTGAAATCAACAGTGATCGTTTTTAAAGCGGAATTTATGTTAATCAGTGGGAGACACATTGAGAATCAACGGTGTAGGACAGTCTAGATCAGTACGAAAAGCGTGCTCACTTCGCTTGGATGCATAGAATCATTAACAATGTAATCTCAGATACCCATGGCGATGAAATATTACAGATAACTTACCCCAGAAGTAGAGAGATGCCAAGTAAACTGGTAAAGCGTTCACCTGAATTCTCATGAGTCACAAATTACAGAGACAGACGTAAACTGAGCACATCATCTGTTCACCAGAAAATTTGGATCTTGCTTTCTGTTAATGGTAGGGCAGTTACAGAAGGACCGTATAATTTGATTCTACATGTATATGTACACAAGGACAATGATGTGAAGGGAAGTGAATCAGCACTGCCATTTCCAAAAAAGGATACGGATCTCCCTTCTTGGTGGTTTAATGAAACCACAGTACACCTGTGTAATACACTTAAATCGCGACTGCTGCATGGGCCCCTCTTGAATACAAGTTAAGTACCTTAAACACAGTGTCATCTTGCCCGTAGCTTCGTCAGATTACGTACTGTGGCAGTAACTTATAACGTAAAAGGAGAATTACTAACAAAAGAGGAGCTCACGGGGCATGTTAGCCCCGGCCTCCGTCGATTACTTGTACACGTGTAAAGCCCTCGTTGTATTCCCTAGCATTGGATGAAAATACCTTCTATAAGCGAAGCGCAGCACACAGCACAAGACACGGAATCTGAATTCCTCCATATGTGTATTTTCTACGGAGCCCAGTATCATCATATGCAAAATACGATTCAAGTCCCCATGATCACTTCATTGTGTCGGTTCACGTCCGTATCTGACCTATAAACAAAACAGTAGGAAAACTATGTTTTCGTCTCACGCAAATCTATACTTACGAAGTAAGTAAACAGCTATCGATATTATGAGAGATTCAGTGGTCTTTCCCCAATCGTTATTTCCTAATTATTACTTTACACGACGAAGATTATTCCTTGTGACCACAGGATGTTCAACAATTAGAAGCATTCTTTGATTAATATTTTTTACAATCATCAATCGAAGCAATGTTCGAAGAAGTTCATCATTCGTTTTTTCGCTCTAATGATCATTATACACAGCTCACAGTAACCTTTTGGCAGTTCATTAACGTCTGAAGTGAATTTAAAATTTTTCTCTTGTGAGCAGAATTCTTCGGTAGTTGTCTTTCTTCAGGAAGAAAAACACTTATAATATTACCGTACATTTTATTATGCACTAACATTTAAATACATTGATTTCGACGAAGATGTCGTGTTTGAGCTCTGAAATTAGTGTGCACAGAAGAGTGATCGTTAGTAAGAGATTTTGCCTGTTCTGCGCAGTTTCCATTCTTCTGTACCTGTCGTTCGTTAGATAGAAAAACACATTTAGTATTACTGTACATTTTCCTATGCATTGACATTAAAATGTATTGATTTCATCCGCCTCTATAGTTGAGTGGGCCGGCACGGTAGCTTAGCGTGTTCGGTCAGAGGATTAGCTACCCTCTGGAAAAAAAAAAAAAAAAAAAAAAAAAAAAAAAAAAAAAAAAAAAAAAACCTCATTGAACGGATCAGCGAAGAACCTGAACGGGTGTCATCGCACTTCCACCCCGAACAAACTCCACGAGCAATATGGAACAAAATGAGATCACAAAAAAAAGTGGTCAGCGCGGCGGAATGCGATGCAAAGGGGCCCGGATTCGATTATCGGCTGGGTCGGAGATTTTCTCTGCTGACGCACTGGGTGTTATGTTGTTCTCATCATCATCTCATCCCCATATACTCGTAAGTCACCGAAGTGGGGTCAACTAAAAAGACTTACACCAGGCAACTGGTCTATCCGACGACATTTCATTTCACGAAGATGAATACAAGAAGAATGTCCTTATAACCATTTTCACTGGTTTGTTTTGGTCCTGAAGTTGGTGTGCACAGATGAATGATCGTTAGTGAGGGGTTCTGCCTGCTCTGGGCAGTTTGCATTGTTGCCAGATGTTCCCCCCTTCCAAATTCCTCTCTCTCTTTCTTTCCCTTGACGTTCCAATCCATCAACCCCCTGAGGCTGCATGTCTTTTGTGATGAAAAGTTCAAGAATTCAAGGACATTTATCCTTTTGGTTGAGGATACTGGCACAGCGTGCATGGTTTTCGAACATGGGAAACAGATGCAGCTGTGAGCACAAGCCGGTAGGTATAATTACGAATTACTACAAAACTTATTCACTGTACAGTTGTTATATCTCAGAACTATGCTGAACAAACAGATGATGCATACAAATTAGGTGTAATCAGAATCGCGAGAATAACAACAGCGTAGCCACACGAGAGTTCCCACATCACATACTTTGCAGGATTCAGGACCTACACAAATACCGGGAGATCAAAAAGTCAGTATAAATTTGAAAACTTAATAAACCACGGAATAATGTAGATAGGTAAAAATTGACACACATCCTTGGAATGACATGGGGTTTTATTAGAACAAAAAAAAAATCACCCCATATTGCTAGATGCGTGAAAGATCTCTTGCGCGCGTCGTTTGGTGATGACAGTATGCTCAGTCGTCACTTTCATCATGCTTGGCCTCCCAGGTCCCCAGACCTCAGTCCGTGCGATTATTGGCTTTGGGGTTACCTGAAGTCGCAAGTGTATCGTGATCGACCAACATCTCTAGGGATGCTGAAAGACAACATCCGACGCCAATGGATCACCATAACTCCGGACATGCTTTACAGTGCTGTTCACAACATTATTCCTTGACTACAGCTATCGTTGAGGAATGATGGTGGACATATTGAACATTTCCTGTGAAGAATATCATGTTTGCTTTGTCTTACTTTGTTATGCTAATTATTGCTATTCTGATCAGATGAAGCGCCATCTGTCGGACATTTTTTGGACTTTTGTATTTTTTTGGTTCTAATAAAACCCCATGTCATTCCAAGCATGTGTGTCAATTTGTACCTCTCTATCTACATTATTCCGCGGTTTATGCAGTTTTCAAGTTTATACTGACTGTTTGATCACCCGCTACTTTGTGGAGCGAGTAGAGCACGCACAGTGATCCACTGCCACTCATGCGTATCTCTGCCACAAAGGAATCGTTCACTGACTGGCGAAGTGTTACCAGCCACTGCAGGCACTGCAAATCGAGATAGGAGGGGGTGTGGTGTTTTCAATGGACAAGTTTCGAGAGGGTGTTCCCAGAAGTTATAACAAAAAATCTCCCGAAAGTTGGACATATTTTACAATAAATTGACGTAGAGCAAGTAATGATCTCTTTGTGTATTCAAAAGCGGTGAAGCAAAAATATTGCTGTACGTGCGCTATGGTGTAAGCCTGTCAGTCATTCCTGGACATCGGTGATGATGGGACATCTGGTCACCATACTGCTCTCACAGCTTTCGATGTGGGTTTATGAATCCGAGACCGCTGCCTCTCCTTCAAGTAGCGCAGTCTTCCTCGTAAGCCTTATTGACTTCTGTTCCTGTTCTTCCACCGACGAAAACTACCCTGAAATTTCTAGAATCGAACCCGGGTCCTGCGCAAAGCAGTCAGACGGACTGATTGTTCGACTACGGCAGTGGACGATGGAAGAAGAGACGAATAGAATGAAAACAGATTCATTTCTCACATCATGAATTGAAGTAAAAGCTTGTTCCGAACTGATTCCTATGATCCTCTTCTGAAACTGCCAACGACTTTGTACCCCAAGAGGTCCGCAATTTATTGCTTGTTATATCAATCAGTCGTCAATCATTCCCGCATTAGGTGTTTTCATTCGGAGAATTTTGGTGATTTCTCTATTTCACTTGTGGTGGACTACAGTCTAGGCATAACGGTAACGGTTACAATGAAAGAGAAATACCCAGGAGAAAAGGTGAAGTGATACCAGTGAGTCGTCTCTTTTAAAATCTTGTATCGGGAAGGTGAAAACGTGTTAAGTAAGGCATACTTTGTAACTTTTTGTCAGCTAGTGTGTTCCGACGACTGTCAGCCAGTACAGGTGGCTGTCCGGTTGAGCAGGTGGTGGGCGCCTCCTGCGGCCGGTATCTGGAGCAGAGGAGCCCCGCCTGTGGAGCGCGCTCTCTGGAGAGCTCAATTTCTCTCCATTTGACTCAATTTGCGCTCAAGCCCCGGACGTCGGCGCCGCTTCAGGTGGGGGTCGTCGTCTGCGCGCCAACCGCTACGCTTTCAGCCGCTGACCGCTCAACTGCAAAGTAGCCTCCACAGACCTATAATATTGCTTGTAGCGACTTGCGTATTACCTTAACATTTTTATCTTCAAAAATGATATACAATAGATAGACTATGAAAGGTAAGCATAGACTACGGTAGTTCTCCTGATAGCCTCGGTCAGTTAAGATCGTACCCGCTTTCCTGTACCTCAGGTGGATTCTGTACCTATCAAGCATTACCTCGCATCGGTCGCTTTCTTTATGTATGCGATCAGCGTCTTACAAGATTCCTCTACTAATCGGAAATGGTGAACAGTCTAAAAACCGAGAGAGGATGTATAAAAGATTGTTCTCCTTACGGAACAGTTTTGTTCTATATAGTTATTCTCCAATCTGTTACTTGAAAATAAACGGCATTTATAGCAAAATTGAAACTGCCAGTGTTAATTCAGCTTTTATTCGAAAACAGCGCTTAATTCAGCTTTTATTCGAAAATTGTTGCTTTGCAACGTGAAACAGCTGGGTGTTGCAGTAAAAATAATAAAAATAAATAAATTTCTTATTCAGCGCAATTTCCTTAAAAATGCTAAAACTAAAATAGCGAAAAAAAAACACAAAATAAATATATATCAAGCATCGCCTCTATACTTTGTTGAGTTTATACAAAACATGTTTCTGTTATTCATAAAGAACGTTTATATTTATCAATAACAGCAGGAGTCATTTGCCTTTGATCGTGATGAAGAACGTTACATTGTATACAAAATTGCATCAATAATTATGCAGACTTTTTATGTTCGTGGATTTAAACTAAATTTGCTAACAGCCTTGCCGCAGTGGCAAGACTGGTTCCCGTCAGATCACCGAAGTTAAGCGCTGTCGGGATTGGCTACCACTTCGATGGGTCACCATCCGGTTGCTCCGAGTGATGTTGGCAAGCGGGATGCATTCAACCCTTACGAGGGCAACTGAGGAGCTACTTGATTGAGAAGTAGCAACGCTGGTAACGAAAGCTGCATTTTCTGACCACATTCCCCACCGTACCCACATCCATTGACACACAAGGGCTGAAGACGACACGGTGGCCCGTCGATACCGTTGGGCCTTCAAGACCTGTTCGGACGGTGTATTTGTAATGTAAGCTATACTTACATCAAAACTACTTGCTTTGGTTACAAAAAAGCCCAGAAATTACGCGAGCAACTAAGTTTTATGGCTTATAAAATGCATTTTTTGTTATGAGGACATAAAATATACATTGGAGCAAAACTAAATGATGCGCGGTTATAAATATATACAAAACAAACAACTAAACCAACAAAGAGCCCAGTTTCTCATTTGCACATTTATTTATGTTTCTCTCCGTACCAATGCTTCCGGAACTACCGGTTATCCTACCATTTACTACGTCATTTATGTGCTGTACAAAACTACCGAACCATAGCGTTGGTAGAGCGCAGTCTAGTTCCTAGGGACTGGAAATATGCACGGGTTATTTCCGTTTTCAAGAGATATCGACAAACAGACGCCCAAAATGTTACCATGTTGTAAATATTTTATACTTACGTGCTATGATCTCTCTGGATACCGAATGTCTCGTCTGAAAAAATCAACACGTATTCTGCAAAAACTCTCGTGAGACATCCCGCTCATTCTGTTCGAGCATGCGTCTCAGAAACCAACAGAAACAGGCGTTCAGCATGATCCGTATTCTTTGACTTCCGGAAGGCATCCGATACTTACGCATACTGTCGCGTAATATACGTATTTTAGCAGTGTACGGAAAATCAGACCAGCTTTGCGAACGGATTGAAGACCTCCTAGGAAAAGAAACCAACTCATTCTTAAAGGAGAGAAATCTTCAAATACAAAATTAAATTCGTGATTACCACAAGGGAGTGTTATGGGACTATTATTATTCACAATATGCAGGGGTTGGACAAAAAAACGGAAACAGCGCGAAAAATTCATGGTTGAACATAAAGGCAGATACTAGCTAAGCTTCAATGTTGCGCTGTTCTATTTGACCACGAACAGCACGTGAGAAATGTTCTCAGCACCCTGAAAGTGTCAATCGTGGTCAGAACAGTGTTCTGTGTAGTCATGAGTGCATTATGACGGAAATAAGTGAATTCTAAAGTGGGCAAATTGGTGGTGCGCATATGGTGGGTGCTTTCGCAACCAAAGTAGCCGAAGTGTTTGGTGTTTCAAGAGGCAACGTATCGAAGATCTATATCACTTACGGGGAAAGCGGAAAATTTTGATCCTTTAAGCCACAACGCGGACCAAAGTGTGTGTTGAATAGTTGTGACAAATGGTCGTTGGAGAGGATTGTGGTGAATAATATGAGGCCACAGCTGCAGAAGTCACTTCAAAACCGAATTACCACTCGCGAAATCCGTCGGCACCAAAACAACACGAAGTGAGCTCCATAAACAGCGAATTTCAGGGCGAGCTGGAATTCTAGAACCACTCTTCAGTGATGCAATTCCCATAACAGGAAAACGTGGTGCCGAAGCCATGAAATCTGGACTATGGAGCAATGCAGGAAACTAATTTGGTCAAATGAGTCTTGTTTGACAATGTATCCAGCTTCTAGCTGATTTAATGTCCCAAGAGTGAATAATGGTGAGATTCGATGATGATTTTGGCAGCCACGACGTGATATTACATGGGCTACATGGTTACTCTGCTAGTTCGCATTATTGCCAATGACTGTGTGACCATTTTGGCAGATCAGGTCCATCACCCGGGAGTGCCCTACTCCCGGGTTCGATACCCGGACGGGTTGGGATTTTCTCTGCCCGGAGACTGGGTGTTTGTGTTGTCCTCATCATTTCATCATCATTATTCGTGACAGTGGCTATATTAGACTGTAAAAAATTGGACTGTGAAAAGCTTGGTACTTTTTATGGGTGCTAATGACCGCACAGTTCAGCGCCCCACAAACCAAACGACGTCATCATCATACAGTGGCACAATGTTTGTTCCTAAATGATGCTGTTGTGTTCCAAGACACAGCTCGTATCGCCCAGGGCTGGTTTTGTGAGCAGGAGGATGAATTGTCACATCTCCCCTCGCCAACATACTCACCAGATCTGAAAGTTATTGGGTCTTTGATGTCTGCGTTGGAGAGAATTGTTATTTGAACGTGCCACTATGTTACAGGAAGACTGGTGTAACATTCGCTTGAATACCAGGCAGGACCTGTGTTTATCCATTCCGAGACGACTCGGAGTTGTTTTTAATATCAACAGGTTTCCTGCACCATACTGGTCTTGGTAGGGTGTTGTGTTTAAGGTGTTTCCATATTTAGTTCAATGCCTTTATATAAATGACACAGTGGACAACTAGTGGATGTACTATTGTCATCAGGTTATCATCAGGTTACCTTCCATTCAGAAGGCTGTTGCAGCGACTGTTATATTGACTTGTAAATAATATTCAATGAACTGTGGATGAAGCCCGACCAACCGGCATTACATGCATTGATCAAAAATGATAGTGCATTGAGAATGGGTAGTCTCTAGCTGAAATCTAGATCTGCCAATAAAATTTCAAAAGGACGACTGATAGCTGAAATCTATTATTTACAAGTTGATACTATTGTGTTCAGGCAACTCGCAACGTGGGAAAATTGTACAGAAATGCAGGCGATGTACAGAAATGCAGGCGATCGTCATTATATGCAGTGAGTGGCAGTTGACACTCAACAGATGCAACACGTTGTGAATAAGCAGGTGGTTTGCAGCACTAATATAATGAATCGTTGCATTTCTAACAGAACAGCTGTTTTAATAGTTCATGTCTGCCTAGGTGTATTCGCTAGTAGAGGATATTCAAACAGTTCCCATGAATGAAAGTTAAAGGCCGTTGGATACCAACATTCAGTGTCTAAAGATTTTAAATGTTCCTTGTAACTTACAGAAAAATGAGCCATTTTCGTTATAATTTCACAAGCACAATTTTCGCCTCTTTGGGGTCATCTTGCTGTCCCTCAATGTGTGAGTTACTAATTATTTCTTGCTTTGCATTCATGGTAAAGCGTTTCATATCCCTGAAGTACCTCAGTAGAATCTCGGGTGTTATACACGAGCTAAAGTGCTCGCAATCACTTATCGATCCATCTATGAACCAACATCATCATTGAGGTCCAGAAGTCACAAGTTGATGTGCGTCCAATGTTTTTTGTACATTCAATTACCACACCATTCAGTTCGTATCTTATATCTTGAAACAGGAATGTGAAAGTATTATGTGTAAGTTGTGATGCCGCTACAAGGCCTCCATCGTTTTTCACAAATTTTGCATCAATATACAGGAAAATGTTGCTTGGTATTGTTAAAGTAACTTGGTGTTAACTCAGAATCCTAAAATCATCATTATCGTTAAATATCACCAAAGAAAAGGTTTATGGAACTGTTCCTGATATACAGTTCGCTCAACAAACTGAACTGAGATATTTGTGTTTGTTGACATCTTTCTGCGGTTTTAGGTATAACAGTTTAAGAAACTTGTAATTTTCTTATATTATCATGTTGTGTTTCCACCTTCAAGAGGTGTGCTAATTGCTGTGCATGTCAGTTTTATACTGTATACCTGTGTAGCTACTCCTGTTTCAAGTGTAAGTATATTACAGTTTGTTCAAAAGTTGACTAGATACCTGTTTTGGCCTACAGAATTCAACTGAAGTTGGTCAAATATCTGGAAAGTCACTGGAAGGTATATGCATTAACAGGCATCTCAACGATTTTATGTCCTGGGCCTGCTGTAGGAAAGAATCCATAGATCAGTCTACCATTGGAATAAACATTCATTGCAATATTACAGTCATCCCAAATTGTCCTAACCAGTACTGCACCTACTGGTTGAGCCTGCTCATTTCTCAGAAAAACTTGACTTCTTGAGAAACCTAAAAGCAGTCCTATTGGACAATTATATCAGAAGTCTACACATACATACATTAATCCTTGTTCCATAGATTACGAATACTACATTCTGTAATTATGTGGAACGTGTCACTTTAACATAAGTTTTATTTACAAAAAATAATTAATTTCTTTTACAGTTATTACTTCATATCTAAGAATTCATCTATTGTGCAGAAGGCGTTGTCATTCAGAAATTCTTTTAATTTGCTTTTAAATGTTGGTTGACTATCTGTAAGACTTTTAACAGTGTTTGGCAAATGACCAATATTTTTGTGGCAGCATAAATCACCCCTTTCTCTGCCAAAGTGAGATTTAATCCAGAATAGTGAAGACCATCCTTTCTTCTAGCGTTGTAACTATGCACTTTGCTGTTATTTATGAACTGGGATGGGTTATTAATGACAAATTTCATAAGTGAATATCTTTATTGCGAAGGCACTATGAATATCCCGAGTTCCTTAAATAAAAGTCTGCAAGATGATTTTGAGTGGGCTCCAGCTATTATTCTGATTACACATTTTTGTGCAATGAATACTTTCTCTCTTAATGACGAATTACCAGAAAATATGAGGCCATATGAAAGTAGTGAATGAAAGCAGGTATGGTAGGCTAATTTACTGATATGTTTATCACCAAAATTTGCAATAGCCGTAATAGCATACGTAGCTGAACCTAACTGTTTCAGCAGATCATCGATGTGTTTCTTCCAATTCAGTTTCTCATCAATGCACACACCCAGATGTTTTGAGTATTCCTCTTAGCAAGAGACTTCTGATCATAGTCTACATTTATTAACTGTGTTATGCCATTTACTGTACAGAATTATATAAACTGTGTTTTCTCAAAATTTACTGAGAGTCCATTTGCAGAGAACCACTTAATAATTTTCTGAAAGACATTATTTACAATTTCCTGAGTTGATTCTTGCTTATTGGGTGTGATTACTATACTTGTATCAGCAAAAAGAACTAGCTTTGCATCTTCATGAATATAGAGCGGCAAGTCGTTAATATATATTAAGAACAATAAGGGAACCAGGACTGAACCCTGTAGGATACCTCCCCAGTTAGAGGACTCTGCTCATTTTTGCAGACTATCTGTACTGTTAACTTCAACCTTCTGCACTCTTCCAGTTAAGTATGAATTAATCTATTTGTGCCCTGTCCCACTCATACCACTATACGTAAGTTTAACTAGAAAAAGTTCATGATTCACACAGTCCAAAGCCTTTGAGAGATCACAAAATATACCAATGGGAGATGTTCGGTCATTAAATGCGTTTAATATTTGATCAGTGATAACGTATATAGCATTTTCTGTTGAAATCCTTTCATTTTGTTAGTACTTCATTTTTACAAACGTGTGATGCTACTCTTGAATACATTACTTTTTCAGGAATTTTGGATAAAGCTGTGAGAAGTGAGACTGAGCAATAGTTGTTAGCATAAGACCTATCCCCTTTCTTATGCAATGGTTTAACAATAGTGTATTTCAGTCTGTGTGGAAAAATGCCCTGTTTCAGTGAGTCACCACATACATGGCTGAGAATCCTACTTATTTGTTGGTAACAAGCTTTTGGTACTCTCTCTGAAATGCCATCAATTCCACGTGAGCTTTTAGTGTTGAGAGAATTTATTATTTTCCTAATTTCAGTAGGAGAGGTGCGGTGAATTTCAGTTTTATCAAATTACATAGGTACTGCCACTTCCATATGCTGCCTTGCATTTCCTAATGAGTAGCTGGGTCCTCTTTTCTCTACAACACTTAAAAATGATTATTAAAAGTGTTTTCTACTTCTGACTTCTTGTTAACAAACTTTTCATTGTGTTTGATAGAAATACAGTCTTCCTGTACTCTCAGTTGCCCTGGACCCCTTTTAACAATATTCCATATTGTTTTAATTTTACTATCAGATGTGCTAAATTTAGACATGATGCACATACTTCTGGACTTTTTAATAACTTTTCTTAATGCAGTGCAATAGTTTTTATAATGTTTCGATTTTTTTGGGATCATTACTCCTCCTAGCTATAAGATACATTTCCCTTTCCTGTTTACAAGATAATTTTAACCTTTTTGTAAGCTATGGCTTTTTACATGGTTTCTTACAATTATATTTCACTGTTTTCTTAGGGAAGCTGTTTTCAAATATTCTCATGAAGCTATCATGACATAGGTTCAATTTTGAAATATCATCATGTTCCCTGTACGTCTCATCCCAATCTAACTGTTGCAATCTTTCGCTAAAATTTTGAACTGTTAAATCGTTAATTGAATGCACTACTTTGGAGGATTGTATTGCATTACTGTATGGAGGTATATCATATACTGTAACTAGTTATGCATCATGATCAGACAGACCGTTCTTAAAAGGAAAAGTTTTTATTTGATTAAATTTATCTTAGTCTAAGAAAACATTATCCATCAATGTGCTGCTTTCCTGTACCAACCGAATTGGAAAATCAATAACTGATGTCAAACTGAATGTACCAAGTAATACTTCAAAGTTAAGCTTTCTAATGGACTCCTTCACAAAATCTACATTGAAATCCCCACAAACAATAATTTGCTTTCCTCTGTCTGGCTGATAGCACAACGAAGAATCCAAGTTTTTCAAAACCAATTAAAAATTTCCCAATGGGACCTGTACACAGCTACAGTTATAAAAGTGCCATTATTAAGTTTAACCTCAAACGCACACGCTTCTGTATGTTGCTCTATGCAGAATTTCTTAGTTACCAGATTTTTCACCCTATGACAAATTTTAACATATATGGCTACTACTCCTCTCTCCATAGTGTCTCCACTTACGTGTGCTGAAAGCTTACATCCACCTACATATACCATTTCCATACCAATGACTATATGATGTTCAGACAGGCATAGTACATCGATTCCACTCTCAGTTTCTAAATCATCTAAACTAACAAGAAGCTCATCTACTTTGTTTTTTAATCCCCTGATATTCTGATGCAGTATATTAACATTATATTTCACTGTGGTTTTATGTGAATCTTGTGGCACACTAGCTTTATTTTTCACTGTACTGTTATGAGAATCTTGTGATATTTCCACATCTCTAGTACCTGCCTCTCTGAACTTCTCATTAACCTTAATTTTAATCAATGTAGAATGATTGGACACTGATCTTAGGATAAAAAAGACACCCTACCAGGTACATTATATTACTGGATGTTTGGAGGGTTTGCATACCTTATTATACACCTTGTCTTTAAGATTCACTGAGCTGTTGTGAAATGAAGAGAACCCAAGCCATTTAGTCAAGACTTTATACCCCATTGTCTTATGATATGCTGTGTGAGAGACATGTCTGGTGCTTTGCTTTCCTGTAATACTTTTAATTAAAAACAACTAGCTGTTCAGTACTATCCTTCCCCTTTCAGATGTAAGAGCTAAGGTTAGTTTGTTGCACTTTGTAGACTGTAAAAATCTCTGTTGACCAGTTTGGTAGGTATGATTTCTCGAGTGTAGTGTTGCACTTCAAAGTATATACAAAATCACCTACTTAAATTTATGCTTGTGTGGATGCACCAATTTAATACGATTGTATGCTGTATTTAGTACCTCATTATCATGAACATCATTTGGTTTCACCTTTATTGTCCAATGTACAGTTCACTTATACTGACAAATTATTTGTGGAAGGATATACATCCATTTTTATGACCTTTGAAGATTAAAATGCATTCACATATGGGTTTTTGTGATTCTGTTCAATCATTCCACGATACATCTGTGTGAATTCTTTAGTGGTGTATTCAGTTTTGTTCAATTCCCAGATTCAAATATTTATTATAAAAATCATCACCATGTCTGAAGGTTTACAGAACATCTGCAGCAGTTGTTCAAACATCTGTACAGCTTCTTTTCTCACCCTTGTTTAGACAGGTAAGGCTCACAGAAATTTTGATTACATATCAATACCAATGAAATATATTTGCTACTTTCACTTGTCTTAAAATTGTATAACATCTACAAGATTTGTGCCATAAATCATCCAAACCTCAAATCACAATGCACCTGCAGATGAATGTTTTGTATCCAGGTTTGTGTATTTCTTGAACTACTCACTTCACAATTATTCAATAACGTGTCTTTCTCAAAGCTCTGAGACAACTGATATAACTTAGCTCGTGTGAGCCATATTACTGGTTTTGGCTGATACCATGAGCAATAGTAACTATTTTATTACATCATTGAGATCGTCATGATATATATACTACAGAGATCGGTTGTTCATTTCTGTGTTTGAATGTCGATACCTTTACTAGTGCTATGTATACCAGCAAACATAGGTATAATAATATTTTTGTATTTCATGCAATACAAGTTCTTATTTTCGCATGTGGTGGTGTTACTTGTCCTATGTACATTTCTTGTATGTAGTAGTTTAGCATATGTTTGTATCTCTTCAGGAAATATTTGTTGAGGTTTGATGTTATTAAGAATATTAGATCTAATAAACTGGGCATTCTTTAACATTATCTAATCACAGTTTGTATTGCATGTTTGATTAAACTTACAGGTTGTGTAGCCAGCACATATGGTTGTTCGTTGTTCACCTCATATGTTCTGTCTACCACAGTATCTCAATGATGGAAAATGAAACAAATAATAGTATCTTCTTCTTCTTTGTGTTCGTCCTTAGCTCCATCTGTCTTATCAGGTGTGTGTAAGAGTTGAATAAGACTATTAAACCATACTGTAATAGGTTAAAAGTGAACAAATAAGATAATTGTTTCAATGTGTTATGAGTATTTTTCTTTCTTTAAATTCTTATAAAAATATGCAGTCATTACAGCTCAGCCAGTTGGGGACATGATAGTAACATGACTACTCTATTTTGTATAAACTTCTGAAATTATCTTACTAACTATTCATCTTTTGAAACTTTATGTCACATTAGCAGTAAAAAAATGACAGGATAGAGAGGGATATTTTATCATATACATTTTGATACAATGTTAATAAATAAAAATCACTATCACTAAAAATAGTGTCATTATTTCTTCTACTTAAGCCTGGAGCCATATTTTCCAAATAATTGTTCTTTAGACACCTTAAATTACCCTTTATTGCCTTAAAAATCTTTAGGAGCAACAATATACTTAGATTTTCCGTCTGTAAATTCTATTTAAATGGGTGCAATACCAACTGGAGCAATAGGAGCAGACAATGGTACTATATGAATATAAGAATTTATATATTAACTCAGGCATAAGCACACCATCTTTGTGTGCATTGCTCACAGCAGCACTGAATAGTGCCTCCACATATGTGACCAACTCATTTGCCTATCATGAACATAATGAACTGTCTCTCATTTCAGTGTTGTAGCTCTGTACATGTTAATGTTGGATATCTTCTTAGTGAAGATATAGGTCTGGAAGAGGATGAGAAGGTCATATTCTCTTATCATCTGCACTCGCTGTAATCCATACTGCTACATAGATGCTGCCACTTCATCCCGTTAAACAACACTTTAGTACCACATTGAACATTCTTGATATCTGTTATTATTTTGCACTCACTATCTGGTGCTATGCCTGTATTCACACATTCGTATCCACTTGCAGTCTGCTGATAAGTAGTGGTGAACAATAATAAACGAAATCTGCTTAACCGCTGTTTGATGAGCGGTGGCGCAGACATTTGAAACTTAGTGCCTGGGGGCAGTTGTATATCCTGCTCCAGTATATCAGATGCGCAAAAACAAGGCCCTGATTACGCGAGATCTGATAGTGTTGGCAAAGGTCGAAGCGAGCGTAACCAAGAAGGCTATCTCTGCACTCAAAAAACAGGGGCATAAAGTAGTAGCTGAAAAGATACAGAAAGAAATGCTAGAAATCAAAGACTAGCAAACACATCTCACTAACCAGCAGAATGAGCTGGCGGATGAGATGAGACAAATTTGCAAATGGGTCGCTCGTGTAGAAATTCAGCCAGAATCAACAGACGTCGCTGTGGAGTCGTTGGTCGCGAGGAACATCAAATACAAAATAGTGAAACCCAACCTGGAGCCACATCCCCAGAACAGGCCAATGTATGGCAGGAGCGCCCGCTTAATGGGGTACTACGCTCGGCCAACTGCACGTAGCCAGTGGCACATAGTACACAAAGTATCGAGCCGGACCACAACTGCGCTCGACTCAGATATACGGTAATATTACTTCATAACTCTGCTGACACGAGACGAAGGTATAACAGTATTCAGGGATTGGTCAGCCATAAAACCTTGGGCGCACGCGTGCTAGAATTCAGCGAAAGGCCGAGGGAGCAAAAATACGAATATTTTGACTTAAAACATTTTCTCTGAAGACAAAATTTTCAGGTGTGCAAAGAGGACCATAATTCATTACACCACAAGTCATGGATTTCCCAGTATGAGAGAGTACTAACCGAGTCATGGGCATTAGAATTCAAATTGGAACTTGTCTGTGGATACCTGGACGGTTCTGTAGCAGAGCACATGCGTAGCGTTGCAGCAAACTGCCGCAACTACGATGAATTCAAAAAGGTTTTCCTCAAGTCAGAAGACACACAAGAAAGGATTAAACAGGGGATTGTGTTAAGGAAAGATTGCGAAGCGTTGGAGTGCCTCAGTCCAGTGAAGTTTTCGAGACGCTTGTCAACAAGAACCGTTACCTGGACCAACCGTATAGAGATATGGAGATAATGCGACGATGCTACATGAAACTGCCATTGAGGTACCAGGAAATGTTCATTGGAAAATGTAATGACACAATAGAGTTATTCAAAAGCGCTCTAAGAGAGTTAGATTTTGTCAAGAAAGTGCGGAACGCTAGGGACCAAATGAGACATAATGAACGAAATTCGCAAGGTGCATCTGGAAGAAATAATGACGGGCAAAACACTAATAGAAATATAGCGACAAGAAACCAACATAAAGGCCAAAGATTTAGAAACGAGCCTCAGTGGAGAGATAGAAGCAGATGGGGAACGAACGGCGGCAACTTTCACGAAAACAGAAATACAAAATCAGTTCATTTGCCCGGTCTGGAACTCAGGACAAATAAGGAATAATGAAGGGACTGGTAGGCAAAGTGCGCAACGTGATAAGGAGAATGACGTAGTAGAAATCAGACCACCTAACCATTCAAACAGAAAACACAGCAGAAGTCCGCGTAGGAATTGACAGGTGGCCGCTGAGGTCTCGTTTACTATTAAATTAGTGTTAATAATCATTTGTTTTCAATTCATTTATGTAGTCATTTACTGTATCGTTCTTTATTTGTTTGCTCTCACACTTCTTGGGTCATTTATTGTTATTATTAGAGGATGTGACATCTGATCAATGAGTCTGGCGTGTAGTTCTCTGTCTCTGACGTTCGAGTATGCTTTTGTTTTCTCGATATGGTTCGATTAAGATTATCGCCTGTGGAGCGATGTCTTCTCATTGGTGGTTTTCGAGTGTGGTTACACTTACGGATAATCGGCTATGATGTGATATTTTTCGCTGGTGGTATTTTTTCGTCTGTGGTTATGGCTTATGCATTATCACCAGCAGTGCGATGATGTTTGCTTTGTGGTATTTCGATTGTGGATCGTCAACGCCAGAGCCGCGTCATCAGCAAAGTTTCGTACTGCCTGACGTGAACACGTGGAGTGCAAGACATGGTAGTGCGTTTTTAGATGAATAAGAAGGAAATGGCGAATGGGACCAGATAAAGAAAGAGAAGATAATAACAAATACTTATTGCACTACAAGCTATAAAGAAACTGGTACTTCATGTCATTGCAACAGCTGTTATTTGATGATATATGTACGTCGCCGGCCGCTGTGGCCGAGCTGTTCTAGGCGCTTAAGTTCGGAACCGCGCTGCTGCTACGGTTGCAGGTCCGAATCCTGCCTCGGGCATGGATGTGTGTGATGTCCTTAGGTTAGTTAGGTTTAAATATTTCTAAGTCAAGGGGACTGATGACCTCAGATGTTAAGTCCCATAGTGCTTAGAGCCATTTGAACTTTTTTTTTTTTTTTTTGTACGTCGATTTATGAGAGTTATTGGTCAGTTTCAGAGGGAAAGTTGAGTTCCTGCCTATGTCTGATCTTTCTTGACAGCACAAAAAAGAGTGGGCAGATAGCGATGACAAGTATTCGACCCAGATTCTGCTCCAGACATCGGCATCAGAGTCACAATCCAATAATTTGGCGTTAGGAGAAGTATCAAAGTCCAGGTTAGCGTAAAGCAGAAAGAGTCAGAAGAAGCTAGATTTGGTTCAAACGGTTCAAATGTCTCTGAGCACTATGGAACTTAACATCTGGGGTCATCAGTCCCCTAGACTTAGAACTACTTAAACCTAAATAACTTAAGAACATCACACACATCCATGCCCGAGGCAGGATTCGAACCTGCGACCGTAGCGGTCGCGCGGTTCCAGACCGTAGTGCCTGGATTTGGTGATGGGTAGAGTAGTTAGAAGTATGTGTTAAATGGTGTGAGAGTGCTTGAAGTGTGAATGTGGAGACTGTGCCGGCTTAGCCCATTGGGGTGCATGAGTTGTGTTTGGAAAGTTACAAAACACTGACACACACAACAGCAACATGGCTTCACAACTATGTCTTTTAGATGAGCGAGTAATTATCGATTGTAGTGCGATCTTTTTTTTTTTATAAAGAATCTTCATTAGTAACTTTGTTTAACTGAAAGAAAGCAGAGGAGCACCTTTTCCATTAATCATATTGTAGAGTTCCAACTACAAACAGATCATATTTTTGTAAACATTCATCGTAAAATCACAGCAGCAAAGTGTGCACTAAGGAATGTGCAGAGGACTATGGCGCTCCAAATGGCTAGCAAGAAGCAGACCGTGGCTAGACGTGGCATTGTACAGGGCAGGCGTCCATATCGAAACATAGCTGTTGGGGCTGGTGAAAGGAGTCCCACGCACTGTGGCTGAAAGCGTCAGCTGGGTGCCTCCCCTGCAGCCAGCAGGTAATGGATGCTCGCCCTGACATCGTGAGACCACCTGGGACCACTGCTGTTTGAAGCAACAGTCTTGAGGTACCCACCCGAATGTAATGCTACTGCCGACGACAAAGGAAAGGATTAGAGAGCGCCAGACCAAGCGGTTGATATTTCTGGACACTCGCCACAACACTGACAACTGCTGCAGGAGGACTGTCTTCAACAAGAGAGACAGTTTGTCAACTGCTGCCCCATTTCTGGTCTGTCAGTGTTCCAGATGCCTACTGGTTGTTGCCATTGACTGCAGACTGGTACTGCTTCTGACACTGCTGCCACCACTGATGATGTTAAGTAAAGCACCAACTCACCTGCTACAGCTGCAACATCCAACTTGTTACACGTCTCTTGAGTGTAGTGCGGCGTTTATTCATGTGTCTAATGATAAAGTTAATTTTTGGGTTCCCTAAAGACCCTTGAGAAGAATAAATGTGTGGCATCTGAACGCTCCTCATACTGCTCGAAACGAGATAGTACAAATTTTCAATAATTTTGCTGTTAACACTATACCTGAAACGATATAGGAGATTGATTTTCAATAATTTTGCTGTTGATAATTCATTTGAAAGCTTATAAGATTGTAGATCGCCAATAATTTGGCTTCTAACACCATTATATACACTACTGGCTATTAAAATTGCTACATCACGAAGATGACGTGCTACAGACGCGAAATTTAACCGACAGGAAGAATATGCTGTGATGTGCAAATGAGTAGCTTTTCAGAGCATTCACACAAGGTTGGCGCCGGTGGCGACACCTACAACGTGCTGACATGAGGAAAGTTTCCAACCGATTTCTCATACACAAACAGCAGCTGACCGGCGTTGCCTGATGAAACGTTGTTGTGATACCTCGTGTAAGGAGGAGAAAGGCGTACCATCACGTTTCCGACTTTGATAAAGGTCGGATTGTAGCCTATCGTGATTGCGGTTTATCGTATCGCGACATTACTGCTCGCGTTGTTCGAGAGCCAATGACTGTTAGCGGAATATGGAATCGGTGGGTTCAGGAGGGTAATACGGAACGCCGTGCTGGATCCCAACGGCCCGCATCTCGTGGTCGTGCGGTAGCGTTCTCGCTTCCCACGCCCGGGTTCCCGGGTTCGATTCCCGGCGGGCTCAGGGATTTTCTCTGCCTCGTGATGGCTGGGTGTTGTGTGCTGTCCTTAGGTTAGTTAGGTTTAAGTAGTTCTAAGTTCTAGGGGACTTATGACCACAGCAGTTGAGTCCCATAGTGCTCAGAGCCATTTGAACCATTTGATCCCAACGGCCTTGTTTCACTAGCAGTCGAGATGACAGGCATCTTATCTGCATGGCTGTAACGGATCGTGCTGCCACGTCTCGATAGCTGAGTCAACAGATGGGACGTTTGCAAGACAACAACCATCTGCACGAACAGTTCGACGACGTTCGCAGCAGCATGGACTATCAGCTCGAAGACCATGGCTGCGGTTACCCTTGATGCTGCATCACAGACAGGAGCGCCTGCGATGGTCTACTCAACGACGAACCTGGGTGCACGAATGGAAAAACGCCATTTTTTCGGATGAATCCAGATTCTGTTTACAGCATCATGACGGTCGCATCCATGTTTGGCGACATAACGGTGAACGCACAGTGGAAGCGTGTATTAGTCATCGCCATACTGGCGTATCACCCGGCGTGATGGTATGGGGTGCCATTAGTTACACGTCTCGGTCACCTCTTGTTCGCATTGACGGCACTTTGAACAGTGGGCGTTACATTTCAGATGTGTTACGACCCGTGGCTGCACCCTTCATTCGATCCTTGCGAAACCCTACATTTCAGCAGGATAATTGCACGACCGCATGTTGCAGGTCCTGCACGGGCCTTTCTGGATACAGGAAATGTTCGACTGCTGCCCTGGCCAGCACATTCTCCAGATCTCTCACCAGTTGAAAACGTCTGGTCAATGGTGGCCGAGCAACTGGCTCGTCACACTACGTCAGTCACTACTCTTGATGAACTGTGGCATCGTGTTGAAACTGCATGGGCAGCTGTACCTGTACACTCCATCCAAGCTCTGTTTGACTCTATGCCCAGGCGTATAAAGGCTGTTATTAAGGCCAGATGTGGTTATTCTGGGTACTGATTTCTCAGGATCTATGCACCCAAATTGCGTGAAAATGTAATCACCTCTCAGTTCTAGTATAATATATCTGTCCAATGAATACCCGGTTGTCATCTGCTTTTCTTCTTCGCGTAGCAATTTTGATGGCCAGTGGTGTATTAGTCTGAAATGTCGTAAAAAAGCCAAGGCCTTATGGATTTACTCTTTACGTCTTAGGACGCAAGGTGTTGATGCTAGCAGTGTACCTAAAATCACTTGTTAAAAAGGAAATAAAGATCGAACAATTGATTATCAGTAAAGCTCGTACCTGCTCCGTAAGGTTATGAAATGGTGTGTCACATTATTAATAAAGGAAAGAATGTCGCTGCTCGGTTGACAACACAACGCCAGGTGACATAGGAGCAAACAGGCGCGGCGGGGCGGAGGGCCGTGTAGTCAGCAGCGCCGCGGTGAGGCTGGCAGGTGAATCAGTGGCTGTAATTGCGGGCCCGCCGCGGCTGCTAATGAAATGTGGCAGCGGCCCCGCCCTTCCGGTTGGCCCACTCCCTCCCCCCCTCCACCCTCCGGCGATATTCTACTTCATTTACTTGATCGGAGGGGGCCACGTGCACCTAATGAAAGTGTCTTTTCTCTGATTTGGCGCTGATTAAAGCCGGCTCGAGGAGCCTCTCGCCGCTGCCCTCGCCCAGCCCGCTCCGTTCCGCTCGTGTGTTTCTCGTCCCTGCACGTGCCGCCAGTCACGGCTCGCACTGCTAAGTCGGGTCTCCTGTCGCAGAGAGTTTTCCGCTGAATAGACACTGTTGTGTGTTATTGTGTTTTCCGTTGAACTTAATATTGAGCACTACTGCTACATGCTTTGTCCCCTCGCCCTACACCCATCATTCTAAAGGGTGTCCAGCTTTCTTTCTCACTTGGCCTACGAAAGTACTCCGTGCCCAAATTCTCCTCGCAAACGGAGAGTCCAGAGTGAGGCAGAATAAAATAAAACAACTGTAGGCATTTCGAACACAGAACTGTTTTAGCCATTTCTGAAAGAAGTAAAAATATCAGTAATATCTTCCCTTGACAGTAAATCATGTTTACTTTGAACAAAATCAACAAAATGGTTTACATTGTAGAGGCGTGATCCATAGTCACAAAAGCTGCAGAAATGTAATGAGTTGATCTCGTGAAAATATGGCGAAACTGGCTGAACTATGGGAAAAGGAAGAAAGGAAACGGAAGCACTGGTGATGGAACAAGGAATGTGAGGAAGCGGTAGAGACTCGCAGGAAAGCCTGGAGAGACTGGAGCACCAAGAAGGACCCGGAAAAATGGGAAGTTTCCTTAGGAGTAAGAAAGGAAGCGGCCCGAACAATAAGATGGACCAGAAGACAGAAGATGAAGCAGGAACTGGACGAGATTGAGACCAACTTCAGGAAAAACAACAGCAGACAGTTTTTCGGCAAATTCAAAAAGAGTCTGACTGGATACAAGGGTAGAGAACTGTTTATAAGAGATAAGAAAGGGGAGCTGGCTGTTAGTGTGAAGGAAAACTTTCGGATTTTCGCAGAGCGCTTTCACGACCTGGTGAACTGTGAACCACCTGAAGAAGAGCTGGAACTGGGGACTGACACATAAGACAGAGAGTGCCACGTCCTTCAACCACGGATGAAGTCGTACATGCCATAAGCGATGTTAAGAATAATAAGGCAACTGGAGAAGATGGTATAATAGCCGGATGATAAAGTGGGGAGGCAACAAAGCAATAGACAACATGGCCAACATAATCTACCAGATCTGGAGAACAAAGAAGTTGCCAGAAGGATGGAAGACTGCTTTTGTAGTACCAATACATAAGAAGGGGGCAAGAGAGATGCAAACAGCTACAGAGGAATATCGCTACTAGAGGTCGGATAGAAGGTGCTATCAAAACTATTGCTGAAGAGAGTTGAAGAACAGGTAGAAAGAACAGTTGGCGACTACCAAGCGGGATTCATGAAGGGAAGAGTATGTTCAAATGGTTCAAATGGCTCTGAGCACTATGGGACTTAACATCTATGGTCATCAGTCCCCTAGAACTTAGAACTACTTAAACCTAACTAACCTAAGGACAGCACACAACACCCAGCCATCACGAGGCAGGGAAAATCCCTGACCCCGCCGGGAATCGAACCCGGGAACCCGTGCGTGGGAAGCGAGAACGCTACCGCACGACCACGAGATGCGGGCGAAGAGTATGTATAGAACAGATATTTATCCTGAAGCAACTGATAGAACATACGGCCTTAAAAAACAAAAAGCCAGTACTAACCTTCGTGGACTTCACAAAGGCATATGACCCCATCGACAGACAGACTCTTGTTAGGATACTGAAGAACAGAGGACTTGATGGATCTACACAAGAACTCATAAAAGAAATTCTGACAGACACAAAAACAAGGGTGAGATTCAGAGGAACACTGTCAGAAGGATTTGAGATCAAGACTGGTGTTAAACAGGGAGATGGATTGCTACCATTGTTATTCAGTATAGCACTGGACGAAGTTATCAGGCAGTGGAGAGCAATAAATGAAGAAATGGGAATTCCAAAGTTCCATGTGGGGGATAAAAACGACAACAGGGCTCAATTGGACTTCCTAGCCTTTGCAGACGACATAGCAATAGTAAGTGAGACGGAAGAAGACACGAAGTATGTAAGGTAGCCAGAAAGGTGGGACTGAGAATCGCCTACAACAATACAAAAACATTAAATACCACTGCCGACTGGGAAACCCCGGAAGGCCCTGTGCAAATGGTGGACAAATTTAAATACCTGGGAGAATTTAGAACAGGAAGGAACAGGAGCAAGGAGGGAATAACAGAGAGGATAAAGAAGATGAGTCAGCCTTTTGCATGACGAGAGATACAATAAAAAGAATATATCCACAGAGGCAAAGATAAGCTACTACAAGGCAACGGTGAGGAATGCAGTATTATATGCTGCTGAGACGGTGACACTAGGAAGAAACGGGGCAGAGAAACTAGAGAAAGAAGAGAGAAAAATACTGAGAAAAATACTAGGTCCTAAAAGAGGTGGAGACAGGTGGATGCGAAGACGTAGGGAAGAACTGTACCGGAACATGAGAACAATATCCGGGGAAATCAGACTCAAAAGGGCAAGGTTTGGTGGACATACAGTTAGGATGAGTATGGACAGAATGACAAAGAGGGTGTGGGAAACAACAGGGAGGACAAGGGGAAAGACAGGAACCAAGTGGGTTGTTGAACTTCGGAAGGACTAGGTGGAACTTGTAACGCCGGAAATGCATATCCTCCTATTTCCATCTATTGTACTATAATTTGTTTTCCTTATTTTTGCTACCTGAATATATGATATTTCTGTGTTTTTACATATTGTAATTGTTTTACTATTTGTATATATATATTTATGCATTTATGTCGATGTATAATTGGTTTGTTGTGTAAAGATTATTTGTATTTTTACGCTGGGTCTTGCCTAGGGAAAACTGCTATCGAACGATTACATCGATAGGTCGTGTGAAGAATCAAAGTGTGTAGGATCTTTGGTAGTGTTAACTCTGCCGCGTGGAGCGCGGGCAGAGCTATGGGAGTCTGGCTGGAGTAGCGAGTGGAGCAGGTGTGTTGTGTGACGCTCCCGCGAGTTGCCGCGCTTTCGGGGTTTGGCAGCATGTAATTGCGCTCGACTCGCGATGATAGTTTCTGACATGGTGTCGCGGACGGGAAGCTTTAGCTGGCGCACATCAAGAGCCCGTTTCGCCTGGTGACCGTGTCGAGAAGAAGGCGCGCCAACATCCAGCTTCTGCAACAGCGACGGCCGACAATGAGTGACTGTCGCCACCTCCTCGATCGACGGCTTCAAACCTTCAATCAACCAACAAGGAAGACTGGAAGCACGTAAAGTTTTGGAACTGTATGGCAGACCTCAGCTTTTCAAACTGTTCAAATCACAAAATTACAGCAACGTAGCATGAACCTTTGTTGCTCATTGTCCCAATTGCATTGCCAAGCAGGGTCCCTTCCTTTTCCGAAATGAACCCGAGTGTCGTTGAAATTCAAACGCCAGCATAATTCCATTTCACTGCTTTAATTTCAAAGTTCAATTTAAGCATTAGCTGGCTACAATAGTTAGATTACACAAGCACAAATTAAGAGTGCGAGTTTTGTTACCGTATTTTAGCTTACCTGTGACTGCAGCTCAGCTTGGTACGTACTAAATTTTACTATTGTTAATTGTTCAGAATCGTTTAATTCAAGTTCAAAGTTAAATCTCTTCTTTCTAAATTGCGTAGATTCAAGTAGCTTTAGAAATGATTGTTGAGGTAGTCCAAGACTAACTGTATTTCGATGTGCTTCAGAAAGAAAGCTCACTATTAACTTCAGTCACTAAATTAACTCTCGATTTTCCGGTTTCATTAATTCTTTTGCTAAATTAAGTGTAGTGAAATTTATTACTTCTGACAAACTTTCAGTTTTCACGCTACACGTGTCAACCTTCAGTTGCCACGCTTCTAGTGCTAATTATATGTGTAATAACCTTTCTTTTTCAGTTAGTATAGTAATTGTCCATAGGACTGGCGACCGTAATTTCCCCCAAATCTCAAATATCTAATTACCGCTAGTTGATTGTTAACATAACGGCCGCACATTTACTTTCTTTATTAACTTTATCCCTATTTCAAAATTAATTTCCACCAGTTTCACTTGCATTTTTCCTTTCATTTAGATGTAACCCTTTCCTCCCTCTTTACTGACAGGTTAACTTCGGTGACGATTGCTTTTCCAAAATTCCCATTAGGTACACGCGGTTTCATTTTTCACTGTCATTAAGGTCGATAAGTGAGGGGGAGGTTACAAACTGGGGATCAAAGTCGAAGGAAAGGAAAATTGGAGGAACAAATACACACCGACAAATATGCCAGAGATCAACGAAAGAGAAGAATATAGCAAAAGATTAGAGTGTCACCAGTAGGGCCGACAGGAGAAAAGGACGCTGAAAATCTCGGTAGAAGAGCGGGAGAGAAGAAGAGAAAGAATGAAGAGGTTCTGGGGGAAGAAGAGGAAAATGCAGTCCACGAGGGGTCTACCCGTGGTCCCACAGAGGCCGTAACGCAAGAAGAAGAAGAAGATGGGTTTCATTCGGAAATTCTCCATCAGACTGGCTAATTATTTATATCATTGCACGAGAAAGCAGTAATCTTCCTCCTACTCTAACTTTCTTGGCCCCAGAAACCGCAGTCGGTTTTAGGCCTTGTCGGGTAGCCTTTTCCACCGTGTTCTGTCTTCAGCATGTTCTTTCCTTGCTCCCAGTACCTGAAAATCCTTGGCAACCTTGTCTCTCCATCTCAGTTTCAGCCTGCCTACAGGTCTTCTCCTTCCGGTTTATTCTCTGAGACTTCTGTCAGTAAAGATCCCTGCTCTCTTCTAAATACGTGGCCGGCCCATTTTAGTCATCTTGTCATGGCTTCTGCAATTACATCTGGTTCATTATATAGCTCCTTGAGCTCCCTGTTCTTTCTTCTTCGCCATCCTCCACCTTCATAGATTGGTCCAGATACCTTCGCAGGATTTTATTTTCTAAAACTTTTATCTTTCTCTCCGTGCATTTATCCATTCTCCATATTTGGAGCTTTGTTGTTTTTTAGTATTTTCATTGAGTCTATTCTCTTTCGTTGTCGGCATTTCCCCGAAGGGATCTACACTCTGATAATTATGTGTTGCTCCATTTCTGCACTTCTGTCTTAAACATTTAGAAGCTCCTCAAAATATTCCCTCCAAGTTTCCATACCTTTGGATCTTTTCAGAACTGTACTGACACTTTTATCTTTAATGCCATACATCTGTATTATATATCGTTTTCTGAAAAATCTGACTGATCTGTAAAAGTCTCATTGATTCCCTGCACTTTTACCCTCCTCTGCTCTTTTGATTAGACTATCCATATATTCCCTGTTTTTCCTTCTGAGAAGATTTTTAGTTTCTCTGTTAACATTTTCATATGCTTCTTTATTTTTGTTGGTATACTCGTGTAGGGTTTTTCTTTCGCTGCTCTTCTTTTTTTCACTTTTTCTCACATTCTTCTGGAAACCATGGATTTTTCTTCCTTCTTTTTCCGCATACTTCTACCACCGCTACTTCCAAATCTGCTTTTAGTCTTTCCCAGTGGTGTTCAATATCAAGGTTGTCTTCCATTGTTAGAACATCAAATTTGTTTTGCATCTTAATGACAAACTCCTGTGCTTTGCCATTAACCTTCAATCTGTCTATGTTAATGCTATGGTCTTTTATCTCCCCCCCCCCCCCCCTGGCTTTTCTATGGCTATTCTTTGGAGTACCTCCGCTACAACTAGATAATGGTCTGTGACTGCCTCTGCTCCTCTTATGGTTTTCACATACATTATACTGCTTTTATGTCTTTGATCTGCGAGGACATGTTCTGTTTGGTTTTTTGTTCTTCCATCTGGTGATACCTAAGTTACCTTGTGAATGTCCTTCCGAGGAAAGAGTGTACTCATAACCCTTAGGTTGGCTGCACTTGCACAGCTTAGTAGCCTCAATCAGTTATCATTACTTTCAACATGTGGGCTTTGAGTCCCAGCTATTCCTTTCCAGATGATCTCCCAGCTTTAGCACTGGCATCTCCCACAATGAGTTTCATATCATATCCTGGTGTCTTACTAATTACTTCTTCGAGAATTTCGTAAAAAGTGTCTTTGTTTGCGTCCTACGCTTCCTCGGACGGAGCATATAGTGTAACTATTGTTACATTTGAGAGTCTACCTTTTAGTCTCATGACAGCTATTGTATCACCAGTCGGTTGGAAATCAATTCCTGCGGCTGCTAAACTTTTGCTGGCCATAAAACTTACTCCCTTCTGGAACTTTCCATCCTCTGATCCAGTGCAGTGCAAAAAAATAATGCGTCATGTTCAGCACTAGAAGAATATAATTGATGATAATCACTGGCTAAAATTTCTTCATATGACGTTCCATTTAGGCCTACTCGAGGTTATGCACAAGAACAAACTTCCGAGAAAAGCTGCAACATTTACCGAGCAGAACTACGGTGCCATCAGTCTATAAGACGGTTAACGACCGTATTTCCGTAATGAACTACTAAATAATACCAAGATGCAATCACAGTGCTACAGAAAAAAAGGTGTAAATACACAATACAGCCAAACACGAACCAACTGACCAAACACTGTTTCAGGACGGGAAGGTCCTCTTACTCGAACTCGGGACCTTTGCCCTTCGCGGACAAGTGCTCTACCAACTGAGTTCTGAAAGGTTCGCAGAAGAGCGTCTGTGAACTTTGGAAGGTGGGAGATGAGATACTGGCACAATTGAAGCTGTGAGGGCGGGGCTGAATCGTGCGTAGAGCACTTGCCCACGAAAAGCAAAGGTCCCGAGTTCGAGTCTCCGTCCGGCACACAGTTTTAATCTGTCAGGAAGTTTCATATCAGCGCACACTCCGCTGCAGAGTGAAAATTTCATTCTTGATCTTTGTTGTGTTTTAACACTTAAACTTCATATTTTCGTAATATGCATGGATATCTCCACAATGCATAGAATAGGGAACTTTTGCATACAACGTGGTCAACGATTATGGGGGAAAATGTCAGAGATGGCTAAAGACAATGATGGGACAAAATGGAGATGAACGGTTGATATCTTCATAATTCAATCACTGCATCAATAATAAATTTACTTGTCAAAAAAAGTAAAGATTCTGAGAACACACACACACACACACACACACACACACACACACACGCACACGCACACACACACACACACACACACAAACAGGTTGCTTTTCGTAATACTCAAGTACAATTATACGTCTCTGACTGTGAACAAAAAGTTCGAATTTGCACCAAAATAAAATTATGTTATTTGTCGAAGTATGTAAGATTTCGAACACAAAACACATGATACTCTCAACATAACTTAATTGTTCTGTAAGAATAAAAAATGTATATGGGTTGCATTTGCCACTGATAAAATTTACAGATTAAGCAGCACTTGGTCATGACCAAAGTTTGATATCTGTACCACACTCTGCAAGTACAATAGACTCTCAAATCAAATGTTTTCACATCTAAATTTCCTGTACTACTTATCGAAATAAACATGTCTCACTTCTTAGAACTACCGAAATAAATTATAGAGCCGCATAAATCGATATTTATGTCATACCAAAAGATAATGAAAAATAAAAATACGTTTCTTAACATTATAAAACAACATGTACAACACTAATGATCTAACTTTCAGTTTAAACTGCACTTATTGATAACAACTATAACCACGGTATGGCAAAATTTAAAAAAATTGTAACATACATTACCATTTCACGGCAAAATTGTAATAAAATACTCCATGATACAGCAAAAATGTCACAAATTGCCTCATAGAACAATATTTTATAGCCAAATTGTAAGAAATTGCCTCATACATCGTCATGTTACATCAAAAAGTAACGAAGTGCTCTGTGCATCGCTTTACAAAAGCTTAATTCTAACAAATTGTTTTGCAGATCAACATGTTACAGCAAAATTGTAATGAATCGTCTATTATGTCACCAATTTACAGCAAATATATAACAAATATACCTAAGTCATAGTAAAATTGTAACAAATTGCACTATTATACAGCAAAACTGCAACAGATTGCCCCATACATCGAAATGATACAGAAAAATCGTGACAAATTACTCTATACATCATCATTTTACACTGGGACAATTATGGTCAATGTACAGATGACCACCCATACTCCTGGGACAATGATATCAGTTTATAGGACGAACATCATTACTCCAGGGGAGGGGAGCAAGGATTGTTAGTTCACTCCGTGACCAGGATTACAGCTGGTAGCAGTGATAATCAATAACAAAGAGTGAATCATTTCTGTTGGGCAATGATGGTCAATTTACAGGGCTATCACCATTACTCCTGGGGGACACTAATGGTCAACTTACAGGTGACCATCATTAATCCAAAGGTGATGCTGTTCATTTTACAAGTTGACCACCATTTGCTCAAGGGTACAATTACAATCAGATTCCAGGGTGTTCCCCGTTACCCCTGGTGCAATGGTCGTCAGCTTTCTAGGGTGACCACCGTTGCTCCTTGGGGGTAGTAATAATCAGTGACAAATAGTGACCACCATTACCCCAATGTCATAACTGTTGTCATTTTACAAGATGACCACCATTACCTTTTGTCAATGATGATCAGTTTACAGGGTGACCGCTATTGCTTCTGGGAGGCATGACAGTCGGTTTAAAAGATGTGGTAATGATCGTTATTTGGCAAGGCGATCACCATTATCCCTGATGGAATGGTGTTCAGTTTACAGTGTTACTGACATTATGTACAGGCGAAATTGGTGAAGGCGGAAAGCCTCGCTCACGTGGTGGAATCTGAGCTAACTATTTGTAGTATCGTTCCCAGAACCGATCGCGGTCCTCTGGTTTGGAGCCGAGTAGAAGGCTTAAACCAGAGGCTCAAACGATTCTGCGGAGATCTAGGGTGCAATTTTCTCGACCTCCGCTATCGGGTGGAGAAATGTAGGGTCCCCCTGAATAGGTCAGGCGTGCACTACACGCAGGAAGCGGCTACAAGGGTAGCGAGTACGTGTGGAGTGCACATGTGGGTTTTTTAGGTTAGAGAATTCCCTTCCTAGGCCCGACAAGACGTCTCCTGAGGCGCGGCAAGGTAGGAGTAGGCAACATGCAACAGGGAATAACAATATTAATGTGCTAATAGTAAACTGCAGGAGCGTCTATAGAAAGGTCCCAGAACTGCTCTCATTAATAAACGGTCACAACGCCCATATAGTACTAGGGACAGAGAGTTGGCTGAAACCAGACGTAAACAGTAATGAAATCCTAAACTCGGACTGGAATGTATACCGCAGAGACAGGCTGGACAGTGAAGGGGGTGGCGTGTTTATAGCGATAAGAAGTGCAATAGTAGCGAAGGAAATTGACGAGATCCGAAATGTGAAATAATTTGGGTGAAGGTCACGGTTAAAGCAGGCTCAGACATGGTAATCGGATGTCTCTATAGGCCCCCTGACTCAGCAGCTGCTGTGGCTGAGCACCTGAAGGATAATTTGGAAAATATTTCGAGTAGATTTCCCCACCATGTTATAGTTCTGGGTGGAGATTTTAATTTGCCGGATGTAGACTGGGGGACTCAAACGTTCATAACGGGTGGCAGGGACAAAGAACCCAGTGAATTTTTTTAAGTGCTTTGTCTGAAAACTACCTTGAGCAGTTAAACAGAGAACCGACTCGTGGCGATAGCATATTACACGTTCTGGTGATAAACAGACCCGAACTATTTGAAACAGTTAACGCAGAACAGGGAATCAGCGATCATAAAGCGGTTACTGCATCGATGATTTCAGCCGTAAATAGAAATATTAAAAAAGGTAGGAAGATTTTTCTGTTTAGCAAAAGTGACAAAAAGCAGTTCACAGAGTACCTGACGGTTCAACACGAAAGTTTTGTCTCAAGTACAGATAGTGTTGAGGATCAGTGGACAAAGTTCAAAACCATCGTACAATATGCGTTAGATGAGTATGTGCCAAGCAAGATCGTGAGAGATGGAAAAGAGCCACCGTGGTATAACAACCGAGTTATAAAACTGCTGCGGAAGCAAAGAGAACTTCACAGCAAACATAGCCAAAGCCTTGCAGACAAACAAAAATTACGCGAAGCGAAATGTAGTGTGATGAGGGCTATGCGAGAGGCGTTCAATGAATTCGAAAGTAAAGTTCTATGTACTGACTTGGCAGAAAATCCTAAGAAATTTTGGTCTTATGTCAAAGCGGTAGGTGGATCAAAACGAAATGTCCAGACACTCTGTGACCAAAATGGTACTGAAACAGAGGATGACAGACTAAAGGCCGAAATACTAAGTGTCTTTTTCCAAATCTGTTTCACAGAGGAAGACTGCACTGTAGTTCCTTTTCTAGATTGTCGTACATATGACAAAATGGTAGATATCGAAATAGACGACAGAGGGATAGAGAAACAATTAAAATCGCTCAAAAGAGGAAAGGCCGCTGGACCTGATGGGATACCAGTTCGATTTTACGCAGAGTACGCGAAGGAACTTGCCCCCCTTCTTGCAGCGGTGTACCATAGGTCGCTAGAAGAGCGTAGCGTTCGAAAGGATTGGAAAAGGGCACAGGTCATCCCCGTTTTCAAGAAGGGACGTCGAACAGATGTGCAGAACTATAGACCTATATCTCTAACGTCGATCAGTTGTAGAATTTTGGAACACGTATTATGTTCGAGTATAATGACTTTTCTGGAGACTAGAAATCTACTCTGTAGGAATCAGCATGGGTTTCGAAAAAGACGGTCGTGTGAAACCCAGCTCGCGCTATTCGTCCACGAGACTCAGAGGGCCATAGACACGGGTTCACAGGTAGATGCCGTGTTTCTTGACTTCCGCAAGGCGTTCAATACAGTTCCCCACAGTCGTTTAATGAACAAAGTAAGGGCATATGGACTATCAGACCAATTGTGTGATTTGATTGAAGAGTTCCTAAGTAACAGAACACAGCATGTTGTTCTCAATGGAGAGAAGTCTTCCGAAGTAAGAGTGATTTCAGGTGTGCCGCAGGGGAGTGTCATAGGACCGTTGCTATTCACAATATACATAAATGACCTCGTGGATGACATCGGAAGTTCACTGAGGCTTTTTGCAGATGATGCTGTGGTGTATCGAGAGGTTATAACAATGGAAAATTTTACTGAAATTCAGGAGGATCTGCAGCGAAGACGCGTGGTGCAGGGAATGGCAATTGAATCTCAATGTAGACAAGTGTAATGTGCTGCGAATACATAGAAAGAAAGATCCCTTATCATTTAGCTACAATATAGCAGGTCAGCAACTGGGAGTAGTCAATTCCATAAATTATCTGGGAGTACGCATTAGGAGTGATTTAAAATGGAATGATCATATAAAGTTGATCGTCGGTAAAGCAGATGCCAGACTGAGATTCATTGGAAAAATCCAAAGGAAATGCAATCCGAAGACAAAGGAAGTAGGTTACAGTACGCTTGTTCGCCCACTGCTTGAGTACTGCTCAGCAGTGTGGGATCCGTACCAGATAGGGTTGTTAGATGAGATAGAGAAGAGCCGACGGAGAGCAGCGCGCTTCGTTACAGGATCATTCAGTAATCGCGAAAGCGTTACGGAGATGATAGATAAACTCCAGTGGAGGACTCTGCAGGAGAGACGCTCAGTAGCTCGGTACGGGCTTTTGTTAAAGTTTCGAGAGCATACCTTCACCGAAGAGTCAAGCAGTATATTGCTCCCTCGTACGTATATCTCGCGAAGAAACCATGAGGATAAAATCAGAGAGATTAGAGCCCACACAGAAGCATACCGACAATCCTTCTTTCCACGAACAATACGAGACTGGAATAGAAGGGAGAACCGATAGAGGTACACAAGGTACCATCCGCCAGACACCGTCACGTGGTTTGCGGAGTATGGATGTAGATGTAGATGTAGATTATCATAAGAGGGTGATCAGTTTACAAGATGATCACCCTTAACATTTTGGCAATAATGGTCATTTATAGGATGACCAGCATTACACTGGGCGGGGGGGGGGGGGGGGCAATGAGGAGCGCTTGCAGGATGACTGCTATTATATCTGGGGGGGGGGGCGGATGGTCATGATGGCTTTTTATCAGATGGGGTAATGATGGTAACGTGGCCACTACTACTCCTGGGAAGGCAATGATTATTAGTTTACAAGGTGGGGTAATGACTATTAATGTGTGAGATGGCCAATTTTAAACAATGAGGCAACGATATTCAGATTTCAAGGTGACCATCATTATTGAGTCCTGGTAAAAATTGCTGTTTTGAAGAGCGCGCCGCAGCGCATAGTGTGAAGAAGTCGCCCTCCGTTTCTGGCGGTGGCGCCGCTGTGGTAATCGCAGCTTTGATGTCTCCCTCTGGTGGGAAAGGGGAAAGGTTGCCTGTTCACGTGCATTTAAGGGGCTCTTTGAGCTCGCCAGTTAGTCAGTCTAGGGTCAGTCTCTTGTCCCCAGCTTGCTAGTCTGTCCCTCGTCCGCATCTGTTAGGCAGTTAGTGACTGTCTGTCGTTCGGAGTGCTAATATGTCTGTCGTTCGGATCAACTTTTAAAGCCAGAAAAAATGAGAGTCTTTCCACTCCACCAGCACGAGAACTCAACGAGTAGTCGCCCGGTCGGGGCTTAGTACCTGCATCTGAGTCTGCGCGTTAGGCCGCCAGTCTGCTCAAGTTTGCTCAGGCAATGGTCATTGGCGGTTGTATCGATCGGTTGGTCGGTTGCGCATTGAGACACAAGATGACTTGTCCGTCTTGAGCGTCGGCGCATGTGAGGTCGCCACGTGAGTCCAGTGGGCCGCGCCGTATAGCGAGGGGTAGTGGCTTCGCGGTCGACCCGAGAGCAACAGGAGTCAACCCACGACATCGGTCTGGCCGGTGCGTGCTGTGACGCCGTGAGACGGGAGATCGGCGCACCTTCCTGCGTCCGTCAAAGAAGCTGGCAGTGGACGGTTCGGGAGAGCGTTTTGGGGGTAATGGTTCAAAAGGTTCAAATGGCTCTGAGCACTATGGGACTTAACATCTTAGGTCATTAGTCCCCTAGAACTTAGAACTACTTAAACCTAACTAACCTAAGGACATCACACACATCCATGCCCGAGGCAGGATTCGAACCTGCGACCGTAGCAGTGGTGCGGTTCCGGACTGAGCGCCTAGAACCGCGAGACCACCGCGGCCGGCTTGGGGGTACTGCGCCAGGTCTTCTCGAGAAATCGCAGTTTATTAGAAGTTAAGTGATTGGAGATATGGTGTGTGATTTACTCTTGTTAAATTCTACTTGTCTTCTTGGTCAGTCTCTCGGCCCCAGCTTGCTCGTCTGTCTCTCATCCGCATTTATTCGGCAGTTAATGTCTGTCAGTCGTTTGGAGCTGCCTCTGTCATGTTTGTCGGATTTGGTGTGTTAACGAATTTATTGCTTGGAGTGTAACGGCCTAATTCCTGAAATATGTCTTGATCTTGCCTATCATCTTGAGAGGCGGTATCTGTGTACTGTAGAGCAGCTTAACTTGTTTGGCCAGCCTTGTAGAATTTTATACAGGGTGTTACAAAAAGGTACGGCCAAACTTTCAGAAAACATTTCTCACACACAAAGAAAAAAAAATGTTATGTGGACATATGTCCGGAAACGCTTACTTTCCATGTTAGAGCTTGGGGGTACTGCGCCAGGTCTTCTCGAGAAATCGCAGTTTATTAGACGTTAAGTGATTGGAGATATGGTGTGTGATTTACTCTTGTTAAATTCTACTTGTCTTCTTGGTCAGTCTCTCGGCCCCAGCTTGCTCGTCTGTCTCTCATCCGCATTTATTAGGCAGTTAATGTCTGTCAGTCGTTTGGAGCCGCCTCTGTCATGTTTGTCGGATTTGGTGTGTTAACGAATTTATTGCTTGGAGTGTAACGGCCTAATTCCTGAAATATGTCTTGATCTTGCCTATCATCTTGAGAGGCGGTATCTGTGTACTGTAGAGCAGCTTAACTTGTTTGGCCAGCCTTGTAGAATTTTATACAGGGTGTTACAAAAAGGTAGGGCCAAACTTTCAGGAAACATTTCTCACACACAAAGAAAAAAAAATGTTATGTGGACATATGTCCAGAAACGCTTACTTTCCATGTTAGAGCTTGGGGGTACTGCGCCAGGTCTTCTCGAGAAATCGCAGTTTATTAGAAGTTAAGTGATTGGAGATATGGTTGAAACGTCCCCTTTGAACAATTACAAATGACTGTACTTAAACTGACACACAATGTTTTTAGCGCAACGCAATCTGACTATCAAAAATCCCCGCAAAAGAATGGCCCTGAGTAACATTAAACTATACCTTTCAGAAATCACTTACCTCACAAAAATCTTCATTACTCGAACTACTGCAATACAGCGAGCGCCACTACTGCCAGCTAAATAAAAGATTCAAACTATGGAAGGCACTAACTACTGATAGGGATAGTTAGCAAATGAAAGATATTAATAGAGAACAAACAATGTATTTACCTTGATATCATCATATATAAATATAGCAGTTCATGACAAATATCAAAACTCCGCCAACTCTCTCCCCACATCCACCACTGCTGGCGGCTCACCTCCAACTGCGCAACGCTACGCGCTGTTCACATCCAGCTGCTGCTGCCGAACACTACAATGGCGAGTATTACAACAATGCAAAGCAGCCACAGACTGCACACAGCACAGCCAGTGATTTTCATACAGAGGTGGCGTTACCAATAAAAAAACCTAAACAGTCTACTTACATAGCCCCCATGCTCCCCACAAAAAATTTTACAAATTGGTTTGGGCAGTGGCCAATACAGATTTGAAAAAATTTTTCATAATTACAATAACAAAGAAATCAAATGCACACACTTATTGATACAATGTTGGTCAAAAGCTCAAATTTTCTCACAGTCCATAAAGACAGTCCTGATCGTTCATCAAGGTAAAATAGTAGTGTTTTCCTCAAAGTCTGAGCAGTAGAAGAAAATGCACACGGAAGTAGTGGATTTCCATGCAGTCTTGAAGAAGTAGCGTTGTCCTTCCAACGGAAAGACAGTGCTGACTCTTGACATGCTGACAGATAATGCGCCACAACAGAGCAAACCCACAGCAGAGTCAGTCGAAGTTTTGAAGAATATTGGTGGGTAGGTCATCACAGAGCAGACCCACTGTAGTCCTGGTAGAGATTGTGGTATTGGTGGGCCATCAAGGATGCAGACCCATTGCAGTCCGTGTAGAAATAATGGTAATGGTGGGTCATCAAATGGGTAGACCCACTGTAGTCCTTGTAGAAATAATGGTATAGGTGGGTCATCAAAGATGCAGACCCACTGTAGTTCTTGTAGAAACGGCCAGCAGCCATCTGTTGTGACTATGCAGGTGCACAATCACCATCGAAGATTCTTGCGGAGAATATAGCAAGTCCATAACCACCACTTGTGCACTCACAAAATTTTTTTTTTTTTTGAAATGTCCTTAGAACCAGCAATACTGTTTTCCAGTCCCTTGCTGAATTATTAACACACGTGCAAACACTAACAGTCCCTACTTCTCACATATTGTCCATATACTATGACCAACCGAAACGTGTGCAGTGAAATGGAACTGACAAGTTACTTAATTTGATGACCTGGCGTTAATTACAATTTTATAACATAAGAATACAATTACAAAGGTACAAAATACATCATTAAAGAACATAACAATACAGATAACATTTGTAGTAAAACAGGCTTTACAAAAGAATAGAAATAGACATATACATCAGTGTTACAGGAATTATGACATACGTACATACATAAAAGATCAGAATAATTATTGAAACATCAACTTCACACATGAGCATTAAAACAAAACAGAATAAATAATGTCTAAGCATTTTTACAAGGTAAATAACATATTATTAATGCCAAATATATTTGAGGATAACAGTATTCCTCATCATAGTGAATATAGCTTAGTATTAGAAGAAGAAGAAATTCTATGAAACTACACAGAGACAGGAAGAAAACAACTACACAAGGGTACACAAACACATAGTGGGATAACACAAGGAAAGGACAGGGTTTGTTTTACTGCAGTATTTGTCAAACAAAACTTTCTTTGCTTCTTGGAGATCTCCCTTCATTCATCATTATTCCCAAAAAGTCCTATCTATACCTCCTTCCTGTATTCTATCCATATTTCTTTCAAAATAATTGTTTCTCATTGTACAATACTCATTTTGGCCCAAATCTTTTTCATATAACGTCGCAATGCATTCTTTACCTATTCTCCATAGTCAGTTTCTTATATAGTCTACCCCTCTTAAGCTAACTTAAATCTACTGAGCTCAGATATATATACCAAGGGATGAGGCAATGCAGCATCACATAAAACAATTAATATAAACAGCAATGAAAGAAACGCAGATTTGCAAAGCAAGCAGCATTAAGAGATTAGCAAAGCAATTGTAATATTACAACTAATCTAAGGCAATGTGCAGCAAACAATAAAAATAAATCATTAGTAAAACTGGCTTAACAGAATAATACAAAGTCAAATTCAATAACACTATGCCTGGCAAACAGCAGCAACTTATACCTAAATATGACATAGCTCAAGCAGAAAAAATACTACACTAAAGACAACAATGCAGACAAGGGAAATGTATATTCACATCTTAATGTCTATGTAAATTAAAGTGGTGCACCACAACAACTTATTGTAAAAAAAAAATATTACCATGTACTTGAAAAGAAATTTATGTGTCCAGTTACTGTTACTAGTCCCTTCTTATTGTTCTTCCTTTCCAAGTGCTCCTTTTTTAAAGAATGTGGATTACAAAATTATTATTTAATAGATCTGTTGACAAAAAGTGTTCACATTAGCAAATGCATTTTATTTTATAAACGCAATGCTGCAACACAGCTGGAAACCAGATATCAAGTGAAATAAGCAACTACGAAAAGCAAAGCATAAAAATATCATTCAATAGTCATGTGACATTTCATAAATTAGTAGAAATTCTCTCAACTCTCGTAGAAAGACGCTTGTCGTAATCAGGTGTGCAGATGTAAAAATATTTCTCGTCATTTCATTAGGCATTTCAGTAAATATCATAAATTACGAGCTCCACAGTATGCTTTCGACAAGGAAATGTCAATAGCTAGGACAATGGCCTCCCCTTTCTTTTTTTTTCTACCTGTGCTTCTGACGAGGCACTCACACTAATGGCTTGTTCTCCAGGCGTCTAACGCAGCTGTGTGCCCATGACGCACGTGCAGGTGGTCACTTAACTTTCTTACGGAAATATTTACGACAGCAGCTTCCGCTACAGTGACAGTCTCATATAAAAATATTTCACAGGTCAAGAATTTGCGTTGCAAATGTGTAGAAACAAAATCTTACAGCATAATACACATCGTCGTCATAAAAATATCGTAACATCTCAGTCAATTCTCAAAATCGTCGTAGCTTCCTCGAATAATTTCAAAACCTACAAAATATTCTCTGCTCATTTCAATAATGTCATCTACCTCAAACGTACTTTAAAAAATCATTATCTCATACCAAATACATCATTCAAAGCTCTCGTAGTATCACAATGGTTCCGAAAAATATGAGCATTTCTCAAACTACAGACAAAATACAATTTCGTAAGTGTGAAGTTATCCAACTGTGTAATTACGTAAACATCTGTCACTGATGTAGTAAAAAAAAATGTTTATCTCTCAGTTAAATGATCAGATAGCTGTGTAATTTATGTGTTAGAGGAATATGGTACCAATGTGTAAAGTTGTATAAGCAAATACCATATTAGCTAGGGCTCCTTGTGCTTGCCAAACACATGGTACACAAAGTAAACGTGTACCCCCTGAGGATTAATGTAATTATACCCTCAGGTGTTACAGATTACAGCAATGGAATGAAATGTATTACAGAAAACCTTTGTATCATTATCCTTCAAATATCTTTAAAAATAAATGATTTAAGTACAAAATTAATCACTCAAACACATGTCCTGTTACACTAAATGTGCGTCTTGCTGTAAGATAATCTCTGTGAAAGTGTTGTAGTTATTGTCCTCTGAAAGCTAAGTTCTGCAGAAGTCAATGTACTTACCTCATGATAAACAAAAGTGAAATGCTTTGCGTATAGATATCTTAGTTATTACGCTTATTGCCATGATGAAGAAAGTACTGTGCTGTAACGTATTGTTGTGCTACGGAAAAGGCAGTCTCATTGTAGCTATACCACAAAAGTTACTACTAAAACATGTTTTACTTTCCAGAATAAAACAGAAAAACTGTGCAGATATAAAACAGAAACACCGCAAAAGCAACATTGTATATTGTCACTCATTAGTAGCGTCGTGATAAAATCGTGTAGCTGTCACATAAACTAACCACTGTGTCATCTGGTATATCACAGAAAGTACTTTAAATCCAGAATATATGTTCAAGTAAACCAAAATGTTGCATTAAAATCTCATTAGCAGTACTGGTAAATGTTCTAAGTATGTAAGCCTTATAGTCGTTCCATAATCGTGCAACTAACAAGCAAGAATGTACACACACAATAACACTGTGTCGTCTGTCCACATAACAATGCATTCGTAATTTCTGTTTAAATAAGTTCTCTTGGTTCTTGACTGGATATTTAACTTCAAACATTATTGTATGTTAACAGTTTCTTAAGTCTGACACAGCATACTAGTAATGTAAAGTGAAAAGTTATATGGCAAAGACAAAGTTAAAAAGCAGAGTATCTTTCAATAAACGGTTTTACATGTGAAATGTGGTGTAAGCCTTTACTCTTCCTAGTACGCAGAGTTTCAACTTTAACGGAATTGTCATGCGGTATACGTCGGTGAGGAGTGCTAAAATTTTTCTCAAGGTTAGCGTCTTACGTTATTTTTCTCAGAGCCAGCGGGCGCACGCGGCTGCCTGCTGTGCGAGTCATTGTGTGTCTCTTTGTTGGCGCGCGCCGTTATTGGGATTAGGAGACCTAACTTCTACAAATTCACCGTGACGAGAGTGCCCTGCCCTGTTTGAAGCTCGCCAGTTCTGATGGAATTCACGTCTGTCGTTTTGTCGGTAGTTTACACAGTTTCTTTCTTGTCAGTCACGTGGTGGAGAATTTCTGCCTGAGTCATAACTGCGCGCTGGACCATTGCGTCTAAAGTTATTCTGTCTCCCTTGAAATAATTGTTTTGGTTCCCATATTGTCTGTTTCTCTGATTGTCTCTGTGATAGTCATTACGGAAATGCGATCTTTCTCTGTAACTATTATTACTCTGCCAGTGGTTGTCATATGGGTGGTGTCTGTTTTGGTCACGATTTGTGTTGTGAGAATAGTCTTGTCGCATCCAGTTATTATTTCTTTCATCGTGGAATTGCGACGGATGTGACCTGTAATTGTTGTGCTCCTGTTTCCGTGTTCCCCGATTGTCAGTGCCAATTTCCAGTTCTTGTAACAGTCCCTGAAAAGCTTCAATGTCGTCTTTGCAACGTCCTGCCAAAATAATATGTCGTAAATGTTCAGGTAATTTGATTAAGCAAATGCGGATGAGTTCTGAGGGGCTGTATGGGTTTGACAGGTACTGATTCTTGTGCAACATGTCTTCAAAATATTTCACAAGACTGGAGAATTCAGATAGTTCGAAATGTTTCATCATTATGATGCCATGTTTTACTCGGTCTTGTGTAGCTTGAGACCAATATGCTGAGAGGAAGGCATGGTAAAATTCTCCTTCACTGTGACAATCGTGAATGACCAATCGCATTCTTACAGCTGGTTCATTCTCTAAATAGCCACACATAAATTCTAACCTGTGCTCCAATGACCAGTTGGGAGGAAAACAATGAGAGAATTGATGGAGCCACGCTTGTGGATGAATGTCGTTGCCGGAATTCTTAAATGTTTTGAATTTACGTGTAGTAATGAACAGCTTATAGTCAAAATCATCATGTCGGCGAGTCGCATGTCGGTCATTGTTACGTCGTGTCGGCTGTTCAATCTCAAAATTCGGTGCACATTGCCAATTTCTTTCATAATTTCCGAAATGCGCTGTGTTATTATTTTGTGGCTGTTCCGTATTTCTATGTCCCTCTTCCCATATTGGGGCGCGAGTGTCCTCTGAAATACGTAATTCTTGTACTACTTGTGCCAACTGATCTTGCACTTCCCGGATTTCTCTTTTGTACTGTGTATTGATTTGATTTTGATTTTGTTTGAATTTTCTAATTTGTTCATACTCTTCCGTGTCAGTGAAGGCTACAGGTCTTGTGTCATTCAGATCATCATCTACCTTTGTAGATAAGTTCGTGAGCTGATCCGAAAGTTCGGCTACTTTCTCCGATAGTGTACTTATTTCCTCCATGTGTCTTTCTGAACCAATTTTCAGGGTATCTACTGTGTCCTTTAAGTTTTCCTGAGTTCTTGCAAGTTGCGTAACCGCATCGGTAGATGCAGCTGAGTCAATTTTAGCTTGCAAGGTGTCGTGATTTTCATGAACAATGGTTTGCAGTTCTTTTATGGCTGCTTCGTGATTCTGTAATACATTTTCATGCCGCGAAAAAATGGGTTGAAAATGCTCACAAATTTGTGTTTTTCCGTCATTACAGACCTATTGACATTTCGATTCGATGTTATGTAACTCAGTGGTTAAATCTTCACGTGTTTGTTCAAGTGTAGTGTCTAACTTTTGAAGATTTTGTTCCATTGTGTCTAACTTTTTGAGATTTTGTTCCACTGTGTCTAACTTTTTGAGATTTTGTTCCACTGTGTCTAACTGTTGCTGTGTTTGTCTCTGGTGTTGTTCCATTGTGTCTAACTTTTCAAGCTTTTGTCTCATTTGTTGCATTAATTGTAATAACAATGCACTGGTGTCTGAAACATGTTCCTCAGTGCTTTTCGGCAGTGAAGTTGCACCGGAAACATTCACATTTTGACAAGCAGAAAATGTTTCTTGACTCATTTGAGAAAACGGTGAGAACCCAAAACCTGAGTCTACAGTATTTGCGATATTGTGTTCTGCCATTCCCGATTCCTGAGGCGAGCTGTTGCCGATCGATCGATCGATAATGCTTCCCTGTTCACTAATTGTTTCACTGTCTACGCCATTGTTTGCCGCCCGCTCAATTTCACTATGCGCAATTACCAAATTACTACTTTGAACATTAGTTAATTCATTACTCTGCGGCGCTAACACACTGCTTCGTCTTCACTGTCATTTCTCAGTTTACTTTGGAGCCTAGTATTTCGTTTTTCACACGCCATAATTGTCACAATATTTCACACGATAACACAGAAAAACACAATTTGAAGATCAAAAATAAGAGAACACATTAACATAGCACTGAAAATAATATCTAGTTAACTGCAGCTGCGAAATACTTGGTGCAAATCTACATGCATGCCACAACTGTTTTACTGTACAACAATGAAAGTCTGCAACTACAAAGGAGATTTTCTCTACAATTACGCACTAGCAATAAACAAAATCTACACTAATTACACAAACTACAACAAAAAATCAGAAGATTCCAGTGAGGTATCCTCGGCTAAGGGTCTACATATGAAACGTCCCCTTTGAACAATTACAAATGACTGTACTTAAACTGACACACAATGTTTTTAGCGCAACGCAATCTGACTATCAAAAATCCCTACAAAAGAATGGCCCTGAGTAACATTAAACTATACCTTTCAGAAATCACTTACCTCACAAAAATCTTCATTACTCGAACTACTGCAATACAGCGAGCGCCACTACTGCCAGCTAAATAAAAGATTCAAACTATGGAAGGCACTAACTACTGATAGGGATAGTTAGCAAATGAAAGATATTAATAGAGAACAAACAATGTATTTACCTTGATATCATCATATATAAATATAGCAGTTCATGACAAATATCAAAACTCCGCCAACTCTCTCCCCACATCCACCACTGCTGGCGGCTCACCTCCAACTGCGCAACGCTACGCGCTGTTCACATCCAGCTGCCGCTGCCCAACACTACAATGGCGAGTATTACAACAATGCAAAGCAGCCACAGACTGCACACAGCACAGCCAGTGATTTTCATACAGAGGTGGCGTTACCAATAAAAAAACCTAAACAGTCTACTTACATGGTGTGTGATTTACTCTTGTTAAATTCTACTTGTCTTCTTGGTCAGTCTCTCGGCCCCAGCTTGCTCGTCTGTCTCTCATCCGCATTTATTAGGCAGTTAATGTCTGTCAGTCGTTTGGAGCTGCCTCTGTCATGTTTGTCGGATTTGGTGTGTTAACGAATTTATTGCTTGGAGTGTAACGGCCTAATTCCTGAAATATGTCTTGATCTTGCCTATCATCTTGAGAGACGGTATCTGTGTACTGTAGAGCAGCTTAACTTGTTTGGCCAGCCTTGTAGAATTTTATACAGGGTGTTACAAAAAGGTACGGCCAAACTTTCAGGAAACATTTCTCACACACAAAGAAAAAAAAAATGTTATGTGGACATATGTCCGGAAACGCTTACTTTTCATGTTAGAGCTCATTTTATTACTTCTCTTAAAATCACATTAATCATGGAATGGAAACACACAGCAACAGAACGTACCAGCGTGACTTCAAACACTTTGTTACAGGAAATGTTCAAAATGTCCTCCGTTAGCGACGATACATACATCCACCCTCCGTCGCATGGAATCCCTGATGCGCTGATGCAGCCCTGGAGAATGGCGTATTGTATCACAGCCGTCCACAATACGAGCACGAAGAGTCTCTACATTTGGTACCGGGGTTGCGTAGGCAAGAGCTTTCAAATGCCCTCATGAATGAAAGTCAAGAGGGTTGAGGTCAGGAGAGCGTGGAGGCCATGGAATTGGTCCGCCTCTACCAATCCATCGGTCATCGAATCTGTTGTTGAGAAGCGTACGAACACTTCGACTGAAATGTGCAGGAGCTCCATCGTGCATGAACCACATGTTGTGTCGTACTTGTAAAGGCACATGTTCTAGCAACACAGGTAGAATATCCCGTATGATACCATGATAACGTGCTCCATTGAGCGTAGGTGGAAGAACATGGGTCCAATCAAGACATCACCAACAATGCCTGCCGAAACGTTCACAGAAAATCTGTGTTGATGACGTGATTGCACAACTGCGTGCGGATTCTCGTCAGCCCACACATGTTGATTGTGAAAATTTACAATTTGATCACGCTGGAATGAAGCCTCATCCGTAAAGAGAACATTTGCACTGAAATGAGGATTGACACATTGTTGGATGAACCATTCGCAGAAGTGTACCCGTGGAGGCCAATCAGCTGCTGATAGTGCCTGCACACGCTGTACATGGTACGGAAACGACTGGTTCTCCCGTAGCACTCTCCATAAAGTGACGTGGTCAACGTTACCTTGTACAGCAGCAACTTCTCTGACGCTGACATTAGGGTTATCGTCAACTGCACGAAGAATTGCCTCGTCCATTGCAGGTGTCCTCGTCGTTCTAGGTCTTCCCCAGTCGCGAGTCATAGGCTGGAATGTTCCGTGCTCCCTAAGAGGCCGATCAATTGCTTCGACTGTCTTCCTGTCGGGACACCTTCGTTCTGGAAATCTGTCTCGATACAAACGTACCGCGCCACAGCTATTGCCCCGTGCTAATCCATACATCAAAGGGGCATCTGCCAACTCCGCATTTGTAAACATTGCACTGACTGCAAAACCACGTTCCTGATGAACACTAACCTGTTGATGCTACGTACTGATGTGCTTGATGCTAATACTGTAGAGCAATGAGTCGCATGTCAACACAAACACCGAAGTGAACATTACCTTCCTTCAATTGGGCCAACTGGCGGTGAATCGAGGAATTACAGTACATACTGACAAAACTAAAATGAGCTCTAACATGGAAATTATGCGTTTCCGGACACAGGTCCACATAACATCGTTTCTTTATTTGTGTGTGAGGAATGTGTCCTGAAAGTTTGGCCGTACGTTTTTGTAACACCCTGTATAAGATTGCATTTTAAGGGCTTTTATTTAAATGATCATGTTAGTATATAAAGTTGCCACTCTTTCAACGTAAGACTTTTCTTAGAAGTTAAAATCAAGTTGCACCGTCGGTGGCAAAGTTATTATTTTAATTTTTAGTGTTTTGTACCATTTCCATCCCTCCTACGGGGTGCATAGTTTGTGTGCTTGTGTAAATTGTTAAAACTTTTATTTTAAAGTAATCTGGTGTGTTGCAGATTTGCACCAGTGTAGTCTTTCAGAGGCTGTTGTGAGCGGTCGCAACGATGGCCGTGTCAAAAGGGAATGGCAAGGTTCTCTGCCCGAAAGCTTATACAGTCAAAATTCGTTTCTTTCTGTCTCTGAATAAATTGTAACTTGATATTTAGAGGGTGCTTTCTGATTATAATTTTAAATCTGTTTTTTTTTTTTAATGCTTTTAGGCACCATTAAAGTGGATAAAATTCCCGTTTGTTAAAAGGAATGTGGTTATGATTTCAATAGTTACTCCCTGGCAATTACTTCCATGCTTACATGGTGTGACTAAACGTGTTAATGTTCTTGATGAATCGCTAGTAAATAAAATAAATTCTTAAGAATATTCTTTGAAAATAAATCACGGTTCAATTATCTCTGTGGAAGATATAATTGAGGTAACTATCATCATCAACTGTACAAAATTTCCATATATTACAGCAATTATTGAAACTAATGTGCCATGTTACAGCAAAAATTGTAGGAAGTTGCCACATATTACAACACAGCTACTAGTGTAGTCAGATACTGGGAGTGTCAGCCACAGATGGGTATCAGACACTGGGGATGTCAGATACTAGGGGTGCCTGCTACTGGGAATGTCAGCTACTACGGATGTCAGCTATTGGGTGGCGTCAGCTGCTGGGGCTGTCAGATACTGGAGTTGTCATATAATGGGGCTGTCAGCTACTGGGGTGTCAGGTACTGGAGTTGTCATGTAATGGGGGCTGTCAGTTACTGGGGTGTCAGGTACTGGGGGTGACAGATACTGGCAGTATTAGCTACAGGGAATGTTAGCAACTCGGGGTGACAACTAGGATTATCAGCTACTGTATGGTGTCAGCTGCTGTTGGTATCAGATACTGGTAGCGTCAGCTACTGATAGTGTCAGCTGCTGGGGTGTCAGATACTGGGGATGTCAACTACGGGGGATGGCACTACTTGTCCCAATACAGTTTTAAGAACAACACTAATTGTATGTTCAGTGAGTGACTGCCATTATCTTGAACAAAAATATAAAAAATTGTGTATCAATGATGGTCTGTTTACAGGGTGGGACAATGATAGCCTATGTATAAGGTCACTTTCATTAATCTAGACAAGCATACAAACATATTAGCACAGCCTTTCTCATGTCACTTTGCAATTTCCAAAGAGTTCCAAATAGTTTAGAGTAGTTCTCAATAATGTTGATTATTTCCAGCTAATTCTGACAAGTCACATGGCCATTGCAAGAAACTGACTCATGTCACAGCTAAACCGTTGTCTCCAATACTATACAAAATTGTCACAAACTGCCCATGTTACAACAGAATATAACAAATTCTCTTTCATGTGACAGTAAGATATCGTAAAAAATTTCTCTGCACCTCGCCATGTTACAACAAAATTATAACAAAGTAGCCCTGTTACACCAAAATTGTAGCAAATTGCCCTCCCTGGTACAGCAAAAATATACCAAACTAAGTCATACGACGATATATTACAATAAAATAGTAACAAACTGTCTTGGTATAGCAAAGATTGACAAATTATGCCCATACAGCCATAAGTTACAGCAAATTGCAGCATATATCGTATATAATTACAGGAAATTCTAAAAAATTGCACCAAACATCGTTGATTAAGCAAGCTGAGACTAGTTCTGGCAATCTGCAACTGGTTCCAACAAGCTAACGCGATTAAAGTTGATACATACTAATGCCATCAAGTCAAGACGTACCAACAAGCAAAACACTTACATTCAAGACAATATGCACACAGGTCAGTACCATATCTTGCTGTCACATGCTCCACCCCTTCAAAATGGCGTCATTCTGATATTAAATGTATGTCATTGACCTTGACCATGCGATATAACCCAAGATGGCGGAATCCCTGATATCATGGAGGCTTCGTTTTAATGGCAAGTAAAATAATGCACTCTGATGAGTTCTTTAGTTTTCACAGCTAGTATAGCGCCGCCATGTTATGTGTGTTCTTAGCTTGAAACCTTACATACTTTGAGAAATTATACAATTTTATTTTGGTGCAAAGTTCCAACTCATACTTCTTGTAGTATTTTTTTGTACGCAACCTTGAGTGGGCATATATGAAAGACAATAAAAATTGATTTCAGCCAGTGAATATCATCGATTACATTATTGTAGTGTTGAACATTAGGCATTATCTTCCTCCCCCAAAAACTGTTCTTGTTCAGTTTTTTTTTTCTTTTTCCTATTCCCGTTTAGGCCTATGATCACATCAGTTGCATTCGTCCAGAAGCGGCCATTAAGTGAGACAGCTTGTTACTTTGTCTTGCTGCCTGCTTAGGATAGTATTTTAGTCAATATGTTCTTGTGCAGTTATAGGCCTGGTCAGGTTCATTTTGCTACATCACCTCATTTAGGCCTACAAATGGAATGTCAGCTGCCTGCTTATGACGTTATTTTTTTATGCCAAGTGTGTCTGTAACAATTTAAACATGGAAACAGAAAAGTGTCACTTAATTTGACAGTTCACGGACCTGTTTTAGGCACCAATTTTTATGGATATATGTACGTGGCGTGATAACATTATCAGACTCGATAGAAAATTGCATTTTTGTGTTATTGACGCATTTTTAAGACTTTTAGGCCTTACATACGTCACAGAGTAATTTGTATGTGGAAATATTTAATTGGAGGGTCCACTGTGCCTTCCACAAAGTGAAGTACAAATATCGAACTATGGAAGTTCACAAATGGTTCTTAAGCTGTTACTTTATGAGCTGTGTATGTGTGTGCTTGTATAACGATGTGCCTTCCATGTTGTAGACATGGAAATACTATATGCAATGCCCTTATATAGTTTCTCGATACATAATTCAGGTCGTTCAGATAGTTTTCAACGTGGCGAAAAATTCATATCATTCGGATACTTTCGATCAGGGCCAAAATGGCGGGTCTGTGGCTGCTTTGTGACTGGCGGCTTCATTTTAATGCCGCTAAAACACTATTCTATGACTGTCGGTTTCGTTTTAATAGCAGAGAATAGTCTCTGACTGTAGCAGAGTTGAGGTAGGGGAGGGAGATGGGTAAGGAGAAGTGATGGTTATTGAAAGGGTGTAGGGTGTAGCTTTCCAAGTTATGATGACGTCACTGTTAAGGAAGGTGTGGCTTGTGACATCTTGCATTTACCCCCGGCATGTAGCCAACCCCGACAACCATTCAAGGACATTTGAGTGCAAAATGGACTTGATTTTGGCTGTTTGATTTGGGGGAAGGGATCCATTGGTTAGGGGTGGGGAAGGAAGTCGGCCGTACTCACCATCTCAGCATTTGTGTGAAGCGATTAGGGAAATCGCGGAAACGTTAAGTCAGGGTAGCCAGACGCGAATTTGAGCCGAATGCGAGTCCAGTGTGCTAACCATTGCGCCACCTCGCTCGGTAAATGGGCTGGAGTTTCCATCAGTGCACTGCTCAGTCAGTTCTTCTGTATCTTATTCGCAAATGTAACAGGAATGGAGTAAAGCTGTATTGATGAGAGGAAACATTATGAGCATCTCCTTAAAGGGGTGTATGTTCGCACTCATAATGCGCAGTGACTCTGGATGGCATGGATTCGATGTCTCTGTGATAGGTTTCTGGAGTTACGTGACATCACATGACTACGTCAGGTCACGCAATACCCATAAATTGCAGGCTGGTAGTTCGTGGGCACAGAACTAACAGCTGAGAGGTTCCCATATGTGTTCTATCGCTTTATGTAAGTGCATTTTATGCATAAAGTGTCAATGTTGACCGTTGTCATGGTCTTCGAAGCACTTTGGCACGATTCTGGCCTTGTGACATGGACAATTTTCTTACTGGAAGACGCCGTTGTCAGAGAAGACATCACGCAGTGACGTTCACGCAGTCCACAGCTCTAATGGTGCTTACTGCCCCCGCCTGCCTACATGCATGGTGATGTTAATGGCCTTAACAGCCATTTTTAGACGGTAGCATATCGAAACTCGACCAATGGCCTGTTGTAAAAGGTAGCGTGACCAGTGTACACATTTCCATAGATCCTGACTCCGCTGCAATAGCAGTCGATTGCGTTAGGGGTCATCATGTTAACGCCTACGTGTCATCTGTTATGGGGTCCCATGTTCAACAGTGTGCAATGGATGGTGTGCTTCTAAATGTTTGTGCCTGCTACAGTATTGTACTCTTTCGTTAGACCTTCCACAGCTCGCCGCTTATTTTGCTTTACAGAGTGGACACGCCTCCAACCTCTACTTTTTGTCTTGAGGCGTACATGTTGTCGCCTATGTCTGGTTCTATTTTCATTTAGTCACTTTCCGTATATGCTCACGACCATAACACGCAAACAGTCAAGCTGGACGTTTCCGAGTTCTCGTTCCTCAGCGCTGGGTCTAGCAATCTGGCATTGTTGGAGTCACTTATGACAGTAGGTTTCCTCATTTGCACCCTGTATCGTTGCTAAAATGATTCCCTGTGCGTCTCTGGTCCAGTTCTGTACTTTCCTTACTACGTCACATGCCCGAACGGCCACCAGGCAGCATTTAATGTAACAATGGGGCGTGATCATAATGTTTTGAGTCGTCAAGCACACGTTTACTTTACTTTTATATTACACGTCTAGTTCTGTCGCACCAAACTGAGGGCAGGCCAATGTGGCCAAAAGGTTCTATGCGCTTCTGTCTGGAACCGCGCTACCGCTACGGTCGCAGGTTCGAATCCTGCCTCGGGCATGGATGTGTGTGATGTCCTTAGGTTAATTAGGTTTAAGTAGTTCTAAGTTCTAGGGGACTGATGACCTCAGATGTTGAGTCCCATCGTCCCAAGAGCCATTTGAACCATTTTGAGGAGTAAATATCTATGAGCCAGTACATGAAATTACTGAATGAGTCAGTGCGCGAAATTAACATTTAAAAAATCATTAGCAGTTAATTAAAATTTAGACTAATGCTATGCAGACATCAAACTACTGAGTAGGTCTAATCAACGCTAATAAAACTGACAAACTGGAGGGGTGGATTCCTGATTGGAAATGGGGGAAAAATGGTCAGAGTAACTTAGCAACTGCATGGCGGCAGTACACATTGTGAATGCATTTTTTTTTTTTTTTTGCATAAAGGCGTACTATGTACACGCATAACGATAAGGTAGAAATGCTGCTCATCTACAGAGAAAGTACGTTGACAGGAAATGAGTTGGTAACTTGCATTTTTATGTTCAGTACTGTTAGAGAACATTATGATTATTATGTTATTATGTCTGTCTTGAACTCTACTGTACATACCTGTACTTTAATCTGCTGTAGCTGGGCGATATTTTGTTCAGCAGACGATTCCCTAACAATCCATCTCCTTCTCGCTGGATGTTTGGTGGTCTCATTTCTCGTCTACGGGAAATTTAAATGCAAAATCTCGAAATTTTCGTAGAACACGAACAGACGAAGCTGCTGAGATCGCTGTGCTCGTTGCCGTAGTCATGAACCCTCGATTCATCATACGACGAATTCATCATGAAGTGGCGGTCTCAAAAACGAGTGCACATCACATTCTGCAACGTCATAAATTCCATCCTCACAATATTGATTTACACCAATAACTTCACGGAAATGACTTCAACAATACGGTTCAGTTTTGTCAGTGGTCTTGGCGACAACTAATGACCAATCCTAATTGCGTCTCAGATATTCAAAGGTATTGACTATATCAGAAATATGCATTATTGATCTATCAACAATCCAAGATGTCTCCGACAAGTAGAGCGTCAGCGTCCAAGGAACATTATGTTTGGTGCGGAATTATTGGAGATACAATTATCGGACCTGTCTACGTAAATGGCAAGAAGCTGGTAGACAACATGCCCGGTTTTTAAGACACACTCCTACTGTGCTCTTGGACGTCGTACCTCTGAATCAGAGGATGGTAGTGTGATATCAACATGATGGATGCCCTGTACTTAAAGCCTTACGAGCACAATGAACTGGGGACCGTAAATACCTTGGTAGGTGGACTGTACGTGGGACCAATTAGTTGGCCTGCCCAGTCTCCGGACCTTACATCACTGGATTTATTTTCTGTGGGGAGCAGTCAAGGATGCTGTCTACCAACATGTTCCAATAACACCAGAGGACATGCATCAACGCATTACTGATGCTTGTACAGCCATCACAGAGGAAGTCGTAGAATGATGTAACACTTTCTTCATGCACAGAGTGACCCCGTGTATAAATGCCAATGGTCACCATTTTGAGCAGGTGACCATTTGTCATTTAGCGGTAGTATCACAATAAAAGTTACTGTAAAGGGCCAAGTAACTTCTGCATTGTCATAAGTACTGTAATGCGGTACTGTACAATAACAAGATACAACCACTGTACAGTTCAGTACTGTCGCATTCTGTGTTTACTGATAACGTGTAAAATGTTCAAATGTGCCTTGAAGAGGATAAATGATTTAGTTAATTCAGTGCACTGAAGCGATATTTAAATTAGATGAGTTATATGTTATTTATCATTTTCATAGATACTAGATTTGTGGATAAAATAGTACAGCGTGATACATTTTTGAATAGCTCCTGGAGAGAGTGAAGGTATTCTCGAATAAAATGTACATGGTTCCATTTAAAAATATTAACTTCTACCTCGCATCTCTCACATCTGTGGAGACACGCAGAACATACGTAGTATATCCTCAGCAAGAACTATCCAATGACGTTAAAAAACATTCGTTGAAAGAATTTTTAATTGAATGCGCTTGAAAAGTTATTTTGGGAAAGCAAGATAAATGGGCGATTCAGGAGGAATGTCACATAATTTGTGAGGTGATTCTATATGTGAAAATAAGCCAAAAAAGTCCTATGAACATGTGTCCGATTTTCGATCATTATGCAACTAGAACAGGTTGAAGACTACACACATCCGTGAATGATTATGAAGACAAATGTGAATATTACTTACCGATCGCTGTACAGGAGCTGTGATGGAGAGAATAATGGTGGAACCGATGACTGATCTATCCTACAAGACGCATTTAAAAAGACCACCACCTGTTTCAGTGCACTTGTCAACGCGTTGAAGGGTGTGATGTGTTGTACACCGAACATTGTCTCTGTTGTGTGTTGGCAGGAGAGCCAATACCGGGTTACAAGAGGAAGCCGAAAGGCACGCGTTTTAGCTCACGCAGGCTGGCGTGAGGTCTGGAACAGGACAAGGAAATTAGAATTTAGAAAAAACGGACGTAGCTGGTGGAATACTTAACTTTAATCCATAAATGGTGAACGTCGCTCTTGACGGTACATTATTCATAATATCAATAGTAACTGGTAATAGCGCCTTGCTAGGTCGTAGCAAATGACGTAGCTGAAGGCTATGCTAACTATCGTCTCGGCAAATGAGAACGTATTTTGTCAGTGAACCATCGCTAGCAAAGTCGGTTGTACAACTGGGGCGAGTGCTAGGAAGTCTCTCTAGACCTGCCGTGTGGCGGCGCTCGGTCTGCAATCACCGATAGTGGCGACACGCGGGTCCGACGTATACTAACGGACCGCGGCCGATTTAAAGGCTACCACCTGGCAAGTGTGGTGTCTGGCGGTGACACCACATTCCTCCGCCGCAAATCGGCGTACGGTTGTGGCATAAGGCTTCCGCCCGCCGTGGGGAGGACCCAATGTTGACGTATGCGACGAGGTGGGGAGCCTAACAACAGGCGAGGCTGTGCCACCCGCACCCTGCCATTCGGACCGTGGGGAGCTAGGAAACGCCTGAAAACCTGCTCCAGGGTGCACGCCAACATGCGGTGTATTCGCCCGCAGAGAGACAGGAGGGGCCGAAGGGTCGACCTCCATCGCGTCGGGGCACCCGACGGGCGAAGACGACATCTGGTCCGGAGCGGGCAAGAGTTCCACGTCGGAGGATAGCTGGTCACGGGAAGCGATCGGCAGCGCGTGACCCAGGGAGGCGCCCGGTGGTTGCAGCGACGTGTCCACTGCGGGCGTCGCCGGCGGGAGAACAGGCGGCGGCGGCGGCGGCGGCGGCGGCGGCGGCGGTGGCGGCGGCGCGTCGTCATGGGGCAAAATGGAAGGCAGCGTCGGTAACACCTGGGGCTGAGGCGAGCCAGTAGATTGGTCCCCAGGGTGTTGACCGGACGAAACCGTCGCTGAAAGCAGACGGGGAGCGGCAGATCCCATGCGACGATAGAGGCGCAGCTGGTTCAGATGCCGGCGCACCTCACCAGAGGCCCCCAAAACCAGATACATAGCGCGTCCAAGGCAGCGAAGAATGCGCCCTTCGAGCCAACGCCGTGAACCTCGGTAGTGACGATAGTAGGCAACGTCGCCTGGAGCAAAAGCAGGTGTCTGCCGCTGCACAGGAACCTGATGCGGCGGATGTAGCAAAGACATCAAGGTTTGATGATGACGACCGTGGAGCAACTCAGCTGGCGAGCGACCATCTCGGGGCTGAGAGCGATACGAGGACAAAGAGAGCAATAACGCGTCCTCCCGAGAATGCGACTCTTTCAACTTCAACATCTGTGACTTGAAAGTCCTGACCAATCGTTCAGCGGCACCGTTTAACTGTGGCGAAAACGGCGCGGACGTCAGATGTTGAATACCCCTGGTCTTACAAAATGACTGAAATTCTGCAGACATGAATTGTGGGCCATTATCGGAAACAATAGTGTGTGGAAGACCTTCAATGCAAAAGATAGCAGATAACGCTTGGATGGTGGCAGACGACGTCGTGGAAGACATCCGGACAACAAAAGAAAAATTACTGAATGAATCTACCACAACCAACCATCGATCATTCCAGAATGGACCAGCAAAATCGATGTGTAAGCGTTGCCAAGGGGAAGTGGCTTTTGGCCATGCAAAGAATTTCCGCGGTGGTGCTGTTTGTTGTTCGGCACACATCATGCAAGAAGAGCACATATTCGTAATCGCGGCATCGATTCCGAACCAAGTACAGTGCTGACGAGCAAGTTGTTTCGTTCTCACTATACCCCAATGTCCTTGGTGGAGAAGCTGTAAGACAGAGGACTGTAACGAACGTGGAACCACGAGCCTGGACTGATCATTATCAGAACGCAACAGCAAAACACCACGTCGAACAAAAAGTCTCTCCTGCTGAGCAAAAAATCGGCGAACCAACGGATCCCCGATCCGTGACTTTGACAAGGGCCATTGCGTAGCAACAAAACGCAGAATGGTAGCAAGGACATGATTGGCAGCTGTGGCAGTAGCTACACGACGAAAATCAATCGGAAACGATTCGACCACGGCATCGGTTTCCGAATCAATGAACATGCAAGCAAGTTCGGAGAAATCGAATGCTCTATCCTCAGCAACAGGCAAACGGGGCAACGCATCGGTGTTTCCGTGCTTAGCAGTGGACCGATACAAGATATCGTAGCGGTACTGCGAGAGGAAAATAGACCAGCGAATGAATTTCTGCGCTGTACGTGGAGGTACAGGCTTGGTCGGATGAAAAAGCGATGTCAAAGGTTTGTGGTCTGTGATGATGGTAAAGTGACGACCATACAAGAAATCATGAAACTCTGTAACACCAAATACGAGAGCCAATGCTTCTTTCTCGATCTGTGAATAATTTCTTTGCGCAGACGAGAGCAATTTGGACGCAAAGGCAATAGGGCGATCGTGCGATCCATCTTTGTGCGCAAGCACAGCACCGATCCCGAAATCCGATGCATCCACCATCAACAAAAGGAGCTTCTGGGGATCGAATGGCGTAAGGCAAGTATTGGAAACCAACGCCGATTTCAACTGGCGAAAGACGCGTTCGCATTCCGTCGTCCAGACGAACGGAACACCTTTACGGCGTAAGCGATGAAGCACAGCTGAAATGGAAGAGGCATGCGAGATATATTTATGATAATAGATGATTTTTCCCAGCACACTCTGTAGCTGCTTCAAATTCTGCGACGAAGGCAAGTCTTGTATGGCACGGAAGTGCTCGGGACTGGGATGTATGCCTTGGGCATTGAGTACATGTCCCAGGTTCGAGCAAGTCCCGAGCAAAAAACACACATTTGTCCTTCCGCAAGCGAAGACCATTTTGTCGCAAGACTTGAAATAATGTTCTGAGATTGGCTAAATGTTCTTCTTCCGTCTTTCCGGAGATCACAATATCGTCCAGATAGTTTGCTGCAGTAGGGACTGACGCACAAACAGTTTGTAGATATTGCTGAAACAATTCTGGTGCGGATGCACACCCAAATGGCAGTCGTTTGAATCGATACAAACCAAGATGCGTGTTAACCACCAAATGCGCTGGAAGTCTTCAAAATGGTTCAAATGGCTCTGAGCACTATGGGACTCAACTGCTGAGGTCATTAGTCCCCTAGAACTTAGAACTAGTTAAACCTAACTAACCTAAGGACATCACAAACATCCATGCCCGAGGCAGGATTCGAACCTGCGACCGTAGCGGTCTTGCGGTTCCAGACTGCAGCGCCTTTAACCGCACAGCCACTTCGGCCGGCTGGAAGTCTTCGTCCACCGGTATTTGCAAGTACGCATCTGCTAGGTCCAACTTAGAAAAATATTTACTCGGGCACAGTTTGTCAAAAAGATCTTCCAGGTGGGGTAAAGGAAAAGTTGCAATCATTAGTTGTGGATTCACTGTTGCCTTGAGGTCCACACAAAGTCTCAATTTTCCGGAAGGTTTTGGCAAAATTACTAAGGGTGATGCCCAGAGAGAAGCCTGCACATGTTCAGTTACACCAAGTGATTCCAAATCGTGTAATGTTTTTGCGACCTCATGACGCAATGCGTGGGGAACAATGCGCGCTCTGAAAAATTTCGGTTGCGCGTTTACTTTCAGTTCCAAATGGTTCAAATGGCTCTGAGCACTATGGGACTTAACATCTTAGGTCATCAGTCCCTTAGAACTTAGAACTACTTAAACCTAACTAACCTAAGGACATCACACACATCCATGCCCGAAGCAGGATTCGAACCTGCGACCGTAGCAGTCCCGTGGTTCCGGACTGCAGCGCCTACAACTGCACAGCCACCGCGGCCGGCTTCAGTTCCAAATGTGCTTTATAGTTCTTAGCGCAACCAAGGCCCGGTGCAAAAATGTCTGCAAATTCTTCACATAGACGAAAAACACTGCCTGAAGGCACAGTCTGGTTCACTGATAGGACCTGATTTACTATAGACAAGTTAAACAACTGAAATAAATCGAAACCAAACAAGTTCACTGCAGAAGAAGAATGAAGGACATAAAATGACACAAGTTTTGTTTGTTCTTTGTACGTTGCAAGAAGGCTGCACTGTCCTAATACAGGGATATCTTGCCCTCAATAACTAGTTAACTTAACATTTGCGGCACGCAACGGAGGTGCGCCCAGTAGTTTGTAAGTGTCTTGATTGATCAGTGAAACTGCAGCCCCGGTAACGAGTTGGAATTGTATCACTTTGCCGTTAATGTCCAAGTCCACAAAAAGTTTATTGTCCTGCTGACGACAAGAGCGACTGTCTCGTGCAACGTGAACTGACACTTGTACATAATCACTTGCAACTTGACGGGATTTCCGGCGATGTCAACACACACTATTTGTGGGATGAACACAGTCACTGTTAGAGAGAGTGGCACTGGGTGGAGTGGAATGAACTACATGAATTTCCATGGACGAAGTTTTGCGAGCCTGAGTATCCTTGGTTCGATTCCGATTCCGGCGCGAAGCAAAGGGCCTGGAATGGTTGTGAGTTTCCGATCTGAGCTTTTTCTGCAAACACTCTGAACATGTCCCTTTTTATTACAGAAAAAACAAATAGCCTGGCATGACGGGCAATTCTCTCGCGAATGTCTAGTAGCACACACGTGGGCATGATTTTAGCACTGCATTTGCTTGCCTGCACGGCACACGTGGGTGAGAGCCTGGCGGCAGCGGCGCGGCCGGGCGCGAGGGCTGTTTACTGCTCCGTGCAGCTCGCCCGGCGGGCCGGTTAACCTGACACATGGCTGGTGAAGTTTTAAACGATTCCTGAGCAAAGTCAAGTGTGTCCTGCCAATCCAATATGTCCATCACTTGTTGAAGGGAGGGACTGACTAGTTTCAAAATCTGTTCCGTTATACGAACATCAGAAACGTTCTGTGCAATTGCATCACGTACCATAGTATCTGAATAAGGGAGTCCACATTGACACTCAAAAGCACAATCCCTAGTAAGGCCTTGCAAAGTTGCAACCCACTCCCTATTAGTCTGACCTGCCGTACGTTTTGTACGAAAGAAAGTATACCGTTTGGCAACAACATTGACTGATTCTTTGAAATATGCATCTAATGCAGACAAAATTTCGTCGTAGCACAGAGTTGCTACATCACGTCGGGGAAATAATTTGACTATCACACGGTACGTTTGGACTCCGACCGATGCTAACAAAAAAGGCTGCCGCTCGTTACCTTCAATTCTGTAGGCGGCGAGATGGAATCCAAATTGGCGTGATCACTCCGTCCAGCTTTCCAGTGCAGCATCAAATGGTCGAAAAGTTGGTGGAACAGCGTGTTGTGGCTGCGTTAACAGTGGAGCGGCGGCTGCCGCATCGTTTTGCATCACACGTTGACCTTGGACGAGCTGTCCAAGGGCATCCAGTAAGGCCTGAGTCTGCTGATTCTGTAAGCGATAAAATTTGGACGGTACATCTGGAGATGGTGGCGAAGCCATTACACAAGTAAATCAGGGCAGTATAGATAAGAACGCGGTTTTGCCTCGTCGCCAGTGTTGTGGGTTGGCAGGAGAGCCAACACCGGGTTACAAGAGGAAGCCGAAAGGCACGCGTTTTAGCTCACGCAGGCTGGCATGAGGTCTGGAACAGGACAAGGAAATTAGAATTTAGAAAAAACGGACCTAGCTGGTGGAATACTTAACTTTAATCCATAAATGGTGAACGTCGCTCTTGACGGTACATTATTCATAATATCAATAGTAACTGGTAATAGCGCCTTGCTAGGTCGTAGCAAATGACGTAGCTGAAGGCTATGCTAACTATCGTCTCGGCAAATGAGAACGTATTTTGTCAGTGAACCATCGCTAGCAAAGTCGGTTGTACAACTGGGGCGAGTGCTAGGAAGTCTCTCTAGACCTGCCGTGTGGCGGCGCTCGGTCTGCAATCACTGATAGTGGCGACACGCGGGTCCGACGTATACTAACGGACCGCGGCCGATTTAAAGGCTACCACCTAGCAAGTGTGGTGTCTGACGGTGACACGACAGTCTCTGTCCGGTTTAATGCGGAGAACAGTGTCAGAGATGTGAGTGACGAGCTCCTCACGTACATTCACCTTCGTAGGGCAAACATCCCCCTTTAACCAGACCAATAAACAGATGTCTAATGAAGTTAGGTGGGTTGATCTGGCAGGCCATTTAATGAGTCCCCCACGGCCAATCCATCATTTAGGAAATGCGTTATTCAGATACTCGTACTGGTATACATTTCTGGTGCAGTGAATCAGTGATCTGTCATGTTACAGGTACATTTACCGTCGTTGTTGTACTGTTACGTCTTCGAAAATTGCAGGTACGTTTTCTGCCAGGAAATGTGCGCATGCTGTGGCTGTCATGCGATTTGGCAGGATCACAGGCTCTATCACTAGGTCATCAATCATTCCACACCAGACATTCACTGAGAACCTAACTTGGAATATGGTTTCCTTAGTGTCATGTGGGTTCTTCATCGTCCATGTATGAGAACTGTAGGTATTCATGATATCATTGTGTGTAAACGTAGCCTCATCCTTAAATATAGTGTATTGCACGATGTCTCTCCGTACAGCCAACAACTCACAAAATTGTTGTCTGCTTACCGATTCATCTGGATACCGATGCTGCATGGGCATGGGCCGCACAGGTAGTGGATAATAAACCTCGTAACGTAACGTATGCCACATTCGCGTTTGTTAAATATGGAGCTGACGGCTAATGCACCGTGTACTGTTGGTGGGACACCATTGTACCATTACAGTTATCCCTTTCCTCCACTGATTGGAGACGTCACCTTCTGAAGTTATGTGTACACTGGGTAGTGTTCTGGATTCGTGTAATGCCTGAAAAACCCTGGCATAGGGATTTGTCGTTCAAGGAAACGTCTGTTGTATTCTGTCACAGCCTACCGGGCACTGCCACGACAGTACCCATACAAAAACAAAATGTCTGCATATTCTGCATAAGTGAACGTGTGCGGCTTGTTGGTATTCACGGTCACACTGGACTTGCTCAATTATTCAAGCACGACAAGTAGATGGGCTCACGACTGCTCAATGATCCAACCCACGTTTGTACACTGGGCGCGGTTGCAACTGTTGCATCAGTGAAACGTCACAGTGCTGCCGTCTGTTGGATAAAACCCACACCTCTTGCTGTATGGATCAGTCCTCCGTCCCACCATTACACTGTCCACCACAGCATTTCGTTAAGCAACATTCACACTTGTCTTCATATTCATTCATGGATGTGTATAGTTTTCAAGCCATCCGCTTCCGTAAACATTTAAGACGGACTTTTTCAGTTTATTTTCTCGTCATGTAGAATATCTTCACTAATTATGTGACATTTCTCCTCAATCATCCTATATAGTCTCCCAAGTAATACGAATTTGGGCTGTTCGGACTCTTTGACCATATGCCCACTGTGTGTTTTAGGTGAATTAGGTACTGTAAAAACTGAGTCTTATTGTGATTTAGTATTTATTTATTTTGTACTCACCATGAACTTATATCTTGAATTGCACATTGCCTTTGTTGCACTCAGCATCTTTCATTACCAAGCTAGTGTCATCAGCAAACAGAAATATTTTAAAATCACATGTCATATAAACAGTAGTGCTCCCAGCCTCGATTCCTGAGGCACACACTCCACTCCCCTAGACCCTTCCCCCCCCCCCCCCCCTCTCCCCCCGCGATTAAAGGTCCCCAATCAGTTGCTACCTTACAACTATTCTCATTACTGTGGACGATCTCTTGCTTTCTGTTCTTAAAATATGAAATTATGAGAGGGAACAATTGTGAACTACTCCTTTGTTCTGCTGTTCGGAACTTCTTGTTTAATCCTCCAAGTGCTTCGCCGAGAAAAGAACTTTGCATTTTCAGTTGTTAAACAACTTCTAAAATCAAACTACTTTTGACAGCAAATTATGTGAAGCGCAATTATCGATTAGCCTTTTCAATACTTTTGCGAACACCAAAGGCTTAGAAATAGATTTAAAATTGTCTGCATTATTCCTTTGTCTTTTTTTATAAAGTGGTCGCGCAACTGGGTACTTGTTCAGGAAACTGACCTCTCCAAAAGGAAAAATTACAAATGTTTCTAGTACGGGGCTAATATATGCAACACAGTGACTTAGCATCCTGCTAGATACCCCATCATATCAACGATTTAATTGTTGGCTCCATCTTCCTCTTGGCTATATCACAGAGATTTTTTAAGACATTCCCTATAGAAGCTGAGTTTCTATATAAACCACCTACTATGTTCAGAAAGTAATTGTTGAACACTGTACACATATCCGACTTATCAGTAACAAAAACATTTTTACCAAGCTTTGACCTAATTACCTTAATATCCTCGAACTTGTGCTGTTGACCTGTTACTTCCTTCATGACTGAGTACACGGTGTAAACTGAGAATCAGTTATTCTATTTCGATACCACATATTTTTTGCCTTGCTAATGACATTTTAAGCACCTTGCAGTTCCATTTGTAATGGGCTAGCAGCCCAATTGTGATTGTCTCTAACATTTTGACGTTACTCTCATTTTGTCCTACGTGACATCCTTAGCCCGTTAATCAGTCACCCAGGTTCCCTGTTGGTGCTAGTAGCATATCTTAAACGTTCTAATGGAAATCAGTTTTCAAAGAATATGAAAATACGTCGAGGAAAGCATTATATTTACCATCTATGCTAACAGAGCTATGAATATCCTGTCACTTGTTCTTTAATGAGATTTGAGAAAGTCTCTGTTGGCACGGGATTAAAATTTCTGCTTAGTTTGTAATTGTATTTTATGTAACAAATTCCTGGTAGTGTTAAAATCTGTGCATCATGGTCTGAGAGGCCACTTACTCTCTAATAATAAGGAATGATTAAAAATATTATCTACAGTTGTACTACTCTTCCTCAGTACTCTCGTTGAAAAGTCTGAATCAGATGATGTGAATTTAGGAGATCTGCCAGCATACTCTTCCTTGTGTAGTCACTTATAAAATTAATATTAGTCACCATGAACATCTAATTTTTGGTACTTTCTAGAAGGTGAACCAAGAACATTCTTTAGCTTAATCAGAAATGATCTGAAATCATAATTCTGGGACCTGTAAATAACTGTATTTAAGAGTTTAGTTTCACTAAATACAACTGCTACAACAGAAGATTCAACGACCCCTTCAGTACAGCGCTTTTATGCCTCAACAAATTCAAACGGAACACAATTTTTCACTTCACCACTCCTCGAAAAATAGCCAACTAATCTGTATCGTGGTATAGGAAGCCTCTGAATTGTAACAGTGTTTAATTGGTTCTCAGATATACCAGTTATTTCGAAATGAACATTATCTCTAGTCCCTCAAATTTTAATGAAGTATAATAATTCCTTCGATATTCAGACATCAAACTTTTTTGAAGGTGCCTCTTTGGTAGAGAGGCTACCCTTAGACAGGGAAATCTATAATGCAGGAGATTCGTACAAACATTCTGTCGTTTGACTTTCATACAGACTTCCACATGGAGACATAGAAATCCGTGGTGCAGAGAAGCAACTGAAAGAGTTGAAAACAAAAAAGTCTAGGTGGAATCCCAAATCGTTTTTCGAGAGAGTACCCTGTGGCTCTGGCCCCCTACTTAACTTGCATTTATCGAAAATCACTATCCTAGTAGACTCCTTTATATAAGAAAGGTAACAGAAGGGACCAGAATAATTACAGACCAATATCCTTAGCTTAGGTTTACGGCAGAATTCTTGAAAACATTCTGAGTTCGAATAGAATAAATTTCGTTGAGACAGAAATGATTCTGTCCACGATTTAGCACAGATTTAGTAAGCATGGCTTGTGAGAAACTTAGCTTACCCTTTTTGTACAAGATGTCCTACAAACCTTGGCTGGAGGGCAACAAACAGATTCCCGGAAAGAGTTTGACACGGAGCCCTACTGCATACTGTTGATAAAGTTCCGAGTATACGGTTTAGGTTCCCAGATACGTGAGTGGCTCGAAGACTTTTTGCCTAATAGAATCCAGTACTTTGTCCTTGATGGCGAGTGTTCATGAGAGAAAAGGGTATCGTCAAGAGTGCCCCAGGAAAGTGTGACGTGACAGCTCCTAATCTCTATAAGTGATCTAACGGCAGATCAACAATATACAGTGTTTGCTGGCGACGCTGTGCTATAAGGAAATGTATCGTCGTCGAGGAGTACAAAAAGTGTCTTAGATAGAATTTCTAAACGTAGAAAAATGTAAATTAATGCGGATGAGCAGGAAAAAAATACCGTAAAGTTAGAATACAGCAATAGCAGAGTGCTGCTTGACTGTCACATCGACTAAATATCTAGGAGTAACGTCGCAAAGCGATATGAAATGGAATGAGCATGTCAGGATGATATTAAGGAATGTGAATTGTTGACTTATTTTTATTGGGAGAATTTGGAAATTGCAGCTCATCATAAAAGATACTGCGTATATAACGCTAGTGCGCTCCGTTCTTGAGTATTGCTCGCGTGTTTTGGATCCACACCAGGACTGGTTAAAGAAAGACTTCGAAGCACTTGAGGGGTGTCCTGTTAGATTTGTTACCAGTAGGTTCGATCAGCATGCAAGCATCAGGGAAATGGTTTGTGTACTCAAATGGAAATCCCTGGGAGGAAGTCTACCCTCCTTTCGCAAAGCTCTGTTGTGAAAATTTAGATTCTGCCTCTGCCAACGTACGTTTCGCGTAAGGAACACGACGTATAATTTGAGAGAGTTCGTAAGGAAGCTTTTAGACAGTTGTTTTCACTCGTTCTATCTGCGAGTGGAAGAGGAAAGGAAATGACTGGTAATGGTACGTGATATCTTCCACCATGCACAGTATGTTGAGTTGCGGTATTTGTATGTAGATGGAAGCGTAAATGAAGATCAGCTGTTAAATTTAAGAAAGGTGCAGCTCTAATTCTATTTACTACAGGAATTTCTCTATGAGTGACCCCACTGCCCCTGCTAAACAGTCACACATAAATTTTTCCGACATCCCTTTCTTATAACTGGTCCGCCGTCTCTAAAATACTTGTAGTTATGTTCATGAGTTTCACATAAAATTGCTCTGATTAACAAAGACCAAAAGCTGATATTTTTATGCAATATGAAAAACCTTCAGTTATGATTCGATACGGACACACATATTAGACGCAACAGATATCCTTTCGCATCTGGACTGATACTCCATCGTTAAATGAGCAACTGAGCACATTTCTAATCGCAATCTAGCACCCTTCAGATCACGCCTACTCAGCAAGACATGGGCTGCATCGTAGGTTCAGTTATATTCTGTAACAACAGGCTGTTTGCAAGTGGTAATACATCGTTCCAACAAAAATTGAATCATTACGGGGAACAACTGCTGGTCTTGAATTCTCGAAGCGAATTTACTTTCTGCAATTTGAAATCAATTTAGTGCGTAATAGAAAGCCTTGCTGCACCACACAATACGGAGATATGGTTCAAATGGCTCTGAGCACTATGGGACTTAACAGCTGTGGTCATCAGTCCCCTAGAACTTAGAACTACTTAAACCTAACTAACCTAAGGACATCACACACATCCATGCCCGAGGCAGGATTCGAACCTACGGAGATATGAAAATGGTTATGATCAAACTATTGATTGAGCTAAAGGCATGAAATGTTATCTCTTGTTATTTTTGTGCAAGGCATTAGTGGAAAGCCTCATTACTGCTCAGTGCTACCATCTTGAACGATTGTTCTTTATTTAATCAAATTCATATAAGTAACCATACAGATGTTAGAGCTATTACATTCTGTTTTCTTGAGTTAAACAAGTACAGAAACCTTTTTGGTGAATGAAACACCAGTACTAAACTCGAATAATAACCAATACAGCATGTACACAGGTCAGCCAGAACATTATGACCACTTACCTAATAGCCAGTACGTCCGCCTTTGGCACTGTAGTGTCTCGACCGTGTTGGTCAAAAAGTACGCCAGGGCAGAAGTGAGTTGCAATAGTCATCCGAATGTAGGCAAGATTGTTATGCGTTGCGAAGTAAAGCATGGCCGACAGGTATTGCGAGTCAGAGCCAGCTGGACACAGTATAGGAACAAACGACACTGCAATATTGTAGCGGAATGATGGGAGTCTTTCCTCACTTGTCACCACAGAAGTGTTTACAGTACATGCCTTAAAACCTAGACGAAGACAGTGTGGAGCGTAGAAGTACTTAGCCATTTGTGTACTAATATGTTGTTGTCTCAGAATCACAGCCTACATTACGAGACTGTAACACCCAGAGTGACATCCCGGAATGCAGTACAGCATCTGCTATTCGATCACAGAACAGTGCAGCCTCCCTGAGTCACGAGAGCAGCTGTCGCCTGAGCAGAGGCATGTCACGGCCACGCCCACGGTATCGTCAACTGTGCTGCCGTGCTGTCATCATGATCTCAGTTGGACACCGAACTGACAAAGTGATGCTACACTCGGCTCCACTCTTTGCACTGTCGGCAATGCTGGACGTTTATTTATTTATTTTTTTTTTTATGGGAGGCAACTGGACGCCTCCACAAAGCTGCTCCTGATGTACTGCGGTCGAGAACCAGAATAAAGAAGTTAATTAAACAAATGTACTGTTGTCCTGACGTCTGATTTCACTCTCCATGGATGATAATCCATGGGTCATCTAACGCTGGTGTCAAATCATTGACATCGCCTTCTTAGGACAACGTCTGAACTTACAGCCTATGGTACGGTGAGTCAAAAAATTTTAATTGTATTTCGGTCATGGAGAAAAGGTTCAACATTCGTGCATTTTGTAAAGTAGATTATATTGCGGGTAAAAATCAGTGAATTTTTCTAATGTTAGAGGTAATGGAAGCCACAATTGGTTATTGCCTGTTAAACGTGCACAGTATAAACCTGAGGGCCACTCAGCGCCATGTACGGAATCACCTACAGTAAAATGTTGTACATGTAATCATTAGGGGCATATGGCTACGCAGTGCTCATGATTAGATGTAACAATTAAGTTGGTGTATTTTGTTTTCTTGTCTTGTGAATGTTAGTTCTCAAAATGAGTGTTGTCGGGGCAAAGCTTCGACAGAACGGAAGATGTAAGATGTGTCGCAGCCGGAAACAGTATGCATATTGTTGGAAAAGGTAGCGCAATTAACTGTGTAAAACACAGAACTGTGTGGGATGGTAGAATTGGAGTCGTCACAGCAGGGTATAGATTTGTCAGTCGCCAGTTTAATTGCTCTTTTTTCTGCTAAGGCAACCAAAGATTGCACCGGTTTGTGGGAGACCCTGGAAATCTGGCTGATATGGGAGGTTATCTGATAAGGAATTTTTGATTGCTGCAAAATTGAGGCCATCGGGGGAAGCCAAAACTTATGTTCTAAACATTCTGCGTGGTGTCTGTTAGTTCTATATCGTGTCTCCCTACCACTTTCGCGCAACGACGCTCCGAGCGTGTTTTTTAGGGAATTGACTAGTTTGAACTTGGGACCTGTTGCTGGTAAGGAGACGCCAGACCACACATGACATGTAGAATTCAGAAGAGTTCAGTGAGACTAGCGATGATATAACCAAATACTTAATGATTTCAGCGTCAACTCCACTGCACTCCCTGTAAAAGAATCTTAATACTAACTAAATTTAGTGGAAGGGGTTCAAGGCTTCCCTATTTTTAGTTAGCTGGTAAAATAACGTCGAAAAAGCAGTTAAGTTTACCATTGGATATTTTATTCTACTCACAAAACATTGTTTATAATTTGCACTATTGATAAAAGGAAATGTTTTAATACAAGATGGTAAAAACCAACTGCGTTCAACAAAAATGTGAACGAATATTCCCTTAATGGGTTTCCAAGTTCTACAATGGATCTAAGGATGACCTATGCCATATCACATCTATAATCTAGGTTTAAATTAAGTTTCACAAAAGAGAAAACTATCAAAATGGTCTACAGTGACCCTCAATTATCTTTAATTACTTATCTAACTTGTCGTAAATTACAGTGGCTGATGTGGCTCCTCAATAACTATATAACAAAAAAATCATCGAGTTTCAGATTTTTACTTCAAGTGGCAAATGTGAACACCATGAGCTTTAATTGACGATCGACACTATTATTACGCAAAAAGGGGGTGTAACAGATGAGACTTCTGCAGTTCTGAGTGAAACTTTATGCGCTGTTATGCGGCATCGCGTGCGTTCATTACCTTCTCAGTGTTCGTCAGGGGGCGGCGGACAGCACAGCTCCGCTCACCTCACCGTCTCGGAAGCAACTCTCTCCTAACTTCTCCTTACTACAATTTACCGAAGTTGGTTTAAAAAAAACTATCTGGCTGTGTTTTCATCTGACCAATCAGGGTCTCAATGTTAATCTTAAGCTCCGCCTACAAAAATTGTCTATCCAATGAGGAACGTTATACTTTTCATGGTGGGGCAATGTTTTTTAAAGTTTGCAACGTAACAGAGACGCGAAAAAGTCTCACGCTAAATCTTGCAGCTGGTGTGGTCCTTTTAGCGTTATCGTAAGATCTATACTGTTCTTCTGGAGGGCTCTAGCTTTTAACATGGGCTGGGGGGTGGTCCTAACGTAACAGAGACGCGAAAAAGTCTCACGCTAAAACTTGCGGGTGGTGTCCTAGCGGTTAGCTGGCGACATGGGTGTCCGTCCGTCCCTTATCGTAGGGCCTTCCAGCTTAACACGGTTCTGCTCTCAGCTTCCGTTCTCGTTTCTCCCCTCGGAACTGCGTCTGTCCCACGGTGGGAAGGTATGACATGCATTTAGGCATTCTTGTGTTAGTCTGTGGTATTCCATTTGCTCACTCGTTACTCATATTACTTTGGTTAATTTAATGTCACGATTTATTCAGAGCTATGTGACATACAACTGGATTTGCTTATCATGTCAGGGTTTTCATGGAAGGTGTTGGATTTGCCTGACACCTTACAATGTACGGAATACAGAGGCTCTTAAGGGAGCCACAACATTCTAAGGATTTAATTCAGGGATATGCGAAACTAAATAGTGCTAGGCGCTGTAGGGAAGTATTAGGGGTAACAACCCAGAGAAATACGGAAGTTATGAAACCATTTGTGGATAGGATAAAGAAAATTAATGGATGTACCGATGAATTAGTACAGAATACTGCCGCCAATGAAATTATTTTGCAAGAAGCTTAGCAGAAGGTGCTCGATATTTTTAAAGAGGGTTACCTGCGAAACGTCAAGACTTGTATGGAAAAGGGGTACGACGGATTTGCATACAGCAGTGCAATTACATATAGAGTGCGAGGAGATCGATTTGTCGAGTGGAACGCAGGGTAAACGGATAGTGTTTGCAGCTAATATAAAATGCTTCAGGTGTGGACGAACGGGTCATGTAAGGAGACAGTGTCGCTAGCCTCAGGGTGATCTGAATGAAGTAATAGCTTTAGAAGTAGAGGATCGGGGAAGAATAAGGTGCTAACTGCCAAAGTAAACCTCAGGTCCACCTTCGGTCATTCCCAGTAAGACTGGGTGCTACGAAATAATATGCAGAGGTGGACTGTGCGGTAAGAGGAACAGCAGGGAAAAAGGGTTGCAAGATATTATTGGACAAAGTGGCGCATGCATCAGCTGCCAGTAGTGATCTGATGAAACGTAAACCATGGGACCCACCTCGGTACAGACCGGGTGGAGTGCGGGATAAAGCTGTCACACCCTTAGAATCGGTGGACGTAGACATTTGCCTGGATACAATTAAATTTAAACCATGGTGTAGAGATGGTGCCACACGTGAGGGCTACGACATGATTCTAGGATTAGATTTCTTACATCAGCATTATGCCATAATCGATCTTCAGCAATTTTGGGTGGAACCTGACGGAAAAATATTTCACTTAGGTGAAGCCATTACCAATGTAGCAATATCGCGAGAGGAGTCTGTCGCGAAAGACAAGCCGATTGAACCACGAACGATCGCAGTAAGACTTGACCCGCACGATTCTGTACCTAAGGGTACTGGCACATCACTTTGGGTCAATGCTGAACCTACCTTGCCGGTTGGAATTTTGTGTGGTGGAACCGTTAGAAGAGAATGAGGTATTAGATCAGGAGCGTTGCTTGGTTAAAAAAGGTACTGTAAGCGTACAAGAAATAAAGGGTAAGTATCTGTTTCTATAGATACTTTTAGCGCAGAGGACATATGATTAACAAAAGAGGTTGGTAACCGCTAATGTGGATATCCTGGAGGACGAAGAATGGGATACGAGAGGTGTCAACCACGGACAATCGCCGAACATAACATAACATAACATAACTTGATGTCTGACCTCTGCTTAAGACAGTATTACTACTCAGGGCACATATTGGTTGAAAACACCGATGATGGCTGTTAATCAGCTGAAATCGATTTCCAAAAGTGAATAAATAAAACATGATTTTGCGACTGGTTGCTGCATATTTGGTAATTTTATGGTTTACGGTCGCTGCACGACTTGGGAACGACATGGAGCCCACCATTCATTTAAGGACTTTTTTTTTTTTTTCCAAAAGAGCCATTACCAGACACGCATATTACACAGCACCACATACCAATTGGAAATGAATAAGCTGTGTACCGCAAAACATACAGAATACCTAGGTACTTACAGCTATTTGAGGAGTTTAATGATAAACAGCTAACAGATAGAATAACTGAAGAAGAAAGTAATAGCGCATGAGTGCGGGGGATTGGAGGGGGGAGGGGGGTCAGGAATAGTCATCGTGCCAAAGAAATCAACAGTTGGAACGCGAGAATATCGGATTTGTTGTGATTGTAGACGTCTATACCCGTCATCGACATGTACCGTTTGTCCAACAGCACAGAAACCTTCGACCATTTACGGCAATGCAAATATTTTTCAACAGTAGATTTGAAAAGTGGTTATCACCAGATAGCACTTGCACCGCAGGAACGATACATAACAGCGTTATCGGCACTCTGGGGACACTACCAATTAAGAAGAATGCCATTGGGATTAACAAATCCCCCTCAGCGTTTCAGAGATTGTTGGACGGAGTACTCAGAGGTTTAAAACCAAGGCAATGATTAGCGTATCTCGATGACATAATCATCTATGGGAACGATATAGAACAGCATATGCAGCGATTGAGGGAAGTATCCCTAAGGTTAAAAGCAGCAAAGTTAACATTCAATATATGAAAGTGTAATTTTGTGATGGAAGAAACAGCATACTTAGGTTGTAACGCCGGAAATGCATATACTCCTATTTCCATCTATTGTACTATAAATTTTTTCCTTATTTTGTTACCTGAAGATATGACATTTCTGTGTCTTTATATATTGTAATTGTTTTACTATATATATATATATATATATATATATATATATATATATATATATGTGCATTTATGTCGATGCATAATTGGTTTGTTTTGCAAATATTATTTCTATTTTTACGCTGGGTCTAGCCTAGGGAAAACTATGCTATCGAACGATTACATCGATAGGTCGTGTGGTAGTGTTAGGATCATGTGGTAGTGTGAACTCGGCCGCGTCGAGCGAGAGCAGAGAGAGTCTGGCTGAGGTAGGGCGGTGGAGCAGGTGTGTTGTGTGACGCTCCCGCGAGTTGCCGCGCTTTCGGGTTTTGGCAGCCTCTAATTGCGCTCGACTGTCGCCACCTCCTCAGTCGACGACTTCAAACCTTCAATCAACCAACAAGGAAGACTGGAAGCACGTAAAGTTTTAGAACTGTATGGCAGACATCAGCTTTTCAAACTGTTTCAAAATTACAGCAATGTAGCATGAACCTTTGTTGCTCATTGTCCGAATTGCATTACGAAGTAGGGCCCCTTCCTTTCCGGAACGAACATGAGTGTCGTTGAAATTCAAACGCCAGCATTAAAGTAATATTACTCCATTTCACTGCTTTAATTTCAAAATTCAGTTAAAGTATTCATAGCTGGCTACAATAATTAGATTACACAAGCACAAATTAAGTGTGCGAGTTTTGTTACCATATTTTAGCTTACCTCTGACTGCAGCCCAGCTTGGTACGTACTAAATTTTACTATTGTTAATTGTTCAGAATCATTTAATTCAACTTCAAAGTTAAATCTCTTATTTCTAAATTGCGTAGATTCAAGTAGCTTTTGAAATGATTGTTGAGGTAGCCCAAGACTAACCTTAGTTTATTTAATTTCGTAGTGCTTCAGAAACTAAGTTCACTATTAATTTCAGTCACTAAATTAACTCTCAATTATCCGGTTTTATTAATTCTTTTGCTAAATTAAGTCAGAGTGTAGCGAAATTTATTACTTCTGACAAACATTCAGTTTTTACACAACACATGTCAACCTTCAGTTGCCACGCTTTTAGTGCTAAATATATGTGCATTAATCTTTCATTTTCAGTTATTATAGTAGTTGTCCATGGGACTGGCGACCGTAATTTTCCCCAAATCTCAAATATTTAATTAACGCCAATTAATTGTTAACGAAACGACCGCACATTTACTTTCTTTATTAACTTTACCCCTTTTCAAAATTAATTGCCACCAATTTCATTTGCATTTTTTCTTTCATGTAGATGTAGCTTTTCCTCCCTCTTTACCGACAGATTAACTTCGGTGACGATTGCTTTTCCCAAATTTCCATTAGGTACACGCGGTTTAATTTTTCACTGTCATTAAGGTCGATAAGAGAGGGGAGGTTACACGTGGTGACCTGGTGACAGGATAATCTTTGGATTGGAGGTTGTTCTGGACACGAATTTTGTATTGTACAAATCTCGTAACAGAGTACTGGTTACGAACAGGTCGTTACGTCAGCGAGAATAAGTAGTGGGAGGAACCCTAATTAGATTTGAGATTTGACATTTATATTGAAAATTATTAAAATGAGTGAAGGTAACAGTTACCAAAATTTGGTGGACTTGGATACGGAACAATCGGTCGAACAGTGGGAAATGCGCACTGCGGAACCCATTGTTCAGGGGCAGGCGGCTAGCATGAAAGACTCGACCACCGAAACGCAACAAAGAGCTGAAATGGAATTCCAAACTTTAGAAAATGTTTCGTAATCGGAAGTGAAAATCAAATCTGAACCCCTTGATGACGAATGCGGGTGGACAATTAAAGAGGGACCCGCTACGGAAGTAAACCCGGTAGTTTCCGGGAATTTAACTGTTTTATTGAACGTTTTGATTAACGAAATCAAGGCTCAGTCTAGCAAGATAGAAACTCAATCGGCAGAAATTAAAGCACAGTCTGAAAAAATTGAAAGGAAGCTAGACAATCAGAACAAAGCTATTAATGTTGTTAACAACAATGTTTGAGTTGTTAACACAAAATTTGATAAAATCAAAGAAGTTATTGTTGTGATTAACACCGTAATCGGTAATCTTCAACAGGAAATGATAGGCGTTCAGGCTGAAATCGCGAGCATAAATACTCGTTTTGATTCCGAGATTAGCAGAATCGAGAAAAGTGTAGGAGAAGCAGTTGCTCCGATCATCGAGAATAAGGTGTCGGAACAAATTCGATAAGTGAAAAAAGAGGATCAACAGGAGGTGGAAACTTTAAAGGCTTTAGTATCCGAAGTAGATACTAAAGTGAGGAAGTAGGCTAATACCTGCGAAGAGAAAAAGAGGGAAGTGGATACGCTTGCGACAACCACTTGCCAAGTCACTACGAGAGTGTGGGAGTTAGAAAAGAAACTTGATGAAAAACGGAGCTATGTGACAATCTGTGCACATAGTTCGGAATTGTTGACGAAAGAGGAACGGTTCGACCCCTTGAAAAAAGGCGGTATACACGCAACCGATTTCATTAAAAATTGTGAAAGAGTTTTACCCAGATCATGGACTAATGAGAGAAAAATTTATGCGGTTATTGACGTGTTGGCTGGTGATGCCTAGCGTTGGGGCTTAAACCTCAACATTACGAACCTGACTTTTGATGAGTTTAAAACTTGTTTCTGGCTGAATACTGGTCAGAGCAAAAACAACAAAGTGTCTGGCGCGAATTTGTCGTATCGAGGCCTTTCGATGCGAATTCGCGTAGCTCGATGAAGGAGTTTTGTGAGGGCTGGATCCGCAAGTTGGAATATTTGCGTGATCGCCGCACAGAATCCGAAATAGTCTGGGAGCTCTACAAGAAGCTTCCAGATGATACAAAACGCTATGTAGGAAGCAATTACAGGACAATCAATGATTTCCTGGAAAGAGTTGAGGACGAGGACAATTGGTGCAATAATCGTGACTTTGTAGAGGCTGTGGTAACAACAATGGGTACCACAACAACGATAACCATGGGAATAATGCATACCGCAACCATGGCAGCAATAACAATAATGGTTCGGACCCTAATGACAATCGGTACAATGCAAATAATAACAGGAATGACGGAAACCAGTATCATACTAGCGTGATACGGGCTTCACAGAATAGTAATAACACCAGCCGCTTCAGCAGCATCCGTGGAGCAGATCTGCTGGGACGAGACAGGGAAACCATTAGCCGCGCCGGTGAGGGGCCGACCGGGTGTGGAGTATTTTGGAGGCCCAACAACAGTAGAAAAACGTGGTGTCGTCGTTATGAAAATTCCGTATGGAATAATCAACGGCGGAAGTGTGTGCCAGTGTTAAGAGAAAGGAGTGCGGCCACAAATAGTAGATCAGCTGTAGACACGGCAGTAAAAAATACATTCACTGTCAGTGAGAACAAATTAAGTAGTGTTCCGAAAATTGATTATAAAGTGGCAGCTGTAACACCCGCAGCGGAACTGGAGATTGAGTTTAAGAATGATTCGCAATTGTTGAGAAAAGACAAGATGTCGGATAACACGTCCGTCATCGAGCGAGGGGATGCAGAGAGGGATGAGGTCTGTTTAAGGCAATTCGGTCGCTTGTACGACGAACTAAGAGATTATAGGGGCCTGTACGGGGGAAGTGTTTATGGGGAGCGCGGGCAGGATTTGCCGCGTCCCGTCCCGCAGGAAGATAGTGTTTGTTAAGTGATAGAAAGTTCTGGCCCTAGCCGGCAGACTTTACCAGAAATAGTTGATGTTAATGGGAAGCACGAGCAACATTCGTCGTGTTTCGTCCCGCAAGAGTTGGATGTTGAAGTAGTAGCGGAAAGTTCTGGCCCTGACCGGCAGACTTTACCGAAAGTTATAGTGGTAGAAATGGCCGACCCATCCGACGCAAAACTCCAGTTTAAACATTGAGAAAGTATTAAGGAGAAAGAGTACGAGAATTTTAGTGATAGCCGGACACGATTGGTAGAAAATCACGTAGATTACAGCGTGTATGAGGTTAAAGCTGACGTTATACGGTCGGACGGTAGCAGTGTGGGTTGCACAGATTCAGAGGAAGTAATTGCAGATACTACTGGGCACATTCCTCCAGGTGGATTGGTGAATGAGATCAATCTGACCAAAGAGGAATCAACGAAGGTGACAATTAGCGAATCGATAGTAAAGCAACAATCACTAGTTGACGAGTTACACGAAAAGGTTTCGGTATTGGAGGCGAAGCTACAGACTAAACCTCAGGAAAAACGTGTTGAAACTAAAACTGTATGTGAACAAAGGCTGAAAAAGCCGCCAGATAAGCCGGATTTAGGATCAAAGCCGGATGGTTTTTTTCTGGAATGACCTGGATATAGACGAGGACTTACTGTGGGAAAATAAAGAAACAGTCGAAGACAAGTGTAGACAGATAGAAGTGTCTGTTAATATGCACGAGTTACAACTAAACGGGTTGATTGACACCGGTGCAGAATTGAGTGCTGTATCTGGGAAAATATTTGAGTTACTGAAAGACAGAGCTGGTATCGTAGTTATGCCAGTAACATGAGTGAAAATTATCGGTTCTACTGGGAAGGCCAGTAAACCGGTCACAAAACTGATTTTTGTCAACTTCGAGATGTGTGGAGCACGATTTGAACAAGAGTTTGTCGTCGTGCCAAACTTAACTACGGAAGTAATTAGCGGGTTAGATTGGCTATTAAAGTACCGTGCAGTGATTAATTGCGAAAGTAAAACTTTGACATGTACGTCACAAGATAAAACAATAGTCGTTAGTTTTGACGAGGCAGGAGACGGTTTGCATGGGCAATATCAGCCTATGCACATTGTTAACTGGCTGCAGAAGTAAAAGTTTAGTGGAAGAGATAATCAAATTCCCTCCACGGAATGACATTAGTATTGGTGTGAAAAAAGATCGTTTGCGAGAAGTAATGAAGCTAAAAGCCGATGCTCGCATATGTCGTATTGACGCTATAGCGCGTTTTGCTAAGTTTGCAATCGGAGACTTAGTACTTGTAAAAGCTCATGAGAAATCGAGCGAGATAGACAATGAAATCTCTAAATTTAAGTTTGTTTATAATGGACCATATAAAGTCATTGGTATACCTCGCACAAATGCTTGTTGCTTAGAGTATCCAAGCTCTGAAAACTATTAGGTATACTGAACATTGTAGACTTGAAATTGATCCAACCTAGGATTGATTGATACCACCTAATGGGTAATTTGTACAGTATGTAAATATAGAGTGTAAGATTGAAGGATTTGCTAGATTGCCATGCTTATGCCTGACCAAGAGGTCTTTAAAAAAGTTGTAATTAATAAGTAATTAATTTTGATTAAATGATTTAAGAGTAACTGATTATTAATCAATCGAAAAATCCAAGCTGCTAGTTTAAGTTTTCAGCTGAGTCACAGTAGGTTAAGGAATGTAGATATGATTTTGTAACTAGCTGTTAGATTTCATGAATATGTGTTTTACTAGTCATTACCGATGTACTTAGACGCTCTTTTAAGTTTCAGGCTAGTACATGCGTGAGATGATGGACGGTGTTGAGTTATCCACTGTGATAGTGTTAATGGACTCCTTGAGATTGCTCGGGAGTGAGTTTTTCCGAAAGGATTCAGAGAAACGGACGTTCTGGAAATGCCGTTAGAGAGGCGAGTGAGATCAAACGTACCGCACAGGCGGGCCCAACAATACTGGCGAGGTGGAGCCGCTGTCGGCTCTTGTGCCGCTGTCGGCATTCTTTGTACTTGCGGGTACGGAATGCGGAGTTGTTTTTCTTCCCGGCCAGTTGCTGTGAAAGAATTCTGCTGTCAATATTTATGTTTTTTTTTTCGATCTGCTGTATATTATTTTCTTGATTAGCGTTAAGTTGACTCTCATGACAAGAATATTAATTATGAAAAGGTTATATAAAAAATGTGTATTCTATGTAATTAATTGTTAATTTGCGTATTTAGATCTACCTGTTTTTATGATCATGTACTCTGATTAATTTTGTAAATAGTGTTCCATTTCTTGATACAGTTAGGAATTTAGCTAATTTTAGAATAGCTAAACCATTTTCTATGTTTTCGATTAATTTTAATATATTGTCAACCTGTTTTCTTTTGTGTAAGATGACAGAGTGGAATAAGGTTTATAGTTAGCTAGCCTAATGCTAAATGGTGTTGATGCTTTGAGCATATGCATTTCCGCTGTTTTTTTTTTCTTTTTGGGACATTTTCTGAGTCTGTTTAGGTTACACGAACATCCTCAGACAATGTGGGGCACGTGTAACGCCGGAAATGCATATATATATATATATATATATATATATATATATATATATATATATATATATATATATGTGTGTGTGTGTGTGTGTGCATTTATGTCGATGTATAATTGGTTTGTCTTGCAAATATTATTTGTATTTTCACGTTGGGTCTAGCCTAGGGAAAACTATGCTATCGAACGATTACATCGATAGGTCGTGTGGTAGTGTTAGGATCATGTGGTAGTGTGAACTCGGCCGCGTCGAGCGAGAGCAGAGAGAGTCTGGCCGAGGTAGGGCGGTGGAGCAGGTGTATTGTGTGACGCTCCCGCGAGTTGCCGCGCTTTCGGGGTTTGGCAGCCTCTAATTGCGCTCGACTGTCGCCACCTCCTCAGTCGACGACTTCAAACCTTCAATCAACCAACCAGGAAGACTGGAAGCACGTAAAGTTTTAGAACTGTATGGTAGACATCAGCTTTTCAAACTGTTTCAAAATTACAGCAACGTAGCACGAACCTTTGTTGCTCATTGTCCGAATTGCATTACCAAGCAGGGTCCCTTCCTTTTCCGGAACGAACCCGAGTGTCGTTGAAATTCAAACGCCAGCATTAAAGTAATATCACTCCATTTCACTGCTTTAATTTCAAAATTCAGTTAAAGTATTCATAGCTGGCTACAATAATTAGATTACACAAGCACAAATTAAGTGTGCGTGTTTTGTTACCATATTTTAGCTTACCTCTGACTGCAGCCCAGCTTGGTACGTACTAAATTTTACTATTGTTAATTGTTCAGAATCATTTAATTCAAGTTCAAAGTTAAATCTCTTATTTCTAAATTGCGTAGATTTAAGTAGCTTTTGAAATGATTGTTGAGGTAGCCCAAGACTAACCTTATTTTATTGAATTTCGTTGTGCTTCAGAAACTAAGTTCACTATTAATTTCAGTCACTAAATTAACTCTCAATTATCCGGTTTTATTAATTCTTTTGCTAAATTAAGTCAGAGTGTAGCGAAATTTATTACTTCTGAGAAACATTCAGTTTTTACACAACACGTGTCAACCTTCAGTTGCCACGCTTTTAGTGCTAAATATATGTGCATTAATCTTTCATTTTCAGTTATTATAGTAGTTGTCCATGGGACTGGCGACCGTAATTTTCCCCAAATCTCAAATATTTAATTAACGCCAGTTAATTGTTAACGAAACGACCGCACATTTACTTTCTTTATTAACTTTATCCCTTTTCAAAATTAATTGCCACCAATTTCATTTGCATTTTGTCTTTCATTTAGATGTAACCCTTCCCTTCCTCTTTACCGACCGATTAACTTCGGTGACGATTGCTTTTCCCAAATTTCCATTAGGTACACGCAGTTTAATTTTTCACTGTCATTAAGGTCGATAAGAGAGGGGGAGGTTAAAAGGTCATATAAGTAAAGATGGCCTAAAGACAGAACCAAAGTTAATTAGATCTGTACGTGAATTTCCTGTGCAGAATCTGTAAAAGAGATTCAATCGTTCTTAGGAGTTGCAAACTGTTACCGCCAGTTTGTAAAAGGATTTGTGGATATTGCCAGACCATTGACACAGTTTTTAAAAAGGGTACTAAATTTGTGTGGTCAGCAGAGTGGTCAGTACATAATAATTTCCTCTACCTAGACTCCAGAATAGAAGGTAACGTGTGTTCTCCATTTTACGACTTTCCAAGCCATACTGGAAAGTAACATCCTATAGTTACTAAACTAGGATGAACAGAAACTACAAGCTGCTTTAAGATATCGTTCTCGACTTTTATGAGTATAATGCAGAGCAGTCTCACTCAAAAACACATCATATCACACATAATAGAAACACAATTACAATCCAGAACCGCCCAAACGGAATATACGTGAAGAAGAACACTTTAGCCTCCATCAAAGCTTGCAGCCCATTTAGCATCACAGCGCCGTCAGCTCTCAAATCACCAAGGCAGCTGTCGCCTGCCAGAGCTGAGACAAGACACCCCAGCACAGCATACGCCGCAACTAGGAGGCGGTAAATATATCAATGAGGGCAGAATTGACAACAAAGGTTTCCTGTGACTAGTACACAGGTAAACTACAGTCTAAGACAAAAGGAACGACTCACCACGAACGAATTATGCGATTGCGACGGTAATCAGCAGATGTGGTGTACATGTACAGGTAAACAAATGATTACAATTTCAGAAAACTTGGATGAATCATTCACGGGAAAGAGCGTCACAAATGGAGCACGCCAGTAACGCATTGGTCCTTTTCTGGCCCTTATGCAAGAAGCCGTTACGCTTGGCACTGATTCACAGAGTTGTTGTGTGTTCTCCTGAGGGATAGCATGCTAAATTCTATCCATCTGGCACGTCAGATAATCAAACTCCCGAGATAGTTTGAAGACCCTGCCCATAATGCTCCAAATATTCTCCATTGGGGAGAGATACGGCGGTCTCGCTGCCCAAGATAGGGTTTGACAAACACGAAGCCAAGCAGTAGAAACTCTCGACGGGTGCGAGCGGGCATTGTCTTATCCAAATGGAAGCCCAGAATAAGCGTCGACGTACCGCTGTGCTGTAAGGGAGCCGCGGATGACAACCAAAAGGGTCACGCTATGAAAATAAATAGAACCCCAGACGCTCACTCCAGGTTTTTCGGTTGTATGAAGACCTACAGTCAGTTTGATAACAAAGTGCAGCCTGGGGCGCCTCCAGACAAGTCTTCGCTGGTATTTGGGGCTCATTTCGAAGAGGGACTCATCACTGAGGATAAGTCTACTCCAGTCAATGAAATTCAAGGCCGAAGTCGTGAGTGGAGTCGCTCCAGCCAGCGGAAGAATACAGACCTGACTGTCACCTACCATACTGTACGACAGCCACGACTGATGACCGGGGGTACCATTTCTTTTCATATCAGGACCATTTGGTTGTCATTCGTGGCACCCTTACAGCGCAGCGGTACGTCGACGATATTCTACGCCCCAATTTGTTGCCCTTTGTGGGAAACCATCCTGGGCTTACATTTCAGCAAGATAATACCCGTCTCTACACGCCACAGTTTCTATTGCTTGTGTTCGTTCTTCCCAAACCCTATCTTGGTCAGCAAGATCACAGGATCTCTCACTAACTAAGAACGCTTGGAACATTGTGGACAGCCTCCTCCAACCAGCTCGAGATTCTGAAGGTCTAACGTCCCATTGATCTGAAAGCGGCGTATCATCTCTCAGGAGGACATCCATCAACTCAGTCAATCAACACCAAGCCGAAAAACTGCCTGCATAAAGGCACAAATGGACCATCGTGTTACTGATCTGCGTACTTTGAATAATTCTTTCTCCAATCTTTCTGAAATTGTAGTCATTTGTCTGTCTGTACATCTACATCACATCTACAGATTTCCGTCCTGTTCTGATAATTCCTTCGAGGTCCGTCTTTTTTCCCCTTAGAGCGTATAAAGCATAGAAAGTTAGTACATCTTAACGTTCAACCTATTGAGGTGCAGGCCATGACTTGTGAAACTCGATCCGTTGATGGATTCACATGGTACCGCTACAATGTGAGCCATAAAGTCCAAATCAGTGACGACTTAAGTCCCATGCTAATACACCTAAAGGTGTATTAAGATGAGGCCGATAACGACACTGCAACAGATGCATGAATTGACATTTGTGCCGTAAGTAACAGTAGCTGCCTTTTCCAGGTCAGGATCTATGTCACACTCCCTGTGCTATCAAGAATATTCCCAGCTCCACCCACGATCATTATCTGATATTCTTTTGAAAAATCCTAGGTAACTATCGTACTTCATCAGTCACCTGAGCCAACCCTGCACTAGACTTTATTGTTCTGGTGATCTGATACACACTACCCAACACTTCCTGCAACTGTTGACTTACACCACTACCATGAAAACTACCCAAGAAGTGCACCTTCTTTCTATTTGAATTTACGTGTGGCGTAGCCTTCTCGAATGTAGAGGTCTACCTTAAGTTTCCTACACAAAAGACTCCTCCCAATTAAACTCTTGTAGTTGGCAAATCTACCGGTTACACACAAAGTGAAACCGTCTAAATATATCCTTCTCCTATCAGTCTTCTAAGCAGCTGCCAGTTCCCATTTCCAAGCCTCCTTATACTTCCTCGTGCTATCTACACTACTGGCCATTAAAATTGCTACACCAAGAAGAAATGAAGATGATAAACGGGTATTCATTGGGCAAATATATTATACTAGAACTGACATGTGATTACATTTTCATGCAATTTGGGTGCATAGATCCTGAGAAATTAGTTCCCAGAACAACCACCTCTGGGCGTAATAAAGGCCTTGATACGCCTGGGCATTGAGTCAAACAGAGCTTGGATGGCGTGTACAGGTACAGCTGCCCATGTAGCTTCAGCACGATACCACAGTTCATCAAGAGCAGTGACTGGCGCATTGTGACGAGCCAGTTGCTCGGCCACCATTGACCAGACGTTTTCATTTGGTGAGAGATCTGGAGAATGTGCTGGCCAAGGCAGGAGTCGAACATTTTCTGTATCCAGGAAGGCCCGTACAGGACCTGCAATAAACGATCGTGCATTATCCTGCTGAAATGCAGGTTTTCGCAGGGATCGAATGAAGGGTAGAGCCACTGGTCGTAACACATCTGAAATGTAACGTCCACTGTTCAAAGTGCCGTTAATGCGACCAAGAGGTGACCGAGACGTGTAACCAATGACACCCCATACCATCACGCCGAGTGATACGCCAGTATGGCGATGACGAATACACGCTTCCAATGTGCGTCCACCGCGATGTCGCCAAACACGGATGCGACCATCATGAAGATGTAAACAAAACCTGGATTCATCCGAAAAAATGACGTTTTGCCATTCGTGCACCCTGGTTCGTCGTTGAGTACACCTCCTGTCTGTGATGCAGCGTCAAGGGTAACTGCAGCCATGGTCTCCGAACTGATAGCCCGTGCTGCTACAAACGTCGTCGAACTGTTCGTGCAGTTGGTTGTTGTCTTGCAAACGTGCCCATCTGTTGACTCAGGGCTCGAGACGTGGCGGCACGATCCGTTACGGCCATGCGGATAAGATGCCTACCATCTCGACTGCTAGTGATACGATGCCATTGGGATCCAGCACGGCGTTCCGTATTCCCCTCCTGAACCCACCGATTCCATATTCTGCTAACAGTCATTGGATCTCGACCAACGCGATCAGCAGTGTCGCGATACGATAAACCGCAATCGCGACAGGCTACAATCCGACCTTTATCAATGTCGGAAACGTGATGATACGCATTTCTCCTCCTTACACAAGGCATCACGACAACGTTTCACCACGCAACACCGGTCAACTGCTGTTTGTGGATGAGAAATCGGTTGGAAACTTTCTTCAAGTCAGCACTTTGTAGGTGTCGCCACCGGCGCCAACCTTGTGTGAATGCTCTGAAAAGCCAATCATTTGCATATCACGGCATCTTATTCCTGTCGGTTAAATTCGCGTCTGTAGCACGTCATCTTCGTGGTGTAGCAATTTTAATGGCCAGTAGTGTAGTTCCTTCCTTGTGTCTTCTAAACTCACCTGAAGGCACAGATCTTTCGCTCCTGCTCCTATATTAAATAATTTTTACTACCTATCCTGTAATGCCAGGAGAGGATCTCACCGCAATGCTCAATGCCTTCCCCAGTGCACTTCCCCCAAGTAAAATACTTTGTAGCAATATCAAACCGTAGCTCATTACTCAAAAACAAAGTGCAAAACGTACAATTCACCCTCAAGCTAAAAGTTTTACAGTTGTCAAAGAAATTATTCGTGTACGTTACCTAAGTTCTAGTACTTGGGTAAAACGACTTTATGAACTGACTATAGTAATTTCAAATTTTATTCCTTAGAAGGAATGTATGTACTAGTATTACCACTGCTACTCCACCACTAATGCTACCATCACAAATACATCACACGAGTACTTGTCTACAGCAAAAATTTTGATGCATACGCTGTTACACTCAGGAAAAGTTGAGTACTACATAATGAGCGACGTTTTCCGAAAGAATTCTCTACAGTTGTTTCACAAGAAACAGCAAGAAATACCTACTGGAAACTTCTAAACTAATGACCGACTACACAGCAATAACAAACTTGTTCAGTCAAAGAGATGTGTTTTGCAGTAGTGAAGATGAAGAAGTGCTCATAGCTCTTAAGGTATGCATTTTACGGTCCATGTTTACAAGACGTTATAGCTTTGAATGATCCTTTGTGTCATATGCCTCAATATTGACCATTCCTCCTGCGACACTCAGTATCAACATGTGAAAGAGAAACGATGGTTATTTTCTAGTTGCTCCACCTCTTTTAGCAATATTCTTCTCAGGGACTATGGAAGGAATATAAGTGCATTAGTTCAGTAATATGTACGTAATACGTATATTTGTTTTCCTGGCATTTTGCACATGCCGAGAATCTCCACACTAAAGCTCTGCAAGATCAATGGTTTACACTGCTGTCCATTAAGCTGTATACGGTGGGAAGGACAGCAAGCAAAGAAAAATTAATTTATTACGTACACGCAGCACCGAAGAAAGAATGCATGACTAAGTTTGTAGATGGTTTGAGGCTATCCTTTTCTTCCTCTGTGGGTATATTGTTAATTGTGAACCTTGGCCCGTGCGATAATTTTCTGTCAGTTATCACGATCCAGCGCTCAAGTTGCCATCACATCTGCACACTGCGGGCTTTCAAATAAAAAAATGTTCCCTCAACTACGTAACCTGAGACTCAGAGTTGAAATATTAAAGCCGGCCGAAGTGGCCGTGCGGTTAAAGGCGCTGCAGTCTGGAACCGCAAGACCGCTACGGTCGCAGGTTCGAATCCTGCCTCGGGCATGGATGTTTGTGATGTCCTTAGGTTAGTTAGGTTTAACTAGTTCTAAGTTCTAGGGGACTAATGACCTCAGCAGTTGAGTCCCATAGTGCTCAGAGCCGTTTTTTTGAAATATTAAAAGTTTTGGCTGGTTTCGTTGTCTAGGGGGTGGGATACGTAGTTGCCACATTACAAGCCAAATACTGCTGAGTCTACAGTATACAATATACACATGAATCGAATGGTCGAAGGTTCCTATCACTCGGCAATTGCGAATTTTGAATGTCAGATAGAAATTTATAAATGAAAGATTGCAATTAAGTAAAATCTGTAGGTACTATTTTTAACGGCTTTAAATGATGAGTACAATAGAAGAAGTACCTTTAAGAATGCCATTCATTACTGCAAAACACTTATTGGTGTCAATGGTCCAGCAATTAAATAAAATATAAGTTGAATAACAGGGAAACAATACATTCCTACTTCACGTAATTAGATATGAACAACAACATAGCTCCTGAGATATTCGCTTCTAAATACGTACTACGTAATCACTGCAGAATCCACGGAAATCTCACAAGTGCACAAGTCGGCACTACGAAATATTTCTATCTCCCACGACCACGCAAACTGCCTACCACTCTCCAAGTATTTCCTGCGACCATCTGTCGCACCTTCCAGTCCAGCAATCCCCTGTCCCATGCCAAACAATGTTCTTCCCCAACTTCCATCCAGTCTCTTCACTGACTTCGGTAGTCGCCTACTGTAGTAACGAGCGCTGTGATTGGCTAGAGCGCTCCCGCCATGTCTCCAAGCCAACCAACACTCACAAACATATTGAAACACATACGAAATATTGGATTTGTATTTAAATAACTTGAAATTAAATAAATATTCTTACGGCTGGACCATAAAGACGCTCTAAAAAGCTTATTAAATACGTAAACAAATCTAATAAACATATCAAAGAAATAGAAACAAAAGTAGGCAAGTAGCCTAATGTCTCTGTGCTTTCTAAAACACAGTAAATGTTTGACCAATTTTTTCATGAATAGTATACAGGGTGTTACAAAAAGGTACGGCCAAACTTTCAGGAAACATTCCTCACACACAAAGAAAGAAAATATGTTATGTGGACATGTGTCCGGAAACGCTTACTTTCCATGTTAGAGCTCATTTTATTACTTCTCTTCAAATCACATTAATCATGGAATGGAAACACACAGCAACAGAACGTACCAGCGTGACTTCAAACACTTTGTTACAGGAAAGGTTCAAAATGTCCTCCGTTAGCGAGGATACATGCATCCACCCTCCGTCGCATGGAATCCCTGATACGCTGATGCAGCCCTGGAGAATGGCGTATTGTATCACAGCCGTCCACAATACGAGCACGAAGAGTCTCTACATTTGGTACCGGGGTTGCGTAGACAAGAGCTTACAAATGCCTTAATAAATGAAAGTCCAGAGGGTTGAGGTCAGGAGAGCGTGGAGGCCATGGAATTGGTCCGCCTCTACCAATCCATCGGTCACCGAATCTGTTGTTGAGAAGCGTACGAACACTTCGACTGAAATGTGCAGGAGCTCCATAGTGCATGAACCACATGTTGCGTCGTACTTGTAAAGGCACATGTTCTAGCAGCACAGGTAGAGTATCCCGCATGAAATCATGATAAGGTGCTCCATTGAGCGTAGATGGAAGAACGTGGGGCCCAATCAAGACATCACCAACAATGCCTGCCCAAACGTTCACAGAAAATCTGTGTTGATGACGTGATTGCACAATTGCGTGCGGATTCTCGTCAGCCCACACATGTTGATTGCGAAAATTTACAATTTGATCACGTTGGAATGAAGACTCATCCGTAAAAAGAACATTTGCATTGAAATGAGGATTGACACATTGTTGGATGAACCATTCGCAGAAGTGTACCCGTGGAGGCCAATCAGCTGCTGATAGTGCCTGCACACGCTGTACATGGTCAACGTTACCTTGTACAGCAGCAACTTCTCTGACGCTGACATTAGGGTTATCGTCAACTGCACGAAGAATTGCCTCGTCCATTGCAGGTGTCCTCGTCGTTCTAGGTCTTCCCCAGTCGCGAGTCATAGGCTGGAATGTTCCGTGCTCCCTAAGACGCTGATCAATTGCTTCGAACGTCTTCCTCGGGACACCTTCGTTCTGGAAATCTGTCTCGATACAAACGTACCGCGCCACGGCTATTGCCCCGTGCTAATCCATACATCAAATGGGCATCTGCCAACTCCGCATTTGTAAACATTGCACTGACTGCAAAACCACGTTCGTGATGAACACTAACCTGTTGATGCTACGTACTGATGTGCTTGATGCTAGTACTGTAGAGCAATGAGTCGCATGTCAACACAAGCACCGAAGTCAACATTACCTTCCTTCACTTGGGCCAACTGACGGTGAATCGAGGAAGTACAGTACATACTGACGAAGCTAAAATGAGCTCTAACATGAAAATTACGAGTCCACATAACATCTTTTCTTTATTTGTGTGTGAGGAATGTTTCCTGAAAGTTTGGCCGTACCTTTTTGTAGCACCCTGTATATCGGATACAAGCAAAGACGTAACGAATAAATATACTTATAAGCATGCTGCCACCGCTTTTTCGTGTAACTGTGGAGTACTTATAGCCACTTTGACCTCCAATAACTCATGTACTATTCAAGTTACATGCCCGTAATTCATACCAATTTAGGTTTACACCAATAGTTTTCTAAAGACACGTCGATCGACAAAATTGGATGAACCGTTTAGATTTTGGAAATTCGTTGCTGGGTGTTACCTTTATAATTTACAGTCAGATACTAAACTTTAAACTAATAAAGATACTGAAAAACTGGTTACACTATCAGAATCGTCGTGAAAATAATGGCAACGTACATCTTTCTTTTTAAGGTGTCGTGATTCCTCTGGTTATTATTAATTTCTACATGAATTGTAAAATGTCTGCCATTATGGTCTCACAAAGTCTGCCGCCTTTGCCACTCACGGCATACAAATCTGCTTCATCAACACAAAGTACAGTCCTCGGCACAGTGTCAATATGGAATTGCCAGGCGTGTGGTCGGCCTGGACCATGTGCTGGGCCTACCCCTCCTGCTACGGCTAATGTTTGGCACCACGAGGTTGCTGACGAGCCCCAGCTTTCCGAGCGGTCCGTGCGGCCACGCCAGCTCCGAACTTAAAAATGACTTTGAGCACTATGGGACTTAACAGCGGAGGTCATCAGTCCCCTAGAACTTAGAACTACTTAAACCTAACTAACCTAGGTGCATCACACACATCCATGCCCGAGGCAGGATTCGAACCTGCGACCGTATCGGTCCCACAGTTCCGGTCTGAAGCGCCTAGAACCGCTCGGCCACTCCGGCTGGCTGTTACTTCACAGCACCCAATTCAATTAATTCCTGTAAATTCCGGGGAGGGTTTCTATTCTCTGTGGATTCAGCTATGGTTTATTGGTGTACAGTGCACGAAAGTCAGTGCACAGAGCTGCCACTTCTGGGAACCGTTTAGAACTGAGCTTGGATGACAGATCTGGGCATGTCTTTCCAGGGTGCTTTATTTCTACGCCAGAGTTCCTTAATCGTAGTCACTGAAGAGTGGTGGCATTCCAGTCTCTTAGAAGCCCACGACCATGTGCTTTCAATCAGTAAGAAATATGGAGAACGTGCTAGCCAGAACAACATTCGAATATCCTCTTATAACCTCCCCTCAGTTTCGCACTGAATTTTATTACTCGCATACGCTGAAGATGAAGTTATATTTAATTAATCATCAATCAAACTCATTGTCGTGATCTACTTTTATTGTCAAATCTAAGGAAAACTACTAAATTGTAACGTGTCCTTTCTCATATACTGGATTTTATTAATTAAAACATCCTTTTGTAAACCAAGATTTATAAACACTCAACAGAAACCAAATATTGTGTGCCATTACGCCTATAGTGTATGACTAATCTCTGGCCTCGCTACCGAGCAACCGTCTCTAGCCTGTCGCACACCGGACTTCCAATCACGTACTCTAACATTCGACTCCCGCTCATTCATTCGCACATTGTTACATTGTTGACGTTACTGCAGTCTTTGCTTTAGTTTGTGATAGCTGCATGGAGCGCATGATCGATACTATGTAATGGTACAGCTATGCAAGGGTACTGTACGCTTACAACCTGTACTCTAGTTAGGTTGGGATAGCAGGGGTAACCAACAATCCTGCGTTATCTTGTTGGAACATAACGTCAAGGGGACCACGAAGATAGGGCACAGCCGTTATCCTTAATGCGTCAGGAAAGTAACGGTTGCTGCTCAAATTACAGACTATATGAACCAACTGTGATTGCATTAGGTATGTACTGTACAATGGCAACTCAATACAAGCATGTCAAGTGCTGAGCCAGTATGACGATGCTGAACGCAATCTGCCAACATTCATTCCCATCGCAGCCACAACGCATGACGGATACGTTCAGTATGATGACGTAAGCACAACCGGGACGTCAGGAAGTAGGACTCGTTACCACTCCTTCACCCAGTGCTGGCGTTGGGCGCAGAACTTCCTGTGCGCCTCTCTTTTAACCAGGAAAGCTGCGAGTATGGTCGCCGTGCTGACAGCCCGTGTTGCTCCTGACTTTATCGCACGTCTCGTCTGGTACGTGTGTTGCTGCAAGCAAGCTCATTTCCTGACTCAAAGTACGTGTCGTCGCTGCACGATCGACCACGGTTGAGCGAACAATACTCGTACGTTAACTCTCTGGTCGGCCGCTGCGTAGCGTTGAGTATTGCCCTCTTTATTCCAAGGATTCCATATTCATGTGGGAGTCGTCGAATCACGACCAACGGCAACAGCAGCATCGCTGAACGATAAACTTTAATCTCTATAAGTTACTATTTCTCCATCTTAATAGAAGCATAGCACGATCTTCTTACTAGGGATGGGCAATGTTACCAATTCACGACCGATAACAATCGACTTCAAAACGTCGATATTTTTAGTAACAATGTTGTTATCACTAATGTAGATTGAATATTTTTAGAATGCCGTGAAAGCCACATACAAATACATCTAGAATCACATTCATTAATTCATAAGTAAGCCATATCTGAGGGGCTGAGATTACAAATGTTGCAAGTGCTTCCTGAAGCAAACAGAGTAAATGACCGCCAAAGTTAAATGGCTATTTATAAATTATGTGAGTTACCATCGAAACATCAGGTCACTTGGTCCGTGTATATCTATAGGTGAATCCCACCCGGTTAGCCATACGGTCTAATGCACGGCTTTCCGGAGTGGGAAGGAGCACCTGGTCCCCAGCACGAATCGGCCCGGCGGACTTGTGTCGAGGTCCGGTGAGCCGGCCAGTCTGTAGATGGTTTTTAGGCGTCTTTCCATGTGCCTCGACGAATGCGGGCTGGTTCCCCTTGTTCTGCCTCAGCTACAGTATGTCGGCAATTGCTGAGCACACAAGTTCACAACGTACACGTACACCACCATTACTCTACGACACAAACATTGGGGTTACACTCATATTGTGTGAGACGTTCCCTGGGGGGAAAAGGGGGGGGAGGGGTGCACCGGGGGCCGAACCGCACAATAACCCTGAAAGAGTGGTTCGATGTGGGGCAGCGGAGGGATGAAATGGACTGCGGTAGTCGTCGTGGGGTTGTGAACCACTGCAGCTGCGGCGAGGACGGAGCCTCTCCGTTATTTCTAGACCCCCGGTTAACATACAATACAATACAATATCTATAGGTAGGGATCGAGATTGAAGTGCTTCTGCATTATTTTTATAATTTATTCAAGATACTTGTACTCCTTGCATCTTAAAACTTTTTAGAGTAAAACAGAAGTAAATACAAAAACTTTTTCGTTGCTATGCTTCATTCTAAAGATTATTTTGTACAACAGACTTGATGCTTATAGTACATGTAGGTTACAAAACAAAATTCACACAATAAGCTGGAAATCAATGGACGAATTATATAATCAGAATCATTTTCTTGCGTGGCATCTCTTGAAGAATGTCCTTCCTGGGACAACACTCGTCATGCTGTACGACCGTGCTGTGCATTTTTCAGCCTACCTCGTCCCCTTCTTTCACCACCACCTCTTTTTCGTCCATTCCCTCTACTTACAGCCTTGGTAACTGGTACCTGGAAATGGGATGTATTGGTATATAGCTCATGATAAGTATGAGGGATGTAGTTCTTTATTTCCTGGAGCTTTTTATGCTTCTCAAATTTTATTTCAAACTCATCTTGATGCAAAGGGTGCAGAAGACGTACTGACAGGCGAACAATTTTGCGCCTCCCTAAATCCGCTTCTGTAGACACAATATAATGTTTTGGTGTATATTTGAACTGCATTGTTAGAGGCTTTTCTTTGCTGATTCTGATTCTATTAATATTCCTTCATTTTATTTCGTTTTCTTGAATGTTTTTAGGTTCAAATGGCTCTGAGCACTATGGGACTCAACTGCTGTGGTTCAAAAATGGTTCAAATGGCTCTGAGCACTATGGGACTCAACTGCTGAGGTCATTAGTCCCCTAGAACTTAGAACTAGTTAAACCTAACTAACCTAAGGACATCACAAACATCCATGCCCGAGGCAGGATTCGAACCTGCGACCGTAGCGGTCTTGCGGTTCCAGACTGCAGCGCCTTTAACCGCGCGGCCACTTTGGCCGGCCAACTGCTGTGGTCATCAGTCCCCTAGGACTTAGAACTACTTAAGTCTAACTAACCTAAGGACATCACACACATCCATGCCGTAGGCAGGACTCGAACCTGCGACCGTAGCGGTCGCGCGGTTCCAGACCGTAGCGCCTAGAACCGCTCGGCCACTCCGGCCGGCAATGTATTTAGCAACTTTCTCCTTTGTTATGATATCCCTGGATTTAATTGAAAGAAAGTTTTCTGTTTTCATTTCCACTGTGGAAAACTAGGCAGACCTTCCCCACTGCTTCCATCCTTGGTTCAAAAATGGCTCTGAGCACTATGGGACTTGACTTCTGAGGTCATCAGTCCCCTTGAACTTAGAACTACTCAAACCTAACTAACCTAAGGACATCACACACATCCATGCCCGAAGCAGGATTCGAACCTGCGGCTGTAGCGGTCTCGCGGTTCCAGACTGAAGCGCCTAGAACCGCTCGGTCACCCCGGCCGGCGCTTCCTTGGGGAACAAATTCCTATGCCAAGTTGTTGCTATTATCACATGCCATGCATGTTTGGCCAGGTGCAAGGAACTTGTGATCTAATGTGTCAATACGCTGATTTTGCATCGAGATGTACAGCCACTATTTGAAAACAGAGTCTATTTAAACAAGCCGTAAATAATACTATAAATAATCTTAAAAGCATACAGATTAGGCAGTTGCACTACTTTGAAAAAATCATATACGAAGCTTCAGTAAAGATAGCAGCAATTCTCCTTCTGTCAGTCATTTCGCTTGTACAAGTTGTAGTCTAATGACAGTCCAGGCATTACCTTAGAGACTAAACTTTATCATCACTGAGTATTGACCTATGCAGCAAATCGCTTGTAGTTCCTTTACTCCAAAGAGATCAACAATTTAGCTTTACAAATGTGTGTTCAGATCATTTTCTTGTGAAATATCATTTGTACCACTTGCACTCTCAGCCCCTCACTTTTTGTCTGCATATTGTAACAATAATATTTTTGAGAGAATTTCCCCGTTCATTCTATTACCCTGCTCTTGAGATCAATTAGAAACTGACGATGTGCCTGTACAACTTAAATATTTCAGTTCAGTTTTCTGTAACTTTGGTCAGGTATACCAATGATGTACTCGTAATTTGATACTTCTAATATACCTTGTTTAAGATCTAAAAGGCGATCTTTCAGGAAACGCTGAACTCTGATGATAGGTCAGTCACTGTTCTAGTTTACGAATTATTCTTTTCTTGTGCAGTTTTATAACTTTCACACCAAAAATAAAATTTGGCTTATCATGTCCCGTAATATATCAACGTGTTGCGTCACTGACATACTTTTCAGCAGCTGCAAGTAAATCCTTGATGGTTGTAACTGTTTCGAACATGCTAAGGCATCTTGAAACTGTGTGTACGTGAATCTGGGATCCAGGAAGAGGAGGAGAAGATCAGGGTTTAACGTCCCGTCGACAACGAGGTCATTAGAGACGGGGCACAAGCTCGGATTACGCAAGGATGGAGAAGGAAAGCGGCCGTGTCATACCGGTATTCCCTTAAGCGATTTAGGGAAATTACGGAGAATCTAAATCACGATGGCCGGACGCGGGTTTGAACCGTCGTCCTGCCGAATGCGAGTCCTGCGTGCTAACCACTGCGCTACACCACTCCGTTCTAGAATCAAGCAACGTTAATGTGGCTAATATAGATTCAGTTGTTGGTAAGCGCTTTTTAATTTCTATCCGATTTTACTCCTCAGATTTTCTCCAATATCCTGTATCGGTTACACACCATATATTTTGATTTTCAGCATGCAAGTTACTGCCACTGCTTTCCTGCTTGGAATGTACTTTTTCAAGCAAATTTTTTGGGTAGTCACTTCTGTAGGCCACAGAATGTCACAAACATCTACCAGCTCTACAACACCTGCGATTGTTATCATACGTGATGCGCTGCAATTGCAGTCAAGGATGTCGATAATCAATGTACGCAGCTGCAAAAGTCTTTCAGTCGTATAAGCATTGAATTTCTTTTAATGGATGCTTTAAATTACTTTGAGGTCTGATATTTTCTTAGCTCATCACTTGTTACGCACTTTGTTTCAACTGCATTACAATTCTTTTCACAGAAGTTATCAGCTCAGGCAATTTTCCAGTATTTTAAACACAGTTTTTTGCTACGAAATTGAACATACGGTAAGAACACCAAACATGACTTCTTCAAAATTTTATTTCTACTCCTTCAACTATCTTTCTCCCAGCATCGGTAGCCACTGGCATTATTTTTCTGCTATTTATTCCTCATTCGTTAAGAGTTTCTAATAAAGTGCTCAAAATATTGCCATCTGATGAGCTAATTATTGCTGTTTCGGAATCCACTGGCCTCCTGAATATACGGACCCTGGGAATGATGTACTGATTATATTCCAGTTCTTGTCCTTGTAGGCGACGGTTTTTACTTTGCCAAATTGGAATCGCGGTGATACAGAAGCTTTGAAGTATTCATTGTCTCCACCAAACAAAGTCACATCGTAACCACAAACAAGTCCAAATATGAACCCAGCGTTGTCAATGAAGTACAATACTTATTGTTAGAACTGAGAGCACGTATATTACAGACACCAACGTATAAACTGAGCAGAGGTGCCTCCTGCACTGACATCGAATGTTCCAGAATACGCAGACATTGTGAGCGTAAGAGGTTTCGAGAACCTTCTATAAATGATCAGTACTAAATAACAAATATTTTCTGGTGGTTGGACTAGAAGTGGCGACCCTTAATCACGCCACCCAGCGACACTAAACGCTACTTCAAATAGCACTGCAGCATAGCTCACGGAAATGTATTCACCTTTGTGTGTGAGCCTGGCAGCTTGTAAATACCAGGAGTAGCCGTTTCCATTATACCGCCATCAAAATAATGGACAGGAATTCCCAGAAAACATCTTCACTACATTTCAAAATATCTGACGTGAATTTTAAAATGTCCATGTTCTGAATATTATTTTTGAAACAGTTCTGAGTTACATCATCAAATTTGATTACCAGTGTCCTCTTGAATGTACGTTTCGATGGCTTTACATAAAAGTGCAATAATTTTCAGCACATTTAAAAAGCCTTCATTTTCAAGAATTTGCAAAGGTTGTGCACCACCACAAATCAAGAGCAAAATTGCTTTAGACATGCGTATACTTTCCATCCCAGTTTTTGAAGCATATTCAAACAACTTGAACTCGATGTTGGTTGAAGAGAGTTATTAGACACTGAATATGAAACACTAGTATTATCTTATTCACTGTTGCTAAAAATATGTCTTCTTGCAGCAGGAAAACCGTCTGCTACCAGGCTCCTGCTCTAGCTCCGCACCCACATGTCATTGACGTGTACTTCACGGGTACTAAGTCATATTTGCCTAAACATGTCGTGCCACGTACCTCCACAGCGACTTGTAAAGTTCATGACACCCACAACCGCTGCTGTTATTGTGTTTCAAAAAAGGATGAACATATTACTAAGCAGCAACTGCGTGATGTTTTAGTGCATCAGTGTATCTAAATGCGACGTGCTAAAGTGTGTAAGAGGATCCTTAGACATCTGGGATCAAGTATTAAACAAAGATTACCGTGCTTGCGAATAAAGATCGAATTACTGTCCTGAATAGATCCACAAGTTATATACACACAACAAAAAAAGTTTTGCATCACCCCGGTTCCCAGAACTCCTGAAGATAGACGTTGAATGTGGATATTGTATCACAGACGCAGTCCCTTTGACTGTTCAGAGATGTCACTAAACCCGCTCCAAGTTGTAAACAACCACGCAAGAGCAGCGCCTATTAGACGGAGGAGGTCCGACAGCCGATCAGTTCCAGTCATTCTACCAGGAAGGAGGTACAGGGCTCGTGTTTAGTTCAATCATGCCTAGACGGTCAATACCGAGGTTCGATCGCGTTCGCATTGTTACTTTGTGCCAGGAAGAGCTCTCAACAAGGGAAGTGTCCGGGCGTCTGAGTGAACCAAAGCGATGTTGTTCGGATATGGAGGAGATACGGAGAGACAGGAACTGTCGATGACATGCCTCACTCAGCCCGCTCAATGGCTACTACTGCATTGGATGACCGCTACCTACGGATTATGACTCGGAGGAACACTGAAAGCAACGTCACCATGTTGAATAATGCTTTTCGTGCAGCCACAGGAGGTTCTGTTACTACTCAAACTGGCGCAGTAGGCTGCATGAGGCGCAACTTCAGTCCCGACGTCCATGGCGAGGGCCATCTTTGCAACAAAAACACCATGCAGCACTGTACAGATGGGCCCAAACAACATGCCGAATGGACCGATCAGGATTGGCATCACGTTCTCTTCATCGATGAGTGTCGCATAAGCCTTCAACCAGGCGATCGTCAGAGATGTGTTTGGAGGCAACCCAGTCAGGTTGAACGTCTTAGACACACTGTGCAGCGAGTGAATCAAAGTGGAGATTCCCTGCTGTTTTGGGGTGGCATTATGTGGGGCCAGCGTACGAAGCTGATGGTCATGGAAGGCGCCGTAACGGCTGTACGATACGTGAACGCCATCCTCCGACCGATAGTGCAACCATATCGGCTGCATATTGGCGAGGCATTCGTCTTCATGGACGACAATTCGCGCCCCCATCGTGCACATCGTGCGAATGACTTTCTTCAGGATAACGACATCGCTCAACAAGAGTGGCCAGCATGTTCTCCAGACATGAACCCTACGGAACATGCCTGGGTTTGATTGAAAAGGGCTGTTTACGGACGACATGACCCACCACCCACTCTGAGGGATCTATGCCGAATCGCCGTTGAGGAGTGGGACAGTCTGGATCAACAGTGCCATGTTGAACTTGTGGATAGTATTCCACGACGAATACAGGCATGCGTCAATCCAAGAGGACGTGCTACTGGATATTAGAGGTACCAGTGTGTCCAGCAATCTGGATCACCACCTCTGAAGGTCTCACTGAACTGATGGTACAACATGCAATGTGTGATTTTCATGAGCAATGAAAACGTCGGAAATGATGTTTATGTTAATCTTTATTCCAGTTTTCTGTACAGGTTCCGAAACTCACGGAACTGACGTGATGCAAAAGTTTTTGGATGTGTGTATAAGATTTTTCTGAAAAAGGCATTTCTTCTGTTCTAGTTTCTTTTGGTAGCTCACCGTAGAACTTAAAAACGGTACAGCAGCTCATAAATGTCGTAAGTTTAGTGACCATTGTGTCAGACACGTTTCAAAAATGGTCCAAATGGCTCTGAGTACTATGGGACTCAACTGCTGTGGTCATAAGTCCCCTAGAACTTAGAACTACTTAAACCTAACTAACCTAAGGACATCACACACATCCATGCCCGAGGCAGGATTCGAACCTGCGACCGTAGCGGTCTTGCGGTTCCAGACTGTAGAGCCTTTAACCGCTCGCCCACTCCGGCCGGCTCAGACACGTTTCTTGCTCCCTCTATCATATCAGATTTTTTAGTTGAGAGACTTAGAGACAGGGCAAGATATCAGCTCATGCAGTCATATTTGTTCTACCTTTTCCCACTCTTTCACCTCCCTGTCCTTTCCCGTTGCTATGAGAATATCGAAACGTCGTGGAATTGAACGCAGCCACACGTATGGTAGTTCGAGAACGCTGCATCATGTCTGCTTATTTTATAGCTCAATATTGTGCAAAAGAAGTAAAAACATCAAAATACTCTCAAAGCTGCTCATTTATAGAATAAATTCAACGCCTCCTTAGCTGGTCCTAAGACCAGTTTAGAAAGGAGGGGGGGGGGGGGGGGGGGAAGGAGTAACACCTCGTTAAGAAATCTTGGTTAACTTGGCTCTGTGCGATGGTGCCTCGTAAGGAGTCCTTGTCAGAGTTGTAACGATGACATCAATGTCAGCGACGGCCAAAGGAATGGATTCTAGTATGGCGAAGCTGGTGCGAGACGCAAGTAGCCCTACCTAGTCTAGGGTGGGGATTAAACCCAAGAACATCTGTGTCACAATGGGCGCTTCCTGAACTTCTCAACAATCTATGGGCTGTAATAGCTAGTAACTCACTGCATCAGCGACTGGGAAGACGGAAGAAGGCTGTAACACTCTTCGAGTCTCTAGTCGTCGTAGCTTCTGTGACACTGGAGCCAAAGGCCGTGACTGCTGGCTTGCAATGGTATTCCCACGTAAAGTGCATTAACGCACAGGAGTCTTCCGTTGGACCTCACAACCATTATCCAAATGCATGAAGTCAAGTCCTGTGGCGGTAGGGCAGCTATGATGGAACCAAGATTATGTTGTCTGGAAGCTCCTAGTGACAACCGGCACGTTAGTATCCGATGTGTGATCACCGTTTTCCTTCAAGGACGGCCAATAAAACAATTAGCTTGTTACACTCGAGACCGAGCAATCCTATTTAAGATCACTCTACTCACCCTGAATGGGGGATAGGCTATAAAAGGTGTATTCCACGTAGTCAGCCTACAACTCATCCGACTGAATCACCACGTCCACTGGAGACATCACATTTGATCGAAACAAAATAATCGATCTAAACTTTGCAACCTAGAACATTCAAACTCCGCTGGACAATAAGAGCCATCGGCCAGGAAGAAGAACGGCAATGATACTCCCTAAACTGAGAAAATTAAACGAAGAAACTGCTGCCTTAAGTGAAACTAGACTGTCTGACGAAGATATGCTCAGGGAAAATGGCGACAACAGCACCTTCTCCTGGAAAGAAAGGGATAAAAATAAGCCTCTTATAAAATGAGTAGGATTTACCATAAAAACTGAACTCCATCTCCACAGCAAACTTGCTTTTGAAATAAGTGAAAGGCTCATGAAATGCCGCTTTAAACTCATTAACAGTCATCGGCCTGGCGTAGTTAGTACCCATGCTCCTACGCATAAATCCGATGACGATCAAAAGGTAAAATTTTCACTTTCTATTCGATTCACTGTTGACGAATATACACCAGTGGGGTAAAAACCATACATTTAGGGGATCTTTATGCGGGTGCTGATAAGAACAGTACGTTGTGGTCTGCTACCACTGGGAAAGATGGAGCAGATAAGAGCAGTTCTAAAAGAAATCTGATGCTAACTAAATGCTTGGAACACCACTTTCCCATCACAAGCACACCCCTACGCCGAAAAGACAAATACAGAACAAGCTTGCAACAAGTGTACCTAGGTGAGTGCGGTGATATGACTATTGTGATTCGTTGTCATACAAGCGGAAGTGTTCTAACTGGGTAATGTTATGTAGATATAGATGTAGTTTCGAACGAGCCAGTAACATGAGCGAGGGAGATGACAGGGGAACAGCATTTACGGTGATAAAATGAAACCCGCGGGACTCAATGAACACATGTAACAACCGAATGAACAACAGTCGGTGTTGAATGCAACATGCGCTCTGAGTGTTCATTGTCTCGTATGCGTTGCAGCAGAGGGCATGTAACTATTCCCGTGAGGGGCCTATTATGTATTATGACACACCACAGCAGAGCACTGAGATTCTTCTACAAATGTCCTTGTCCTTGCACAGGAATAGCAGTCAGGTCGCGAATCCGTTGCTCATAACGTGGGGCTATGAAATTTACTAGTAACCTGGCTAACGCTCGCTCCACTTTTAAATGAGTTTCCAAACTTAACTTTGATGCTAATGGCGAATTTTACACTCCTGGAAATTGAAATTAGAACACCGTGAATTCATTGTCCCAGGAAGGGGAAACTTTATTGACACATTCCTGGGGTCAGATACACCACATGATCACACTGACAGAACCACAGGCACATAGACACAGGCAACAGAGCATGCACAATGTCGGCACTAGTACAGTGTATATCCACCTTTCGCAGCAATGCAGGCTGCTATTCTCCCATGGAGACGATCGTAGAGATGCTGGATGTAGTCCTGTGCAACGGCTTGCCATGCCATTTCCACCTGGCGCCTCAGTTGGACCAGCGTTCGCGCTGGACGTGCAGACCGCGTGAGACGACGCTTCATCCAGTCCCAAACATGATCAATGGGGGACAGATCCGGAGATCTTGCTGGCCAGGGTAGCTGACTTACACCTTCTAGAGCACGTTGGGTAGCACGGGATACATGCGGACGTGCATTGTCCTGTTGGAACAACAAGTTCCCTTGCCGGTCTAGGAATGGTAGAACGATGGGTTCGATGACGGTTTGGATGTACCGTGCACTATTCAGTGTCCCCTCGACGATCACCGGTGGTGTACGGCCAGTGTAGGAGATCGCTCCCCACACCATGATGCCGGGTGTTGGCCCTGTGTGCCTCGGTCGTATGCAGTCCTGATTGTGGGCTCACCTGCACGGCGCCAAACACGCATACGACCATCATTGGCACCAAGGCAGAAGCGACTCTCATCGCTGAAGACGACACGTCTCCATTCGTCCCTCCATTCACGCCTGTCGCGACACCACTGGAGGCGGGCTGCACGATGTTGGGGCGTGAGCGGAAGACGGCCTAACGGTGTGCGGGACCGTAGCCCAGCTTCATGGAGACGGTTGCGAATGGTCCTCGCCGATACCCCAGGAGCAACAGTGTCCCTAATTTGCTGGGAAGTGGCGGTGGGGTCCCCTACGGCACTGCGTAGGATCCTACGGTCTTGGCGTGCATCCGTGCGTCGCTGCGGTCCGGTCCCAGGTCGACGGGCACGTGCACCTTCCGTCGACCACTGGCGACAACATCGATGTACTGTGGAGACCTCACGCCCCATGTGTTGAGCAATTCGGTGGTACGTCCACCCGGCCTCCCGCATGCCCACTATACGCCCTCGCTCAAAGTCCGTCAACTGCACATACGGTTCACGTCCACGCTGTCGCGGCATGCTACCAGTGTTAAAGACTGCGATGGAGCTCCGTATGCCACGGCAAACTGGCTGACACTGACGGCGGCGGTGCACAAATGCTGCGCAGCTAGCGCCATTCGACGGCCAACACCGCGGTTCCTGGTGTGTCCACTGTGCCGTGCGTGTGATCATTGCTTGTACAGTCCTCTCGCAGTGTCCGGAGCAAGTATGGTGGGTCTGACACACCGGCGTCAATGTGTTCTTTTTTCTATTTCCAGGAGTGTATTTCTTCATCACACACGTAGCAGCTTATGCCTTAAACCGCTAACGTGATATTCACAAACGTATGCCACAAAGTCACAGTTCATGTATGCCAAATTTGCTGTGGGACGTCGTGGAATATTTCCGCTTCAGACCTATGGCCTATTATTTCATGAAGTTCCAATAGCCTTCAAAATGGCGTCTATAACAGAGATGCATTCCAAACAGAGAGCCATCATTGAATTTCTCTTGGCGGAAAACCAGAGCATCTCAGATAATCATAGGCGCTTGCAGAAGTCTATGGAGACCTGATAGTGAACAAAAGCACGGTGAGTCACTGAGAGAGGCATCTGTCATCATCGCAGCAAGATCGCACAAACCTGTCCGATCTCCCGCGTGCCAGGCGCCCTCACACATATATGACTCCTGCAGTGTTGGAAAGTGCCAACTTCTACGCCTCAATCAGCTCCTCTCCCTTCCGCTTAACTCCCATCACTCTGCCATTTTTGCCTCTCTTGACCTCGAAAAGGCCTACGACCGTATATGGCATCCCAATCTCCTGGTTAAACTCCAGACCTACGCTCTTCCTATCAACTATATCCGTCTGATTGCCTCCTTCCTCTTCCACCTCTCCTCCTATGTTACCATCCATAACGCCGATTTCCGCACCTACTATCCCTCCGCGGGTGTGCCTCAAGGCACTGTCTTCTTCCCTCTTCTCTACCTCCTGTAGATGGCACACATGCCGCAACCTCCCCCCCCCCCCACCTCCCCCCTCTCTATTAAATCTCCTGCAGTACGCCGGTGACACCACATTTACTGCCCTCGCTCCTACCTTTCAACTTTCCCAACGCCTTCTCCAGAATCACCTTGACCTTTCTGTCGCATGGCATAACCAGTGGCTCCTAAAAACAATCATTCCAAGACCCAAGCAATCATCGTAGGTCGTACCATTCACTCCTTCCAGCTCCTTGATTTTTCCTTTACCATCTGCACCCATCCTGTCTGCCTCTCCCCCACCCTCACCTACCTTGGCCTCACCATTGACCGTCACCTCACCTGGATCCCTCATCTCCGCTCTATCCAATCCAAAGCCAACAACCACTTCAAAGTCCTTAAACTCCTCACTGGCCAGACATGGGGGTTGAACCCCTCTACCATCCTCCACACCTACAAATCCTTAATCCGTGCCATCCTCTGTTATGCCAGTCCCGCCTGGATATCCACCCCCCCCCCCTCCCCCAAATTCTGTAAGTCCCTCCAGATCCTCGAGCGCCATTAACTTTGCTTTGCCTTCCATATACGCCTCCCGCCCCCCACACAGATCCTCCATGACCTGATTCCTTTCCCCCATTTGCTCCTGTTCCTAGAATGTATCTGCATCCTCTACACCTCCTGCCACTTTGATCCCCCTCATCCGATGGTTGCTCCTCTCCTCTCCAACCCCAGCCTGCTGCTACACCTTCACCATTATGTCCCCCCTACCCTTCACCTTTACACCCTTCATCTCCCTTCCTGAGTTGGCTTCCACCAACTCCCCCTCACGGCTGATGCCCTCTCTCTCTCTCCATTTATCCCTCCTATCTACTCTGATCCTCACCTCCCCCTCTCTCCCTCTGTCCTTCCCTCTGTTCTTCCCTGCCTATCCTCTCTTTGACTCCCTTCTCTCCCTCTGAGTCCTTTTGCTTTCCCCTTCACTGTCTTCCCCACTCCTTCTCGTGTCCACTCTGCCCATCCTTTTTCTATGTCCTCTTCCTCCATCGGCTACACCCTTTTTCTTTCCCACTCCTCCCCCCTTTTTCCCCCCTCATCAGTCCAGGTACTCCGCCCGCGCCGCCATTTGCGCCGTGTCGCCCATAGTGCTGTTTTCGGTGAGTGTTCAGTGTAGTGCGACCCCTGTCACTGTTGTGAACAGCCACCATACTGTCGCTAGTTGTGTTTTTTATCTCATGCAAACAGACACCAGACTGTCACCATGTTGTTCAATTGTGACTGGCTACTTACTGTGTGTCTTCATCCGTATCGCCAACGCCATGTTTTAATATTTTAAATTCCGCAACTTTCCGCCATTTTACTGTTATTAACAAAGTCGCCGTTTTATCGCCTTTTTTATGTTGTTTGTTATCTTACCATTTTGCGTTTAACTCTTCTCTCGGCTGTAGAGCAGCACATTAAGCTGCTGACAGCCCCCCTCTGGGCTGGAGGGGGGTAGGGTGAATGAAAATCGATAAAGGAAAATAATTGGAATGTGCGGACTCTCTTATTCGTGGCGATAAACGAGTTACAATCAGACACCTCGCTGTTCCAATGGAAGTCTCTATTCGTAGTGCTGACATACTTGTACATCAGTTGGGGTGCTCGAAGGTCTGTGTCCGCTGAGTTCCTCGAGCGTAACAGGAGACTGTAAAGAGCAACGAAGGACCATCTTTGCCGAACTGCTTCACCATTAGGAGGCTTATTGTGTCAATTTTTTCGAACATTGTCACAGGTGATGAACATGGGTTCATTACTTCAAACTAGAAACAATACGGTAATCCATGAAGCGGCGCCACGCCATCTCTCCTCCGAAAACAAAGCTCAAAGCCGCACTTTCAGGCGGTGAAGCCATAAATACGACCTTCTGGGACTCTGAAGAGGTTATTTTGTTTGATTTCCTCTCTCATGTGCAATGGCTATTCTCAGGAAATTGAAGAAACTACTTCAGCGTGTTCGTCGCCACAAAAATTCCTTCGCCATGACAACGCACGACCTCACAAATGTCTGTGCATCCGTGAGGAGCTCACAAAACTTCATTGGTCTGTTCTACCTCAAGCACACTACAGCCCGGAATCCTCATCTCCCATCTGTTTGGTCCAATGAACGACGCAGTCCGCTGGAAGCAGGACGTGGATGACGGGGAGGTTGTTGATGCAGCAAGACGTTGGCTCCACGCCGACCAGTTGAGTGGTACTATGCGGGCATACAGATCCTCCCAGTAAGGTGACGTAATGCCATCACGTATAACTGAGATTATGTTATAAAATAGGGTTTTTTAGCCAAAAGAGTGGCGAATAGTATGGTGTATTGGAATCCTGAATGAAACCAAGCTGCCTTCAGGAACATAATGTGTTGCGTTACTTATTGAAGGCCCTTCGTACATTGTAGAAATTACTTTGACAAGTCATTATATACACATTCTACACTCTGATCGTCTCCGCATTGCTCATAGAGTCGCGATTACTTGCGATCTTTATATACGGCGTGCAACTCTGATCTCAATCGTATGGCCCCCATCCAAACTTTACCGTATGGCTCTTTTTTTCTGACTGACTGGTCAGCGGGAATCACTTCTCTCGGTGTGCATATTTGGCGAGAGCCGATGATGCATGAAGTGCTTCGTCTGCATATTTTTATTGTAATGTTACAAAAATTATTGTTAAAAATCTGAAGTACATGGATGATAGGATACTTAATACTGAGAGGTTAGCTAGTATAATTGTCAATTAAATCTATAAAAGTATGAAACGAGTGGGTCATAGCTTACTGTTAAGAGGATAGCTAGTGTGATTGTCAATGAAACCTAGGATCTGCTTTAAAATATATTAATAAATTAAAATTAGAGGTTTGGAGTGCTGGCCGAAAGGTAACGTCTACATCTCCTATTGTGGCAGCCAAGCAAATTGTGCGACTACTGAAGTAGGACAGTTTCTCACTAAATCAGAACCCACAGTAACATCTGTTATTTGTATAGCCAAACAAATTGTGCCACTACTGAAGTATGGTAGTTTCTCATTGAATCAGTACCCACAGTAACATCAGTTATTTCTATCTCTCTCCGTTTCGTACTTCACACATCAACTAATGCAGTCTCAAATTAACTATGAAGTGAAGCTCTGGGATGAATATCACGACTCCTAAGGCCAGAAATGTTACACATGGTACACATTTATTGCTATATCCCCCTTGGTTGCTTGTTGGGGCTATTTTGTTAGATGGAAACTTTTTCGGTGGGAAGTGAGAGGGAGGCCGGTAAGTTCATTTTCGTTGTACATGACATACATGATGAGATCGGCATTATCAGCGAATAGGACTGAAAAAAAGTTTTCTGTAATCTCTGAGAGAAGAACCTCCGTGCAAGAGCATCTGGTATTAAGGCCAGGAATCGAACCCAGGTCTCCTGCTCACTAGGTAGATGCGCTAACCACTATGCCATTCCTGGCTTTGCAAAACTGCACGGACTACCCTAGCACGCATCCCTCCTCAATCCAAAATTCCATTCTAACCTCAGCCCACTTGGTACGCGTATTTATCTTAAACTCTAACAACACTGCAGAAGTTCTCCTACTTTATTGGAATAGCACCTCCGCGTCGAACGAAATGGGGGATCCTGCCTCAAACCCAGACACAGGTGCTTTGACCGAATGAAACTATACGGTTTCAGAGGCCTTTTCAAGTCTCAAACATCTATGGTGTATAAATGAGGATTGGTACAAATTTTCATTCGTCGCTCAAGACTCGAAAATCTCTTTGGAACCGTGTAGTCTCATTTGATTACAGCACCTGTGCCTCCATTTGAGGCAGGATCCCCCGTTTCGTTCGATTCTGAGGTGCTATTCCAATACAGCTGGAGGGCGTCTGCAATGTTTTTCGAGTTTAGAGCGAGTACCAAGTGGACTGAGGCGTGATTGGGAATTAGGATTGAGGAGGGGGGCGTGCAAGAGGGTCCATGCAGTTGTGCAAAGTCACTGTGCCACAGTGGTGTAGTGGTTAGCACGTCTGCCTAGTGAGCAAGGGACAAGAGGTTTGAATCCCGGCCTTGGTATTCATTCGTCTCTTCAGTCTGCATATATACATCATAGATGTAAGATTTCTCTGGAATTAAATAGTTTCACCATATTAAGGGCAACTGTGTTTGCTACGCGGGAGCAGCCGTTGCAGGAAAAACTGACCGAAGCCAGCCGCCGATTGAAGGTCCACGGTGTACCACTTATAGACGGGCAGCATTAGGGAGCAGGAGCTTTGCACGACTGTCACAAAAAGGATATGAGCCACTGCTTCCGACACGCACAGCACATCACTAAAGTAACTGTCGCCGCAGCAAACCATCTTCCAGTATGCAGGTAAACTCTGCATACATAGTAAAAACCAGCCACGATCGCGCCTCTGATTTCTTCCGCGCCCAGCGGCGTACTGTACATTTTTATCATTGTAGTTTGTGTACTGAAGCTCATAAAGAATATGCGCAGTTTTGCCAGGATTCCTGTGTCCATAAATTCTTTTCAGTCAACAGTCTAATATTTGCTCGTGTGTTGCTATCCCCGCTTATTTTGCACCTCTGGCATTGCTCCACCGTCACAATATACTTGTCCAAACAGAAAGTAGGATCCAACCGACGGACGTAAGTCCGAACATTCCTGTGAAATCTACTTGCAATAGAGCGAGTGGTTGCTCTTTCGGAGGAGTTGTCCAGTACCATCAATTTCGAGGGTGTCTTTTATTCTTTTATTTCAGCTAGCCATACAGCCTCAGCCGATGAAAGTAATCGAAGCATTGGCTGTGAATGAATCTCACGAAGATACTGACGGAGGATTCGATCACATTTGATTGAGTTAAGTTAAGCGATAAATGTGACTAATTACCTGTCGTGCGCAAGTAAATTTGGACGTTTATAGTTCCCGACTGATGACACAGACGTTTTTCATGGAACTTTGTACACTTTCTAACACTCAAAAAAAGGGTTCACCGACAAAACATTTACGGAATTTGAACAAATAGTAACAAGATAACAGCGCTGCAAACCACTGACCTACTGTCAGAAGAGGTCAAACACCTGCCATACTGTACCACATGTAGGCAACCCCATAACTTAGGTACGGTTTACCTGTGTCACTGACTCCCGCCAGTTTGTGGTGGTGGTGAGTTCCTGTGAGACCAAACCGCTGAGGTCATAGGTCCCTAAGCCTATTCAATACTTAATCTAACTTAAACTAACTTACGCTAAGGACAACACACACACCCATGCCCGAGGGAGGACTCGAACCTGCGACGGGGGAGCCTCGCGAACTGTGGCAAGGTGCCCCAGACCGCGCGCCTACCCTGCGTGGCCTGCCAGTTTGTGCTCTGCTGTTGTACTGATCAGACTACTTGCTCATGAAGCTAGACTTTCACAATAGACACGACTGTCAAAAACGTCGAAGTTGTCTTCGTTTATGGCGCATGGCTATAAACTGTTGGAACAACTGTGCGATTCGGTACTGAAGTGTATCCTGATCGTTACAAATCTTCACGATGTGTCTTTTCAAACATTATTGAAACATTTCAAGGAAATGGAATTGTGGAGAATAAAATATGCCCAAGAGGAAAGAAGCAGCATCGGATGCAGTTTTTTCCTATGGTGTATATATAAGCTGCAAAGAATTTTGACGTTTCTATGCAAGACTTTTTTTTACAGATGAAACATCGCTACAAATCATAAGAAAATGAATCTTGGCAATATGCACTAATCGTCATTATAACTCTATGCTGGATGAGAGAAGTAGATAAACAGAGACCAAAGTATAGTGGGCCCTCCTTAGGCATCGCATCATTGGTTCCCGTCTATTGCCCAGATTCTAAATAGCCTCAGGTATCTAATATTTCCTCATAGATAAGTGACCACAGTTAATGGAAATAACCCTACTGGCCACTAATCAATCCGTGTGGTACCAACATGACGGATGTGCTACCCATTCCTTGCAGATAATTATAGACCTCCTTAACAGAATATCTGCAGATCGTTCAGGAAACACATATTGCCCGGCAGGCTCATCATATTGAACACTTCGGGACTTTTATATCAGTTGAGGAAAGCTTGAAACAATACGCACCGTATAAGCTGGCTGTGCTGCTATAGCTCCATCTGAAGTTCAACGAGCAATATTGTCTGTCTGATTCGCAAATGACTAGCTTTTCAGAGCATTCACACAAGGTTGGCGTCGGTGGCGACACCTACAACCTGCTTACATGTGGAAAGTTTCCAACCGATTTCTCATACACCAACAGCAATTGACCGGCGTTGCCTGGTGAAACGTTGTTGTGATGCCTCGTGTAAAGAGGAAAAATACGTACCATCACGTTTCCGACTTTGATAAAGGTCGTATTGTAGCCTATCGCGATTGCGGTTTATCGTATCGCGACATTGCTGCTCGCGTTCGTCAAGATCCAATGATTGTTAGCAGAATATGGAATCGGTGAGTTCAGGAGGGTAATACGGAACGCCATGCTGGATCCCAGTGGCCTGGTATCACTAGCAGTCGAGATGACAGGCATCTTATCCGCATGGCTGTAATGGATCGGGCAGCCACGTCTCGATCCCTGAGTCAACAGATGGGGACGTTTGCAAGACAACAACCATCTGCACGAACAGTTCGAAGACGTTTGCAGCAGCATGGACTATCAGCTCGGAGACCATGGCTCCGGTTACCCTTGACGCTGCATCACAGGCAGGAGCGCCTACGATGGTGTACTCAACACCGAACCTGGGTGCACGAATGGCAAAATGTTGTTTTTTCAGATGAATCCAGGACCTGTTTACAGCATCATGATGGTCGCATCCGTGTTTGGCGACATCGCGGTGAACGCACACTGGAAGCGTGCATTCGTCATCGCCTTACTGGCGTATCACCTGGCGTGATGGTATGGGGTGCCATTGGTTACACGTCTCGGTCACCGCTTGTTCGCACTGACGGCACTTTGAACAGTGGACGTTACATTTAAGGTGTGTTACGACCCATGGCTCTACCCTTCATCCGATCCCTGCGAAAACCAACATTTCAGCAGGATAATGCACGATCGTTTATTCCAGGTCCTGTACGGGCCTTCCTGGATACAGAAAATGTTTGACTGCTGCCCTGGCCAGCACATTCTCCAGATCTCTCACCAAATGAAAACGTCTGGTCAATGGTGGCCGAGCAACTGGCTTGTCACAATACGCCAGTCACTACTCTTGATGAACTGTGGTATCGAGTTGAAGCTGCATGGGCAGCTGTACCTGTACACGCCATTCAAGCTCTGTTTGACTCAATGCCCAGGCATATCAAGGCCGTTATTACGGCCAAAGGTGGCTGTTCTCGGTACTGATTTCTCAGGATATATACACCCAAATTGCGTGAAAATGTAATCACATGTCAGGTCTAGTATAATATATTTTTCCAATGAATAACCGTTATCATTTGCATTTCTTCTTGGTGTAGCAATTTTAAAGGCCAGTAGTGTAAAATCTGTGTTTCTGAACGACTAACTCGGTGGACGATCAGCCGGTCTAGTTGCAGATTGCTTATCTAACGGCTTCCAGAAACATCCAAAACTTCATTTTCAGTATTTCACATAGTTACAGACAAAATTTAAAAATTTTGCATGCTCTCGTAACATTCTCATGAAGAGGTGTAATCTTATGTTAAAGGATTAACTCAGCAAGGAAAGTATTACACATAGAAACTGTGTGCAAATTACCCGAAATTTATTCCTCCAGTATATGGCGAATTCCAACAAATTTTAACGATAATATCAAATCTTTGGTAAGCTTTTCCTCGCTGACACCTTCTATCAATAACGAAACAAAAAAGTTTATTGCTTACGTTTTTGCTGTCCATGCAGTACAGCTTCAGCATCCGGCATATCGTTTTAGTTTATAGCTTCATTGCTCCTGATTCTATTCGTAAAAAATTTTGCGGAAAGTATACACACATACCACTGCATTTTCCTGCAACATTTTATCGATGTACGACCCGTAGTTCAGTAGATAAGACGTCATAAATATCAAGATGCGTGGAAAACTAGCTTTTGCTCAAAACGGAATGGAAATTACGTAGACTTTCCTCAGACACTGTTTAATAAAGAGAGCACTTAGCGACTTCCTGCAACTTTAATCATTATTCCAAACCTTTTGTAAACTGTTTATCGTTTACAAGGTTAACGTCAAATGCTTAACTCATTAGCTCATTTTTAAAGTAATGAGACTTCGAAGCTGTTTTATACTTGAGAGATCGAGTGGTTAACACGTTGGAGACTGGTCCCTTAGAAGGAAGTTTGTGCCTCGGAATCCAGCCATTTACACCGTTTTTTAAAGTATTGCTGGCACATACGTAATTGATGTTAATAATACATGCCAAAAAGGGCCAAGTTTCATGATTTATTTTTCATATTTACTTTAGTTTTTCGATAGACTATCGATTTTAAAATAGTGATGACCAGCAGTATAGTTTTCCTCCCAAGAAAAAGTGCGAGGTGAATTGTTGAGTAATTTATTCATCTTGAGATTCCAAAATTTCTTGCTCGCTCAAAAAACGTAACGCATTTGCAACAGGATTACAGCAATCTGAGAAACATAATGAGTACTCGCATGAAATTATATCAATACGATCATATTGGCTAAGCCATTCACGAAACAGGTGCTATGTTTGCTGACGTTCCTACCGAAATAATTCCAGAAATTGGCGACAGAAGGCAGCACCAGTCAAGGGTCAGGTCGCGAGATGTCCGTACATTCTTCTCAAGCAGAACAGAAATGACACTCACTTCTCCCAGAGAAGCAGCATCCATCACAAAATCCTTAAAATCAAACAACTGTAGCGGTCATGATAACATATCACTGAACATAAGCTAAGAGTGTTCATGAGAGTTGAGTTCAATCTTTAGTTATTTGTGTGGTCAACCTCTTATCAGCGCAACACTTCCAGACTGGTTAAAACATACTGTAATCACCTTTAAGAGAAGCGGAATAACGAGATATCGATCAATTTCACTTTTGCCGGTGTTTTCAAAAATATTTGTAAAGGTTTTGTTCAAGCGCATTCTTAAGCATCTGACTGCAAACAATATATTGTCAAACTCACAGTTTGGGTTCCTTAAGGCTTCCGATGTAGAGAATGTACTTAATTTATCAGATAACAAATTAGAGGGTGTGACCCGACAGAAACTTTTGACCGTGTAAATTGCAGAATTCTCTTAAGTAAATTAGAGTATTATGTTGCCACTGGCACTGCTGCAAAATGTTTCGACTCTTACTTACTTAATAGGAACCAAAGAGTTTTGTTGCGGATTACTTAAGGAGTAAACAATCAGACTTCATCTCATTGGGAATTAATTACGTGTGGTGTTCTTCAAAGTTCCATCTTGGGTCCGTTGCTTTTTATTGCGTACGTTACTGACCTCTCGTCTGTTACATTGTCAGATGCTAAGCTTGTTTTGTTTGCAGATGCTATAAACATTGCAATAAGTTGCAAGTCAAGTACAGATTTATAAATGGCTGCTGATCAAATTTTCGCTGACATTAATAAATGGTTCAAAGCTAATTCACTATCAAAAAAATTTGAGAAGACTCACCATATGCAGTTCAGAACCTATAAAAGATTTCCTTCCGACTTACAGGGTTATTACAAATGATTGAAGCGATTTCACAGCTCTACAATAATTTTATTATTTGAGATATTTTCACAATGCTTTGCACACACATACAAACACTCAAAAAGTTTTTTTAGGCATTCACAAATGTTCGATATGTGCCCCTTTAGTGATTCGGCAGACATCAAGCCGATAATCAAGTTCCTCCCACACTCGGCGCAGCATGTCCCCATCAATGAGTTCGAAAGCATCGTTGATGCGAGCTCGCAGTTCTGGCACGTTTCTTGGCAGAGGAGGTTTAAACACTGAACCTTTCACATAACCCCACAGAAAGAAATCGCATGGGGTTAAGTCGGGAGAGCGTGGAGGCCATGACATGAATTGCTGATCATGATCTCCACCACGACCGATCCATCGGTTTTCCAATCCCCTGTTTAAGAAATGCCGAACATCATGATGGAAGTGCGGTGGAGCACCATCCTGTTGAAAGATGAAGTCGGCGCTGTCGGTCTCCAGTTGTGGCATGAGCCAATTTTCCAGCATGTCCAGATACACGTGTCCTGTAACGTTTTTTTCGCAGAAGAAAAAGGGGCCGTAAACTTTAAACCGTGAGATTGCACAAAACACGTTAACTTTTGGTGAATTGCGAATTTGCTGCACGAATGGGTGAAGATTCTCTACCGCCCAGATTCGCGCATTGTGTCTGTTCACTTCACCATTAAGAAAAAATGTTGCTTCATCACTGAAAACAAGTTTCGCACTGAACGCATCCTCTTCCATGAGCTGTTGCAACCGCGCCGAAAATTCAGAGCGTTTGACTTTGTCATCGGGTGTCAGGCTTGTAGCAATTGTAAATGGTAAGGCTTCTGCTTTAGCCTTTTCCGTAAGATTTTCCAAACCGTCGGCTGTGGTACGTTTAGCTCCCTGCTTGCTTTATTCGTCGACTTCCGCGGGTTACGCGTGAAATTTGCCCGCACACGTTCAACCGTTTCTTCGCTCACTGCGGGCCGACCCGTTGATTTCCCCTTACAGAGGCATCCAGAAGCTTTAAACTGCGCATACCATCGCCGAATGGAGTTAGCATTTGGTGGATCTTTGTTGAACTTCTTCCTGAAGTGTCGTTGCACTGTTATGACTAACTAATGTGAATGCTTTTCAAGCACGACATACGCTTTCTCGGCTCCTGTCGCCATTTTGTCTCACTACGCTCTCGAGCGCTCTGGCGGCAGAAACCTGAAGTGCGGCTTCAGCCGAACAAAACTTTACGAGTTTTTCTACGTATCTGCAGTGTGTCGTGACCATATGTCAATGAATGGAGCTACAGTGAATTTATGAAATCGCTTCAATCATTTGCAATAGCCCTGTATGTACAAATATGAAGATATTCAGACAGATGAAGTTGGCAGTGTTAAATTTCTGGGATTACAATTAGATAATAAATTCAATTGGGAAGGGCGTACTACAGAAGTGCTGAAGCTCCTGAACAAGTCTGTATTTGAAGTACGAACAATGCCAGATGCAACAAACGTAAATATAAAAAACTTGCATACTTTCTTTATTTTCATTCTGTTATGTCATACGGGTAACTCGCAAAACCGAGTAAAACCTTTTAGAGTACAAAAGCCTGTGATGGGCCTCATTTGTGTTGTAAATTCGGGAACGTTTGCAGAAACCGGTTTGGGGAGCTGCGCATTCTTACCACCGCTTCCCAGTATACAGGGCGTATCAAATAGAATCATACGATTTGGCACGTTTATATTTTCGAAACTCAAAAAGCTTTTTTTCATATCTTTTCATAAGTGTTCAATATGTCCCCCTTGAGATGCACGGCAAATATCAATGCGCTATTCAAGTTGTTCCCATACTGCAGCAAGCACGTCTTGAGTTACAGATTCCACGGCTGCTGTTATGCGACGTCTCAGTTCATTCATTATTGTTGGTATCGGAGGTACATAACAGTCTTTTATAAATCCCCACGAGAAATAATCATATACAGTCAGGTTGGGTGACCTAGGAGGCAAATAATGTAAGGCAGATTCATTTTGTCCTTCGTTCACTAATTCTTTGATTTAAAAATCCCTTCAGTTCCAGATTCCAGTGTGGCGGTGCCGCATCCTGTTGGTAAATGAAGTCGTTCGAATCAGCCTCCAACAGTGGGAAAAGAAAGTTCTCAAGCATATCGAGATATGTGCTTCCTGTAACAGTGTTATCGGCAAAGAAAAATGGGCCATACACCTTTTCCTGTGGAACTGCACAAGACACATTAAATTTCTGAGAGTCCCTCTCATGTTGTACAACTTCATGTGGTTGTTCCGAACCCATATTCATAACCTTTCCATTTAAATGGAATGTTGCCTCGTCACTAAACACTAAGCGTGGAAGAAAACTGTCACCGAACTCAACACGTTGTTTTTTGTGACCTTAGCAACACATGGCAGACGGACGTTGGGGGGAATCTTGAGTTGTCGAGCGAACGGATGTCTGCGGACTCCTCGTGAAAGTATTGCGGACGTGTCCAACGACTTGGAGACGGCCTGGCGATTTGCCTTTACACAAGCAACCCGTTTCTCAGAATTGTACATGCCATCGTCTAATGCTCGGTGCTGTAGGAGAATCCACACTATACCTAGTACGAAAGTCACGTTGAACAGTTATTACTGACCCGAAATGCGCAAAACGTAGAACACAAAACGTTTTCTGTTGTCCTGACACCATTTTTACTAGAACTGAAGTGGGCGCACACGGCTGCTAGCTAGCGGCAACCAGATAAACCTCGAGAGTTTCCTCTTTCCAACGGTATGTTGTCCACGCACATATCTCAAATAACATAATATGATCTTTTTTAATTTGGATGATCTTTTTTGATACACCCTGTATTTATTCCTCAATAAAATTTGTTGCAAATAATATTTCTCTGTTTCCATCCAATATCTGAATACATGGTATCAATACTAGGAATAAGAACAATCTACATAAAGACCTAAAATCACTTACCTTGGTCCAAAAAGGAGTCCAATATTCAGGAACACATATTTTCAATAAATTGCAAGCAACCATTAAAAACTTGGTTTAAGATAAAGCACAGTTTAATCAGAGTTTGAAATATGTTGTGGTAGGCAGCTCCTTCTACTTTATAGATGAATATGTTAACTGGAACTGTTACACCAGCCTAAGTAAAAAGATTTCAGTTTTGACAACACTCGGTCACAACAGTCAAGATTAAGTATTTTGTTTATAATAAATTTATTAAAAGTGCATAACTATGTTTCATTCTGACAGAGTGTTAGGCTGCGTTCACACTGCCGGCCGGGCCGGGCCGGGATGACGCGTACTGGCTCGGCTCGTGCCTCGCCAGCTCAGGCCGACGTGTTTTTTTGCGCGCCGCGCCGAGCCGGGACGGCGAAATGGGGGAAAATCCGCTTCTCCGATTTTCATGTTTTAAAAATTCTTAGCGGTATATGAGACTTCGCCACATCGTTTTATAAACTTATTTTTTCCTTAAAAGCATTACTTATGTCGTGAAAAAAGAAAAAGTCCACTTTTCGTTTCGCGTGATTTATTAGTTTCGTAACGCTTCCCAACCGATTTTGAAGAAAGTATGCGGCTAAAAAATCTGATTTTTGTACACGTGGTAGCTTAACATCTTAGCTTCGTATTGAATTATTTATCTTTCCATATTTCTTAACAGTCATTGTGACATGATGCTATTTGTCAACGTTGTGCACTTGATTTACAAATCTTGTAGTGAAAAAGTTATGTAACGGGTAGCTTATTGTTAGATCATTGTTAGACCATAAATTGTTGAGAATGAAATGTAGCTAAAAGTACCAAAAAGTTTTTGAAATGATAATGATACTGATATCTGTCTCTGGTCACAAGTAATGCGAGCTATTCAGTGGCGTCAGTGCCGCGTCCGCAAGCCACGGAGTGCGCGCGGTTACAGCTTGGCTTAGTACGAGTACATGTACAGGTAGAAGTGTCAATGACATAGGTCTGATAAAATTTGGTGTAAAATTAATCACAAAAACAAACTGGAGATTTGTAATACGTTTACTGCAGAAACTGAAGCGCAATTCTGTAGTCTCGTTGTCTACTTTGACAGAAAAAATAATGGAGAGTTAATGAAACTACTGTAGATAGACACAGATGTGCGTTTTCGTTGTTCTTCATTGTTTTTTTTTTCTTCCTTGGCGGGCTGCGCTGCACTGTCAAGGTAATCCCCACTCTTTGGCTAAATGGCTGTTAGTCGCCGGAGGCCAAATAAATAAATTTAAAAAAATCCTCACCCTTCGACAGCTGACAAGCAAGTCAGTAGAAAACGCAGCTGCAGTCAACAGTTGCTCGCCTTTAGCTAGTCTGTGCTGTCGTGTAGAACAATGTCTTCACTCTTTTATTGGTATTGTTTTGACTCTGCAGTAACTCTTCGAGTTTTGAAGTACAGAAGAACTAGGAGGTTATGGATTCATCCCATAAATAGCGACAGACATTTAGGAGAGTTTTTTTCTTTACATGAAGAACTTAAAAAGTATCCTGAAAAATTTTATTCATATTACAGAATAAATCATAATACATTTCAGTATGTGCTGTAGAACATTCAAGACAAAATTTCGAAACAGAACACAAATTTTCGTAGAAGTATAACAGCAGAAGAAAACTTGTGTATAACGATAAGGTAAGATTCGTTAGTACACACTTTTTGGTTTGCAGTAGAACTTTGTGCAGCATTCACTACCTCCAATTAATTGTAGTCATGCTTTTGTATTTTAAATTTCACAAACGCTTACTTCTGAGGGGAAGAGAGTTTATGGGACTCCTGAGAATCATTAGTAAGTAATTAGCTTCGTCATTTTGGGTAACGTCTTGCTGAGCCTTCAACGAAGAATCGCAGAAATACTCCTTCAGAATTTTCCAACTTTTTTCTTCTTTTTTCTTCATGATGCAGCGCTTGGCAGTGGTGATGGTTCATCATGGGGAGCCACTGATGACCTCACAGAATTCTTTTCATTACATTGTAAGATAGACAGATTGATAGGCGAAGAGTTTTGAGATAATGCCCTTTGACTCAGTGGTTCTATTTCCACAGATAAGGAACTGTGCATAGCTCTTGGAACTCAGGAAAATCATATGACAGAACAAAGCCCGAGTGGAATTGCATTTTAATATACTATTCCCTGGATCACATGACATTTTGCCAAGTTATACAAGTTATTCTCTGTAACAGTCTCTCAGGTCTTTGCACTTCGATTTCATTATTTTAATTGAGAGAATATAGTATGGTCATGTCTCTTTAATTATTTATTGTTGTATAACTGTGAAATGACGTGGACTAAGTAAATATCTACTGTGCAAACAAAACTGTAAAAACTTCGCCCAACATCACACTTGAGTAACACATTTTACGATTTTTTTTCTCAGATATCTGTCCACTGGCATCTCCTTTCATGCACTAGCATCGTCATTCCGATTAGACGTGTCCACCGTATCAGTGGTGGTGAAAGGCGTTTGTATGGCCATATGGGAGTCTCTTGCTCCCATTCATTTACCAACGCCAACTGTTTCTCGATTTAAAGAAATTGCCAGTGAAATGCATACGAGATGGGGATTTCCAAACTGTGTTGGATGTATAGACGGGAAGCACATACGCGTCCAATGTCCTAAACGTTCTGGCAGCATGTTTTACAATTACAAACAGTATTATTCGATTGTACTCCAAGCAGTTGCTGATGCAAATTACAAAATTATAGCTGTAGATGTTGATGCCTACGGTAAACAGTCTGATGGCTCAAATGGCTCTGAGCACTATGGGACTTAACATCTGTGGTCATCATTCCCCTAGAACTTAGAACTACTTATACCTAACTAACCTAAGGACATCACACACAACCGTGCCCGAGGCAGGATTCGAACCTGCGACCGTAGTAGTCGCGCGGTTCCGGACTGAGCGCCTGAACCGCTAGACCACCGCGGCCGGCTAAACAGTCTGATGCAGGCGTGTTTAAAGAAAGTATGTTATACAATAAACTTACAAATGGGGAGCTGTTATTACCGCCACCAACAAGACTTGAAGGAATGTGTTAGGAACTACGGTACGTCATTTTGGGAGATGAAGCTTACCCCTTATTAGAGAATTTGATGAGACCTTTTCCTCGCAGAAATTTGGACAACGAGAAGATTCTATACAATGATATGCATTCGAGAGCAAGAAAAGTTGTTGAATGTGCATTTGGTATAATGACCAATAAATGGAGACTACTGTGGAAGGAAATTGAAACATCCATTGACTTAGCAGATCACATAGTCAAGTGCATTTGTCTACTTCATAATACTGTCATTGACAGAGAAGGATGCAATGTTGAAGCTGAAAATTTTTGTAACAATGCTGATATGCAGACAGCTGGTGCTACTTTCAACAGAAATTCCACATTACGTTCGAAAACTGTCAGGAACACTTTTGTTGAATATTTCGTTAAAAATGCAACTTAAAATAATTTAAAAACCTTTCAAAACTAAATTTTGGAATTGAAAGTATTTAGCTATTTACTGTATTTTTGTGTATCTCATTTCACTGTAAATAAAACAAATACAATTATAAAGGAAAATAATTTATATTTGTGCGTACTATCTGAAACACACTCCTTGGTTACTTCGTTCCATAATCTGGAAACTGCATCATTACTGTCATACTAGCCGAATTTCTGACACCAAATTGATGGACACAAGTTAATGTCATGTATATGTTATTCTGCATTCATTAAAGTAAGAACATCGCAAAAAGATGTCACAGACAACAGCTTATAGTAACGTGTCACAGCATGACTTTACAATTCATTGTCATCTGACAGGGACCCATTTCCGTCCCTCAGTGACACTCATATCTGCCTCCGTTTACAAGTAAATGCGAACTATTCAGTGGCGGCAATGCCGCGATTGCTGGGAAGGTATTGTTGTAAATGCATGTAAATACGGTAGATTAAATAAATGAAATAAAAGTAATTTGGCATGTATCATTATAATAAACCTAATTTTTCCTCGCTGATTGTGAAATGTGAGGTAACATCTTAAAATAAAAGACGTGTACAGTCACACTTGTGATGAAAGCAGAAGGGAGACGTGTGATGCGTGTACTGCAGAAGCTGTAGTGCTGCTCCACAGGCTCGCGCCTGCGGTCGGCTCGCGCCGGCAATATTAAACACTCGGGATGTCGCCGGCTCGGCTCCGGGAGGCTCACGCCGTGTCGGCGCGGCCCGGCCGCCAGTGTGAACACCGCAATTCAAAACCATGTGTTTGATATCGAAGCGGGCGGCGGCCCGGCCAGGCTCGGCTCGGCCCGGCCGGCAGTGTGAACGCAGCCTTAATTCTGTAAATATTAAAAATTTTAGTGGTGTAATGTATTCAAATATTTTGACAATATCCTGACAAAAGATCCGGGAAGTACTACTCTCAAATGTTCTATGTTTTTATGTTCTAATTTCTCACATGTTCCACACCCACGAGAGTCATTTCATTTTTGGGTCAGTAAAACGAAAACTAAATCTAAAATCTGCAAAACAGTTTTCGAGCGATAAGTAGCTAGCGCGTCGGAAAAATCGTGGTCGTACCTATTCACACGGGAGGTCCGTTTATTACAAAGTTGCGGCCCGAGCTATGTTCGGGCTTGGTACCCATAGTGTTAAAGACTAAGAGCTGAGAGGTTTACTGGTATTTACGATACTATTTGTCCCGAGTCACCCCATATGTTGGGTTGCGTCGCTAAACTGCCTCACACTATGACAGTAGATGGAGGAAATGGTTCATAATCACAGTTTACTCGCCTCAATGTTTAACGACATACAGTACCCATTTCCTAGCACTGGAAAGTGCATTCAAGCAAGGATGTTAGAAAATTCAGTCAGTTAATGGCGCAGTATCATCACAAACGCAAAATTGTGCTTAGTCTGTGCACAGAGAATGACTAAACTTGTATATGGCCATTAAAGTTTAGGGGCAGGCGGCCGTTTCTTGATAAGTCCTCGAGCACTCGGCAGAAGCTCGCGAGCACATTCTCATATCGCTCGGAGCTAGCTGGCGGCCTGGGAGCGCACTGCGGTGGGGGCGTACATTCCCTCTAGATTACCTGAAACGCAAATTAATCTATACATTTGAGGCGGGCCGTCGCGCAGAGGCAAGCACAATATTGGCGTTGGCGAAGAATGGCTGGGCCGCGCTGTGCCGGGGGCGCACGCAGGGCCACTCGACGCGCGCTCGACGCCGCCTCCGCCCCCCGCCCCCGGTGCCCACCCCCCGCTTCCGCGCCACTGGTTATTAAACTCGCTGCCGCTGCCTGCCGCTTCCCGCCTGCTGCCGCCCGCTTCCGCTGCTGGAACACCGGCCCTGCCGCTGCTAAGCAAGTCGCGGGGCCGGAATGCAATAATGTTCAGTTGTTATATTTGCGAGCCGTGGGCGCGGCAGCGGCGGCGGCGGCGGCGGCGGCGTACCTGGCGTCGCATCAAAAATGGAGCACAGCTCAGCGGCGCGCTGCAAGCTCAGCCTCTGGGAAGTGCCCCAGGCGGGGACCTCTCGCTGCTCGAAAATACTCAGCGCTGAAACACTTCCAGGTCTGTTCTTAATCCTCTTTCAGGAGTTTCAGTTAAGGTGCAGCAATTTTGGTATGCACTGACGGAAAGTGAAAGTGATACACAATGAACAGTGACACAGCAATAATAGGTTGATGCTCTAGTATTTCCATGAAAATCCAAAATCTTGATTAAAATACCATCCTTGGCCGAGCTTATTTTCAGCATTTTCTGTACGAAAAAGGTAATTGCTACACATGAAGAATGCTATTGTCCAATTCCACCTGTCAACTTTGAGTAATAACGTCATGCCTAAGGCAAAGACATTACATAGAGGTAATCTTTGAAAGCAATTGATCATATTAGCAAACAGACGAATGTAGCACGCCGGCCGGTGTGGCCGAGCGTTTCGAGGCGCTTCAGTCTGGAGCCGCGCGACCGCTACGGGTGAAGGTTCGAATCCTGCCTCGGGCATGGATGTGTGCGATGACCTTAGGTTGGTTGAGTTTCAGTTGTTCAAAGTTCTAGGGAACTGATGACCTCAAATGTTAAGTCCCATAGTGCTCAGAGCCATCTGAACCATTTGAATGTAGCACGTGATAAAATTGCGATCACGGTTCATGTGATTAATCACTTAGCCACAAATTATGTCGAAAAGAACTGAGGATAACGAAAATAAATAAGAACAGAAATATACAGGTTTGAAATAAACTATTATTGTTATTGATGCGAGTAAGAAAAATACAGAGAGCCTTCAAACCAATTACAGTATAGCGCATATGAAGTCGTAATATTGAGAAATACCGTTAATTTTTGATAACAATTAGAGAATCCAACGGGACATTCACAGGAAAGTGGAGTGTTTGGGAGGTGAGATACAAAAATGTAAGACAACAACGCGAAGATGAAATAAATAATAACATATATGAAGCATTAAAAGACGGTAACATCAAATGCGGAGAAAGCGACAGAGAAATCCTAAACAAAAGTCAATACATAACTACCGAAAATTCACAAGAAATAACAAATATTGGAATCGGCCAATAGGCATTACAGCCATTCCATGGTTCATTATTTAGATCGCTTTTCCGAGGTGCTGTGTGTACTGAAATGTAATAGGGTATCTACGCTTGTAATTGCTCTATAAAGTAATGCGAAAAAGTAACTAATACTGGAATCGGTAACTAGAATTAATGTATATAGGATAACTCTAGTTATCGAGTCCAATATTTGTTACTTTTTCTGAATTTTCGGTATTTATGCTTTGACTTTTTTTAGGACTTCTGTGCCTGTTTTTCTACATTTCAAGCTACTGTTTCATATATGTTATTATTTATTTCATTTTCACGTTGTGTAAAATTTTAGTTTCTCTCCCCCAGAACCTCCATTTTCCCGCGATATTCCCGTTGGATTCAATAATTATTGTTATAAAATAATGCTATTTTACAATATTATGACTTCACCACGTGCAATTGTAATGGAATTTAATAGTTCTGTGTGGTTTTCTTACTCGCATAAATTACGATAGTAATTTAGTTCTCACCTGTATATTTCTCTTTTGTTTTGTTCTTGTTTATTTCCGTTATCTTCAATTTTTTTTCGACATAATTAACAACGAAATAAATAGCCTCGTGAATTGTGATTGTAATTTTATCGTATACTATATTCCTTTGTTTACGAATATCATCCACTGCTTTCAACGATTTCCCCTACGTAGCGTCCTTGCCTCTGGTATGAGGTCACTGCTCAAAGCCGTGGAGTGGAATCGGACACTAAAATGTATCCAAGAATGCTATTATTACTTAATGATTATAGCGTGTGTGTAACAACTGGAGCTTTTCAAGTGGAGACCATAACACAGCCTTCCCAGATGACGTGCATGTCCGGTTTATCTCCCTTGTGGAAAGTCAAATTATTGGCATGGGGAACGGGAGAGTCATACCTGTAGGTCGCACAGTAGGCTTTAGTGTATTGGCTGCAGAACGAGTAGTGACGAGATGAACTCAGGAAAACAGAGGGGCAAGACGAGCCCATTCTCACGGTTACACCACGAGAAGATCGCAGGATCCTTGGACTGGCGTTGAAGAATAGACGGATGACTACAGCTGAAATCAATGCCTACTTTCAGGAAATGTATCATCATACAGCAGCGAGAACAGATTACTGGAAGATCGGCTGAGATCTCGAGTTGCCTTTCGTAGTATCCTTGTAAGTAGGCTGTTTATGTTTTCTCTATGTAAGTAGGCTGTTTATGTTTTCTCTATGTAAGTAGGCTGTTTATGTTTTCTCTATGTAAGTAGGCTGTTTATGTTTTCTCTATGTAAGTAGGCTGTTTATGTTTTCTCTATGTAAGTAGGCTGTTTATGTTTTCTTATTGGCAACGTTACGTAGCGCTCAATATGAAAATCACTGGCTGTGCTGTGTGCAGTCTGTGGCTAGTTTGCATTGTTGTCTGCCATTGTAGTGTTAGGCAGCGGCAGCTGGCTGTGAACAGCGCGTAGCGTTGCGCAGTTGGAGGTGAGCCGCCAGCAGTGGTGGATGTGGGGAGAGAGATGGCGAAGTTTTGAAATTTGTCATGAACTGATATATATATTATGACTTGTGATGATATTAAGGTAAATACATTGTTTGTTCTCTATTAATATCTTTCATTTGCTAACTATCCCTATCAGTAGTTAGTGCCTTTAGTAGTTTGAATCTTTTATTTAGCTGGCAGTAGTGGCGCTCGCTGTATTGCAGTAGCTTGAGCAGCGGAGATTTTTGTGAGGTAAGTGATTTGCGAAAGGTATAGTTTAACGTTAGTCAGGGCCATTCTTTTGTAGACATTTTTGAAAGTCAGATTGCGTTGCGCTAACAAAATATTGTGTGTCAGGTTAAGCACAGTCTTGTATAAATTGTTTAAAGGGGACTTTCATATGTCGACCCTTAGCCTAGGATACCTCACTGGAATCTTCTGATTTTTCTTGTAGTTTGTGTAATTAGTGTAGATTTTGTTTATTGCTAGCGCGTAATTGTAGAGAGAATCTCCTTTGTAGTTGTAGCCTTTCATTGTTGTACAGTAAAACAGTTGTGGCATGCATGTAGATTTGCACCAAGTATTTCGCAGCTGTAATTAACTAGATATTATTTTCAGTGTTATGTTAATGTGTTCTCTTATTTTTGCTCTTCAAATTGTGTTTTTCTGTGTTATCGTGTGAAATATTGTGACAATTATGGCGTGTGAAAAACGTAACACTAGGCTCCAAAGTAAACTGAGAAATGACAGTGAAGACGAAGGCAGTGTGTTAGCGCCGCAGAGTAATGAATTAACAGACATTCAAAGTAGTAATTTGGTAACTGTTCATAGGGAAATGGAGCAGGCGGCAAACAATGGCACGGACAGTGAAACAATTAGTGAAGAGGGAAGCATTATCGATCGATCGGTCGGCAACAGCTCGCCTCAGGAATCCGAAATGACAGGACACAATTTCGCAAATACTGTAGATTCAGGTTTTGGGTTATCACCGTTTTCTCAAATAAGTCAAGACGCATTTTCTGCTTGTCAAAATGTGAATGTTGCCGGTGCAAATGCACTGCCGAAAAGCGTAGAGAAACAGATTCCAGACACTAATACATTATTATTGCAATTAATGCAACAAATGGAACAAAATCAGAGACAAATGGGACAAAATCTTAAAAAGTTAGACACAGTGGAACAAAATCTCAAAAAGTTAGACACAATGGAACAAAATCAGAGACAAACACAGCAAAAGCTTCAAAAGTTAGACACAATGGAACAAAATCTTCAAAAGTTAGACACTACACTTGAACAAACACGTGAAGATTTAACCACTGAGTTACATAACATTGAATTGAAATGTCAAAAAGTCTGTAATGACGTAAAAACACAAATTTGTGAGCATTTTCAACCTATTTTTTCGCGGCATGAAAATGCATTACAGAATCACGAAGCAGCCATAAAAGAACTGCAAGCCATTGTTCATGAAAATCATGAGACCTTGTGGGCTAAAATTGACTCAGTTGCATCTACCGATTCGGTTACGCAACTTGCAAAAACTCAGGAAAACTTAAAGGACACAGTAGATACTCTGAAACTTGGTTCAGAAAAACACACTGAGGAAATGTGTTCACTATCAGAGAAAGTAGTTGAACTTTCGGTTCAGCTAAATAATTTATCTACGAAGGTAGATGATAATCTGAATGACGCAAAACCGGTAGTCTTTAATGACACAGAACAGAGCGAACAAATTAGGAAACTGAAACAAAATCAGAATCAGATTAATACGCAACACCAAAGAGAAATCCGGGAAGTACAAGATCAGCTGACACAGTTAATACAAGAATTACGTATTTCAGAGGATACTCGTGCCCCAACTTGGGAAGAGGGACTTAGAAACACGGAAAAGCCGCAAAATAATAACACAGGGCATTTCGGAAGTTATGAAAGAAATGGGCAATGTGCACCGAATTTTGAGATGGAACGGCCGACACGACCTAACAATGACCGATATGCGACTCGCCGACATGATGATTTTGACTATAAGCTGTTCATTACTACACGTAAATTCAAAACGTTTAAGAATTCTGCCAACGACATTCATCCACAAGCGTGGCTCCATCAATTCTCTCATTGTTTCCCTCCCAACTGGGCATTGGAGCACAGGTTAGAATTTATGTGTGGCTACTTAGAGAATGAACCAGCTGTAAGAATGCGATCGGTCATTCACGATTGCCACAGTGAAGGAGAATTTTACCATGCCTTCCTCTCAGCATATTGGTCTCAAGCCACACAAGACCGGGTAAAACATGGTATCATAATGATGAAACATTTCGAACAATCTGAATTCTCCAGTCTTGTGAAATATTTTGAAGACATGTTGCACAAGAATCAGTACCTGTCAAACCCATACAGCCCCTCAGAACTCATCCGCATTTGCTTAATCAAATTACCTGAACATTTACGACATATTATTTTAGCAGGACGTTGCAAAGACGACATTGACGCTTTTCAGGGACTGTTACAAGAATTAGAAATTGACACTGACAATCGCGGAACGCGAAACCAGGAACACAACAATTACAGGTCACATCCGTCGCAAATCCGCGATGAAAGAAGTAATAACTGGACACGACAAGGCTATTCTCACAACACATATCGTGACCAAAACAGACACCACCCGTATGACAAGCGTTGGCAGAGTAGTAATAGTTACAGAGAAAGATCGCATTTCCGTAGAAATGAATATGACAGAGATAACCATAGAAATAGACAATATGGTAACCAAAACAATTATTATCAAGGGAGGCAGAATAACTTCAGACGCAACAGTTCGGCGCAGAGTTACGATTCAGGGAGAAATTCTCCACCACATGACCGACAAACAAGAAACTATGTAAACTACCGACATAACGACAGACCTGAATTCCATCAGAACTGGCGAGCTTTAAACAGAGCTGGGCCCTCTCGAGGAGGTGAATTTGTGGAAGTTAGGCCTCCTAATCCCAGTAACGACGCGCGGCAACAAAGAGACAGACAATGACTCACACCGCAGGCAGCCGCGTGCGCCGGCTGGCTCAGAGAAAAATAACATTGACGCTAACCTTGAGCAAGATTCCAGCATTCTTTACGGACGAATACCGCATGATAATTGCATTCAAGTTGAAATTCTGCGTATTAGGAAGAGTAAAGGTTTACACCACATTTCTCATGTAAAACCATTTATTGACAGATAATCTGCCTTTTAACTTTGTCTTTGCCATAAAACGTTTCACTTCACGTTACTAGTATGCTTTAGAAACTGTTACCATGCAACAATGTTTGAAGTTAAATATCCAATCAAGAACCAAGAGAACTTATTTAAACAGAAATGACGAATGCATTGTTATAGTAAACAGACGTCACAGTGTTATTGTGTGTGTACATTCTTGCTTGTTTGTTGCACGATTACGTAACGACTATAAGGCTCACATACTTAGAACATTTACCAGTACTGCTAATGAGATTTTAATGCAACATTTTGGTTTATTTGAAAATACATTCTGAATTTAAAGTGCTTTCTGAGAGATACCAGATGACACAGAGGTTAGTTTATGTGACAGCTACACGATTTTTATCACGACGCTACTAATGAGTGACAATTTACAATGTTGCTTTTGCGGTGTATCTGTTTTATATCTGCACAGTTTTCTGAATTCTTCTGGAAATCAAAACATGTTTTATTAGTAACTTTTGTGGTATAGCTACAAGGAGACAGCCTTTTCCATAGCACAACAATACGTTACAGCACAGTACTTTCATCATCACAACAATAAGCGTAATAACTAAGATATCTCTACGCAAAGCATTTCACTTTTGTTTATCATGAGGTAAGTACATTGGCTTCTGCAGAACTTAGCTTTTGGAGGAAAATAACGACACTTTCACAGAGATTATCTTACAACAATATGCACATTTAGCGCTACAGGACACGCATTTCAGTGATTAATTTTGTACTTAAAACATTTATTTTTAAAGGTTTTTGAATTACAAAGAAAGTTTTCAGTGATACATTTCGTTTCATTGCTGTAATCTGTAACACCTGAGGGTATAATTACATTAATCCTCAGGGGGGTACACACTTACTTTGTGTACCATGTGTTTGGCAACCACAAGGAACCCTAGCTAATATGGTATTTGCTTATACAACTTTACACATCGGTACCATATTTCTCTAACACACAAATTACACAGCTATCCGATCATTTAACTGAGAGAGACAAACATTTATTTTTACTACATCAGTGACAGGTGTTTACATAATTACACAGTTGGATAACTTCATACTTATGAAACTGTATTTTGTCTGTACTTTGTGAACTGTTCATATTTTTTCAGAACCATTGTGATAATATGAGAGCTTTGAATGATGTATTTGGTAAAGGGATTATGATTTTTAAAGTACGTTTGAGGTAGATGACACTATTGAAATGAGCAGAGAATTTTTTTTTACGTTTTGAAATTATTGGAGGAAGCTACGACGATTTTGAGAGTTGACTGAGGTGTTATGATGTTATTATTACGATGACTATGTGTATTATGCTGTTGAGGTACGTTTATGTCAATGATGCTACCATATATGAGGAATGTGATTACGTGTTTAATTGTATATGATTAATGAATAGAAGTTAGGGACTCTTGACTTGTGAAACAGGATGTTGGAAACCAAGAATCGTACTTTAAGAGTTATGAAATGAGTGAATGTATCACAATGCTGGCGAAAATTTTTTGGACACTTATATTTATAGGATTTTGTTTCTACAGATTTGCAACGCTAATTCTTGACCTGTGAAATATTTTTAAATGAGACTTCAACGGTAGCAGAAACTGCTGTCGTAAATATTTCCGTACGACAGTTAAGTGACCACCTGCACGTAATGCGTCGCGGGCACCCAGCTGTGTCAGACGCCTGGAGAAAAAGCCATTATTGCGAGCCCTTTTCAGCGGCACAGGTAGAAAAAAAAGGGGACGCCATTAACCACATATGATTTTTGTAATGCGTTGTGGGCACACAGCTGTGTCAAACACCTGGAGAACAAGCCATTAGGGTGTGCCTTTCATCGCTAATGCGACACCCTCGTTACTTGAAAACATATGATTACTCGCACTTTGTGCTAATTACTGAAATGCTTATGAATTGATGGGAAATATTCGTACATCTGCACACCTGATTACGACAAGCGTCTTTCTACGAGAGTTGAGAGCTACTAACTTATGAAAAGTCACATGACTACTGAATGATATTTTTATGCTTTGCTTTTCATAGTTGCTTATTTCATTTGATACCTGTTTTTCAGCTGTGTTGCAGCACTGCTTTTATAAAATGAAATGCATTTGCTAATGTGAACACTTTCTGTCAACAGATCTATTAAATAATTATTTTATGATCCACATTCTTTAAAAAAAGGAGCACTTGGAAAGGAAAGAACAATAAGAAGGAAGTAGTAACAGTAACACATAATTTTCTTTTCAAGTACATGGTAATATTTCTTTTTACAATCAGTTGTTGTGGTGCAGCACTTTAATTACATAGACATTAAGATGTGAATATACATTTCCCTTATCTGCATTGTTGTTTAGTGTAATATTTTTTCTGCTTGCGCTATGTCATGTTTAGGTATAAGTTGCTGCTGTTTGCCAGGCATAGTGCTACTAAATTTCACATTACATTACTCTGTTAAGCCGGTTTTACAACTGATTTTTTTTGTTGCTGCTCATTGGCTCATATTAGTTGTAATTTTGCGTTTTATTTGTTAATTTAGATTTACTGCTGCTTGCTTTGCACTCTGCATTTTTTTTTGGTCATTGCTGTTTGTGTTACATGTTTTGTGCTGCTGCATTGCCTCGTCCCTTAGTCTAGCATCTGAGCTCAGTAGATTTAAGTTAGCTTAAGAGGGGGTAGACTATATGAGAAACTGACTATGGAAAATAGGTAAAGAATGCATTGCGAAGTTATATAAAAAGGATTTGGGCCCAAATGAGTAGTGTACAATCAGAAATAATTATTTTGAAAGAAATATGAACAGAATACAGAAAGCATGCTTGGATAAGATTTTTTTGGTGGAAGCAAAGGTTGAAATAAGACGAATGATCTATAGAATGAAGTTTTGGGTTGGACTGCAGTACCAAATGTTACACTGAAAACGAACCCTGTCCTTTCCTATTGGTGTTATCCCACTATGTGTTTGTGTACCCTTGAGTATTTGTTTTCTTCCTGTCTCTGTGTACTGTTTCATAGAATTTTTTTCTCTTCTAATACTAAGCTACATTCACTATGAGGAGGAATACTGTTATCCTCAAATATAAGTTGCATTAATAATATGTTATTTTCTTTGTAAAGTTGTCTGCAATTCTGTTCTGTTTCAATGTTCATGTGTGAAATTAATGTTTCGAAAACTATTCTCATTATTTTATGTATGTACTTATGTCACTATTTTTGTAACACTGATTTATATGTTTATTTCTATTCTTTTGTAAAGCCTGTACTACAAATGTTATCTGTATTATTATGTTTTTAATGATGTATTTTGTACCTTTGTAATTGTATTCTTATGTTATAAAATTGTAATTGTCACCAGTTCATGACATTATTAACTTGTTAGTTACATTTCACTGCACACGTTTCTGTTGGTCATAGTATATGGACAATATGTGAGAAGTAGGGACTGTTAGTGTTTGCACGTGTGTTGATAATTCAGCAAAGGACTGGATAACAGCATTGCTCGTTCTAAGGACAATTCCAAAAAACTTTGTGAGTGCACAAGTGGTGGTTTATGGACTTGCTATATTATCCGCAAGACTCTTCAATGGTGATTGTGCACCTGCACAGTCACAACAGATGGCTGCTGGCCATCTCTACAAGGACTACAGTGGGTCTGCATCTTTGATGACCCACCAATACCATTATCTCTGCAAGGACTACAGTGGGTCTGCATCTATGATGACCCACCAACGCCATTATTTCTACAAGGACTGCAGTGGGTCTGCACCTCTGGTGGCCCACCAATACCATTATCTCTGCAAGGACTACAGTGGGTCTACATCTTTGATGATCCATCAATACCATTATTTCTACAAGGACTGCAGTGGGTCTGCACCTCTGGTGGCCCACCAATACCGTAATCTCTACCAGGACTACAGTGGGTCTGCTCTGTGATGACCTACCTACCAATATTCTTCAAAACTTCGAATGACTCTGCTGTGGGTTTGCTCTGTTGTGGACCAATACTTGTCTGCATGTCGAGAGTCAGCACTGTCTTTCCGTTGGAAGGACAACACTACTTCTTCAAGACTGCATGGAAATCCACTACTTCTATGTGCATTTTCTTTTACTGCTTGGACTTTGAGTAAAACTCTGCATTTTTACTGTGATGCACAATGTGGACTGTCTTTATGGACTGTGAGAAATTTTGATCTTTTGACCAACATAATATTAATAAGTGTGTGCATTTTATATCTTTGTTACGGTAATTATGAAAAATTTTATCAAATCATTATTGGGCACTGCCCAACAAAATTTGTAAAATTTTTTTGTGGGGAGCATGGGGGCTATGTAAGTAGGCTGTTTATGTTTTCTCTATGTAAGTAGGCTGTTTATGTTTTCTCTATGTAAGTAGGCTGTTTATGTTTTCTCTATGTAAGTAGGCTGTTTATGTTTTCTCTATGTAAGTAGGCTGTTTATGTTTTCTCTATGTAAGTAGGCTGTTTATGTTTTCTTATTGGCAACGTTACGTAGCGCTCAATATGAAAATCACTGGCTGTGCTGTGTGCAGTCTGTGGCTAGTTTGCATTGTTGTCTGCCATTGTAGTGTTAGGCAGCGGCAGCTGGCTGTGAACAGCGCGTAGCGTTGCGCAGTTGGAGGTGAGCCGCCAGCAGTGGTGGATGTGGGGAGAGAGATGGCGAAGTTTTGAAATTTGTCATGAACTGATATATATATTATGACTTGTGATGATATTAAGGTAAATACATTGTTTGTTCTCTATTAATATCTTTCATTTGCTAACTATCCCTATCAGTAGTTAGTGCCTTTAGTAGTTTGAATCTTTTATTTAGCTGGCAGTAGTGGCGCTCGCTGTATTGCAGTAGCTTGAGCAGCGGAGATTTTTGTGAGGTAAGTGATTTGCGAAAGGTATAGTTTAACGTTAGTCAGGGCCATTCTTTTGTAGACATTTTTGAAAGTCAGATTGCGTTGCGCTAACAAAATATTGTGTGTCAGGTTAAGCACAGTCTTGTATAAATTGTTCAAAGGGGACGTTTCATCCTGTTGGCACCATACCACAGAAAAGAGATTGTTCCAGAGCCAGAATCAGATGGGAGACGGAGTGGCATTCTGTGGTGTTCAGAGATGATTCTAGTTTCTAACAGTAGTGGCCATGTAGGTGCCATACCGTCATTAGACCACCTCGTGGAAAGTCTCATTCTGAGCTCATCATCTCACATAGTATAGAGAGATGATGACTCAATTTTTCAAACCAGTAAACGGCAAGCTGCGGTAGCTAAAATGAGGTGACGAAAAGTCATTGAATAGCGATATGCGAATAGTCAGATGGCAGAAGCATCACGTACATGGGGTATAAAAAGGCAGTGCATTGGCGGAGTTCCCGACGTTATCATCGCCACACGACAGGAATTAACAGACCTAGAACACGGAATGGTACTTGAAGATGGACGCGCAGGACATTGCATTTCGGAAACTGTTGGGGAATTCAGTGTAAAAGGTGTACCGATAGTACTAGATTTCAGGCATTACCTCTAATCTTGGACAACGCAGTGGGCGATGGCCTTCACTTAGCAACCGAGAGCAGTGGCGTTTGCTACAGTTGTCTTTGCTAACAGGTAAGCAACACTGCCTGAAATAACCGCAGAAATCAATGTGGGACGTGTGACAATAGTATCCGTTAGGACAGTGTGGCGAAATTTGCCGGTGATGGACTATGGCAGGAGACGACCGAAGCGACTGCCGTTGGTAACAGCACGACATTGATTGCAGCGACTCTCCAGAGCTCGTGACCACATCGATTGAACCTTAGACGATTAGAAAACTGTGGCCTGATCAGATGAGTCCGGATTTCAGTTGGCAAGACCTGATGGTAGAGATCGAGTGTGATGCAGACCCTACGAAGCCATGGAGCCAAGCTTTCAACAAGGTACTGTGCAACCTGGTAGTGTCTCCATAAAGACGTGGCCTGCGTTAACATGGAGTGGACTGGGTCCACTGGTCCAACTGAACCGATCATTGACTTTAAATGGTTATGTTCGGTTTCCTGGTGACAATTTGCAGCTAATAACGGACTTTATACACTCCTGGAAATTGAAATAAGAACACCGTGAATTCATTGTCCCAGGAAGGGGAAACTTTATTGACACATTCCTGGGGTCAGATACATCACATGATCACACTGACAGAACCACAGGCACATAGACACAGGCAACAGAGCATGCACAATGTCGGCACTAGTACAGTGTATATCCACCTTTCGCAGCAATGCAGGCTGCTATTCTCCCATGGAGACGATCGTAGAGATGCTGGATGTAGTCCTGTGGAACGGCTTGCCATGCCATTTCCACCTGGCGCCTCAATTGGACCAGCGTTCGTGCTGGACGTGCAGACCGCGTGAGACGACGCTTCATCCAGTCCCAAACATGCTCAATGGGGGACAGATCCGGAGATCTTGCTGGCCAGGGTAGTTGACTTACACCTTCTAGAGCACGTTGGGTGGGACGGGATACATGCGGACGTGCATTGTCCTGTTGGAACAGCAAGTTCCCTTGCCGGTCTAGGAATGGTAGAACGATGGGTTCGATGACGGTTTGGATGTACCGTGCACTATTCAGTGTCCCCTCGACGATCACCAGTGGTGTACGGCCAGTGTAGGAGATCGCTCCCCACACCAAGATGCCGGGTGTTGGCCCTGTGTGCCTCGGTCGTATGCAGTCCTGATTGTGGCGCTCACCTGCACGGCGCCAAACACGCATACGACCATCATTGGCACCAAGGCAGAAGCGACTCTCATCGCTGAAGACGACACGTCTCCATTCGTCCCTCCATTCACGCCTGTCGCGACACCACTGGAGGCGGGCTGCACGATGTTGGGGCGTGAGCGGAAGACGGTCTAACGGTGTGCGGGACCGTAGCCCAGCTTCATGGAGACGGTTGCGAATGGTCCTCGCCGATACCCCAGGAGCAACAGTGTCCCTAATTTGCTGGGAAGTGGCGGTGCGGTTCCCTACGGCACTGCGTAGGATCCTACGGTCTTGGCGTGCATCCGTGCGTCGCTGCGGTCCGGTCCCAGGTCGACGGGCACGTGCACCTTTCGCCGACCACTGGCGACAACATCGATGTACTGTGGAGACCTCACGCCCCACGTGTTGAGCAATTCTGCGGTACGTCCACCCGGCCTCCCGCATGCCCACTATACGCCCTCGCCCAAAGTCCGTCAACTGCACATACGGTTCACGTCCACGCTGTCGCGGCATGCTACCAGTGTTGAAGACTGCGATGGGGCTCCGTATGCCACGGCAAACTGGCTGACACTGACGGCGGCGGTGCACAAATGCTGCGCAGCTAGCGCCATTCGACGGCCAACACCGCGGTTCCTGGTGTGTCCGCTGTGCCGTGCGTGTGATCATTGCTTGTACAGCCCTCTTGCAGTGTCCGGAGCAAGTATGGTGGGTCTGACACACCGGTGTCAATGTGTTCCTTTTTCCATTTCCAGGAGTGTATTCTGATGACAGTCAGCCTTGTCATAGGTCAAAATAGTCCATGACTGATTTGAAGAACATTCTGGACAAATCCAGCGAATGATTTGGCCATTCAGTCTGCCGAACATGAACCCCATCGAACATTTATGGAACACAAATGTTGGTGTACAAATCGTGCACCGGCAATACTTTCGCAACTATGGACGGCTATAGAGGCAGCTTGGTTCAGTATCTACGCAGAGGACTTCGGCGATTTGTTCAGTCCGTACCACTTCGAGTTGTTACACAACACTGGGCTGAAGGATGTACAGCCCGATATTAGGAGGTACTCCGTGACTTTCATTACCTCAGTGTAGTCGCTATGGCCCTGACGCCAGCTGATAGTGTGTGTAGTGCTACTCTAGGAAATATTATCTGTATAGTGTATGCAATGACTGGTGCTGAGAAAGGAATGAACAGTGTACGCTAGTGATAAACTGAATGAGGTAGCGCTGTTTTAAACAGACTGGTCTTGTATTCGGAAAGATGGAGGCTCTAGTCTTCATCCAGCTAACCTGATTTAACAGAATGGTTCCTACTATAAGATCATGGGCAACTATCTGTCCCATACATGTCAAACTAGACCTTTAATTATGTAAATACCGCTATATACACGGCGATTAGAAACAGTGTGAAATGCTTGTAAGAGTGTTTCAAGGTAAGTTGGGCTGATAAGTTATTGTTAAGAAAAAAAATTCGATACGTTGCGCCGATTCCGATTCAATTATCGTTGACGTTAGTCAATCAGATCGTTGCGGGCGCTAGTTCACGCACTAGCACGAGATAAAAAGCGGATATCTCTTGCCCCGTGAGTTACCACTTGTTGAAAATGCTCATTACCAGTTAAAATATGCCTTTTTCGGAAGTGAAGAATTTGAGTTAGATGAGAAAAACCTAAGTTCGTTCGGTTTGAGGAAACCAAACGAAGAATACGTTTGGCGACACTCTCTCGGACACGCTGCTTGAAATTGTGCGTGCTGCGACATTATTGTCTAACTTCAATGCCGAGTAAATCGGAAACGGTGCAACGTAGCGAATTTTTTTTCTTAAGAAGTATTTTTCAGCAACATATCTGGTCAACACACAAGCTTTTCGGGCAGTTTCTGACAACGCTGTATAAATTATGTTAATTTAGTTGTTTTAAACTGTGATACTATGACATTTCCAACACCCTTGTTAAAAAGATCCAAAGATGAGTAAAACTATTACTACTGCTACTGCTACTGCCACTTCTACTACAGGAAGCAGCAATTCTCGAGACCCATACCCCTCCAACACTTGAAATCTTGGTTGTGGGGTACTGTTAGATACAACAACAGCACTAATTTGGTAACTGTTTAAAAAGGAGATTGAAGGCTCGTCTGTATGTGGTAAGCACGGTAAACCCTCTTTGTCATACTTTTCATGACCAGGTACTAAATGACATATTTCATCAGACTACAAATTAACACCAAAAACGCCTTGAGGAATGTACAGATCGTTTTCTTATTTACCCAGTTTGCTGATCTGTCACCCATAGAGCGTGTCTGGAATCAATGGGAAGTACCTCTTTCTTGGTCGTAGTGTCAATGTTTCAACACTGTACGGGGCAACATTCCTCACGAAACACATCACTTTTACTTGTTTGTTTATGTAATGGACGACAGAAAATAGTCCTCTCCTTCAAAAAACGTTATTTTGCAATAACTGTCCTTATTTTCGTTTTTTTTCATTACATGTCATGTTATTCGTTATTTCGCATGCTAGGTACCTGAAGATCAACTTGTTCCACTGACTAATAACGTATTTTCATTTTATCTTCTTTACTTGTCTTGTAAAAACCATTGTCTTAGTCTTTTTCCATTTATATTCGTTCCATACTACTCCTCACAGATCGCTATCAGTTGTTTTAACATACTGGTAATTCCTATTACAGTTTCGCTTAGTTACACCATTTGATGGTCCTTACTCCTATTGAGAGAAAAGAATTAATACTGGGGACAAGAAGAAGGAAGAAAAATTGCCTATGACATTGGATTAGAAGAAACTACATCATAAATAATTCTGTAGAAGGAATGGTGAATGGGAAGACAACCAGAGGACGAAAATACTAGCTAATTGGAAAAGATAAATGATCATACGCTGCAACGAAGAAAGATGGCGAAAACTGGGAGGACTGGAGAATGTTGAACAGAGTAGTAGACCTGAATGAGATTTTCACTCTGCAGCGGAGTGTGCGCTGATATGAAACTTCCTGGCAGATGAAAACTGTGTGCCCGACCGAGACTCGAACTCGGGACCTTTGCCTTTCGCGGGCAAGTGCTCTACCATCTGAGCTACCGAAGCACGACTCACTCCCGGTACTCACAGCTTTACTTCTGCCAGTAGACCTGCTTAATGGCAGAACATGCACATCATCTTCATCATCATCATCGTCATCATCATCACCACAATAATCACAAAAAAGCTGATAGAAGAAAATAACGTTAACATCTACTGCTGTCATCATTACATCTTCAGCGGAAACTGACATCGCTGCGGCCGAGTCACACCGACTACTCGCGCTCCTTTATTGACATTTAATGCGTTCGTCGGATGGTATGTAACCACCACAAAACTTCCTGCAATTGTCATTACTTGCACAGTACTTAAAATTCATTGCCACTTTAAGTCAACCTAACCCTTGCTGGATACAGTGTCTGCCACACCGTTAAGGTGTACTCCGTTTATCAACAACTCCGACTACTTCGCTTATGTTTATACTTACCAGTGCCTTTGTTGCCGTAGAGGTCCCGTGGACATACATAGGACACTCAGAAATTGCAGAATATTGCTTAGCTTCAGGGATACCAGATCACAATTTCATATACCTCTCTTTCCTGTCCTACGTAGTAATGAAGAGCAAGGGCCATTAAAACTGTAAGAAAATATTAGCTGGAAATTTCTAAATTTTAGTCTTCTTGCATTCAACAAATAACTGTTCGACTTCTGTATTTATTTGAGAAGTTTCCGATTGTTTCTGCGATGTACCGATGTTGTATTTAATTTTCAGCAAGCTGAATTCTACTTGCCTAATTATCAGTCAAATTTTGTACTACGTTAAATGTCTTCCCAATTGCGAATATGGACAACAATCGGCTGTAGAATGGAATGATGACAATTAAAATTGCGCCGGACGGGGACTCAAACCTGGATTTCCCGCTTAGCGCGATCGGTCGCCTTACCATTTGGCTATCAGTGCACAACTCAGGGTCACACACCTAAACTAGCACACGTCGTCAAACATAATTCTACAACTTGTACACGTACATCCATTATGTATATTCCCGTACAGGTGAGACATTTTACTTAATATTCTCTTGTCCGGTATCGGCGGATACATTTTGTAATTCTCCTCACTTTAACCAAATTTATGCATTTTGTTGCCGAATTACCAAGTTCAGTGGGCAAGCCCACAGTCTAGTTAGCAATTCGTTTGTAACAGTAGCCTCAAATTCCCCGGTACTTCTGATTGTAATACTTCTTTGGACTCTTCCTACACCGTTGCCAAGTTTTACGAGGTTAACTTTGCGAAAATAAGACGTACCACGAAGGAATTATCCGAATAGGACGGAAAACGGTAGATGTAATGTACATGTACAGACAAACAAATGACTACAGTTTCAGAAAAATTGGAGGATTTATTCAAAAGAGAGAGCGTCACAAATTGATCAAGTCAATAATGCGTTGGTCCAACTCTGATCCTTACGCAAGCAATTACTCGGTTTCCCATTGGTTGGTAGCATTGATGGATGTCTTTCTGAGGGATATCGTGCGAAATTCCGTCCAGTTGGCGCATAATATCGTCAGAAGTCCGAGACAGTTGGTGGGCTTTGCGCATGATGCTCGGAACGTTCTCTATTGGGAGAGATCTGGTGACCTTACTGGCCAGGGTAGGATTTGGTAAGCTCGAAGACATGAAGAGAAACTCTCGGGTTGTGTTGGCGGGGATTAACTTGCGAAAATGGAAGTCCACGATGGCTTGCCATGAAGGACGACAAAACGGGGAGTAGAATATCATAGACGTACCGCTGTGCTTTAGGGGTGCCGTGGATGACAACCAAAGGGGTCCTCACTTGGATCTGAGAACCCGATGACCAGTGAAGTTGTGACTGGAGACACTCTGGACAGTGATGGAATACCTACCCGACTGTCACCTGCCATAATGTCTGAAAGCCAGGAGTGATGGTACGGGGTGCTATTTGTTTTCATAGCAGGGTCCGTTTAGTTGTTATCCACGCCATCGTTACAGCACAGCGATACCTCGACGATGTTCTACTCCCCGCTTTGTTGCCCTTGAGCTTATATGTTAACAGGATAATACCCGGCTGCACGTGGCTATTGTTTCTAATGCTTGTTTTAGTGCTTGTCAATCCCTACCTTGACCACCAAGGTCGCTGGTTACCTCCTCAATTAACGTTTGAAGCATTATGGGCCGTCCTTCCAACCATCTGGACATCCAGCCACTTTATCGTTCAATGCCAAGGTGAATAACTACTCACATACGGACTCATTTCAGTATACGGTACGCCACCTGCACTGGATTAGCTGAGTTATGATCCCAACCTCTGCACCTAAGTGCTCGTCGGGATTGCCTGATCTACAGCCTTAATAAAAGCAATACCGACAGATGTATTCTACTGTAAGACATATCAAGATTTTCGCTTCTAACTTCCAACTCGGTCGTTTCTGGACCCGGGTCCCTTACCTTAAATTGATATATTTACCGTTCCCTATCATTCCTGAAAGTTTTTAACATTATCACGGAATCACCCTGTATTTCAAGACATCTGGATTCGGTTTGTCTGCATACCAATGAAACTTGGGTATGAATAAATAGATCTCAATTTCAATGTTCCTTTAGCGCTTGATTATTTGTTTTTGGGAGCAATCGCAAGCTTTGCTCATTTGCACTACGGTGCCAAATTTTCCAAAACTGATCTATTCTACTCTTCTGAACTCTGTTCTACTGCTGCTCACGCCCCCCCCCCCCCCCCTCTCCCCTCCCCACCAAGCATTACCGGCCGCTAAGAAGCATCCTCGTTTTGAAGGTCACGAGTAGTGGCTACATGTAAATGTACCAAAAGATGCGCCCTTTATCGACCTTTCGTAGACGTAACTCGGTTATTGCTTTGCTCACTAGTGTCTCAGGGAATTAAATGTTCATCATCATCCGAATTCTGCATTTGTGTTCCAAACCATCATACGGTGACCCCCGGGCATTGCATCTCATGCAACCAACATAACAAGAAAGACGACCATAGACTATCGAAATCAATATATTTATGTGTTGTAGCAAGGAGCAGTTCGGCTCACGATTTACCACATCTTCAGTCGTTTTTCTTCTGTGAAATTCAGACTAGCACTCCCTCATTCCATTTAATGTTCATTGACGTAAGAGTCCGTCAAGTCCGTCACTGAAATTGGATGACACTCTCGCACTTACCAAACACTCTGTCCTTCCCTGGATCCTCTCTGTTTGATGTGGATAAATGTAAGATAATACCTATGACAAAGAGAAATAACCGTTGAGTACCTCATTACAAGGTTAATGGAGAACATCTTAAGCACTTTTCAAGGAGATATTTCTAACAGCACGTGTTGGAATTCGACAGCGGCTACATCATGGCCCACCGGGGCTAAGATTTATTGTTCCACGACACTGCCGTTTCTGTTGGTCAGGATCCTACGACTGCCAAGCGTATACAAAACCTAGAAGCTGAGGACCTCAACAGCGCCACGCGGCTAGTGTCTGAGGATACACGCATATTATTTGTTTGAGGGAGCAATATCGTACAGCCACGTCACGCAACTTCAGTGAGGAAATGGGCTTGTTTGTGGCGTGACAGGTATCCACATGGAAGCTCATGTATAGTGCTTAAAATCCTCGTTGTGTAATTTCCCCCTTGGCTGATTTGGTAACTTGATCGTCAGGGAACATAAAGTTAGAAATGAAATTATTGCAACATCCCACATGTTAAAATGTCAAAGTTTAGCTTTATTATTTCACTTTATAGTGGCATTTAGTGAGAATATTAACTGAGAAGTGTATTTCATACGTTACTCTCTTTTCTTTCCCTCGTGTTAGTTTCTGGTGATAATAATGTGCATTTGTCTTCCTGTACGCCTATTTATGTGTCTGTCTATCTCTTCCAATAACAGAGCCTTCTTAGTACAAGGAAGACGTCGTTCACAACACTAAAACATAATTCGTAAGGGTTCGGACATATCTATACCGACGTTTCTAATAGCGTCAATGTCGACGTTAACTCCAACTTGCTTTTTGTTAAAAGAAAAAAAAATTCTGTAGTATGCTTCATTAGGGAAACTGAACTATTACAATAATAATACAAGTGATTACTAGATATCTTTCGACAGTGTGCTCTGTAATGTGCGTCTATTAAAATAATAATACAAGTGATCGCTAGATCTCTTTCGACAGTGTACACTGTAACATGTGTCATCAGTCCCAAAGAAGATGTCAAAGATGAAACAGATACTGGACAACAGCTATCAATCGCAGACGAGTAAAGTCACTATACTTGATGGTTATCAAATAAAAATTCATAATTAGTCTATCTTTATTAATTGATAAGTTATTGATACATTTAATCGTTACTGTATAACTTCATTGAAGAAAGTATACAAATCAGAAGCAATAATGAACACTTTACAAAGAAAAGGTTTTGATTGTCCTTTTTTTCTCATTCTGTTTCGTTCAAGAGTATAACGCACTGCTGAAGCGAGACTTTAAAAAGAAGTAGTGTGTGATGCAGTTACAAATACACAAATATTTTTTTGGAGTAAATTGGAAAAATATTGTAGTATAGTGGAGATGTAATTAGCATAAAGCACCAATTTTATGTGTTATGATATATTTTAGTTTATGTGTGCTCAAAAATATGAAAAGACCAGAGTTATTTAAAAAATAGCGAGAATTTTGTAACTTAGCGTTCTGTTCTAGTCGAATTGGCGCAATTTTTTCGTTGCTATGTTGGTAGGCATGTCTACAATGTATCCGCACAGTGTTAGCATATTGGATATTTAGTCTGCTGTTAGCTGTCAAAACGGTTACATGTTTTTGTAGACGTGGATCAGAGAATTTGTGTTTAGTTTTGGTGCAGGAAAGGAATGACGTGCTGCATACACTTATAAATGTTAAATATTACTAGGAATAAAACAATGGTTTACGAGTGATATAAGGGTTTTCAAAAGGCCACGAAGATGTTGGAGATGACGTGCACCCCGGACGCCCATCACCAACCGATTAATCGCAAGAAAAATGAAAGAAATAATTGTGAACGATCGCCGAATCCCAATCAGAGAAGTCAATGATTATGTTGGCATATCATCTGCCTATGAACAAAAGAGCAGCGAAAACGTGTTCTTCAAAATTCACTAGATGAGGCAAACAATGCCGTAGAACTACTGAAATGTGCCATAATAATTTATGAAATATGGGTTTACCGATATGACACCGAAATTATGGCTCAGTCGTCCCAGTAGAAAAATTCTACATCGCAAAGAGTGAAGAAAGGCTCGACAGATGCTGTAAAATTCAAAGCCGTAGTGCAAAATGAATTCTTATCACAAGCTTGGACCATTAATAAAGAGTAATGCTTACAACTTCAACGCCCTTTCTGTGACGCAATCCGAAAAAAACGCACGATTTTGTGGCTCACGCTTCGCCGCTTGTTCTTCAGTATTTGTCCAACAGCTATAGTTCAATGCTGCGCCAGTCTCCAGCGGTGTCATTTTAAAGCAAACATGAGATGGAAAAAGCTCAGAGTAACCGAAAGTCACCCGTTTGGATTTTTTGCGATCTATCAAAGGCTTTTGATTGTGTAAATCATGGAATACTTCCAGATAAGCTCAAGTACTTTGGTATGAATGGGACAGTGCTCAATTGTTTTAAATCATACCTAACTGGAAGAGTGCAGAAAGTTGAAATAAGCAGTTCACATAATATACAAAAAACTGTTGATTTCTCAAACTGGGTAACAATCAAGAATGGGGTGCCGCAAGGTTCGGTCTTGGGTCCTCTACTGTTCTTAATATATATTAATGACTCTCCATTCTATATTCACGAAGATGCAAAGCTGGTACTTTTTGCCGATGATACAAGTATATAGCTGTCACATCCAACAGACAAGAATTAACTGGTGAAATTGTAAACGATGTTTTTCAGAAAATCATTAAGTGGTTCTCTACAAATAGGCTCTCATTAAACTTTGACAAAACACAGTATATACAGTTCCACACAGTAAATGGAATGACTGACAAAACACAGTATATACAGTTCCACACAGTAAATGGAATGACACCATTAATAAATATAGACTTCGATCAGAAATCGGTAGCTAAGGTTGAATATTCAAAATTTCTAGGTGTATGCATTGATGAGGGGTTGAAATGGAGAAAACGCACTGAGGATCTGTTGAAACGTTTGAGTTCAGCTACTTATGCTATTAGGGTCATTGCAAATTTTGGCGATATACATCTCAGTAAATTAGCTTACCACGCCTATTTTCATTCTCTACTTTCGTATGGTATCATATTCTGGGGTAACTCATCATTGAGTAAAAGAGTGTTCATTGCACAAAAGCGTGTAATCAGAACAATTGCTGGAGCTCATCCCAGATCATCCTGCAGACACTTATTTAAAGAGCTAGAGATCTTCACTGTAGCCTCACAACATATATATTCACTTATGAAATTTGTTATTAACAATCCGATCGAATTCAAAAGCAATAGCAGTGTAGATGGCTACAACACTAGGAGGAAGGATGATCTTCACTACTCAAGGTTAAATCTAACATTGGCTCAGAAGGGGGTAAATTATGCTGACACAAAAGTGTTTGGTCACTTACCTAATAGTATCAAAAGGCTTACAAGGCTTAAAAGGAAATTAAAAGAATTTATTAATGGCAACTCCTTCTACTCATTAGATGAATTTTTGGATATAGTAAGTGGGTAATTTCCCCAACCCCCACAAAAAATTCAAAATATTAAGTGTCATGTAATATTTTGTGTAATGTAATATCTTGTATGGACACCTTTTATTAACCTGACACGTTCCACGTCATTACGAAGTGTCGTATTCATGGTCTATGGAACAAGTAGTAATCTAATCTAATCTAACCTAACTGCTGTGTGAACTAAAAGCTATCCCAAAAATCGAGTTCGAGATGTATTTCGGTGGTTGGAATAAGCGCTGGCATCAGTGTGTAAATCTGATGAAGACTGTATTGAAAGGGATACATTTGACGTCTTTTTCAAACATATATCCGATACATTTTTGCAACGAAAGTTCAAATAGATAGGACAGGGCCGCCCATAGCGTTCCAAACCGCGCGTGCAGCACGTGTGGGCCGTGTGGTGGCTAAGGCCCAGCCTGTCACTCGGCTTTGCCCGGTCCTTCTCTGAAGTACTGCGAACAACGCGACGTTCCATTTACCACAGCGATGCGGCATTTTTCAGTAGGCACAACTCTTTGAGTACGGCAGAATCTGGTGTTAGCGCTGTCTACCCTTGGCTATTTATTCGTAGTATGAAGGACGTTCGCAGGTCCAGTGGCTGTTTGCAAAAAAACAGTTGGCAGTTTAGCGATCTATCGTCACAACCCTTTAAAATGAATGGGAATGACACACGAGAGGGATGGAAATTCCCAAGTCGCATAAGCGGCGGGTACTGCATATTTGCTATGTAACGACTTTACAACACCAATTAGAAAGAATTTAAAGATTTAGTCGACAATGAAAGAGCAAAAAAGTACAACGAACGACGGACGGGATTCATTATTCTGTAAATCAAGAAGCACTTTGTGTTTGCAGGCATGGAGCATATGAAGAAATTGGTGGTATGAACAGTAAAATTTCTGAAGTTCTATCCATTATTCCATTGTCAGCAGCAACAGTTTTCAGTGAAACTGAATGAAGAGTATTCAGACGTCATATGTTACTGTAAAGTAGGTCGGTTAAATCAACGGTCATGCGGGGAACGATTTTTCGATGACAAACTCGCTATTGTTGAATTTATGAAGGAAAAAGGAGTGTCTGAACGAAAATTAGAAAATCCGGAATGCATTACAGACTTCGCATTTTAACTGGACTTGACAGCACATTGCCCACAGTAAGACACTGCAAGGTAACTTCTGTCTGATTTGATGGAGGTTGCAGAAGGGACACAATCTGACAAAGACAGTCCAGTTCTTTGAGCTCACTGGCTTGAATGACAACGCTAGATTTGAAGAACTCATTGTGCTCTTAAAAGAATTACAGCGATAGTTTTGTAAAAATTTCGAGGACATTGCCAATCTTTTAGACCTGTTTTCGTGACCGTTCGCCTTTTCAGTTGAAAGCGCCTCTTTCCATGTGCAGATGTAACTATTGACCTGCAAGGTATTTCCAGTTTTAATGATAAATCTTTTTACGTTAAAACTGTCCAGGACGTCTACATTCCTTTCGTTGTGTAGCGTTTCCAAGTCTCCATAATAAGGTTGCAGAAGTGCTGCAATATTTGAATCGGTGTATTTCTGTGAAAGAATTTTTTTCGATTATGCAATTAAATAAGTCACGATTACGTGGAATCTTGAGTGTGAAACTGTGTGAAATTGTCTGCTTCTGACATACGTCGACATTTTATACCAGATCAAAATTATGTTATGTCTTCATGGCGCCAAAAATAATTAAATAATACTGACAACTTGTTTTGTGTGTGATCTGTTTTGTTCAGAAATGTGCAATGTAAAACCAACTAGTATTCAGTGCGGTTTGGCCGGGCACGGTTCGCATGTCGAAGTCTTGGCCGCTTCTGATGAAGGATGACGGCGGTTCCGAGACAAGTTTTTTCAACATGAGAAGTGCGTCTGACGTCACCTGTTATCAATCTTGAAACCTTAAATGAAGTCAGTTATGAATACATCCTAAAGCTACGCCGAAATATCATCGTGCAAAGCAGCGGCAAAATAAAAACTATTAAGGAACAGTGGTTTTCCTGAAATAGGGAACGAGCCTTTTGCATCTCACCTATTTCACTAATCAAAAGCAAATCACAAATCTGTAATGTTAGAACTGCCTTTACTTCAAATATAAAATCTAGTTTTGTGTAAAGCAAAACTGATAACTTTTATATAAGCGAAAACAAAACCCACAGTATAGTGCTTGCGGAATTATCATTTGTGTTTAACTGCTGTACAAAAATAAAAAAATTATTCCAAATTGCCAGCGTGATGTTCAACTCCACTTAATCACAAACTGAAAGTCATGATGACGAGACCTGGAACTAGGGCTACTTCCGAGGCCATATTGTGAAAAAGTACGATTCTGGATTATGTTTTAACGAAAGTTTCTCCTCGTTGACGACTAGTGCATCAGTGTTGGGGAATACGGTCCATATTTTCTCACAAATTCGCCGAACATATCAGCGATGTAGATGAGGTGGATCATCTTAGCACAACTTACTGATATTCCCATGGATGTCTTTTGTGTGTATGCGACCCCATCAGTTGAAAGCAAAGCAGCATTATCACAGAAAATACCGTTAAGTCCCAATAATTTCCTGCACTATTTCAAGGATCGAGCACTTTTCTACTCTTCTGAAATTAACACGGATAGTGAACAGTTATCTCCCTCCTATGACAATGCACTAATAATGACACCTCTCACTTTTCAGCTAGTCGAGTCACGTGTCACGTCAATTCTCCCCAAAATATCTACTACAACATGTTACATTCCGACATTATGGCATACATTATTTCCGCAGTGTTCATTTATCGAGGATGAGCAACCCTATGTATTTGGCCACAAATCTGTTTATCTGGGAGTTCTTTATCCTACTGAAAGTTCTGTCATCTACAGTTAAAAGATTTTCACAGATCCATAAAATGCACTAGTTGTGAATTACTACTTGAGCTGTGAGCAGATGATTCTCCTCCCATACGCTGCTGCTGCTGCTGATTTGACTAAGTGTTCGCTATACGATGCTTTTGTCGTCCTAGGTGCTGGGCCAGCTGTGATTGTTGGTTGAAAACATGTTTTACCGAACATCTTACAAAATAAGACCGCTTCATCACCATCGCATACATGCGGAAATTTCACCACATTTCGTTCAATTTTGACAACACTTCTGCTTGCATTTTAGGCTTTGTGAAATTAGTACAAACAGCTACTTAAAGCTACAAGCTGTACGCTATTCCAAAAAAAAAAAAAAAGCGACGTATACAACACTGAACAGCTGGAACACGTTACATAGGCCGACGCAAAGAATAGGCAACTAATTAGTCTGATTGAATGAGTGCAATGTGCATTCCATCGTCTCACAGAGACTCACAATTCTCCGGAATGCTGAGCGAGACCCACTGCGACATGGACTATATAGCGTTCCGCGCCAAAATGGCAATATACATCTACATCTACCTGGCTACTCCACAAATAACACTTAAGTGCCTGGCAGAGGGTTCATTGAAAAACACTCACGATAAAAAAACAAATACCTATAGCTTTTCGTGCGAGCTCTGGGCTCACTTATTTTATTATGATGATCATTTCTCCATATGTTGATTAACGTTAATAAAATATTTTGCATTAGAAAGTTAGTGATTGAAATTTCGAGGAAATATCCCGCCGCAACGAAAAACACCTCTGATTTAATGACCCTGTATCATGTCAGTGACATTCTCTCCCCTATTTATCGGTAACACAAAACGTGCTGCTCTTCTTTGAACTTTCTCGATGTACTCAGTTAATCCCATCTGGTAAAGATGCCACACCGCGCAACAGTTCTCCGAAAGACGACGGACAAGCGTAGTTGATCTGTTGCAACTTCTAAGTGTTCCGCCAATAAAACGCAGTCTTCGGTTTGCTTTCCCCACAACATTTTCTATGTGTTCTTTCCAGTGTAACATGTTTGTAATGGAAATTCCCAGGTATTGAGCTGAATTTGCAGCCTTTGGACTGCAACGGAAGTTCAACGGGTTCCTTTTAGCACTCATATGAACGATCTCATACTTTTCATTATTTATGGTTGATTGCCAATTTTCGCACCAGACAGATATCTTATCTAAATCGTTTTGCAATTTGTTTTGATCTTCTGATAACTTTATTAGACGATAAACGACAGCATCATCTGCAAACAACATAAGACGGCTGCTCAGATTGTCTCTTAAATCGTCTATATAGATAAAGAACACCAGAGGGCTTATAACACTGCCTCGGGGAACGCCAGAAATTACTTCTGTTTTACTCGATGACTTTCTGTCAATTACTACGAACTGTATCCTCTCTGTCAGGAAATACGAATCCAGTGACACAACTGAGACGATATTCCATAACGCGCAATTTAATTACAAGCCGCTTGTGAGGTGCAGTGTCAAAATCCTTCTGCAAATCTAGAGATACGGAATTAATTTGAAATCCCTTTCAATAGCGCTCGACACTTTGCGTGAGTAAACAGCTAGCTGTGTTTCACAAGAACGACGTTTTCTAAATCGTTGTTGACTGTGTGTCAATGGATCGTCCTCTTCAAGGTAATTCATAATGTTCGATCAAAATATATGTTCCAAAATCCCGCGGCACATCGACGTTAATGATGTGGGTTGTAATTTAGTGGATTACTCCGACTGCCTTCCTTGATTATTGGTGTGGCCTGTACAACTGTCCAGTTTTCGGATACGGATCTTTCGTCGAGCGAGCGGTTGTAGCCTACATGATTGTTAAGTATGCTATTGCAACAGCATATTCTGAAAGGGTCCTTATTGGTACGCAGTCTGTGGAGGAAGACTTGCCATTTTTAACTGATTTGAGTTGCTTCACTACTGCGAGGAAATCTATTTCTAAGTTACTCATGTTGGCAGCCGTTTTTTTTTTTTTCGAATTCCGGAATATTTACTTCGTCTTCTTTGGTGAAGGAATTTCAGAAGAAGCTATGTAAGCTGTACCACATTTTTTCAAGGTCAATCGGTAGAAAATACATATCAGACAGGTAATATAAGCTGTTTGTGTTATATAAAGGGGAAATGTGTAATACATATTCTTTATCATTTAAGTGTTTTACTTTATGTAATAACAATACAAGCATTTAATTTTTTGGCTAATAAATGCTGTCAGGGGATCTCAAAACTCGTGGTCGGAGTACATGTCTTATTCCCTCCAGTAAAGTAAGTCTTTGCCTTTAGTACCGTGATATAGTCCTTCGGACAGTTTATAGTTGCTTATTGACATCTTTTTCCATAATTAAAGTAGGAATGTCCATGGAGCGGGAATAACGTATTGCGCATATAGTCAATATCAAACTGAAACAGTCACTCACGTCGGTTTGACGGGGTGGTTTACATTTTTCGCTAAGACATATTTGTTTATTAGTAACAGCACGGTGCTAAGTTGCTGCTACTACGGATGTAAATCGATATTAGTTACATAAGGAAACATTCCTTTTCATACGTACGTGTCACCAACGTCTCATTACAGTTATCATACTAGTAAAAGGTGTTTTATGTGCTATTAGTATTGATACTCGTTTTAATGAAGGGATAAAATCGTAGTTTATGTGGCTGGCTGGCTCTGAGCACTATAGGACTCAACTGCTGAGGTCATTAGTCCCCTAGAACTTAGAACTAGTTAAACCTAACTAACCTAAGGACATCACACACATCCATGCCCGAGGCAGGATTCGAACCTGCGACCGTAGCGGTCTCGCGGTTCCAGACTGCAGCGCCAGAACCGCGCGTTATGTGGCTGTGTGGGCAGATATATACGAGACAAGTGCTACATAAATTCTGAAAGTTTGGGAGCATGCCGACAGTCAATCTGTTGCCTGTATACGCATTTCGAGCTATTTTCAACTCCAGATGTGATTTGGGTATGAAAGGCTGTCATTTACTCTGGCTTTTACTTATCTCCAAACAATTGCGCTCAATTTAATCTAGTTCAATAGCAAACTGTAGCAGTAGCAGTAGTAGTCGTAGTCGTAGTACCTAGGACAAGGAGAATGGATATGTACAGCTAATATTTTAGTTTTCACGAGAAAGAACGCAGATTAAGTATGCGGTAGTGGAAAGTAAAAATGGAAGAATTTCTTTCCTGAAAGTATTTAATAGTGCGATAAATTGCAAATCTGCTATATGTCACAGTGACAAATGCGATGTTTGTGGGGATGTTTTTACATTGGCGTACTAGGGAGCCAATTCGCAGTGCCCATCGAAGCATAATTTAACGAAACAGAGACTCGACATGTTAAATTTCAGGTTTAAATCTAAAATAAAGCGCATCCATCCCATCTTTTCCAGCAAAAATTAGCGAGTTTTGAGCCGCGACCTTTTTCGCCAATAAGCGAAATGCCCTTACGTTCATATCTTCAAATTTTAAGCGAATTCAAGGCCTGTTCGGACAGTGGGTTTGTTTGTTCTTTCCAGATATCGAACACGAATTATTAAGATGCCTACAAAATCCACGGTACTTTATAACGGAATGTCTCTGTAGCAGCGATGTAATAACATTTAAAAACTGCATGGTCACGCGGCTTTTAGAGTCAATGTATGTTGGCGACAAAAATTCTGATCTGCGCATTTGAATACTCTCTCCATAGACATTCCTACTCTATATCCGCTGTCAGAGATCACACTTGAAACATTAATTCTACTGTCAGAGTAACATTTAGATGTTACTGGAACAAGAGGTGAGCTGAAACGAGAACCAAACGATTTCGAATTTTTGTACTGAAAGAGCGCGGGCCGGCGCAAGACTGAATGCATTAATTTGTACCGCCACATTACAAAAATTTTAACGTGTTATTAGTATTATTATTATTATTGTTATTATAAGAGATGTTACTAGAATAACGGAAACGAGGTGATGGCATAATTTATGGATGTACAACCACCTGACACGGCTCGAAGCTTGAGAAGATGTTATTGTGCCATATCGCTTCAATACCATTGATTGATAGAGAAACCAGGTGATACATGTAGTCCATTGATGTAGTTCTTGTTTCATTTCTATCTTTAACTGTAATCTCCTTGAGTCTTTGTAGTCGTAGCTGTTTCTATGACAGTTCAAATGAAAGTAATATTGCACCCTTACGTCAAACGAAACTTCTACGTATTTACACAAGAAAAGCAGATTGAAGGGGGTGATTTTATACGGTATACATACCAACTGCCACAGATATTTTAGGTGTTTGAAAAAATATGTAATGTGGTGTAATCCGTCCCCTAACACATAAATATGCTTATATTTTTCAGTTTGACTAGCGTGTGAAAATTCCAAGTTAACATTAATGTTACAACAATTCTTGCCATTAAAAGTACTAAATCAGTGAAAATATTTTGACTGATAGAACGTAATACGTCATCCAAGACGGTAAGTGGTTAACAGGAACCAAAGTGAGGTAGAGACTGCAGGAAGGAAGAGCCACAGGAAAGATGTTATTCCTACTTGTAAATCACTCAGCCAGGGTCGATAGTACTCTTTTGACTGTTTTCTGGCTGCTCCGTTTCGTACAGAAAAATACTACTATTGTTTAACAGCAGGGATATATGGATGTTTCAAACAAAGTATCCGTTTGGAACAGCGAAGGGCAGCCGATCTTAAATTTAGATAAATGTGCGATAAGATAGATGAACTCGAGATAAAAATCGTGTAGCCTTAGGATAAACCGTTAGTGGCTCTATTAGTAGTTCAGCCATTACATTACAACAAAAAATGGTATGTAGTAGACGCATATAATCATTGGTAATGCCCACACGTAACAGCAGTCAGATTCTTTGGTTTGTCTGTTTTGTCTGTCTTTTTCCACATCAGTCTTATATTGATAACTGTTACACTAATTACGTTTATGTGTAACAGAATAAGATCAATTTTATCATTCGACACGCATTTTACCTTTGTCTTTTAAAATACATCATCATTGGTGTGAAATATATACCATTTTTATGAGTACACTATTTTGTTTTACATATTAAACATTGTACGTTTACTCGGTTAGAAACAGTTCTGGCATTTTCTGACTCACTGTAACATAATAAAAGTTCGATTTCCCATTACTTACTAATGATAATGTGAAAGACAGGAAGCAGAAGAACAGTTTTAAATCACCAAAGTGAACACTCATGTAGATCTGCACCTTCAAAGACTAAGTATAAAAACTGGACTATCATTATACTGCAGTAAGTTAGCAAGTACCATAACTGTTTCTAACCTGGATTGTAAGCGTGTAATACGGAAAACAAATTAGTATATACATAAAATATGTATATGAGACAACTGGTGATGCCTTTCAAAGAATAAAGGCGAAATGCATATGACATGATAAAACAGATTTTTATTCATTTACATACAGAGCGACCAAGCGTGACAGCTATCAACATAATACAGGTTGTTTCAGAATGAACACACCAGTTTTAAGGCGTTTTAGCATTTATTATGTCCAACTTACAATTGTAAATACACTCCTGGAAATGGAAAAAAGAACACATTGACACCGGTGTGTCAGACCCACCATACTTGCTCCGGACACTGCGAGAGGGCTGTACAAGCAATGATCACACGCACGGCACAGCGGACACACCAGGAACCGCGGTGTTGGCCGTCGAATGGCGCTAGCTGCGCAGCATTTGTGCACCGCCGCCGTCAGTGTCAGCCAGTTTGCCGTGGCATACGGAGCTCCATCGCAGTCTTTAACACTGGTAGCATGCCGCGACAGCGTGGACGTGAACCGTATGTGCAGTTGACGGACTTTGAGCGAGGGCGTATAGTGGGCATGCGGGAGGCCGGGTGGACGTACCGCCGAATTGCTCAACACGTGGGGCGTGAGGTCTCCACAGTACATCGATGTTGTCGCCAGTGGTCGGCGGAAGGTGCACGTGCCCGTCGACCTGGGACCGGACCGCAGCGACGCACGGATGCACGCCAAGACCGTAGGATCCTACGCAGTGCCGTAGGGGACCGCACCGCCACTTCCCAGCAAATTAGGGACACTGTTGCTCCTGGGATATCGGCGAGGACGATTCGCAACCGTCTCCATGAAGCTGGGCTACGGTCCCCCACACCGTTAGGCCGTCTTCCGCTCACGCCCCAACATCGTGCAGCCCGCCTCCAGTGGTGTCGCGACAGTCGTGAATGGAGGGACGAATGGAGACGTGTCGTCTTCAGCGATGAGAGTCGCTTCTGCCTTGGTGCCAATGATGGTCGTATGCGTGTTTGGCGCCGTGCAGGTGAGCGCCACAATCAGGACTGCATACGACCGAGGCACACAGGGCCAACACCCGGCATCATGGTGTAGGGAGCGATCTCCTACACTGGCCGTACACCACTGGTGATCGTCGAGGGGACACTGAATAGTGCACGGTACATCCAAACCGTCATCGAACCCATCGTTCTACCATTCCTAGACCGGCAAGGGAACTTGCTGTTCCAACAGGACAATGCACGTCCGCATGTATCCCGTGCCACCCAACGTGCTCTAGAAGGTGTAAGTCAACTACCCTGGCCAGCAAGATCTCCGGATCTGTCCCCCATTGAGCATGTTTGGGACTGGATGAAGCGTCGTCTCACACGGTCTGCACGTCCAGCACGAATGCTGGTCCAACTGAGGCGCCAGGTGGAAATGGCATGGCAAGCCGTTCCACAGGACTACATCCAGCATCTCTACGATCGTCTCCATGGGAGAATAGCAGCCTGCATTGCTGCGAAAGGTGGATATACACTGTACTAGTGCCGACATTGTGCATGCTCTGTTGCCTGTGTCTATGTGCCTGTGGTTCTGTCAGTGTGATCATGTGATGTATCTGACCCCAGGAATGTGTCAATAAAGTTTCCCCTTCCTGGGACAATGAATTCATGGTGTTCTTATTTCAATTTCCAGGAGTGTAGTACACCAAATGAAAGAGCAACTCAAACAGTTTTGTTTGTATGCGTGTGCGCAATGGGAAGAGTATGGAATTACAAAAAGTGACTGAGAAACGTGTTGAACGAGTGCGAGTCTTTCACGCTTAGCCCCAAGAAATATCCCCGCGGATAGTTTATGGGCCTTTCTTTTTCGGTGAATCAACTGTAACTGATGTTTCTTACCTTGATGAGCTACAGCTATGCCCGTGCCCTAATGGGAAGAAGCTGAACAACACAACTTTATTAGGGAGCAAGGTGGTGCGCCGCTTCACTGGCATAACTCAGTACGCGACTGGTTAAACGATGTTGTGTCCGACCGGTGGATTGGGCGCAAGTGGCCGATTGACACAGCATTTTACGCATGACCTCCACGTTCACACACGATCTGACGCGATCATGTGTATGAGCCTCCGATATCAGCTGATCTATCCGACTTTAGAAACAGTGTTATTACTACAGTTACTCCTGACACATTGATCAAGGTTTCGGAACAACTCGTCTATCGACTCGATTTGTGATTGGTGTTCACACTGAATAATTGTAACAAAAGCTGTTTGTGTTTCTCTTTCATTTGGTGTTTTATTTACAATTGTAAGGTGAATGTAATATGTGCTACAAAGCTTTGAAAGCTGTATACTCATTTTCAAACACTTACATGCAACTGAGGACGACAGGACAACAAAGGCTGAGATGTCACGTCATTCTGTTTTTTCTGATGTGCTAACTTCGGCCGACATCGGACGTGTGAAACCCAGCTGACATTTTGCACACAAATAATCCTGAAAGCCATGGATAAGACCGTCCGGTAGACGCAGTATGTTTTGATTTCCGAAAAACGTGTGACTCATACCACACCTACGCTTATTATCGAAAGTACGATCGTATGAGGTATCAAGCAAAATTTGTGACTGGATCGGGGGTGGAATATCATTGACAGATTTAGAAGTAACTTCCGATGTACCCCAGAGAAATGAGGTGGGGCCTTCCCGTTCTTGTTGTATATTAATGATTTTGCAGACGGTTAATAGTATTCAGGTGTGTGTTACCAGTGCCAATAGGACTGAAGGGCGATACTGAACGTATATAGATAGGGACAACACGGACGGTCACACGTGTTCTGACCCGTGGGAGGGTGTACACAGATGCTGAATAAACTGAACTGGCAGACTTTTGAAGATAGACGTATCCCGAGAAAGCCTACTTACAAATTCTCAAGAACCAGCTATAATTGATGAATCTAGGAATATACTACAGCTTACATATCACTCCTGTAGGAATCGCGAGGACAAGCTTGAATAAATTACAGCACTCACCGAGAAGTTTAATCATTTATTCTTCCCGCTCTTCGTACGTTAATGGAATGAGTAGAACGGCTAGTAACTGGCACAACTGAAAGTACCTTCTTCCATACACTTCAGGGTGGCCTGCAGAGCACGGGTGTAGTTGTACGTGCAGGCATGTACATACTTCCTTTATTGTAGAGTTCGTTAACGTCTAGTAGAACGCATTCCGAAAGTTTGCACGTACTAAAAGCTCGTCATTAACATTTTTCACATCACCTTTATATCCAATTCACTGTTGGCAGAAAAATTCTTAGGAGTAATTCATCAACATACTTCGTCAAGATATGAGGACATAATGCCATCGAGTCCATGCATCGTGTTCCACCTGCTGAAATAAGGTCAGAGAAATATTTTGGAGGATACTAAGCAACTTCTTTTCGTTGATCCCTGACCAATAGCAGGTTGCAGAGCACTGCCATGTAGTTCACTTTGTTAACAGGGCCTTTCTGCAACGAAACTAGGCATTACGTCATACGAAATCCAATGATGCAATTTTTGGGCTGTATTCTTGGAGCCTGTTACCAGTACTTCTTCTTGTCATGGAGGGACGCTGTATTTATAGCTACAAAGTACTGTAGTATCAAATGTCGCAACTAGTAAAACGAAAGAAATAACTTTAGAAATTTTGTCTCTAGCAATGGAATTAAATGCGTGTTGAAAAACAGCAATACAGCAAAAACGATGAATGAGGAAACGGGTGGTAATTTATAAAATAGCAACAGCTGCAGATGACACTAAATCTCAGGACTGTGTAGACGCAGATCAAATGTTTCGTAATAAACTTGAGAATGATACGATGCATGCCATATTCAGACTACTGCACCGAGTTTAACTTCTACGGAGTATTTTACTTTGTAGATATTGTACGTATTATACAAAATTTAATTTTATTAATGTATTCGTTTGAAACAATGCTCACCATAGCAGCCCTCTTCATTAACTGTAAGGAACTTATTCCATTATTATTTTATTAAACGTACAAAACAACATCGATATTTATTTAGAAATTCATATCTTCTGCTATTCTGCCTCGAAATCAACAACTATGGCTTTCTAACAAGCGATTTTTTAGAATATTATGATAGTGCCGCGATCTCTACCAAAACTGCATGTCGAGCTGCAGCTGTCTGAATGTGCTCGTGAAAGACCAGCGCACTTGGCGGCCGTCACGTTAAAGTTAGGAAACAAATGAAATGTCACTAGAACACGAGTCTTTGTAATATGAAATTATTGCATTGGATATTCCACATTTCTACAAAATAACAAGACGAACTGTTTCTAAAGCAGTGCGAAAAACGGTGACAATTCAGACCTCCATTTGGCTGATTAAAAATTCATTCAGCTTTATTTTCACTTATTCTGTAGTCTTTCATTCCATTACAAGTGGCAAGCTAGTGGCATGAGATGTACTGGAAACAGAAACGTATATTAAAGTTTTAAGAGAACATGCTTCCATGTTTCTCTGTACCATCATCCAAAATAAGTTTTTCCACAAGAGAATACTGACATGTCGTGCTCAGTACAAGCTAAATGATTTTATACTTGTGCATAGCAATCCGACGATGAACCTGTTGGTTCGATATTTGTAACTGAGCGATGTGCTCTGAACAAATATCATTATTGTCAGTAGTAGGTTGTTATTACTCCAGTTATTTTAAAGAAAGGGTTTACCAGCGGGAATGACGTGACAAGTAATAGCCCCTATAAGGTGGAACAGGTCTTTTAAAGTGCTTTAGTGACGTCAGGATTAGTGACCCTTCGCGAACGAAAAAGTTACTTTTAAAATACGGAAAGCTACAAGAAAGGGAGTGTGATCCTGTGCGAGGCGTGGAATTGTGTTTAGTCCTTTCCCTGTTTTATGGGCGACTTTTTCCTTTTGGTGAACGTATGAGTGCTAGACAGGAAGTGACAGCTTGTACTAGAACGAGAAATTATTAGCTAGCTGGAGACAGTGTTAACTGAACGAAAGATTCTAGGGCGAGATATAACTGAAGCAAATAAATTCACTTTGTTTCCATGGAAATATGAGTGTGGTGATTTTGTGTGACTGTTTTTCAACTTACTTTACCCTGCATCGTTGTTTTATTGTTCAAGAAACTATTGGCGGGTCCTGCTAGTTGTCAGTTGGAATATATGAATGAACTGTTAACGTTGTCTGAGTCAAAAGGAACTTCACAACTTTGAAATGATACAGAAACGCTGCGCGGTGTAGCCGTGCGGTCTGAGGCGTCTGTCACGGTTCGCGCGGCTCCTCCCGTCGAAGGTTCGAGTCTTCCCTGGGGCACAGGTGTGTGTGTTGTCCTTAGCGTAAGTTAGTTCAAGTTAGATTAAGTAGTGTGCAAGCTTAGGAAGGGATGACCTCAGCAGTTAGGTCCCATAAGACCCAACCACAAATGTCAAAAGATACAGAAATTTATTGAGATGGCTTACACAGTCGGTAGATGTGTCGTTTTGTAGCAAACAACCTCAAGTTTCACATAAAAGCGTCAAGTGATAGTTTGGTTCGCTGTGGCTAATATTTGTGATGCGGCAAACATGTCATCGGTAATCAGTTTCTTCTTACATTCGTTGCAGCAAATCGGGCATAACTTGTGGAACGGCAGCGTAGATTCGATTTTTCAGGTCGGTTAAATTGTTTGGTAGGGGATGAACATACACACGGTCTTTAATGAAACCCCAGAGAAAGAAATCTAGTTCTGTCAGGTCTGGGGGGCGAGGTGGCCACGCGACTGACCCTTCATGGCCAATCCACCGACCTGGGAAGCGATTATCGAGCGAACGTCGTACTTCCGCGAGTAAATGAGGTTGTGCACCGTCTTGCTGGTACTAAACCAACCCATTTCGGTTATCTTCATCGATCTGTTGCATTAAAAGGTTTTCAAGTATATCCAGAGACACAATACCAGTGGCAATTTTCTCATGAAGAAAAAAGGACCGCATACTTTAAATTTGCTAAGGGCACAAAACACATTAGCTTTGAGGCTGCCACAAACGTGTTCCAGGGTTGCATGTTGATTTTCGCTGCCCCATATTCTGCAGTTGTGGGTGTTCACCATGCCATTGATATGAATCATCGCTGAAGATTATTGTGTTCAAGAATATCTCGTCGTCCTCTATCCGATGCAACATTTCCGCACAGAATTCCCCACGAACAACTTTATCTTCTCACTAATGTACAGTGCCATTGTGAAACCGTATTGTTTCAAGAGTAAAGGGCTGCGCATTATTCGCCAAATAGTCTTCTGTGGAACATCAGTCTCGCGAGATGCACGCCACGTTAATTTTTGTGGACTGCGGGCAAAGCGTCCCTAACCGGTTCGACATAGTCATCAACAAGCGGACGACCTGGTGGTTTGCCATGTCGAATGAACAACCCGTCTTAGCAAAGTTCTTGTGCCAACAGTAAATTGTTGACCTGCTTGGAGATTATTTAGCGAATTTCGGTGCGAAATTTACTCCGAACAATTGTTGCAGAGTTCGTTTCATGAAACCCAAAACTCACAGCAAACACGCTGTGCACCAGTGAAAGTAGCCATTTTTAACTGTGCACAGATCTGACGCTCCTGGTGGCGCAGAGGGTTACTGATGCACTATGTGAACCAAACTTCAGGCTTTTTGCTACAAAATGACACACCTATCGATTCTGTAAGTTGTCACACTAAACTTTTTGACGCAACATGTGTTCCAGTTCAGTTGTCTCCGAGTCTTCCTTTGGTTTGTTAGGCGCTGCAAATGTTCAATTATTGACTCTGGAATAGTGAAATGTTTAACACTGTCTTAGTGAATCTAGCGAGCATTACTTTAGACTGGTTTCAGTAACGTGTTAGTACAGAGGTTTAATCCGGGATCTCTTGAGTAGCACACCGTAACAAACAATGTGTGGATTCTGGTCTTGGTCGCGATTGAGATTTCGCGTTCTGTCCCGGAAGTTCCGAGGTTGAACGGAAGGGACGTTTCATACGGTGTAACACTTCCCATTTCGTAAAGTTGTATGATGTCCTATAGACGACTGGGCCCTATTTTCATCGTGTCTGCCCTTTATTAGCCTATTTTCATAACATATTTGTCACACAAGAGAAACTGAGTATTTTTTGGTGGAAGTAGGATGAGATTAAAGGCGGTCGAAGAGGAAGGGGGGGGGGGGGGGGTTGAGCAGGTGAGCGGCGCGTGCGAGGCGCCTGTGCTGATGGCCGGGGCAGGCAGATAGAAGCTGCAGCAGCAATAAGCTGCTCGGATAACATCGTCATAAGCCCAGACGGCCCGTTACAAAGGGCAGGCCGCCCCCACTCCTCACCCCCTCCGCGCCTCCGCCAGGTGCGCGCATTAATAAAACCAGCCGGCCAGCCGCCTCAGATTAAGCGGCCCTTTGTGGGACAGCTGAGTCACATGCAGCTACACTGCGCAGCGGGTATACCACCAAGCGACCGCGCATGGATGGCACAAAGTAATACGAGGACACTCCTAATATTGTATAGGGCTGCCTCCGGTATTCAGAACTGAGGGAATTCTACTCGGAATAGACGTGCATACATTGTGGTCGTCAATGAAACTTACAACTCTCTCCAAAGATTCACTATGTGATCAAAAGTATCCACACACCTGGCTGAAAATGACTTACAAGTTATTGGCGCCCTCCATCGGTAATGCTGGAATTCAATATGGTGTTGGCCCACCCTCAGACTTGATGACAGCTTCCACTCTCGAAGGCATACCTTAAATCAGATGCTGGAAGGTTTCTTGGGGAATGGCAGCCCATTCTTCACCGAGAGCTCCACTGAGGAGAGTTATCGATGTCGGTCGCTGAAGCCTGGCGCGACGTCAGTGTTCCAAAACATTCCAAAGGTGCTCTATAGGGTTCAGGTCAGGACTCCGTGCAGGCAGTCCGTTACAGGGCTGTTACTGTAAGCAAGAAGGTGTTTAAAACATCAATGTAGGTCTGTGCTGTGATAGTGCCACGCAAAACAACAAGGGGTGCAAGCCCCCTCCATGAAAAACACGACCACACCATAACACCACCGCCTCCGAATTTTTTCTGTTGGCACTACCCACGCTGGCAGATGACGTTCACCGGGCATTCGCCATACCCTCCCCCTGCCATAGGATCGCCACATTGTGTACAGTGATTCGTCATTCCACCAATGTTTTTCCACTGTTCAATCGTCCAATGTTTACGCTCTTACTCCAAGCGAGGCGTCGTTTGGCATTTACCGGCGTGATATGTGGCTTATGAGCAGCCACTCGACCATGAAATCCAAGTTTTCTCACCCCCGCCTAACTGACATAGTACTTACAGTGGATCCTGATGCAGCTTGCGATTCCGGTGTCATGGTCTGAATAGATGTCTGCCTATTACACATTATGACCCTCTTCAGTTGTCGGCGGTCTCTGTCAGTCAACAGACGAGGTCGAACTGTACGCTCTCGTGCTGTAGGTGTCCCTTCACGTTTCCACTTCACTGTCGTGTAGGAAACAATGGACCTAGGGATGTTTAGGTTTGTGGAAATCTCGCGTACAGACGTATGACACAAGTGGCGCCCAACCATCTGACCACGTTCGAATTCCGTGGGTTCTGCGGAGCGCCCCATTCTGCACTCTCACGATGACTAATGATTGCTGAGGTCACTGATATGGAATACCTGGCAATAGATGTCAGCACAATGCACCTAATATGAAAAACGTATGTTTTTGGGGGTGTCCGTATGCTTTTGATCACGTAGTATAACGTTCACATGCAGCGAAAGTGCTGACCGCGGAAGATCTACACCTACATCTACATCTACATATATACTCCGCTAGCCACCAAGCGGTGTGTAGCGAATGGCACAATTCGCGACAAAGTCATATTTCCCCCACCTCCCCACCCCCCTCCCGTCTGTTCCACTCGCGGATCGCTCGAGGGAAAAACGACTGTCTGAACGCCTCAGTACGAGCTCTGATTTCCCTTATCTTTGATCATTGCGCGATTTCAAACTTGGTGGTAACAATATATGCTCTACATCCTCGGTGAAGATCGGATTTCGGAATTTAGTGAGGAGCCCCTGCCGTTTAGCGCACCGTCTATCTGCAAGTGTGTCCCACTTCGTACTTTCTACGAGATTTGTAACACTCTCGCGATAGCTAAATGTACCAGTCACGAATCTTGCCGCTCTTCTTTGTACCTTCTCAATCTCTTGAATCAGACCCAGTTGGTAAAGGTGCCATACAGACGAACAGTACTCTAAGACTGGAAGAACTAACGTATTGTAAGCTATTTCCTTTGTTGAAGGACTGCATCGCTTCAGGATTCTACCAATAAACCACACCCTAGAGTTTGCCTTACCCGTTACTTGTGTAATCTGATCATTCCATTTGAGATCATTTCGAATAGTCACACCCCGATACTTGTCGCATTTCACCGCTTCCAAAGACTGGGCATTTATTTTGTACTCTTACATCAATGGGGAATTTTCGCCTTGTTATACGCATTAGGTTACACTTACTAATAATGAGAGATAACTGCCAGTCATTACATCACGCATTTATTTTCTGCAAATCCTCATTGATTTGTTCACAACTTTCGTGTGATACTACTTTCCTGTAGAGTACAGCATCATCAGCAAACAGTCTAATGCCGCTGTCAATACCATCAACCAGACCGTTTATGTAAATCGTAAACACTAGAGGACCTATTACGCTGCCCTGGGGCACACCCGAAGTCACGCTTGTCTCCGCCAAAGTCACCCCGTTCAGGACGACTGATTAGGGTAACAAACCGAATTACTCACAATTGCATTATTTCGCTGGAACGAGCCTTCAAAGACAACGGGTCTCTTAGTGGAACGTCGAGTAATATCACACACGAAAACGTATTCGAACTTATAAAATTTTCTGGATATTATATTGGAACATTTTGCATACAAGACAGTAATAAGATATGTTATTTAAGAGAATTATAAAACTCGATTTCATGAAAATATAGAAACGTAGCAAATGAAGCAGGCGAAAGGGAATTCAAGCGTCTAAAAAAATGAAATTGATATGAATTGCGGAATGACTAAGCAGAACATATGTAAGGATTTAGAAGCATATTTCAACAGAGGAAAGATAGATACCACCTACAGAAAAATTAAAAAGCCTTTGGAGAAATCAGAAGTAGCTGTATGAATATCGAGAGGTCAGATGGAAAACCAGTACCAAGCAAAGAATGGAAAGCTGAAATGTGGAAGGAATATATACAGGGTTTATATGAGGAAGAAGATCTTGAAGATTATTTTATAGAAAGGGAAGAGCACTTAGATGAAGGTGAGATAGAAGGTGTGATAACGCGTGATAAATTCGACAGAGCATTGGAAGACTCAAGTCAAAGCAGTCCTCGTAGAGTACACGACATTCCGTCAGACTAATTGGTAGCCTATTAGATCTGGTGAACAAGATGTACGAGACTGGCGAAATACCCTCATACTTACAGAAGACTGTAATAATTCCAGTTCCAAAGGAAGCAGGTGCTGACAGGTGTGAACATTACCGAACTATCACCGTTGCTACTAACACGAATTCTTTACGGGAGAATAAAAAAACTGATGGAAGCCGACCATGGGGGAAGATCAATTTGAATTCTGGAGTAACGTAGGAACACGCGGAGGAAAACTGCCCCTACGACATCTAGTAGAAATGTTAGAGAGAGTCAAACCTACTTTTATAGCGTATGTAGACTTAGAGAAAGCTTTCGACAATGTTTACTGGAAAACCATCTTAGAAATTTTGAAGGTAGGAGGAGTAAAGTACAACCAGACAGCAGTTACAGATACCGAGAGACATGAAAGGGAAGCAATGGTTCAGAATGGAGTGAGACATGCATACAGCCTATCCCCAATGTCATTCAATCTGTGTGTTGAACAAGAGGTGAAGGAAACCGAAGAAAATTTTGGAGTAGGAATTATAGTTCACGGAGAAGAAATAAGAACTTTGAGATTTTCCGATGACATTGTAATTCCGTCAGAGACAGCAAAGGATATGGAACAGCAGTTGAATGAAATGGACAGCGTCTTGAAAGGAGGATATAAGATGAATATCAATAAGCAAAACAAAGATAATGCAATGTAGTGGAATTAAATAAGGCGATGCTGAGGGAATCATGTTAGGAAACAAGGCGCTTAAAGCATTAGATTAGTTTTCTTATTTGGGAAGCAAAATAACTGATGATGGCCGAAGTGGAGAAGATATAAAATGTAGACTGGCAATGGCAAGAATAGTGTTTCTGAAGAAGTGAAATTTGTTGACATCGAATATGGATGTTTAAGTATTAGGAAGTCTTTTCTGAAAGTATTTGGAGTTTAGCCATGTATGGAAGTGAAACATAGATGACAAAAAGTTTAGCCCGCATCTCGTAGTCGTGCGGTAGCGTTCTCGCTTCCCACGCCCGGGTTCCCGGCTTCGATTCCCGGCGGGGTCAGGGATTTTCTCTGCCTCGTGATGGCTGGGTGTTGTGTGCTGTCCTTAGGTTAGTTAGGTTTATGTAGTTCTAAGTTCTAGGGGACTTATGACCACAGCAGTTGAGTCCCATAGTGCTCAGAGCCAGCCAAAAAGTTTATCCAAGAGGAGAATAGACGCATTGTAACTGTTCTGCTACAGGAGAACGCTGTAGATTAGATTGGTAGATCAGGTTATTAATAAGGAGGTACTGAATAGAATTAGGGAGACAAGAATTTTGTGGCACAACTTGATTAAAAGAAGGGATCAGTAGAAACATCAAGGGATCACCAGTTTAGTTCTGGAGAGAAGTGTGGGGATGGGGGGTAAAAATCGTAGAGGGAGATAAAGAGACGAATATAGTAAGAAGATTCTGTAGGACTTTAGCTGCAGTAATTATTCGGAGAGGAAGAGGCTTGCACAGGATAACAGTTGCATTAAGAGCCGCATCAAACCAGTCTTCGGACTGAAGAATACAACTACAACAAAAATACACGTTCATTGATTTTTCAAATGTTTTTCCACCTGCTGCATTTTGTTTCTTTAAATTTTTGAAGGGCTCTACCGAAAATGAAATTTTAAAGAGAAAAAAATCATTTTTGTTGCAAAACATTTTTAATGTGATCGTAAATAGTTACAGACTTGAACTTGTACACCAGCTCACGTAATGTTTTAAATAATCTGTCAACTTATTCCCTGTTGGAACATGCGGTTCGCTGTAAATTCATTGTATTTATCTGTCCTCACCCTTGAGTCTTCATGTCTTTTCGTAAATACATCATAAAATTCCGTACTCCCTTTTATTTTTGTGATGTTGAATGGACTCTTTATTTTCAGTTGCTCTGCATATTTGTGTATTTAAGAACTCATCTGATCAGCTACCTAAATTTGTAACATGATCATTCCATACTAATTCCTCTTCTTCATTGAATTTTCTCGGAAAGAACTTTTCTAACTTCCTAAAGCACGTTTGATTGCCATCTCTTTTTTTTACCGCTTAAAGTTGTAGGATTGGTTTTTCAAGAACTCCGACTTTTTCTATGGCGTCCTTCCTGTTAGTTTAACTTCGTTTATGCCCTGACTTCAAAATCTTTTCTGTTTAAAAAACTGACAAAATTTAAGTTATTATGCTACATGTTTTGTCTTGTACATCCGAAAATCTTTGTCCGAAACAACCCAAACATACCATTATCTTAGTTTATCATTTCCGTTATTATTATATGAACTAGAGATTGTCACATTCTATAACATGGAAATACAATAGAAAGATACAATAAAAATTTAGTATTACTTACAAACAAAACACGACACTTCAAAGTTATGTAGGTACATCAGAAAACTCGTTAAGGACAGGTTATTTGTTCCCACTCCGAAACGAAGTGTTGTTTAGATTTAGAATCACGTTGGTACTCTTGTTCCTCAACGGCTGACATTGTGATAGCGCGACTGGTGCTGTCGAGAGCATTCCATTCGCATGGCGAATCGGCGTGTGCAGCGTTCGTCTACGTCTCTCACTACGCAAGCGCACGTGGAAGTATACGGCTGGAAAAAAATTGGAAATCTGTGGTAAGTTCTACGGGAGCAAACTGCTAAGGTCATCAGTCCCTAGGCTTACACACTACTTAATCTAACTTAAACTAACTTACGCTAAGAAGAGCACACACAACCATGCCCAAGGGAGGACTCGAACCTCCGACAGGGGGAGCCGAGCGAACAGTAACAGACGGCCTAGACCGCACGGCTACCCCGCGTGGCGTATGCGAGTGGGCCTTCGGCTCAGAAAGCCCATATCGATGATGTTTCGTTGAGTGGTTCGCACGCTGACACTTGTTGACGGCCCAGAATTATAATCTGCACATTTCTGCGGAAGGATTGCACTTGTGTCACGTTGAAAGATTCTCTTCAGTCGTCGTTGGTCCCGTTCTTGCAGGATTTTTCTTCTGCCACAGCGATGTCAGAGACTTGATGTTTTACCGGATACCTGATATTCGTTTGTGAAATGGTCGTACGAGAAAATCCCCACTTCATCGCTACGTCGGAGATGCTGTGTCCCGTCGCTCGTGCGCCTGCTATAATACCATGTTCAAAGTCACTTAAATCTTGATATTGTAACAGCAGTAACCGATCTAACAATTGCGCCAGACACTTGTCTTATATAGGGGTTGCAGACCGCAGTGCCGTATTCTGCCTGTTTACATATCTCTGTATTTGAATATGCATGGCTATACCAGTTTCTCTGTCGCTTCAGTGTATAAGTGATAAGCCTGGCTGGGCGATGTATCCACTTGCTTCAGTGCGAATGCACAAATACATCTGACCTCCAGCGGCAATCTCTGAGTATCGAACGGGAATATAATGGACAGATGGGAGTGTGACACGTGCCGCGAAAGTCCGTACAGTTGTGATAACGCTGGGTCCCGTATGTCGACGTGGTTACCGCGCCTGCCTACTACGTAGGAGATAATGAGTCTAAAACCCGGTTCGATACATATTTTCGCTCATAACCGCTGATTCCACTTAATGTCCCGCTGCAGCTGATAACAGTGATCCTCCTTCAGTTTACGTATAATGTTTCAGAGCTGCGGATGTCCGAAAGAACAGACACCACACGTACATATAATAGACGGCTATAAGTTTGAAGCCATGTTGTACGTCCCTCCAGAACTGGAAATGTCTTCAGGTGCTACAAGCTGCCGAAATAGTTTCAGGATGCAAGAAAGGTCTCGCTGCCTCGACAAGTGCACGGAAATTGAAGGCAGCCACATGCGTTTTCCATGAGACAGCCTATTCACAACTGACAGTGCGGAAGCACGAAATCACAGCGGCCCAGCTGCATGGGCTACAATCCACGTCATTTTTATTGGCTGCCGCAGACGCCCTTCTTAGTGCTTCACAGCCCTTACACTACCGACTCAACCCCTTCAACCTTCTCTGCACCTGCCAGCACGTCTCTCCCTCCTACTGTTAATGTGACACGAAAACTCTACGCAATCAGCCAAAGATAAGAATGCAGCTGACAAAAACTCTCAATTTTCAACACATTTCTTAAATTGATAACACAATAGCATATGCGTGACTCCTTGATGTAATTAGCCGATCGTGGTTGCTGTGATAGAAAATGAATGACCCAAGCAAGAACTCAATGGTACCCAACGACTAACTTTACCAGACTTTTAACCTTCAGTCTCCAAAAGCGTTTATGGAATGCTGCTGTACGTCCAGTCATCCAAATTGTTTTAAAATTAATTCTGGGTGACCTTGCCGTTAGAATATGAAATTATTTTTCGATCCGACATCCGTCTACGCAGTTACGTAGAACTTTTAGATTCAAAAATTTCGAAAGAAACACTGAGTTCATATATATAAAGGACTTCGTAATACTGCAGCACACTTGGAACTTGTGCATCACAAAAGTGCCAAGAAACGATTGGAAAACATTTTTCGCCTTTGTATACCAACTGCAATTATTGCAGCAAAAGAAGTAGTTCACCTCTATTGCTGTCCATGGCCAAGGGAGACTTACGGTAAACTTAAGATGAGTAATAACCACAGAAATGTCATAGAAATTGGGTCACTAGTTTTGAATTACCTTATGATGTAAAAATAAAATTTTATTTGGAATGTGATTTCAAGTGAAGTTAAGGTAGAATCACGAATTATTAGCCAAAACCTACAGCGCAATTGATGATTTTTCAGTTTTTGCGGAGAAGAAAGTAAGTTGAAAGTCATACATCAATATTATTATTGAATATTAATTCAGAGTGCATTACATGTCTACAACGTATTTTCTTTAGTGTCACAAAGGTAAATTTCCGTGAATCACATAAAGCTTCTGATAAGACGTTTGAAAAGAAAGAGCTGTTCTGAAAACTAATTTAAAAGAAAGGGAAACTACATTAATTTAGTAAATGACAAACAATTCGAACAATAAATGCAACTTGTTTTCCGATTTATGAATTATCGTTAAGACTTTTTATTCACGGATGACAAAAGAGTGTTTTTATTCCTGTCAGTGAGCAGTGTATCGAAAAATACTTGTTATTCATGAATATTGTTGTTGTTGTTGTTGTTGTGGTCTTCAGTCCAGAAATTGGTTTGATGCAGCTCTCCATGCTACTCTGTCATGTGCAAGGTTCTTCATCTCCCAGTACCTACTGCAACCTACATCCTTCTGAATCTGTTAAGTGTATTCATCTCTTGGTCTCCAACTACGATTTTTACCCTCCACGCTGCCCTCCAATACTAAGTTGGTGATCTCTTGATGCCTCAGAATATGTCCTACCAAGCGATCCCTTCTTCTAGTCAAGTTGTGCCATAAAGTTCTGTTCTCCCCAATTCTATTCAGTACCTCCTCATTAGTTATGTGATCTACCAATCTAATCTTCAGCATTCCTCTGTAGCAGCACATTTCGAAAGCGTATATTCTCTTCCTGTCTGAACTATTTATTGTCCACGTTTCACTTCCATACATGGCTACACTCCATACAAATACTTTCAGAAACGACTTCCTGACACTTAAATCTATACTCGATGTTAACAAATTTCTCTTCTTCAGAAGAGCTTTCTTTGCCATTGCCAGTCTATATTTTATATCCTCTCATAATCGACCATCATCAGTTATTTTGCTCCCCAAATAGCAAAATTCATTTACTACTTTAAGCGTCTCATTTCCTAATCTCGTAATTCCCTCAGCATCACCCGATTTATTTCGACTACATTATCCTCGTTTTGCTTATGTTCATGTTCATCTTATATCCTGATGAATAACAAATAGTAATTTATATCTATGTTCATTATCCATCATTCGCATAAATTTCATCCTAGTCTGGTGCTAAGCAAAGTGCATCACACATGCGCACGCTCACGCGGTTGTCATTAGCATCAGAAATCTTTGGTAACTTCCGCCAACGTTCGTGGAGCGTATTCGCGCTCTCACTCGCACACTGCGGTAGCGTGAGGACCACGCGGATGGGGCGCGCGGTTGCACGGCTCTCACTAGCGCTAGAGTCAGAAACATCTTTTATCCGATACAATCTGTTGTCCTATGCTACCTGACCTAATAAAGAGGCAGGTACAATTCTTAGTAATCTTCTATGTTAGTTGAATTAGTACGTACCAAAAACACATAAAATCCTCCAGGTCAGTAGAGAGCTAACTGTTAACTAACAATGCATGATTGAATCATTGAAAATGGTAGTAAACATACTTTTTAAAATAATTAATTTGGAAGAGCCGGAAAGGAATGAATATTTACAATCAGCCACATAAAAGTATGGCAATTCCAGTGCTTGTTTTTTGTTGTACGATGCGGCCTGTTTCTCTCTGTTTACTTTATCTCTGTCCCTTTGTTTGTTATTCTCCCATTGAGCTGCGTGATCTGCAAGATCGCAGTTGGACGCAAGGAAACAACGCGATGTCCGCATCACTAGCTGGGCAGTCAGTACAGCGGATTGCGAAGTAAAGGGCTTGGGTTCGATTCCCAGTCTGTGCGGGGATTTTCTTCGCTTGCGACCTGGGTATTGTGTTCTCCTTACCTTCGTTCACATCGTCATATATCACATTCCCCTATTAAGATGGCTGAATGGACATGCCCCGAAGTGAGTAATAATAACAATAAATTAACATGAAGTTATTAACAGAGGCAAATTGCAGTCCTTCACCACGCTCTGCTGAGGCAACTGGTCCACAGCTGTTGTAACTGCTGTTTAAATATCCTGGGTATTGTCACTTGGACAAAATGGATATCCGAGTAAGTCCCAAACGTGTTCTATCGGGGACACATCTGGGGATCTTGTTGGACATAGGAGAACCCCAACATCATGCAGACAGTTTATCCCGACACGTGCCAAGTGTAGATCTGCACAGTCCCATTGAAAAATGGCACCACGTTACAGTCTCACGAGAGGTAACACAAGAGGATGCACGATGTCCATGATGTGCCATTGTGCCAACAGAGCTGCTTCAATCACTACCACCTGGAATCTGAAGTCATACTCGATGGTTTTTTCACGCCACGACGCCATGTCTAAGAACACTATCCCTCTTCACAACATTGGAAGAATATGCCCCACCCCAGGTCGTCTTCATACTCGCCAACTATAGTCATCCAGGGCATTGCACAAACTTGTTTCATCACTGAACATAATGCGATAGCATTCGTCACCACTCCATGTGCAGCCGTTTGTGTCGTGGCGGTAATAGCTGCCTACGGATGGGAGGGTAATTTACGAGTCAGGCTGCTGCTAGTCTGTGACAAATAGTGCTGGATGATGCAGGACGTTGCAAGGAGTGCATTTCTTCCTCTATGATGGCAGGAGCATATATGAGGAGGCTACAAATGGCTTGGTGGTCAATACGGCATTCCTCCCTTGTGGTGGTCAGACGTGATCGACCATATTCTTGGAGACGAATATGCCTACCCTCACATTCCCATGCAGTCCAATGTCGGATCACTGTCGCGACTCGACCAGCCGGCCAAACGGAGGCCCCAATCAGATTCTGTCAGGTGATGAAAACGTTGTCACACACAAGTACGGACATCTGCGTGTCCTTCACAATAATCACTCGACTTATGACACTGTTCACACTCCATATACACCATACAACACATGACAACAACACAAAACAGGAACAGCGCCACTACAGGCCACTGGTGTGTACATGTACGAAATTACATTGACATCCAACCATATATTCTGAGTGATTCAGTTTTTTGTCAGGCAAAGAGAGAGAGAGAGAGAGGGAGACAGATAGACAGACAGACAGAAAACCAGGGAGGATAAAGGTTAGCTAGACATATGGTTGGAAATGCGTTCCAAGGGAGGCACACCGGCTTGAAGGTGGAGGTAAGAACTCTTTAACAGTGTAGGTTTCAATGAGAGCCCACCAGGCAAGTTGAAAATATTCTGTCTGTACTGGTGTTTCACGTTACGATGCGAATCGGCAGCCGGTATGTTCGGAGGAGCCAAATCTTCTATCCTCATTGCTAATGAGTAATGATAAATAGGTGGAAGGTGGCCAAAGGGATCTGACGACATAGGAATCTGGACAGGCAAGCAAAGATTAGTTGACACAAGTGCGCTTTAAATACACATATTGTAGTCAAGTTTTCGGTGAAGAAATACAGTATTGAGAACTTGTGGCAGCTGTGGCTAGCTATAAGCACAGGTTCGACATGGGTGTGCCTCTAAGCTCACTGAGTGTTCGCCGGTAGAAATAGCTATCAACAGCTCGGTGTAACATTCAGCACCAACTAGCACGAACAAGTAGTCTTGAACTAGAAGACTGATGCCCAGGTGCCCGCCGCTTACACCACCGTCCTCGCGGTCTTCATTGGTCGGTCATAAGTGACTAGTGATGGACTAACGAATATGAGTGTCTACAGACTATGTTGTTTCATGAAATATGGATATGTTTGATCGCAATATTTAACAGCGTCACGAATGTATTTAATAGTAATGAAAACGGCATATAAATGTGTCAGCTCATTTTAAGTTGACATGGCTTAAAGCCACTAAAATCGGCACTTGATAATGGCCTAAGCCCGAAATTACAATCGTGAGATAAAGAAAGTGTTACAGTCACTGGCGTAAATATGATGTCTTTTATAAACTAACGCATATGCCGGAAAACGCACAAACACGTAACTTCTATGAGTGGAAAGATTCTCCATGCAGAATATGTAGATTGTCCTGAGACCAGTATCCGCAATTATGGGAGGTTACACAATCTGACAAATGAAACTAGGCCTCATCTGGCATGAATTCAAGCAAGAAGTCCTAGTTACCGTTAACAATTGATGTTAACAGCCAGTTACAATAAGGAACTCATTTTTCCTGCTCCTCATATTTCAACTCTTGCATCACACTCATACGACAGACTTTTACTTTCATATATTTTAGTACACGATGACACTTTGTATAAAATAAACCAACCCGTAGTGATAACTAATTACCGACATGCGGGGATTTCTCATAATGTCCATTCGAATTCTGTCTATAGTTCCAGAGGCCCTCACTCTCGGGCGCCTAATCCTCTGCACATTCTGAACGCATCTTATAGCCCTCCATTTCTTGTAAAGATCGTGAATAGTGCTGGTCGTGGGGAGTTTCCTACCAGGATACGTCACATGAAACATTTCTTGACGTTCCTTGACAGAAAATGGTTCAAATGGCTCTAAGCACTATGAGACTTAACATCTGAGGTCATCAGTCCCCTAGACTTAGAACTACTTAAACCTAACTAACCTAATGATATGACACACATTCATGCCCGAGGCAGGATTCGAACCTGCGACAGTAGCAGAAGGGCGGTTAGGACTGAAGCGCCTAGAACCGCTCGGCGACAGTGGCCGACTGTCTTTATGTAACATTCCATAACATCAGTTCGCTGTTCTAATGTAAACTGCCCCATTTCTGTAACAACTCAACAATATGAGCTTCTCACAACAACTGACGCACGAACACAGAGCTGCAATCAACTTTCCAGACAGTATTGCTACTTCACTAGACTAGAAACGATTAACCAGTACGTGAGGCGTATTTTAATCCTATAATTTCCAGGAAACGTAAAGCAGCTATACATAGCGTCCGTGAGTGGTGTCTGCAAAGTAAGAATGACGACTTCAGCTGAAACAAGCAGTTTTCGATCATATAAGGTTTCTTCAACGATAGTATAACCGGACTATTAAGTCCGTTCAAAATAAACGGTTTCTGAAATAACCGATTTTCAGTTTCTTTATTCCTGTTATTTCCTGTAATAACCACAGAAACCAAACAAAGACTGACAAATTTTGACTCCTTCAGTGTCAAGACACATAGAACCCAAATATTAAATTAAATAAGAAAGTAAAAGAAAACTTAGTTTCTCCACCGTTCGCTGCTTTTCTCGAAAAACGATAAGTGGTTGAATAGTACACAAAATTATCGGTATTCTACAGATACTAGTTTTTCGAAACTGTGCTCAAAAACCATGTTTTAATCGAGGATCATACCATTATTTGGACTTTACGATTGGTCAGTGCTAAAGGGTGAAAACTGATGTTGAAGGACTCTGTTTTTCGCGTTAATTTGTTCGTTTGTAAGGGCTACAAGCAGACAAAGGTATGTTACATAGACACAGTAGACAGATCAGATGTTTTCTGTTTTTGTTGTAAAATATGAATGAACTTTTAGATTTCTCCTTACATGATGTCGCAAGTTTGTTGTGGCTCCTCCAGTTTTCAGTCTCTTCAAAGCAAATGGAGCATTGTATGTCACTGACACTGCATTTCGTAAAACTTTCAGACTAGAAATGGTACCGATCTGTAATACAGCTCATGTGTTACGACTACAATGAAAAACTACCACACAGACCAGATGGGGACGACTTGCATGCACACTACAAGTACACGCGTATCATTTAACAGGCCAGGTCGCATGTTAACTGGAACATTATTGTGTCAGCCGTGCTGTATCAATTCTTATGCCATGTGTTTGTTGTTCGTTTCTGTCGGCATTGCTATTAAAACAGCACTGATTGATGGCTTTTACCATTTTCTACACTAACGTATTATTTCAAAGCAAAGCAAATTTTACACATAATAATCCTTGCCACTGTCGACTGTTAAGCCTTCGCAGATGACATGGCATTGATTACAGATTCATCACTAATTCCCAAGAACAAATAAGAGAACTGCAAAGTAGGACTACAAATATCCTTTGAAAAAACTAAGTTCATGACAAACAACTAAGATGCTCCTCAAAATATTCCAGTTGACAATAATACAATACACAAAACAGGTTCCCTTAAATACCTAGGACAGTGGATTATATACAATGCAAAAGAAAAGATAGCTACAGAAACTAGAGAGCACAAAATGGAAACAGTGTTTCATATGACCAAAAACGCTTGTAATAAAAAAATCCTTGTCCTGGAACACGAAATTAATACTCTATCAAACATTGGCCAGAACTGAAGCTCTGTATCCGGCAGAAACACTTAAACTAATAAGAAATGCAGATCTTGAGAAACTAGAGAAGGTCGAGAGAAGAATTTTAAGGAAAATACTGGGAGCTAAAAGAAACGATAATGCTGAATATAGGTTAGGACCAAACAGAGAGCTATACTTGAAAATTGAAAAACTAATTGATGTAATGAGGAAGAGGAGACTACAGTTTTTTCGACACGTATCCAGAATGGATAGCAACAGACCAACTAAGCGGATATTTACCTTACTCAGTATATACTGTGGTGTCACCGCCAGACACCACACTTGCTAGGTGGTAGCTTAAATCGGCCGCGGTCCATTTAGTACATGTCGGACCCGCGTGTCGCCACTGTGTGATCGCAGACCGAGCGCCACCACAAGGCAGGTCTCGAGATACGGACGAGCACTCGCCCCAGTTGTACGGACGACATTGCTAGCGACAATACGGACGAAGCCTTCCTCTCATTTGCCGAGAGACAGTTAGAATAGCCTTCTGCTAAGTCCATGGCTACGACCTAGCAAGGCGCCAATTGTAACAGTGCATGTATCTTACGAGTCTCATTTGTATAGTCAAGAGAGATGTATCACAAGGAGTGATTAAAAGTTAACTATATTCCAAAGCTACGTATTTTCTTTATAGCAGTATCCTATTCCAGACTTGACGCCAGTCGGCGTGTGTGTACGCGTGCCTTTCGGCTCCCTTCTCAGTGTGGCGTAGCTAGCTTGTTACGCCACAACATATACAAATCCAAGCCCGCATGGTTCATAGAGACTGAAAAGGACATGGAAAAAGCTGGAATTAGAACATACACAATAGAAAATAGAACATACACTACTGGCCATTGAAATTGCTACACCAAGAAGAAATGCAGGTGATAAACGGGTGTTCTTTGGACAAATATATTTTACTAGAACTGACATGTGATTACATTTTCACGCAATTTGGGTGCATAGATCGTGAAAAATCAGTACCCAGAACAACCATCTCTGGCCGTAATAACGGCCTTGATTCGGCTAGGCATTGAGTCAAACAGAGCTTGGATGACGTGTACAGGTACAGCTGCCCATGCACCTTCAACACGATACCACAGTTCATCAAAACTAGTGACTAGCGTATTGTGACGAGCTAGTGGCTCGGCCACCATTGACCAGACATTTTCAATTGGTGAGAGATATGTAGAATGTGCTGGCCAGGACAGCGGTCGAACATTTTCTGTATCCAGAAATGTCCGCACAAGACCTGAAACATGCGGTCGTGCATTATCCTGCAGAAATGTGGGGTTTCGCAGGGATCGAATGAAGGGTACAGCCACGGGTCGTAACACATCTTAAATGTAATGTCCACTGTTCAGAGTGGCGTCAGTGCGAACAAGAGGTGACCGAGACAGGCGATGACGAATACACTCTTCCAATGTGACTTTACCGCGATGTCGCCAAACACGGATGCGACCATCATGATGCTGTAAACAGAACCTGGATTCATCCGAAAAAATGACGTTTTGCCGTTCGTGCACCTAGGTTCGTCGTTGAGTACACCATCGCAGGCACTCCTGTCTGTGATGCGGCGTCAAGGGTAACCGCAGCCATGGTCTCCGAGCTGATAGTCAACGCTGCTGCAAACGTCGTCGAACTGTTCGTGCAGATGGTTATTATCTTGCAAACGTCCCCATCTGTTGACTCAGAGATCGAGACGTGGCTGCACGATCCGATACAGCCATGCGGATAAGATGCCTGTCATCTCGACTGCTAGTGATACGATGCCGCTGGAATCCAGCACGGCGTCCCATATTACCTTCCTGAACCCACCGATTCCATATTCTGCCAACAGTCTTTGGATCTCGACCAGCCATGTCGCGATACGATAAACCGCAATCGCGATAGGCTACAATCCGACCTTTATCAAAGTCGGAAACGTGATGGTACGCGTTTCTCCTTGTTACACGAGGCATCACAACAACGTTTCACCAGGCAACGCTGGTCAACTGCTGTTTGTGTATGAGAAATCGGTTGGAAACTTTCCTCATGTCAGCACGCTGTAGGTGTCGCCACCGGCGCCAACCTTGTGTGAATGCTCTGAAAAGCTAATCATTTGCGTATCACATCATCTTCTTCCTGTCGGTTAACTTTCGTGTCTGTAGCACGTCATCTTCGTGGTGTAGCAATTTTAATGGCCAGTAGTGTATTTCAGAAAGGCAGTTCAAAAGGCAGAATTTCAGGAGAGAAAGAAAACAACTAGACGAAAGTAGACTCAAGAAGAAAGGGAACAACACTCTAAAAGGATGAAGGAAATTTGGAAACCAAGGAAATCTAATACAATGAAGAGTAGCCAAAGTTGATTCATTGTACTCTGCAAATGGGTTATTCGAAAGAAGAAGAAAAATCCTTGTTCTTTTCTTAAAAATGTTTATTTAAAAAGGAAAATCGTTTCAGATTACGCTGATACAATAGCTCCCTACTTAGTAAACATATACAACCGCTCGCTCACCGATAGATCAGTACCTACAGATTGGAAAACTGCGCAGGTCGCACCAGTGTTTAAGACTGGGTAGTAGGAGTAATCCATCGAACTAAAGACCTATATCATTGACGTCGGTCTGCAGTAGGGTTTTGGAGCATATACTGTATTCAAACATTATGAATCACCTCGAAGGGAACGATCTATTGATACGTAGTCAGCATGGTTTCAGAAAACATCGTTCTTGTGCAACGCAGCTAGCTCTTTATTCGCACGAAGTAATGGCCGCTATCGCCAGGGGATCTCAAGTTGATTCCGTATTTCTAGATTTCCGGAAAGCTTTTGACACCGTTCCTCACAAGGGACTTCTAATCAAGGTGCGGGCGTATGGGGTATCATCTCAGTTGTGCGACTGGATTCCTGTCAGGAAGGTCGCATTTTGTAGTAATAGACAACAAATCATCGAGTAAAACTGAAGTGATATCAGGTGTTCCCCAGGGAAGCGTCCTGGGACCTCTGCTGTTCCTGATCTATATAAATGACCCGGGTGACAATCTGAGCAGTTCTCGTAGGTTTTTCGCAGATGATGCTGTAATTTACCGTCTAGTAAGGCCATCCGAAGACCAGTATCAGTTGCAAAGCGATTTAGAAAAGATTGCTGTATGGTGTCGCACGTGGCAGTTGACGCTAAATAACGAAAAGTGTGGGGTGATCCACATGAGTTCCAAAAGAAATCCGTTGGAATTCGATTACTCGATAAATAGTACAATTCTCAACGCTGTCAATTCATCTAAGTACGCGGGTGTTAAAATTACGAACAACTTCAGCTGGAAAGACCACATAGATAATATTATGGGGAAGGCGAGCCAAAGTTGCGTTTCATTGGCAGGACACTTAGAAGATGCAATAAGTCCACTAAAGAGACAGCTTACACTACACTCGTTCGTCCTCTGTTAGAATATTGCTGCGCGATGTGGGATCCTTACCTGGTGGGATTGACAGAGGACATCGAAAGCGTGCAAAAAAGGGCAGCTCGTTTTGTATTATCACGTAATAGGGGAGAGAGTGTGGCAGATATGATACGCGAGTTGGGATGGAAGTCATTAAAGCAAAGACGTTTTTCGTCGCGGCGAGATCTATTTACGAAATTTCAGTCACCAACTTTCTCTTCCGAATTCGAAAATATTTTGTTGAGCCGAACCTACATAGGTAGGAATGATCATCAAAATAAAATAAGAGAAATCAGAGCTCGAACAGAAAGGTCTAGGTGTTCGTTTTTCTCGCGCGCTGTTCGGGAGTGGAATGGTAGAGAGATAGTATGATTGTGGTTCGATGTACCCTCTGCCAAGCACTTAAATGTGAATTGCAGAGTAATCGTGTAGGTGTAGATGTAGATGTAGAGTATTTCTGCTTTTTACCCGGTTATTTGTCAAAAATAAAACCGGGACCAAACAAATTCAGAACTAAAATACCGGTATCGGTCTCAACGGGTCGGTTTTTCCCATCCCTAGCTCAGAGGCAGAGAGCGACGGAGCGGCAGTGCTGTGTGAATTCTGCACCGCAGCGCGCCCGCTGCCGGAGCCTCGCTTAATTGCCGCAGATTTCCGCAGATGACGTGGCGGACGTGCCCGCGGCCAGGGGCCGTGCATTATGAACGGCACCCACACAACCCGCCCAGCTGCGGCGCGCCGAAAGTGCAGCTGGACGTGGAAGCGGCTGCAAGAAACAGACCCAGCACACCAGCCACAACAGGAGACGGAGGGCTAGGGTGCAGCGTCCTCACAGCTACAGTGACGGCTCTTCTACAGCTTACGTAGCACGTGTTCCTCCGTTCAATATAGTTCCCCGTCCACAGGAAACTGACCTATACAGATGTGCAATGTTGTCATTTGTTGAAATAAACTCCATTCGTTTCGCGGAGTCTTTTATTTAATTCTTCGGTCTTTCTAAATGTTTGAAAGTGAGCTACATTCAATTCACACTTATTTTTTCAAGTATCTGAGGCTTAAATATTCACTGTAGGGAAAAAAAGCACACCACCAAAAAACAATTAATGTAGAATAATGAGATTTCTGGAATACTACAGCCTAGGCAATACATTTAAGTGATTAACATTGTAAGATCACAGGTTAATGTAAGCGCGAGATACGCCATTGTAACAGTGAAATGCTGGTACATTAATAACGCAGGTCTGCGACATGGAAATTGTTTCAAATTTATTAAGTGATTTTTGTAGTGTTTCCAACTCAGATTTCGGGGAAAATAGTGAAAAAATTCCATCACTACAGTTATTTCACAAACTGCTTGTCTAGTTTCACCTTTTTTCGATATTTCAGCTCTCTAGTGAGTTTGAATTTTGGTTTTCAGGATCTCCATAAACTGTTATTTAGCCATTGTTATACTAGATATACGTAAAATAAAGAGTAATTAGGAGAAACCAGCAGTATTTTCATGTCAGTGCTTGTTTGTCGCGCTGCCGTGAGCTTCTGCTATTGTCCTTCAGTTCACAGTACCTCTTCACTCTGTACTGTTCACGTGTTGTTGTTACTAGCGCTTTAAAGTACTGACTGTTTTCTTGTGTTCTGTAATTGTTTTATGGACAATGGACAATGGCAACCAGAGGATGTATAAACTCGCCAGATTGCTTTTGCTACATTTGTGGTAACTATACCGTTAAAAAGCAGCAAAGAAACATTTCCACCCACACAAAGTTTGTTCAGTGTGTGTTGAAGAAATGAGGCAATGGTTTCAACGTAAAAAGCAATCCTTATATTTTAGAATACCAATGGTTTACAGGGAGCCCAAAAATCATAGTGATGACTGCTATTTTTGTTCTTGCAACGTCGAGGTTTCAATTTGAAAAACAAAAACATTCAATCAGCCATTCACCCTGTTCCTCATGGACCTGAAGTACCAATACCCTCTCCTCCAGATTCTTTGGATGATATAGATTATCACGAGCCATTCGCTCAGCAAGGTGCTAGTGAAGAAGGCAGAGATTGCTACGATCCCGGCATAACCGATCCCACTCCATTTTCACAATCGGAACTGAACGATTTAGTTAGAGGCATAGGCCTTTCTAAAGAATCGGCAGAGGTTTTAGGATCTAGAGTGAAAGATAAACATATGTTGGTTCCGGTACATCCTTTTCTTGGTATCGATAGAGGGAAAAGGAGTTTGTTATCTTTCTTCTCTCAAGAAGGTGACCGGGTGGTTTTCAGTGATGTTCCTGGATGTTTCAAAATCGAATATGCTCCTGATGAGTGCAGACTTTTTATTGATTCTTCAAAAAGAAGCGTTAAAGCAGTACTTCTACACAATGGCAATAAGTATGCTTCTATACCAGTAGGACACTCAGTTCACTTAAAAGAGTGTTACGAAAATCTTGAACTGGTTTTAAGCAAACTCTGCTATTCAGACCACAAATGGACACTATGTGGTGATTTAAAAGTGATTTCAATGCTGCATGGTCAAAAAAGTGGCTATACAAAGTTCCCTTGCTTTCTCTGTGAATGGGACAGTAGAGACAGAAAGCAACATTACATAAAAAAAGATTTCCGGTAGGCGTTAAAAATGTTGAGAGTAAAAGTTTTGTGGATCCCAAAAAGGTGTTACTTCCACCACTTCACATTAAGTTGGGGCTGATGAAACAATTTGTTAAGGCATTGCCGAAAGAAGGGGAGTGTTTCAGATATCTTTGTGGACAGTTTCCTGGTTTATCCGAGGCAAAGCTAAAGGAAGGAATCTTTGTCGGACCAGGCATTAGAAAACTAACGACAAATCCCAACTTTGTGGACAAAATGGAAACAAAAGAAAAGGCAGCATGGACATCATTTAAATGAGTTGTTACCGGTTTCCTAGGAAAGTAAATAAAATTGATCCAAACTACAAGACAATCGTCGCAGACACGCTCGACAACTTTAAGAAGCTGGGCTGTAACATGAGCATTAAAGTTCATTTTCTCCTCTCACATCTTGACTACTTCCCTGCAAACGTTGGTGATGTAAGTGAAGAGCAGGTCGAAAGATTCCACTAAGACATCAAAGAAATGGAAAGAACATATCAAGGAAGATGGAACGTCAACATGATAGCGGACTACTCCTGGATGAAAAAAAAAGAAAAAAAAATGCTCAACGAATCCACAGCCGGAAAAGCAATAAAAGAAGCTTCGACAAAAAGCGAAAGCGTTATTATAAGGACTTATGAGCTTAAAGAGAAATGCAAGTGTACTGGAAATGTAGTTTAGAACATGATTTATAAATAAAATAAAAGTTTATAACGTTGGAAAGAATTTGATAAATTGCTTAAATTTTGCTATTATACACAAAAATACTCCCTTTTTTGTGAGAAAATCTGAAGTGATAGAAAAAAATGGATTGCATTTTTGAAAGCAGCGCCGAAAGTACGTAAAATTCAATTATCAAATTTCAAACAACTCTCAAAAAATATTTTTGCAGACCTGTGTAACCGGTGTAATCGTTAGAATGTTGAATGCAAGCCTGCAAACGTGCATGCATTTTGTTGTACAGGTGCCGTATGTCAGTTTGTGGGATGGAATTCCATGCCTGATGCACACAGTCAGACAATACAGTGACGGTAAATAAGGGTTCTGGGTAACGCTGGAGTTGTCGTCCGATGATGTACCATATGTGCTCGACCGGAGACAGATCTGGTGATAGTGCACGCCAAGGCAACGTGTCGACATTCTGTACAGCATGTTGTGTTACAACAGCGGTATATCGGCGAGTGTTATCCTGTTGGAAAACATCTCCTGGAATGATGTTCATGAATGGCAGCACAATAGATCGAATCACCAGATTGATGTACAAATTTGCAGTCAGGATGCCGTAACTACGAGAGTCGTCCTGCTGTCATACGAAATCGCACTCGGGACCATAGCTCCAGGTGTAGATCCAGTGCGTTTAGCACGCAGTCAGATTGGTTGCCGGCCCTCAACAGGCTTCCTTCTAACCAACACACGGTTTTCACTGGCACTGAGTTAGAACTCTCTTTCATGAAAACGCAACAGACCTCCATCCAGCCCTCATTTGACACCACTGAAGTCGCAAGTGATGGTTTGGGGTCAGCGGAGTGCGTACAACAGGACGTCTGCCTCAGAACCGTCCTTGAAATAACTGATTTGTAACAGTTCTGTGTGTCATTGTCTGCTCAAATTTCTGCTGCGAAACGATGGTCTTCCTTCTTGGCAGTGCCATGTGGCCGTTCGGAGACTTGTCCTCTTGCCACAGTACATTCTCGTGACCACCGTTGCCAGCTATCATGTACAGTGGATACATTCCTGCTAAGTCTTCCTGCAATGTCGCAGAAGGAACATCCAGCTCCTCGTAGCCCTATTACACGAGCTTGTTCAAACTTATTAATGTGCTGATAATGATGACTTTATGGCCTTAAAGGCATTATTGACTAACATCAACTCACCACTTCCAATCTCAAAGGTAATCATTCACTCTCAAACGTAATAACGTCTAACATCAAAGGTAACTAACGCTCCAACCGTTGCAGCGTGCATTTAAAGCAAACCCTCTTTACGTTTTCGTAGTGGCGTTACTGGTGCCACTCTTATGCGGCTGGCACGAAATTTTAACAGACATCTTCTTTCAGATGTAGAAGCACGCCTACCAACTTTCGTCTATGTGGCACAACTCCAATTTTGGTGCTGTGATTTTTTCGCCGTCAATGTACAGGGTGTTTCAAAAATGACCGGTATATTTGAAACGGCAATAAAAACTGAACGAGCAGCGATAGAAATACACCGTTTGTTGCAATATGCTTGGGACAACAGTACATTTTCAGGCAGACAAATTTTCGAAATTACAGTAGTTACAATTTTCAACAACAGATGGCGCTGCGGTCTGGGAAACTCTATAGTACGATATTTTCCACATATTCACCATGCGTAGCAATAATATGGCGTAGTCTCTGAATGAAATTACCCGAAACCTTTGACAACGTGTCTGGCGGAATGGCTTCACATGCAGATGAGATGTACTGCTTCAGCTGTTCAATTGTTTCTGGATTCTGGCGGTACACCTGGTCTTTCAAGTGTCCCCACAGAAAGAAGTCACAGGGGTTCATGTCTGGCGAATAGGGAGGCCAATCCACGCCGCCTCCTGTATGTTTTGGATAGCCCAAAGCAATCACACGATCATCGAAATATTCATTCAGGAAATTAAAGACGTCGGCCGTGCGATGTGGCCGGGCACCATCTTGCATAAACCACGAGGTGTTCGCAGTGTCGTCTAAGGCAGTTTGTACCGCCACAAATTCACGAAGGTTGTCCAGATAGCGTGATGCAGTAATCGTTTCGGATCTGAAAAATGGGCCAATGATTCCTTTGGAAGAAATGGCGGCCCAGACCAGTACTTTTTGAGGATGCAGGGACGATGGGACTGCAACATGGGGCTTTTCGGTTCCCCATATGCGCCAGTTCTGTTTATTGACGAAGCCGTCCAGGTAAAAATAAGCTTCGTCAGTAAACCAAATGCTGCCCACATGCATATCGCCGTCATCAATCCTGTGCACTATATCGTTAGTGAATGTCTCTCGTGCAGTAATGGTAGCGGCGCTGAGGGGTTGCCGCGTTTGAATTTTGTATGGATAGAGGTGTAAACTCTGGCGCATGAGACGATACGTGGACGTTGGCGTCATTTGGACCGCAGCTGCAACACAGCGAACGGAAACCCGAGGCCGCTGTTGGATCACCTGCTGCAGTAGCTGCGCGTTGCCCTCTGTGGTTGCCGTACGCGGTCGCCCTACCTTTCCAGCACGTTCATCCGTCACGTTCCCAGTCCGTTGAAATTTTTCAAACAGCTCCTTTATTGTATCGCTTTTCGGTCCTTTGGTTACATTAAACCTCCGTTGAAAACTTCGTCTTGTTGCAACAACACTGTGTTCTAGGCGGTGGAATTCCAACACCAGAAAAATCCTCTGTTCTAAGGAATGTTGTCTACAGCACACTTCCACGTTGTGAACAGCACACGCTTACAGCAGAAAGACGACGTACAGAATGGCACACCCACAGACTGCGTTGTCTTCTATATCTTTCACATCACTTGCAGCGCCATCTGTTGTTGAAAATTGTAACTACTGTAATTTCGAAAGTTTGTCCGCCTGAAAATGTACTGTTGTCCCAAGCATATTGCAACAAACGGTGTATTTCTATCGCTGCTCGTTTAGTTTTTATTGCCGTTTCAAATATACCGGTCATTTTTGAAACACCCTGTATTTTACTAACCGACCCAGCAATGCATTGCAACTGCCAAATACGTATGGGAATTGTCCTGATCTCCTTCACCACCTTCCCCCCCCCCCCTCTGTCTGTCAATCTCCTTCTGCCCCTTCTCTCTCCTCTCTCCAAATCCTCCTCCTCCCATCTCTCTCTGTTCGTCTCCTATAACCATTATAAACGTTAATCGAAAGAAAAGTCAATGACAATTACATCACAGCGAAAGAAATTTGTTTGTAGTGTTGCGTATTAGAGATGAAAAAAAACGGTCGCATTGCACGTTTCCTCGCAATGACAGTACGTGACCGCAGCCATATCAGGCCCATACATGGGCAGAACCCAACGTGCATAAAGAGACTCTTCAGACAAAATCGAATATACTTCGCAACGGCAGCATCAAGTGAATATTTCATATGATTGTGGCTTGTGGTATAGTTGCTGCGCCTAACATGCGTTGCTGTTAGCTGTATTAAACAGTAGTTTGACGGTGTGCTTTGCACGTCTACCTTCAGGACTCTATCATCGAATCTGCTTTTATTATTTGAAACTCAAATATGTTATTTCCTCTACATCGCATTTCAAAAATTAACATTGTGCGCCAAGCGTCGTCTAACACTGAATACACTCGCCCATATTTCAACAACTTGTAAAAATCTGAGATGTAGTACTTCACAATTCAATAGCTTTCTCTTTCGCTGAAGTTCCTCTGCTCTTTTGTATTACAACTGTACTGTTGCCATTATTTTTTTGGAAACACTGTACATCTCAGGGCTGGATGGCGACGCGTGGAGTATTTATTACCGCTTTTGATCAGATATTGCATCTCATTAAATCGGTGCGATTGCCATCTGATGCTAAAGATGCACGTCATCCCCAAATATGCGTTCCAACTTACATTATAAAACAAAACGACACACAAAATATCTATACTTAATATATTAATTTACGTTGCTACCTTCTTAATTTGGAAATTATTATTGCTGCGAGTATCATTCGTCGGTATGAAGATGTAGGGATACTACTCAGTACCGTGGAATAGTGTGTATCATCTCTGGCTTTCAAACTATACGTAGATGACAATTAACTAATTTTTAATGTGTACACCAGGTTTCATACTACAGTTAAAAGGTACATAGAAATGATGACTTTGTGGTATACTGGAAGTGATGATTGATGAAATGATCATGTCCACAATGGAGGTGAAAGGTGTGTACTGGGATCTAATAATAATAATAATTTGCAGGCGGTGGGGAGAAAAAGTAGGAGAATGAAGGAAAAGATAGCTCTTATGGGGCTACAAAGGAGCTTTCTTGGTTGTGATTGTTAGGGAGAGTATGTTAAATGTTAGTAGTTTTCCTAGGTTTAGTTAAAGAGGCATGGTAAGGAGGGTGCATTCCTTGTCAGTTTTCTTACTCGAATTGTTGGGTCGAATTAGTGAGAAGAATATGTTGATTAATCGTAACAATACCAAGGCATTTTCCATAATGCGCGTTATCGATGGAGGGGGTACTTTATGCCCCCACGCGGGAAAAAATTAATTAAAATAATTCGTTAATTGTTGAATATATTAACAACATACTTTTTAAGGCGTACTGTTTTTTTAGTATTGTCCAGAAACTGAAAATACCTTTTAACACACTCTTAACAATATCAAAGCACTTTCAATAACGTGTACGATGACTTCATGACCACCACACAAGGAAATTTAAAAAATTCAAATGTCGTTCATTGTTGTTGACGTTTACTCTCAACATACTTTTAGAAGAGATAATGATGTACAAGCACGGCCCTGAATCTCTAAATATTGAATACAATGTTCATTGGGTAAAGTGATATCTGCTACTGAGACAAATTTAGTAGAATTCATTAAAAACAGTAAATATTTTTTCCGAAATTTTAAAATTTAAAGTAACTGACTAGATTACAACTTTTCACAAAGTGGAAACAAGTCCCCCACCCCCACCCCTGCTTTTGCACTGCGAGGGTTAAATATGAAGAGGTGGAAATCGGGTAAACGTAGTCACCAAGGATGCGGATTCATTCGAGGTCTCCGTTTGAAACGCCACTCGTCCAGGAGCGTCAGATGACTATCGAGTGCGGTGTGAGTAAGTCTGAAGGTTTCGTGGATACCTAATTAGTTGCAGTGAGCGGCGTGGGAAAGCATAACTGGTGCCTGGGGCAAGACACTACACATTACTGGCGCCCGTCCCCCCTTCCAGAAACATATAAGGTAATATATTATATAGGATTTATTCTAATAATAATACATTTTCCAGAAAATCCTGTTTGTCTTGGAGACCATTTGCATTTGGAGCAATGGGCATGATAGACCTCCTGCCGCCCCCCCCCCCCCCTCCAACCACTCCCGCTGCTACGGCACTGATTATAATCGTCGGTATATTTGGTGGATTAAATACACTACTGGCCATTAAAATTGCTACACCACGAAGATGACGTGCTACAGGCGCAAAATTAAACCGACAGGAAGAAGATGCTGTGATGTGCAAATGATTAGCTTTTCAGAGCATTCACACAAGGATGGCGCCGGTGGCGACGCCTACAACGTGCTGACATGAGGAAAGTTTCCAACCGATTTCTCATACACAAACAGCAGTTGACCGGCGTTGCCTGGTGAAACGTTGTTCTGATGCCTCTTGTAACGAGGAGAAATGTGTACCATCTCGTTTCTGACTTTGATAAAGGTCGGATTGTAGCCTATCGCGATTGCGGTTTATCGTATCGCGACATTGCTGCTCGCGTTGGTCGAGGTCCAATGACTGTTAGCAGAATATGGAATCGGTGGGTTCAGGAGGGTAATACGGAACGTTGTGCGGGATCCCAACGGCCTCGTATCACTAGCAGTCGAGATGACAGGCATCTTATCCGCATGACCGTAATGGATCGTGCAGCCACGTCTCGATCTCTGAGTCAACAGATGGGGACGTTTGCAAGACAACAACCATCTGCACGAACAGTTCGACGACGTTCGCAGCAGCATTGACTATCAGCTCGGAGGCCATCGCTGCGGCTACCCTTGACGCTGCATCATAGACATGAGCGCTTGCGATGGTGTAGTCGACGACGAACCTGGGTGCACGAATGGCAAAACGTCAATTTTTCGGATGACTACAGGCCGTGTTTACAGAATCCTGATGGTCGCATCCGTGTTTGGCGACATCGCGGTGAACGCACATTGGAAGCTTGTATTCGTCATCGCCATACTGGCGTATCACCAGGCGTGATGGTATGGGGTGCCATTGGTTACACGTCTCGGTCACCTCTTGTTCGCATTGACGGCACTTTGAAGAGTGCACGTTACATTTCAGATGTGTTACGACCCGTGGCTGTACCCTTCATTCGATCCCCCGAAACCCTACATTTCAGCAGGATAATGCACGACCGCGTGTTGCAGGTCCTGTACAGGCCTTTCTGGATACAGAAAATGTTCGACTGCTGCCCTGGCCAGCATATTCTCCAGATCTCTCACCAAATGAAAAAGTCTGGTCAATGGTGGCCGAGCAACTGGCTCGTCACAGTACGCCAGTCACTACTCTTGATGAACTGTGGTATCGTGTTGAAGCTGCATGGGCAGCTGTACCTGTACATGCCATCCAAGCTCTGTTTGACTCAATGCCCAGGCGAATCAAGGCCGTTATTACGGCCAGAGGTGGTTGTTCTGGGTACTGATTTCTCAGGATCTATGCACCCAAATTGGGTGAAAATGTAATCACATGTCAGTTCTAGTATAATATCTTTGTCCAATGAATACTCGTTTATCATCTGCATTTCTTCTTGGTGTAGCAATTTTAATGGCTAGTAGTGTAGTTTACAGAGATTTGAGAACATCATTCGATGACAAGAGACGCAGGTAAACAGCAGGATGCACGCAGCCAATAATGTGAAATACGTGGGAGCAGTTGTGTTTCATTCTTGCACGTGTAGGACGGTGATGGAGCATAAAAAGACAAAAGTCTTTAATAGTAAGCCAAACGTCGAAGGATCTCTCGTAAGTCCAGAAAACCTGCATTGGATGTCTATTGTGCTATATTGTCCAACTTGCTTTTTCTGTCACGCTAGCTGTATTACTTCTTTAAAAAAAAATTGAAATATGTGTGAAATCTTATGGGACTTACTGCTAAGGTCATCAGCCCCTAAGCTTACACAATACTTAACCTAAATTATCCTGAGGACAACCACACACACGCCCATGCACGAGGGAGGACTCGAACCTCCACCGGGATTCTTTTTTAAAAAAAATAAATTTAAAAAAAACGTATTTTGCTAGGTGATACTCCGTTTTTAATATTCTGATCGATACTAAGCTTAATGTGAAATGGTATGTACACACATTCCAGCTGCACGTGGCCAATTAAAATATACTGTAAGCGCCGGCTAGTTGTAGATGGCTTGCGAATCTTGAAAATTGTGCTAAGTCAAAGACAGTTCGAGAAGCCAAATTTGATTTAAACATACACAAAACTTTACCAAGAATAATACAAGGAGCAAGCAAGTCCATGTGACACTTCTCAGGTTTTTCACGTCGTGAGAAGGGGTGGGGAGTTCGCTCTGATAGATGGAGCGTGTGTCAATATGCGACGTATTTTTTTTTTCCAGACGGGAGAGACGGCTGTTATTTGTCAACTTTGGAGTTGTTGTGGGCAGCACCGGTAGTCTTGGTCCATTGATGGCATCGACTCCTGAAGATGACGGCCTCCACAGCGTTTGGTACTTCGACTAGCTTCAAACGGAACCCCAATATTTCTACAATACTTCAGATTCCAGTGACATAAATAGGATAGAAATAGAACAGATGAAACCGCTGCTTGTTCAGAGACAGGCATAGTGCTTGGAAACCACACTGGAGAATCATACAGGTATCTTGTTGTCCAACAGTTCACACAGCCTCATCTGGTTCTCGTTGCCCATTAGCTGGACACATTTGGCCACTCTAATTAATTACTGCCGTCCCTATGAGTCGATGATGACGCCATGGATACAGTACGAAAAGACAAGGATTCTTGAAGCCTTTAGGTGGGTACCAAAAATATATAACAGGCCTTGCAGTGTTGCTGCTTTTTATGTCAGGCAGAACGTCCTGCAGTGACCACTGCCTATGAGTATTTTTCTTATGTCTGTCTTCTGACGGGGAATGTAATGGTATGTTGTGAGGTTGCTATTGAGCGGTTCATTGGAAGATCCATCGCCATTGCCTTCTGTATTTGATTTTTGAATGACCTAACCAGTCTCTTCTTTTCTCTTCTCTCTTCTTTGCTCTCTCCTTTTTTTTTTTTTTTTTTTTTTTTTTGTTTTCGTTGAAGCTGCTAAAGGCTGCAGAACTGTGGGCTATTGCCAGAGATTACGGTGTATGGTATCCTCTTTATAGCTGTCTTTATCACAAATCAGATCATGGCATTTGATATTGTGGCAGTAGTTCAGAGGAAATGTCTAAAGTTGAAGAGGTTGTCCACTTCCATCAATCACATTCTTCCCATAAATAACCATAGATGCTCTGTTATGTGCAAGTGTGTAGGCGAGACCTTGTTACAAGTGCAAGTGGTGCAACCCCTGGCTGGCCGCCCTATGCCAGTGTACACAATGAGCCAAGAGAGCTCCCACCTCACAGAGCCTTCTACCAACTCAAGTGGCACTAGCGACACAACTGGAGTATCTGTGCTCAGAGGGTATTTTTTAATTTTTTACCCACTCTGCATTCTGAGACTCCTGTTGCAACGGATCATGCCATGACTAATTGGTAAGTGGTGGCGTAGCAGGAAATAGATACATAACACCAGGCACTCTGGCATCCTACACAGAACATTTTTTACTACTAGAGAGCTAGTAGAAATCATTGGCTAACACAAGATATACTGAATTTAATTGATGAAAAGAGAAAATATAAAAATGAAGCAGGCGAAAGTGAATACAAACGTCTAAAAAATAAGACTAAGAGGAAGTTGCATGGGGGCTTAATTATATTGAATGCAGATAATTTTTTATTTTTAGTCGCTGAATGTCCGACTACGAAGTCTCGTAACCGGTTGGCCCTGACTGGTATTTGTACGCAATCTGACTGCATAGCATAACAACAAACAATGAAACGAAATTTCCGTTAACACAATTAATTAATTAAGTCCCCAGCAACTATGAAAGCTACGAAACAACAAGGCACAAGTGTCGCTGTTCTGTGTGTGGAAGTGTGATTCAACGTACACATCTGGCACGGTTCTTCCTCAATACGACAAGATATTTTAAATACCATTTATACTGAAGTAATTAAAAAAATAAAGAGAAATACTGTAATTGCACATAGAAACCAGAAATACAGTCTAATACAAGAACACGAGCCAGATGCTTTGTTGACTGAACCTGTGACCAAGAGGCATTATTGTTTAAGACATTGAAATAAATAAAAAAAAGGAATTTTTTTACCTTCATATATATTGACGAAAAGCCCACTCTGATCATTACAGCATCCCCAATCCAACAACATCTGGTGTCTAGCCCATCAAAACAATATTACAAGTTCTGAACAAGCACTCTCCATGGGAATTTCTCAACAACGACTCACCACTGCTACATCTCAATAAGCACTGCCCACTGCTACTTCCCAATAAGCACTGCCTACTGCTACTTCTCAATAAGCACTGCCAGTGGGGGCGGCTGAATAATACTCTCTGGCTCAGTCTCTGGCGCTGTGACTCAGTGTAGCCACCTTTCATATGCCCCTCCTCCACGGGCTAGAATTTGATGGTATTTTTGCCAGCATTGGAGGTGAAAATACCACCAAATTCGTCCAAAAAATACAGACAAAAATTAAAAAGTAATATTAATAAGTAAATATCACATAACTAAATAAATTTTGGCTTTGCACTGACCGTTCCATATCCTAATATATAAAATACAGTAAGGAATACAAATGTTTTCATACATGTGATTTTACATAATAGTTTACATAAGTATTATTCAATCAATGGCACCAGAAATGACGAACAGGTGCAGATAAGAATCTCATAACATTTCATAAACAGTAAACACACAAAAAATCAATTTTTACAAATATTCACATAAAATCTTGTGAATATATCAATAAACAAGTAGTTGACATTTCCAGCAGTAGCACCCAGCAATGGTCAACAGGTGCAGACACCAACGAGTGACATTATTTCAGTAGAAGCAGTTCCATCAGTGGCACCCAGCAATGTTGAACAGGTGCATACACCAACAAGTGACGTCGTTTCAGTAGAAGCAGTTCCATCAGTGGCACCCAGCAATGTTGAGCAGGTGCAGACACCAACAAGTGACATCATTTCAGTAGAAGCAGTTCCGTCAGTGGCACCCAGCAATGTTGAACAGGTGCAGACACCAAGTGACATTTCAGTAGAAGCAGTCCATCAGTGGCACCCAGTAATGTTGAACAGGTGCAGGTAACAGTCCATAATATTCACTATGACTAATTAGACAGTTCATCAGAGTTTATCAGCAGAAATTAAACATGTCCAAGTGGCACACATCAATTTTGAACCAGTGCAGGCATGAACAAAAGTTTGAATGCACACGCAATTGCTTTTACAAAATTATCATCAATGCTCTTACACTAAACATAAAAATAATAATAAACACGCAAATGATATCAGACAATTGTCATATTAACTATTACAAATACACAAATATCAGTAAACCTACAATATTTGTGGGTGTCAGTGCAAGCCACAACAAACAAGTAAAATAATATTTAGGAGATAGGTCGGTACCAATTATCTGGGATTAGGAAAGGAAAACACACACAACACACTTACTCATCTTTCATCCACATTAATTACTACTGTGTAATAGAATAGTGTTAACTGTGTAAATGCAATTCTGTCAAAGATTTGATGTGCGACATGTGTATCAAGTAGTAGTGGCAGCAGTGTATAACAGTCAATAATAGTTAGTCAACGTCATAGTCATCATGTCAAGACCAATGTTTGCCAAGCCAAATCAAAATATACGGTTGCTGAACAACTGTCAGTGTGCCAAGATATGCAATTACTTCCTCTCTCCAAAAAAAAAGTATATACTGCTTATTGATTTAACAAAGTGTGTGTGTAGACAATCTTCTTTCCACTTGAGTGTTCTAGTCTGCCATCTTCATCCTCCTTGTTCCATATAAACCAACAAAAAAAATATGATCCTCACTTACTTTACCTCTTATCCACCAAAACTCCAATAATCATCTGCATCACATAATCTTAATACTTCAATAATGTAAGGAGGCCGGAGGCCCTTACTATAAGTTTGCACTCGGCACAGGCCGATAGGGCAAACAATCGATAGTGTCGTGTTGCGAGGGCGAGTGTAGAGTTGAGTCAGTTCCCAGGTTGCGGGCTGAGCCGTGTGGAGGCCTGTTGCTGTAATGCAAGGGTTTACTGACAGAGGGAGTGGCCATCGCCGCGGTTTAACCCCTTTGTGTTAGAATAATACTGGAAAGTGAAGAAGTATAATTACGATAGTGATCAGTGATATTTCTGTGCCAATATTTGTGGTTTCGCGTCTACCGCGCCGGCATCATTTGGATTGCAGTGTTGGATTGCAGTGATTGAATTTGCGTGTGACAATAATGAATAGTGAGGAAGCCTGTGCTGAGATTAGCCATAATTAAATATGTATGACGAAGGCAGTGGCTGTCTCCTTCCTTTTGTATTTTTGAGACGAATATAGGTCCTTGATTAGTGAAACTGTGTTAGCGTTTCTTCTTGTCACCAGACATTTCATTATTACAGCATTTGAGAAGGACAAAATGGAATGTAACAACTTCGTAGCAGTCAAATCCGATTGCCAGCCCCATTAGGTACACGGTCACATTAATTAATATTTATTTGGGCTGCTATTCAGATCCAGATCGGGTCGAGATACTTAAATTGGAGGTGTTACACCCTTGGCGACCGTGACAGGACAAGTGCAATTTTCGGACGAATCGTAAAGAACCCATAGGTAATTTTATCTTGCTTAATGCGAGAAAACATTTTTCAATGTTGGATCGGGACAGAGCATAAACTTTAAAATCGCGACAAGAATCAGTGCATTTTTGAACAATACGAAGTAATAGCATCTTACGATTGTGCCTAAACTGTTTTTTATTGCCATATTAGATAAGAATAATAGTGCCAATAAACTGTGTTATAATGTGCAAATGCGTAAATCCGCGCGAAAAACTGTGAAAAGTGAACACTAAAGAAAGACACGTGTGAACATTACTATAGCAAAACTAACTAAGAATTCGTCACGAAAGCTTTACAGAAGTGTTTAGTGGTAATATTGTGACCGAAATTGCTTTTTGAATAGTGAAAATCGGACAGCTTCAAGTGGACCAATAAACTGTTATGCGGATGACAATTTATTGTGGCGACGCAATTGTTGAGTGACGTCACACAGACCCGTGTAGCAGCTGCGCCAAAGAGGTTCGATCTGCTAGGTGATTTCACACGTCACCCCAACTACCTGTGCAAGGAGTAGTTCAAGCACAGACACACTACACCGACGGTCTTCAGCGCGACTTCGAGACACCGAGCGCCGACCCAGCATCTAGCGGCCGAACTACAAATTACGCCTCCTGCAGCGCCACGGAGCGGCCGACGGAGAACTACGACGACTCACCACAGATCTTCAGAGCGACTTCACGCGGCTCCGGCGGCAGTACAGCACCACGCCCACTTCAAACGTCAAAACATCACGATTTGGGGTAACGTCTGTTGGTGAGTGAAGACGACTGGTTGGCATAACATTAAATTGTAGTGCGCAATCTTCGCGGTAAATAATCAATTGTAAACGGAGTTTCACATTAGGAAAAGTGCCCAATTACAGTAATTTCCGGAAAAGTTTGCGAAACATACTCTGAAATATGGCATACTTATTGATGCATGCTGCATTGTCTAAATGGTAGTTATACAGATATGCTCATTGTTTTTGGGGATTTTACATTTATAGATTTTATGAGTGGTGTGATTTGTCTTATTTAAAATATTTTACATAAACTCTGCATGTGAGAATTGATATTTGAAGTTATTAGGTTTTGAGAGTCGTTATGTTCCGTATTCACACGTATTGTACCAATTTTGGGATTAACTGAAAAATACTGCAGGTACTGTTTGATTAGTTTCATGGTAATTAGGAGTGTTTTGGGTTGCTAGAGGTTATTCTGTATTAATTGCCTGTGCATTAAAAATAAACCAAACATGTCTACTGAAGATAAGCAGGTTTGTGAGGCAGTAGTTGAAAGGAAAAGGATAGGACAGGAAGACAGGGATGATTCAGGAATCAGTGGTTATGGATTGTCATTAGATAGCCCATTAGCACATTCAACTAGTTATCCCAAGACACCGGGACAAACAACGAGAAGTAAGTCAGTTTCAGAAGATGCAGATAAGTGGTCGATGTTGGTAGACTTAATAAAGGAAGTCAAGGCAACACTAGAGAAAGATTTCCAAAAAACTAGAGAATCATTAAAGGAATATTTTCGAGAAACAAGAGAAAGGAGAGCAATATTCCACAAATCAATACAGGAAAATTTACGAGAATTCAGAGAATCATTAAAGGAAGATTTCAAAGAAGCTAGAGAATCATTAAAGGAAAATTTCCAAGAAGCTAGAGAAAGGAGGGAAATATTCTACAAATCAGTAAAGGAAGATTTACAAGAAACTATAGTACAAGAGATCAAAACATCGCAGATGAAGATGGAATGTAATCTGAAGAAGAAAATGCAGGAGTTACCAGAACGACTGCAGATGAACATCGACGAGAGAGAGAGGAAGCTACAGAAGAGTGGAGACCTAGTCCCGGGAGACGTGGAGAAGATGGAAGGAAAGTTAACAGAAAAGATAGAAGACGATGTTGAAGAAACTAAAGCCGAATTGGGAGAAAGGATCACCGAGGTGACGCAGATGCAGAAACAATGCAACGATGCGGTTAAGGGGATAGGAGATAGGCAAAACCAATTGGCTGTCAATCTGAGAAATGCTATAGCCGTGCAACGAGAAGAGGATAACCAGAGGGTTACAATGGAAGGTGAGGCCTTCACTTGGGGAGTCCAGAAGAAGGAAGGGACTACTAGTTATGATCAAGTTGAAGGGGAATTCTTGAAGAAATACTGGTCCAAAAGTCATCAGTGTGCAGCACTTGAGGACCTACTACAAAGCAAGTCACTTAGTACATGGAGAGGAACGTTGAGAGAGTTTGCTGAACATTTGTGGGAATTGAACGAGACCTTGGAACAACCCCTGAGTGATGACGTAATGATATCTGCAATAAAAAGAAGATTGAATCAGAGAATGCAAGAAACTGTATCCGGGAGCCTAATTAAAGATAGGGAGGCCTTGATGGAAATACTGGAACAGTTGGAATCTGTTCGATCACAGGAACACAATCAAAGTAATGATCAAAACCGAGAGGAAAGTAGTGACCAAAGGAATCTTTTTAATCATTCATCTGATTATAGAGGAAGAGGTGGATGGACCGGAAAACTGAATGACACTCCAGGTGAGGTCCGATCAAGAGTGAGAGCTACAAGGACCTGAATAAACCTACTGAGATATATTTAGGACATTTAGTTGTTGAACGGACATTTGAAAAAGGGGAAATGTTTATTTGCATTGTATTTTCTGATGTATTATAACTAGAACTTCATATTTCATATCGACGATTACCTAAGAATGGGTGTAAAAACCTGTAGTAACTAATTTGTGATGTAGTAATTCATATGTCATGTGTTCAAGTAATAATTTTTGATTGTATGTTGTGTGTTTCATTCAATATTGGACTATAGAGAACTATTGCTGGTTGATATAAAAAATTGTAATTTGGACAATGCCATGTTTATGAGGTGTAAAAACCTTTTGTAGAATGTTATTGTGGAGGCAGCCCACTACCGGAGTCGAGGGATTATTTAGTGAATTGTGATTTCATTAATTATTTACACTATGTGTTTTGTTCAGATGTAGCAATGTCTAATTCCCTTGTCGATTCTTTTACGCCAGTGGCTCCAAAGAAGTTTTCGAGGGCGGGGATGTAAGGGGGGCGTAGGCTCTTAGTATAAGTTTGCACTCGGCACAGGTCGATAGGGCAAACAATCGATAGTGTCGTGTTGCGAGGGCGAGTGTAGAGTTGAGTCAGTTCCCAGGTTGCGGGCCGAGCCGTGTGGAGGCCTGTTGCTGTAATGCAAGGGTTTACCGACAAAGGGAGTGGCCATCGCCGCGGTTTAACCCCTTTGTGTTAGAATAATACTAGAAAGTGAAGAAGTATAATTACGATAGTGTTCAGTGATATTTCTGTGCCGATATTTGTGGATTCGCGTCTACCGCGCCGGCATCATTTGGATTGCAGTGTTGGATTGCAGTGATTGAATTTGCGTGTGACAATAATGAATAGTGGGGAAGCCTGTGCTGAGATTAGCCGTAATTAAATATGTATGACGAAGGCAGTGGCTGTCTCCTTCCTTTTGTATTTTTGAGACGAATATAGGTCCTTGATTAGTGAAACTGTGTTGGCGTTTCTTCTTGTCACCGGACATTTCATTATTATAGCATTTGAGAAGGACAAAATGGAATGTAACAACTCCGTAGCAGTCAAATCCGATTGCCAGCCCAATATTTATTTGGGCTGCTATTCAGATCCGGATCGGGCCGAGATACTTAAATCGGAGGTGTTACATGTTCTAGTCTGCCATCTTCATCCTCCTTGTTCCATATAAACCAACAAAAAAAATATGCTCCTCACTCACTTTACCTCTTATCCACCAAAACTCCAATAATCATCAGCATCACATAATCTTAATACTTCAATAATACCTCTTACGTCGATACATATAAATCTTATCATCAATATCATTTACCTTACCTCTTGTCCACCAAAACTCTAATAATCATCAACTTCACACAATCTCAATACGTCGATACATATAAACCTTATTACCAATATCATTTCCCTTCCATAACAACTCTTTCCTCTAGTCAGTCTCCTCGAACAAGTACAGACAAAATCCTAGTGCAAACTTCAATTTATCATCCCATGCAATCCGAAGACACAATGTCCACACACAACCTCTGTGTAGTCCACCTGAGCCAAACCTTCTTCTCATTATGAATTATAAAATACATTTTGGTTACCTTGTCCATCATAAAATAAAAGAAATACATACATGACCTCTAACAGCCTTCAGTTTGAATAAGTTTCAGTAAGTAGGTGCGAGTACGTAGTATGAAAGATCACATAAGACTTTGAGTGAATAAATCGTAATATTTCACAGAGTGTTCACCACTTCAAGAATCATGGCAAAACAGAAGCAAACATGTGGAGTATTTCTTGTGTCAAGTGTCACTTACTAATTCAATTGCTCACGAAGAATGCAGTGTAATAACTGTCAATGGTATAAACCTAGTGTTGGTATGTCATGTCGTTAGCTTCCTTTCTACTAGCATAAATTTATACAGCTTCCATAAAACCTCCAGCTCATGTGACTTCAATGAAGTTTCTTGTACCAAAGTCGTTAGTAGAATTATAGCAGTTCATTTTCTTATCTTAAAAATATAAGGCACTGAGCGTAAGCAAAACATTCAATAGCGAGTAAATATACCAGTGGAGAACAGAATGTCAACAAGTGGATGCAGCACAATTCCTACAACGAGGCTCTGCCAAGCGAACAATCTATAATTAATACCATAGTGTGACCTAAACTCCATGTTCGTACACCGCATATCAGCATTTCTATATACCAAATTAAAGAGTAGTTATGACAACAAACAGAAATGTATAAACATGCAATCCATACGCAAAGCAGCAAATATGCATCCTACATGATAAACAGGTCATTAGCATCATATCAGCATAAGCAAATAAATTTTCATATGTCATCTTAATAAGTAAACATGAAGGCGCAAGCAGATACATCACAAAGTATAACCTACATACATAACCACATCAGCACAATTAATCATGTGACAATTATAATTTAAATAAATAAGCACAGCAGGCACACAAAAAAATGTGACATCCGTGAAAAAGCATAGCAGCCAAGCAATGCATAACATACATAAATAACAACCCTGTTCATTAATCAATCATTGTCAAAATCAGTTAACACAAAGTATAAGTCACGTAATCGCGAGCAGCAAATTACGTCTAACGTACGTACCTAAGTGGAAATATGTTACCTGAAAAATAAACTCAGTTAATAGTTACCTTTTTAGTTTATTACTTTCTTCTTCGAAATGACATTCTTCCTGAAAATTTCTCAATAGCAAGTCGTCTTAACGTCGGAGACTCACAGAATTTACCTGAAGTTCTTAAATATTTTATACAACCGTATCCTGAAAAATACTGAACGTTAATAACATAATTTATTAAGTCACTATAGCTTTATACTGAATTTAATCAGAGAATTTAGACTGTGTATTTGTTTACGGCTGTCAGTGCATTCGCACTGAGCGCTCGATCAGCTGTAGGTACGCGTGACGTAGGAAGTAATTGTTTGTGGTCAACGACTGCCTTGTGCGGCGCGCAGACTTGACTGTTGCTTTGAGTATGTGCCGCCGCCAGAACACGGCGCGGTATCCTTGTACTCTCTGCATGTTTACGTATAACTGTTGGTTTCTCGAAAGTATGTCATTCCACAAAAATTTTAACGTTCGATATATGATGTACTCCCTTAGAGCGCCGAGATTTAAGAGTTTCTACTGCGACAGTGTTATCATGAATAATTTTGCGAACTCTATATGGACCGTTATAAAGCAGAAAAAATTTGCAACACAAGCCTTTTCCTTTGTGAGACAAACGATGAGACTTAATTAACACCTTTTGACCGACTGACAAGGTTTTTAAACGACCAGGACGTTTAGCTGATTTCTCTCTTCTAGCAGCCGCAGATGCAATATTTTGCAGAGCCAGGTTCACAACTTCAGAATGCCGCAGTTTTCGTGAAGGCGGAAAAGGAACGATTTCAGAAATGCGATTTGTCGGTGCTTTATTTTTTAATATCAATATAGGCGGTAAAGAAGTTGAATCATTAGGGAGTTCATTCAGAATGTTTTGAAAAATATGAAGATACTGATCCCACGTTCTGTGATTCTGATGACAATAAAGTCGACACAATTTATTGATTTCCTTCATCCATCTCTCTGAAGCGTTAGATTGAGGGTGAAAAAGTGAAATGAAAATTGGTTTAATCTTACGACGCCGTAGAGTACGAAGCCAAATTTTAGAATGAAACTGTGATCCATTACCTGATATAACCTTATCAACATGACCCACTTCTTTAAGAAAATGTTTGATGAAAGCATTAGATACTGAACGAGCTGTTGCTTTGCGTAAAGGTGTAAAACACACATATTTTGATGTCAATTCCACTGCTACCAAAATGTACGCAAAACCATTAGTAGAACGAACCACTGGACCGAACAAATCGACTGCAGCCATGTCCTTTAATTTCGCTGGAATGATAGGAAACAACGGTGCTCTGTGAGAAATAGTTGGCGGCTTAGCCTTTTGACATAATTTGCATTTGGCAAGAACAGATCGAATACGTTTTTCTATATTACTGAAATAGCAATTTTCTTGTAATTTATGAAAGCATTTTCTGGGACCAAAGTGTGCATAACTGAAATGTGTGTACCAAATCAATTTATTGACCCACTCATCAGGAATGCAAACTAACCAAACAGAGTTGTCAACCGACTTTCGTTTAAAAAGAATATCATTGCGAACTAAATAATACTGTCTAATCGCTACACTTTCCTTTCTCCTCCACTTCTCCTTCATGTCCTTCCAGATTGGATCCTTGTTTTGCTCCTTAGTGATGTCCTGGAGTGAAGACGAAATAAAATTCTCAAACGCAACACCTTGAATATACATCAAACAATATTTGTTTTCTGTGCAGTCCTCCTCAGCACTTTGTTTCAAACCCATAGGTGCACGTGATAAAGCATCAGCAATAATATTTGAAGAACCCTGTATGTAAACAATACTAAAATCAAATTCCTGTAGATACAGCGCCCATCGTGACAATCTTCCATGAGTTAATTTTGTTGACAGAAGAAATTCCAGAGCTCTATGATCGGTATAAACCTTAGTATGTCTCCCATACAAAAATGTCCGAAATTTTGTGAAAGCCCATACAACAGCCAAGGCTTCAAGTTCCGTAATCGAATAATTCTTTTCTGATTTAGAGAGAACACGACTTCCAAATGCAATAGTTTTCTGTATTACATGGCCGTTTTCTTCTATCTCTTGAAATAAATGTGCACCTAGGCCTTTGTATGATGAGTCCGTCGCCAAACAAAAATCTTTAGATAAATCCGGATGTGAAAGAAGTGGAGCAGCAACTGAAGCATCACGAAGTTGTTCAAATTCTGATTGAGCTTCCTCATCCCAACACCAATTAGAATTCTTTCCAGATAGTTCACATAAACGAGGTGTGGCCAAATTGTCCACACAAAGCGTCTATGAAAATTACAGACACCAAGGAAACTACGAACGTCACGTTTTGTAGTAGGAACAGCATTATTACGAATAGCGTCTAGCTTCTCTGGATCAGGAAGAATACCTTCTGTAGAAATAATATGACCAAAAAATTTCACCTGAGAACGACCAAATGCAGATTTTTCCAAGTTCACTGTAATGCCAACTCTTGCAAAAATACGTAATAATGAATCCAAAATTTTGTTATGCTCACTCCAAGAACGTTTAGCAATAAGAATATCGTCAACATATGAAGTAATATTGTCACGAAGATAAACAGGTAAAATTTCGTTTAAACTACGAATGAATGCTGCAGAAGATATAGAAAGTCCAAACGGTAATTTCCGAAAGCACTTTTGGGTAAAACAGTCATGTCCGCTTATTCTTTACCGACTCTCTAGATAGATTGATAGTCGAAGAGTTGTTTTGATAGATGCAAAGAATAGTAGAAGAGTAGGCAGCGGTGCAGAAAACTAAAAGGGAAATAGCACCACTACAGCTCGGGGCCCTGTGCATGCTAAGGCACATATTCACTTAATGTAGTGAATCCCCTGAGGGCTTTAATAGCCGCACATAAATCGCAGTTTGTGATTTAGTGGCCAATTTGGTGGAAGTGCGTACATAAATTGATCTAACCATGAACATGGATGTATGTCGTTCTTAGAATTGCGAAAGATCTTAAATTTCCGAACAGTTAAGAAGTGTTTATAGTCAAAGTTTTCGCCTCATGGCGACAAAGACCTACCGCGTCTGTCCCAGTCCCAATGTCGATTATTGTCAAGTTCGCGCGCCTGGCGCTCTCTTGTTGCTTCTCGTAAATGAAATAAATTATTTTCTTCAAAGCCCTCTGCTATCAGTGATTCCAAATTTCTTCTACCGTTTTGTCCTACGATTTCGCTTTCAATTTGTTTGACTTGCTTTCGTAACGCCTCAAATTCCCTTCTAACGCGTTCGTTAAATTTTCCCTGATTTTCAATGTGTTTATTTATGTTCTGGACTCTTCGGTTTCTGCAAATGACAATGGAGCTGTATCATCTGAATCTCTGTCCCCATGTAAACTAAGACTTGTCAGTTTATCTGAAATCTCCTCAACTCTTTTCGATAAGTCACCTATCTGTTCTTTCTGTTTATTTACGTCTTCCGTAAGTGTCGCGACCCGGGTTTCGGTATTGACACATTTAGTAGTTAACTGTTCATACTGTTGCGTTAGGTTATTTATTCTGTCAATTGGTACTGATTCCTCCATTCTTTCAAATATTTCTTCCTTATCGTGTGCACGTTGTAAATTTAACTCTGAAAATTTCTGTACTATCGCGCGATCTCTTTCTTCCTGTTCTCTGTCCTGTTCCTCTTGTCTAATTTCTATTGAAATTAAACTATTATTGTGAGCATTCAAAATCGGTTGTACTTCTTCTCTAATTTCTATCTTTGATTCATCTTACATGTTTTTGAAAAATGTCCTTATTCGTGAGCGTAACCGCGTTTCCATTGTTCCCATATCAGTTTCTAACCGTGTTGCCAAAGTTCCGATCTCTGTTTTTAATGCAGATCCTAACTGTGATCCCAGTGAGTCTAACCGTGTTTCCATTGTTCCCATATCAGTTTTAATTGTTCCTATCTCTGTTTTAATTGTTCCTATTTGTGATCCCACTGTTTTTAATTCAGATCCCAACTGTGATCCCAGATTTAATATTGCACCCATCAACTGCTCCACATTGACTGGTTCAAAATTCCTTTCGCCCCTAACATTTCCCGCAAAACCAGCTTCATTCGTCATAGCTGTAAAGCTATCTTTGTTCGACACTATTCCAAAATCTTCTGTCGTTAATCTCGTATTCTGAAAATTTTTTGATTGTGAAAAATTTTGAACTGTTTCCGGACTATTTTCCCGACTTATTAAATTGTTTTCCACTTCATTATTCATCATACTGTTCTCATGTGTTGGCGAGTTCGCCATGTCAACAATTTCGTCATTCTCACTATTCATCATTTTTGCCTTTTTCATCGATCGCGTAGTCATTTACAAAACTCGTCACTATACGAAAATTACACACAATGACACTTTATCACCAACAATTTCATTCACACGAAATGCTTCCCTCAAACACGATTAACGAACAATTGAAATCTTCATAATTGCACAAAATTGTCAAACCCGTATACAAGACAACAAAAATTAAATTCTGCAAAAAATACCATTAGAAGAATGACAATTACCAAATCTAGACATGCAATATAGACTACAATTACTAAACTACAAATTACTACAACAATACTACTGCCTGCTATTTTTACTATCAGAAGATTCCAAGGGACGATCCGAAGCAGCGGGCGCCACGTGCATGGGGGCTTAATTATATTGAATGCAGATAATTTTTTATTTTTAGTCGCTGAATGTCCGACTACGAAGTCTCGTAACCGGTTGGCCCTGACTGGTATTTGTACGCAATCTGACTGCATAGCATAACAACAAAGAATGAAACGAAATTTCCGTTAACACAATTAATTAATTAAGTCCCCAGCAACTATGAAAGCTACGAAACAACAAGGCACAAGTGTCGCTGTTCTGTGTGTGGAAGTGTGATTCAACGTACACATCTGGCACGGTTCTTCCTCAATACGACAAGATATTTTAAATACCATTTATACTGAAGTAATTAAAAAAATAAAGAGAAATACTGTAATTGCACATAGAAACCAGAAATACAGTCTAATACAAGAACACGAGCCAGATGCTTTGTTGACTGAACCTGTGACCAAGAGGCATTATTGTTTAAGACATTGAAATAAATAAAAAAAAGGGAATTTTTTTACCTTCATATATATTGACGGAAAGCACACTCTGATCATTACAGCATCCCCAATCCAACAACATCTGGTGTCTAGCCCATCAAAACAATACTACAAGTTCTGAACAAGCACTCTCCATGGGAACTTTTCAACAACGACTCACCACTGCTACTTCACAATAAGCACTGCCTACTGCTACTTCTCAATAAGCACTGCCAGTGGGGGCGGCTGAATAATACTCTCTGGCTCAGTCTCTGGCGCTGTGACTCAGTGTAGCCACCTTTCAAAGTGCAAAACGGCTAAGCGCGAATGGCTACAGGACTAATGTAAAGATTTAGAAACATATATGGGGAGTGAAAGGCTGTTTACAGTTTTTACATAAACCAGATGGCTGTTCTAAGAGTGGAGTGGCAAGAAAGGGAAGCAGTGGTTGAGGAAGGAGTGAGACAGGGTTTTAGCCTACCCAGATGTTATTCAATCTGTATACTGAACAAGCAGTAAAGGAAACAAAGGAAAAATTCGGAGAAGGAATTAATGTACACGGAGAAGAAACAAAAACGTTGAAGTTTGCTGATGACCTTGTAATTCTGTCAGAGATAGCAAAGGACTTGGAAGAGCAGTTGGACGGAATGGACAGTATCTGTAAACGAGGATGTGAAATGAACATCAGCAAAAGGAAAGCGTGGCAAATGGAATGTAGTCGAATTAAGTCAGACGATGCTTAAAGAATTAGATTAGGAAATGATACACTTAAAGTAGTAGACGAGTTTTGCTATTTGGGCAGCAAAATAACTGATGATGATCGAAGTAGAGAGGACATAAAATGTATACTGGTAATGGTAAGAAAGGCTTTCCAGAAGAAGGGAAATTTGTTAACATCGAGTGAAGATTTAAATGTAAGGAAGTCTTACCAAAAAAAAGATATTTTTATGGAATGTAGCCATGAATGGAAGTGAAATATGGACAGCCGGCCCATGTGGCCGAGCGGTTCTAGGCGCGTCAGTCCGGAACCGCGCTGCTGCTACGGTCGCAGGTTCGAATTCTGCCTCTGGCATGGATGTGTGTGATGTCCTTAGGTTAGTTAGGTTTAAGTAGTTCTATGTCTAGGGGACTGATGACCTCAGATGTTAAGTCCCCCACAACAACAACAACAAGATGAGTTACTCACAACTTTGTTCTTCACTCACCTTCGCAAAGCTGTAAAAACATTTTAAATCATCGTAGGGCAAAGAATAACAATAGTAGTACGTAAAAGCATTGTAGGTTTGAATCACATGTAATTAATCTAATTTAAACATAGATAAACTAAAACCACCTTCTGCTTCCGTGCAGGCAGGAGAGGTGCCAGTAAAATAAAGATATATGAAGCTCAGCCGGACCCAGAATCTGTTTTTTTTTTCTTTTTTTAACAAATTCACAACGAACAGATAAGACAGATTTATAGTTATACTATAGATATTTACAGCATTATCTCAGAGTTTCGAATGCTGTAGGTGCTCTTTTGTGTCTCCACTGATTAAAAGCTCTGAGCCTCCAAACCAATTTCAAAGTCTACTGAAATAATGTTCACTGATAGCTTCAGAACCAGTCTGCTTAGTGCGTGTTTTCCTGGTTGGACACAAGAACGGTGCTGTTTACTTATGAACACCCTAGCTGAACGACCCTAACGTGATGCGGCTGGTTCTGACTGACAGCTAACAAAATACCCTGCTCTGTGGCAGTGTTAGCAGGTATCAAAACTGTATGGGCAACAAACTGGCGTGACTGCAAACGATGCTTTGAATAGTACAGCATTGTCGAGGAGGAGCAACTACTCCATTTCTTTGACAACACTGCACACCTCATCGTTTTGACGACAGGTGCCTAAGGACTAGGTCATCGACGCGATGATAACTAATTCCAAACGACAAATTCATGACTCTGTGCATAATGCGATTGTTTTCGTACTTTAGTGTGCTGGTATTAGTATTTGATATGACTGTTCTACTGCCAGGACCTTTCCTAACGACAACTGAAGGCTAATGACAGAATCTCTGCATCAGGAGCTAGCCAGATGACAGCATCTCTTACGAGACAATAGATATACATCCAACGAATCTATTCGTTGTGGCATCAACAGCAACAGCTTCGATTAAGAGCTTTGAAATTGGAAATCTAAGAACAATATGTTTCATCGTCTTCTTTATAATGCTGTTGATATCTTAGCTGATATACGAGGCGTAAGGAAAGTAAGGTCCGATTAGGCGCGAAATGGAAACCACTGTCACTGCGAAAATCCGATGGAACTTTGCACAGATGTGTTGGGCAGTGTCTCTAGTGTGCCAATCGATCGCTTCACGTCGCTCTTTTCAGTTCAGAGTGCAAAATGATCACGTAGAAATGCCTAAAACAAAAGCGTCTCCTGCCAAGTATGTGGATCTGGTGAGAGATTTCGCCTGAAGCCATGTAGCCCACATAACGTAAGTGTAATGTGTTTCTTTCTTCAAGACAATTTTAAGCCGCATTCTGCAGGGGCAATGAAGACGCTCTGGCAGCGTTTTCGATGGGAAGTATCTGATCATCCACAATACAGCACTTAATTGGCTCCCTCAATTTTTCATCTCTACTCACATGAAGCGCTGGCTATGAAGACAGCTTTTTGGCACGAACAACGAAAGGCAGACCAACGCAGAGAATTGGCAGAAAGCACAGGCATCTGCTTTCTGTGACGAGGGTACTGGAAAGTTTGTACAACGCCACGACAAATGTCTAAGTCGCAGCGGCGACTATTTAGAGAGGTAGCTGGAAGGTGTGGCTAACTGTTACCAATAAAAAATGTTTGATTTTCACTGTGGTTTTCATTTCGCGACCGATCGGACCTTACTTTTCGCACAGCCTTCGCACTACAGATTTCTACAAACCAGGAACTACGGAGGGCCTATAATGGGTTTAGTTTGCTGACAATTTCGTAACTCTGTGGTCTAGACGGGTACCTCAATCGTCCGGTTGCTCCTGTCGAAGACGATGGAGGGAACTGTCTAAAAGTTTGAATTTTTAATCTAATGGTATAATGCAAAAAGATGAGAATATTTCATAAACATGTTGTCGTGAGAGTCTTCGTTTCCTCATATAAGCCTTAATCGTCAAAAATAACCCACAACACAACGTACAAATCGTTGCCTTTGTCTAGCGATCATACTCTCAGTATGTCTGGAAATGAATGTATGAAGAAAATTTTCAAGCAAAAAAAGAAGTGCAAGAGGCATGTATACTAACGAAAATCTTTTATTCCCCGAAATATGGAAAACAGCCGATCTGAAAACTTAGCAAACTCAGCACAGAAGTTAGCAAGAGAATGAATAAAACGAAGTTAAAGGTGGAAGTGGAACAATGTTGTATCAAACATCAGTTTGCGAGATAAGAAGTAAATGCAAAAATATAAAATTATATGTTTAGAAAAGAAAATGGCCAAATTATTGGAGGCATCAGAAGATCAGATTAAAAACATTTAATGGAATACAGTAGTAATAGGGTTTTGAGGAAGAAATTCGCAGTAGTATACAAATGAGTGCTTCATTTTAAGTTAGTAAAATGTCCTCAACGAGAAATAGGAACCGAAGACTGGAAGGCAAAAATTATTTGACCGTAGGAGGTATTAGAGGAAGTAGATGAAGAAAGAAGTCTGTGGAGAAACTTTAGAGTAGAAAGAGACAAGCAATACGACAATTGCTAAGCCGTCTGAGAATATGCAACTTGGTCTCGAAAGATTCATTACAGTGTACAATTTCTGAGGAGCAAAAAAGAAGAAAAGATTCAAATTGTGTAAAGAGATAAATTCCAATAAAGTACGAGAGGCGTTTAATAAGTGCTGCAACACTTTTTCTTCTGAAAGCAGTTTGATTTTATTCATGATTCCAATACACCAAATCATTCCCCAATCTTTTGGCTGCTAAATCCTATTTTCAACATAATCATCATTCAATGCGACGGCCTTCTCACTGGGAGGGCCTCTATGCCAGCATTGTACAACTCTACTGGTCGACGTCGAAGCCAACGCCTTGCTGCATCACTATCGCCCACATGATTCACGTACTGTTTCCTGCGGAGTGCATCCTTCATTGGGCCAAACAGATGGAAGTCGAAGGGGTGAGATCCAGGATGTAGGGTTGATGAAGAAGAAAAGTCTAATGAAGTTTTGTGAGCTCATCTCAGGTGGGCAGACCTGTGTGAGGCCTTGCCTTGTAATGGAGAAAGAGAAGTTCGTTCCCACTTTTGTAGCGAGGAACACGCTGAATTCGTTTCTTCAGTTTCCTGAGGGTAGCACAATGTCATTCAGAGTTGATCGTTACAGCGTGACGGAGCACATCGAACAGAATAGCCCCTTCAAAGTCAAAGAAGACCATCGTCATGGCTTTACCAGTTGAGGGTGCGGCTTTGAACTTTTTCTTCGGGGGAGGGATGGTGTGGCGCCATTCCATAGGCTGGCGTTTTGTTTCCGATTCGAAACTGCATGCGGATGGCAGCCACGCGGCTGATCGGACAGGTTTGTGCGACCTTGGGGTGATGTCAGACGCCTCACCCAACGACTCACTGTGCTTTTGTTCTCTGTAAGGCCTCTGTAGACATTCTGCAAGCACCTATGAATATCAGTATGCTCTGGTTTCCCAAAAAAAGAAACTCCATGACACCTGACTGCTTGGAACTCACCTCCGATACAGACTCCATTTCGAAGGCTATATACAGCTCCGCCATGTGTCGGAACTTGATGAAGCAATACCGGATAAAGTGGGAATATTCCACGATGTCCCACAACAAATTCCACATTTCTTCAACCTAAACTGGGCAAGGAAAAAAGTATTGCAATACTTATTGAATGCCTCTAGTACAAGTAAAAAATCGGCATAGTAATAAGCAGAGTATTGTATCCGTAGGAAATATGAGAGATCGATTATATATCGATGAAATCAACAGTTACCAGCGTTTTTGGCAGGCGAGTAAGGACGGTCCGTTGCTCTCAGCACCGCGAACTTCCGGCCATCACCGTCACCAGGCTGGTGCTGGAATTTCTGCAAGTCGCCTCTTTCTCGTTATTTTGCTACAGACTGTTTTGTCCTCTCACCTCCGCCCAGCATGGCAGCCGTTGCCAGCCACCACTGACCGCATGCATGTTTCATCGATTTCACAACATCTACCACCAAACTGTCTGTCTATCTGTTAACTTGCTTCGTTACGTTGCAGCAGTCCCACAATGTTTTCCACTTTTGTTTGTAATGTCAACAGAGGACGACATTGTCTCAATAACGTCACATGTATAAGATGACGACTGCTGTGCAGGCACCTTTGTAAACGGTAAGCAATGAATTGTTTCTTATTTGGTTTTGGTGGCAACCACCATTTTATCGGCTATAATTGATTACATGTCGACGTAAATTACATATTTTTTTCCATAATAGACATGTGTTATATACAAACATATTCGAACCCCTGTCCACAGTACGAGCAGCCCTTAGCGGCTCGCCATCTGACAAGTGTTCATGACGTCGCCTTTCCGGCCGAGACCTTTTTCAATATGTGACTTGTAAGTACTGCATCTTTTCGAGTCAGTACAAACTTTAATTTTATTAATGTACTATATACCTAATGTTTTAGTACATTTAGTCTAATTCTGAAGACGACGCTCATAGTAGCGTCGAAACCAGGTCAATTTTGACTTAATATTTGTGACCGAGGGCTTATTTGTTACAATATAATTCTGACACGGTCACTGAACCTTAGCAGCTATGTTCAAAGTTTAAAGAATAAATATTGAAATTATTTTCGCTCCCTCGGGGGTCAACCATTATATTTCCTGGAAAAGTTTCTTTCCACGAAGGATATTACCCACAAAGAGTGCCGATGTTCATCACTGTAGTTTACCTCAGACCTATAGTGGAAGGATTCACTAAGTTAAAGACGTGGAATGTAATAATTTTGAAAAGTATACGCATAACACCATCGGTCAGTCACCTTATGCCATATGGCTATTTAAATGCCCGTCTTCGTTTCTGAGAGACTGCTGATTCATTGGCGCACACGTAGAGGAAAATGATTTGATAAATTAGCATTTTATATTATGCCAATGGAGGACAAATCGCATCTCTAAAATTTTGCGTCTTCTTTCACGTATTAGCTGTAAATCAAAAGCTGATATTTACATGGCATATGGTCTGGCTTTAAAATAAGTAGACCAGATAAACGTTCAATGAATTCAGTATATCATTAATTGATGTTTACTCAAAGGTAGCTGGAACAATAATTATAGTGCGAAACACAAGGCTTCTCCTCGCTGATCACAAAAAAAGTGAAGGTAGCACCTTCTTTTGTCTATAAACGGTAAGTTTATACGGTAAGTTACGGTAAGTTAAATATCGCTAGCGGACTCTTAGGTACTCTCTCATGACATACATTTTTAGCTGTGCATATAGAACACATAAAATGAAACTACATATGGGTTCTTATAGAGTCTTTCTAGTAGTTTCATGTCGTTATATCGTTCGCATGTGACACGGTTGTAAAGAGGCTGGTATTGGTACCTTTATTTTGTTTAATTTCACGTATAATTCCGTTTTTTTCTCTATTTAGTTCTTGTTGATTTATATTAGCTTGTCTTTATTGTCACATTCACACATGGAAGCATCTAAATGGTTGAGTTTCATGTAGACGACTAGCATAGCATTTATGTTGAAACGCTATACGTATTAGGAAGCTTTGATGCTGTTAACTCATTTCGAGCGCGTCAAATCACGCTTTCCCCTGCAAGTCCTGCTGTGTACACACATAAAATCTCCCTTCCATTTTTTTGATGATGTTCATTCCCTTTTTCTATCTTCCTCAGCTTAATATGTTTTCGGAAAGAAATCGCAACAAAGCTGTCTACTTCCTTTCCTAGCGCAAATTTTTCTTTAGCGTCTGTGCCGGATATTTTTCTTGTGATACCAACATGTCGTTTAACTCATACAAAATTGACGCTTCTTGTATTCCGTTAGAGTGTGAATCTCTTGTAAATTATTGATTATGCCAGAAGGAACATCATCATTAGATGAAGTGTGAATTTCCTCAGTGTTCATCAGTAGACAGTGAAATCCATATCACGTTCCTTCAGCAGTCTTGAAATCGTCTGGCTGGGTATAGACGTGAGTGAGGAAACGGTATTCTATAACGGACTCAATTATCGTATTGACTTCCACACCATTTATCACCGAGGACGTGTAAAAGAAATTATTTCCAAAGACGGGGATAATTGTGTTCTAGTATACAGTCTGCCTATAAGACAAAATGTAATTATGTTCAGAGCTGCTGACGGATTGTTATCAGAAGTTTTATGAGTAAGATTCCCATTTTCATGCTGGTACATCTGATATAACTGCTGAATCTCCCTGACAGTCATGTTACTGGCGTCCATGTGTCTAAGTGATAAGAATTTCTTTATCTTGAACTGTCGATGAATGCTTAGCAACAATTCCTTCCCCCTACAGGGACCGCGTTAGTCGGAAATGAGATTGCACCAGAGAATGTTTTTATTTTCCTGAATTGTAGCTTTCCAATTTCACTAATACATATTTGGTAACATTCAAGAGGGATATACTACCCCCCCATGAACCATGGACCTTGCCGTTGGTGGGGAGGCTTGCGTGCCTCAGCGATACAGATAGCCGTACCGTAGGTGCAACCACAACGGAGGGGTATCTGTTGAGAGGCCAGACAAACGTGTGGTTCCTGAAGAGGGGCAGCAGCCTTTTCAGTAGTTGCAAGGGCAACAGTCTGGATGATTGACTGATCTGGCCTTGTAACAATAACCAAAACGGCCTTGCTGTGCTGGTACTGCGAACGGCTGAAAGCAAGGGGAAACTACAGCCGTAATTTTTCCCGAGGGCATGCAGCTTTACTGTATGATTACATGATGATGGCGTCCTCTTGGGTAAAATATTCCGGAGGTAAAATAGTCCCCCATTCGGATCTCCGGGCGGGGACTACTCAAGAGAACGTCATTATCAGGAGAAAGGAAACTGGCATTCTACGGATCGGAGCGTGGAATGTCAGATCCCTTAATCGGGCAGGTAGGTTAGAAAATTTAAAAAGGGAAATGGATAGGTTGAAGTTAGATATAGTGGGAATTAGTGAAGTTCGGTGGCAGGAGGAACAAGACTTCTGGTCAGGCGACTACAGGGTTATAAACACAAAATCAAATAGGGGTAATGCAGGAGTAGGTTTAATAATGAATAGGAAAATAGGAATGCGGGTAAGCTACTACAAACAGCATAGTGAACGCATTATTGTGGCCAAGATAGATACGAAGCCCACGCCTACTACAGTAGTACAAGTTTATATGCCAACTAGCTCTGCAGATGACGAAGAAATTGAAGAAATGTATGATGAAATAAAAGAAATTATTCACATTGTGAAGGGAGACGAAAATTTAATAGTCATGGGTGACTGGAATTCGAGTGTAGGAAAAGGGAGAGAAGGAAACATAGTAGGTGAATATGGATTGGGGACAGAAATGAAAGAGGAAGCCGCCTGGTCGAATTTTGCACAGAGCACAATATAATCATAACTAACACTTGGTTTAAGAATCATGAAAGAAGGTTGTATACATGGAAGAACCCTGGAGATACTAAAAGGTATCAGATAGATTATATAATGGTAAGACAGAGATTTAGGAACCAGGTTTTAAATTGTAAGACATTTCCAGGGGCAGATATGGACTCTGACCACAATCTATTGGTTATGACCTGTAGATTAAAACTGAAGAAACTGCAAAAAGGTGGGAATTTAAGGAGATGGGACCTGGATAAACTAAAAGAACCAGAGGTTGTACAGAGATTCAGGGAGAGCATAAAGGAGCAATTGACAGGAATGGGGGAAATAAATACAGTAGAAGAAGAATGGGTAGCTTTGAGGGATGAAGTAGTGAAGGCAGCAGAGGATCAAGTAGGTAAAAAGACGAGGGCTAGTAGAAATCCTTGGGTAACAGAAGAAATATTGAATTTAATTGATGAAAGGAGAAAATATAAAAATGCAGTAAGTGAAACAGGCAAAAAGGAATACAAACGTCTCAAAAATGAGATCGACAGGAAGTGCAAAATGGCTAAGCAGGGATGGCTAGAGGACAAATGTAAGGATGTAGAGGCCTATCTCACTAGGGGTAAGATAGATACCGCCTACAGGAAAATTAAAGATACCTTTGGAGATAAGAGAACGACTTGTATGAATATCAAGAGCTCAGATGGAAACCCAGTTCTAAGCAAAGAAGGGAAAGCAGAAAGGTGGAAGGAGTATATAGAGGGTCTATACAAGGGCGATGTACTTGAGGACAATATTATGGAAATGGAAGAGGATGTAGATGAAGATGAAATGGGAGATATAATACTGCGTGAAGAGTTTGACAGAGCACTGAAAGACCTGAGTCGAAACAAGGCCCCCGGAGTAGACAATATTCCATTGGAACTACTGACGGCCGTGGGAGAGCCAGTCCTGACAAAACTCTACCATCTGGTGAGCAAGATGTATGAAACAGGCGAAATACCCTCAGACTTCAAGAAGAATATAATAATTCCAATTCCAAAGAAAGCAGGTGTTGACAGATGTGAAAATTACCGAACTATCAGCTTAATAAGTCACAGCTGCAAAATACTAACACGAATTCTTTACAGACGAATGGAAAAACTAGTAGAAGCCAACCTCGGGGAAGATCAGTTTGGATTCCGTAGAAACACTGGAACACGTGAGGCAATACTGACCTTACGACTTACCTTAGAAGAAAGATTAAGGAAAGGCAAACCTACGTTTCTAGCATTTGTAGACTTAGAGAAAGCTTTTGACAATGTTGACTGGAATACTCTCTTTCAAATTCTAAAGGTGGCAGGGGTAAAATACAGGGAGCGAAAGGCTATTTACAATTTGTACAGAAACCAGATGGCAGTTATAAGAGTCGAGGGACATGAAAGGGAAGCAGTGGTTGGGAAGGGAGTAAGACAGGGTTGTAGCCTCTCCCCGATGTTGTTCAATCTGTATATTGAGCAAGCAGTAAAGGAAACAAAAGAAAAATTCGGAGTAGGTATTAAAATCCATGGAGAAGAAATAAAAACTTTGAGGTTCGCCGATGACATTGTAATTCTGTCAGAGACAGCAAAGGACTTGGAAGAGCAGTTGAATGGAATGGACAGTGTCTTGAAAGGAGGATATAAGATGAACATCAACAAAAGCAAAACAAGGATAATGGAATGTAGTCTAATTAAGTCGGGTGATGCTGAGGGAATTAGATTAGGAAATGAGGCAATTAAAGTAGTAAAGGAGTTTTGCTATTTGGGGAGCAAAATAACTGATGATGGTCGAAGTAGAGAGGATATAAAATGTAGGCTGGCAATGGCAAGGAAAGCGTTTCTGAAGAAGAGAAATTTGTTAACATCCAGTATTGATTTAAGTGTCAGGAAGTCATTTCTGAAAGTATTCGTATGGAGTGTAGCCATGTATGGAAGTGAAACATGGACGATAAATAGTTTGGACAAGAAGAGAATAGAAGCTTTCGAAATGTGGTGCTACAGAAGAATGCTGAAGATTAGATGGGTAGATCACATAACTAATGAGGAAGTATTGAATAGGATTGGGGAGAAGAGAAGTTTGTGGCACAACTTGACCAGAAGAAGGGATCGGTTGGTAGGACATGTTCTGAGGCATCAAGGGATCACCAATTTAGTATTGGAGGGCAGCGTGGAGGGTAAAAATCGTAGAGGGAGACCACGAGATGAATACACTAAGCAGATTCAGAAGGATGTAGATTGCAGTAGGTACTGGGAGATGAAAAAGCTTGCACAGGATAGAGTAGCATGGAGAGCTGCATCAAACCAGTCTCAGGACTGAAGACCACAACAACAACAATACTACCATAGTGAAACACTCGTACAAAGCCTATTAACGACCTGCAGGGATCAGAAGTGTCATAGTTTCACCTACCCCGCAATACGTGTGTGCTGGAGCGCAGAATTTGTAGTGTTCGATTAATTTTGTTATTGACATATTCGATATATCTGTAACACAAGATGCTCTCTCTGGGCGAGCTAGATCTTCTCAGTCTGAAGGTAAGTAGATCATAATATATTACTGAATAGTTTGCGTCAATTTTTCCGTGGCATCAGTCGACAGAACAGAGGCGCTTGGTAGTCTGTGTCTTTGGGTATTCCGTTCCTAGTGACAAATAAAGAAGACAGGTGTAAAGTACTGACAGTTAGTACTTATAAGGGGTATACACAAACAATTTAGCATATTATTTACAGCATAGAAAACTGAAAACTAGAAATATTAACGTCGCATCAACTTAGAAGTAATGCATACAAAAACTTTAAAAAAATGTCCAAGCCAAGTGAAATAATACTCCATCACAATTTGTGCCCCCTACCGACATGTCTACGCTCTACATTCTAACGCTCCAGTCACTCCTATTTATCTTTCATGTCGAGTGCATTTACTGACAAAATCTTCACAGTACTCATACTATTACACTCCTGGAAATTGAAATAAGAACACCGTGAATTCATTGTCCCAGGAAGGGGAAACTTTATTGACACATTCCTGGGGTCAGATACATCACATGATCACACTGACAGAACCACAGGCACATAGACACAGGCAACAGAGCATGCACAATGTCGGCAATAGTACAGTGTATATCCACCTTTCGCAGCAATGCAGGCTGCTATTCTCCCATGGAGACGATCGTAGAGATGCTGGATGTAGTCCTGTGGAACGGCTTGCCATGCCATTTCCACCTGGCGCCTCAGTTGGACCAGCGTTCGTGCTGGACGTGTAGACCGCGTGAGACGACGCTTCATCCAGTCCCAAACATGCTCAATGGGGGACAGATCCGGAGATCTTGCTGGCCAGGGTAGTTGACTTACACCTTCTAGAGCACGTTGGGTGGCACGGGACACATGCGGACGTGCATTGTCCTGTTGGAACAGCAAGTTCCCTTGCCGGTCTAGGAATGGTAGAACGATGGGTTCGATGACGGTTTGGATGTACCGTGCACTATTCAGTGTCCCCTCGACGATCACCAGTGGTGTACGGCCAGTGTAGGAGATCGCTCCCCACACCATGATGCCGGGTGTTGGCCCTGTGTGCCTCGGTCGTATGCAGTCCTGATTGTGGCGCTCACCTGCACGGCGCCAAACACGCATACGACCATCATTGGCACCAAGGCAGAAGCGACTCTCATCGCTGAAGACGACACGTCTCCATTCGTCCCCCCATTCACGCCTGTCGCGACACCACTGGAGGCGGGCTGCACGATGTTGGGGCGTGAGCGGAAGACAGCCTAACGGTGTGCGGGACCGTAGCCCAGCTTCATGGAGACGGTTTCGAATGGTCCTCGCCGATACACCAGGAGCAACAGTGTCCCTAATTTGCTGGGAAGTGGCGGTGCGGTCCCCTACGGCACTGCGTAGGATCCTACGGTCTTGGCGTGCATCCGTGCGTCGCTGCGGTCCTGTCCCAGGTCGACGGGCACGTGCACCTTCCGCCGACCACTGGCGACAACATCGATGTACTGTGGAGACCTCACGCCCCACGTGTTGAGCAATTCGGCGGTACGTCCACCCGGCCTCCCGCATGCCCACTATACGCCCTCGCTCAAAGTCCGTCAACTGCACATACGGTTCACGTCCACGCTGTCGCGGCATGCTACCAGTGTTAAAGACTGCGATGGAGCTCCGTATGCCACGGCAAACTGGCTGACACTGACGGCGGCGGTGCACAAATGCTGCGCAGCTAGCGCCATTCGACGGCCAACACCGCGGTTCCTGGTGTGTCCGCTGTGCCGTGCGTGTGATCATTGCTTGTACAGCCCTCTCGCAGTGTCCGGAGCAAGTATGGTGGGTCTGACACACCGGTGTCAATGTGTTCTTTTTTCCATTTCCAGGAGTGTATTTATCTGAAAGTGAACAACGATTCCCGAGGGTGGAAATGGTAAGAATTAGACACGTTATTAACTCCTTTCAAATGCTTTTATCTTTGTCAAGGTGGGACATAAACTTTCTACAGTAATTTATGTATGTAGCTCAATAACAATTCATAAAAGTGTTCTATCAGATTTATTGTTCACAGTGAACGCAGTAGCTGATAAGAGATTTCGTCAGTGGATTCTTGAAATTAATTAAGTATAATAAGATCACTCTTTAGCAAATATGTTTTTATCAACTTCTATCACCATTTAAAATCCAGAAAGAGAAAAGTTTACCCTGGGCACTTCGTAACTAAAAGATATGAATATATTTCAAAGTGGTCTAAAGAACTAAAATACAGAGCACAAAAAAATATAAGGGCCACTGTTTTGAAAACTCGCCACTTTCATCCTTTGCGACGTAGTACCGTGAAATTTAGCTCGAAGGTGCCTACTCCCTTCCTCTGAAATGGTGCAAAAGCGTGTCCACATCATCCTCTCACCTCTTATCTGTCCATCACTTTCTCCCCTCTCTGTCTCTCCCTCTTCTCCTCTCTCCTCATTTAGTCCGTTTCCTCCACCTCCTCTCTCTAACCATATCTTCCTCCCTCTTCCCTCCGCCATACCATCCTTTCTGTCTGCCCATCTCCTCATCCCCCTCTTTCTTTTCTACCTTCACATTCACTCTGTCCATCTCATCCTCCTCCTGTCTCTCTGTCCATCTCCTCTTCCCCTCTGTCAATAACCTCCTGCCCCCTCTCTGTCTTCCCATCTCCTTCACTGCCTCTCTCTGTCCACCTGATCCTCCACCCTCTCTCAAAACCATCACCTCCCCCTCTCCTTGCTCAGTCCTGCCCATCCACATGTGCAGTCCCATTGATGGCAGGCCAATTCTCTCTCTCTCTCTCTCTCTCTCTCTCTCTCTCTCTCTCTCTCTCTCTCTCTCTCTCTCTCTCTCTGCCTCTCTTTCTCTCACTGTCCATACCCTCACTCCCTCTCTCTGTCCATCTCCTCCCACATCTTTTCCTTTCCACCTGTTCACTACACCTCTACACCTTTAACCTGTACCACGCATCTGTCCTCTGCCACCTCCCCCCTCTCTGTCCATCTCCTCCTCCCCTCTCTCTGACCATCTCCTCTCACCTCTGTTTGTACAACCTCCCCCATCTCTCTCTGTCCATCTCTTCCTTCACCTCTCTCCCTATTCATCTTCTCCTTCACCTCTCTCTCTGTCCATCACTTCCTATACCCCCTCTCTCTCTGTCCACCTCCTTCTGCCACATCTCTCTCACCATTTTCTGCTCCCCTCCCTGTCCACCTGCCCCTGCTTGTTGCCCCTATCCCTATACTCCTCTCCCACCTCCCTATCGATCCCCTCCAGCCCCCTCTCTGTGCTTCCTCTGCTTCCTACCTCCCTCTGTTGATCTCCTTCTGATCCCCTCTGTCCACCCCCTCCTGCCCCTCTCTCCCTATTCATCGTCTCCTGCCACCTCTCTTTGTGCTTGCCCTCCTCTATCCAGCTCAGCCTTACTCTAGTCAAGTCCATCCACGTATGTAGCTCCTGCAAAAGAGGTCGATAAAGCAGGGGACCGTAGTGTAATGTTTCTTACTAATACAGAAAAATTGAGCAAAATTATCATGCAATGCGCAGATCTTACAGTTGCTTTGTCTGGTACCACTAAATAAACCCAGATCTTTCAGCTTTTCCTGTGACCGACGTCCAGAGTCTTACAAACATTCAAGCCTTTAGCGTTGGAAATGTGCCTAAAATAGATAAATCTGGAGGATGGATTTAGTTTTCGCTTTGTTAGAGGATCCATGCTACATTTTACTGAAGCAAGAAATTAATAAGAAACTACACTGCCGAGTCACATTAGTGTGACCATCTGTGGTAGCCCCGAATAAAAACCTGTTGCAAGACGGACCACTGAGAGATCTGCAGCAAGAGAGTCAATGACATTCTGGAAGGTAAAAACAAGGATGTGGAACCAAGTCGTCTCCAGTACCAAGGCCAACTGCGCAAGGTTTTCGGTTGAGGATTCATGGCGCGAACAGCTGATGGAGGTGGTCCCACAGAGTCTCGATTGAATTTAAATCTGGGGAGTACAGTGACCAAGGGAGTAAGGTAGACTCGTCCTGGTTCTCTTTGAACCACGCTCATACAGTGAGATCTGTGTGACTCATTGCATTGTCATGCCGATAGGCGCCATCGTGATGAGATAAAGCAAACTGCGTTTGGAGGTAGACATGGTCCCCAACATACTTGTGTTGGTCCATTGTGTCTTTCAAAATGACAAGATCACCCAGGGATCATCCAGCCTGGATGACGATTGTTGCAGGGTGTTTGCTTTCAGATGTTTCAGGCTGTACACGCCAGTGGTCATGTGTCATCTGAAAAGGCCAGCTGTCGTCACTCAGTGGACGTCCAGCAGCAGCACTGGCATGCAAATTCCAGCCTTTGTCGCTGATGACCAGCAATCAGTATGGGTATATGAACAAGGTACATGGTGCAGAGGTCCATACGCAGCAATGTTCGCTGAATGGTCGTTGAGGAGACACCACTGTTAGGCTCTTGGTTCGTCTGGACGGTCAGTTGCTCAATAGTGTCATCTGTACCCAGGGGTGCACCACATTTGATTCGATGTCTGTTTTGGACAGCGCCATTTTGCCATTCACAACGATTCTTTAATCATATTGGCATGCAAACAAATCACAAACTTAGCTGTTTCAGAAATGTTTACAACCTTGGCCCAAACCAATAGATAAGCGCTTTTGGACGTCAGTTAAATGCTTCCGCATTACGACAACGGCTGCACTGTTTTCTACGTCCCCTCGACACGCTTTATATACCTTCCACTTTAGCGCTGTCACCTGCCCTCTGTGAGTGGTTATTGCACGCTGACGTCGTACATAGGAGATGGTCACTTTAATGTGACTGGAGCACGTAAAATAAGGCAAGAAAAACGTGAATTTGCTCTCCGTTCGTTGCAAATTGTATATAGTTGGCTGAACCACTTCTCTTGAATGAAGCTCTTCCCCATTAATGTGCAGTGCCAGACATACAGGACGAGACATGGTTCACATCACTTAGAGCTTAAATTATCGTGTGAACTCGGTAATATTGAGCTGGATGGAATATACTGTATGAGCTTGGCGCTGTAGCACCGTCTAACCAGTGCTTGCTGACCCATTGGGACGACGGTCAGTTTTAACTAAAGCGCCAAAGAAACTGGTATAGCCAATTACACAGATATGTAAACAGGCAGAATACGGCACTGTGGTCGGCAACGCCTATATAAGGCAACAAGTTTCTGGTGCAGTTGTTAGACCGGTTCAGGTTATCAAAATTTAAATGGGTCTGAACGTGATAAAAAATGGAAATGAGCTTATGGCATCGTTGGCAGGGAGGCCCCTATTCGGGAAAGTTCGGCCGCCAAGTGCAACTTTACTTCATTCGACACCACATTGAGCGACTTGCGAGCCGGTGATGAAGATGAAATGATGATGAGGAAAACACAACACCCAGTCCTCGAGCGGAGAAAATCTCCATCCCAGCCGGAAAGCGAACCCGGGCTCGCTTGCATGGGAGGCTAGCACGTTACCACCCAGCTGACCGCGCTGTTAGCCGTGTGATCTAAGGCACGACTTTCCAGAGTGCGGAGGAGCGCCTGGTGCCCTGCACGAATCCGCCCGGCGGACTTATGTCGAGGTCCGGTGAGCCGGCTAGTCTGTGGATGGTTTTTAGGAGGTTTTCTATTTGCCTTGGCGAATGCTGGCTGGCTCCTCTTATTCCGCGTCAGCTACACTATGTCGGCGATTGCTGCGCAAACAAGTTCTCCACGCACGTGTACACCACCATTACTCTACCAGCTAAGCAGGCGGACTGAAGGCGGTATTATAGTCGCCGCAAGAGGGATAGGGCAAAGCATCTCCGAGGTTTCAATGAACTGGGGATTTTCCCGAACGATAATTTCACGAGTGTACGGTGAATATCAAGAATCCGATAAAACATCAAATCTCCGACGTCGCTGCGGCCTGAAAAAGATCCAACACGACTGAAGAGAATCGTTCAGCGTGACACAAGTGCCACCCTTCCGCAAATTGCTGCAAATTTCAATGCTGGGTTATCAACAAGTGTCAGCGTGTGATCCATTCAACGAAACATCATCGATATGGGCTGTCGGAGCCAAAGGCTCACTCGTGTACCCTTGATGACTGCATGACGCAAAGCTTTACGTCTCGCCTGGGCCCGTCAACACCGACATTGGACTGTTGATGACTGTAAACATGTTGCCTGGTCGGACGAGTCTCGTGCCAAATTGTATCGAGCGGATGGATGTGTACGTATACGGAGACAACTTCATGAATCCGTGGACCCTGCATGTCAGGAGGGGACTGTTCAAGATGGTCCAGGCTCTGTAACAGGCGTGTTAGGTTGGAGGGATATGTGACCCCTGATACATCTCGATACGACTCTGACAGGTGACACGTACATAAGCATCCTGTCTGATCACTTGCATCCATTCATGTTCATTGCGCATTCCGACAGACTTGCGTAATTCCAGCAGGACAATACGACACCCCACACGTCCAGTATTGCTACAGAGTGGCTCCAGGAACACTCTTCTCAGTTTAAACCTTTCCGCTGGCCACCAAAGTCCCCAGACATGAACATTGTTGAGCATATGTGGGTTGCCTTGCAACGTTCTGTTCACAAGAGATATCCACCCCCTCGTACTGTTACAGATTTATGGGCAGCCCTGCAGGATTCGTGGTGTCAATTATCTCCAGCACTACTTCAGACATTAGTCGAGGCCATACTACGTCGTGTTGCGGCACTTCTGCGTGTTCGCGTGGGCCCTACACGATATTAGGCAGGTGTACCCGTTTCTTTGGCTCTACAGTGTAATTTGATTTCACAATGACAATGGAAAGAAAAATCATTGTTTTTCAAAATATTAGAAGCAGCGTAGACAGATCTGTTCCTGCCTTCTGCTCCTATTGTGTCCATCTGTCTAACTTATCGAAGACACGAAATTCTCTTTTTGTCTTGTAAACATGATAACACATGTAAAGCGGTTTTTGAAGCATATAGTAGAAAAGATATAGCAATGTCTACCCGTTTCCAAAGATGAGTGAACTTTGAACAATTTTGGTCAGAACGGACGGGCCGGTAATCAGCATCTTATTATCCATGGTAACTTCAGGTAGTTTGGGATAAATCGCCACAGCGAGAAACGCCTCTAGTGGGATCTTTTGTCAGGTCCACTTATTGCTGCAAAATGTGCGTACAGAGAAAGGTTTGTCAGAACATGGGGAATATGAAAGCCATGACTGTTCGTAGAAATTGAGAAATTTCAACTGGATGGTGCTTATAGGCAGTCAGTTGAAAGACACAATGATCAGATAGGCAAATATCGTTACATACTCTCTAAGATTGGGTGTTGTATTAAAATTTGTGGTGTCTCTGAGCTCCCACTTCGTGGACATTACGAATACACTGACCCATCAAATCCGGAATTCTCAGCGACCTTCTCGATGTCACTACTGGACTGGATAGTGGGCTTAGCGATCATCTTTCGAAGGGTACTGTTTTCAAAGGCACATGCGAACATGTTCAAAATGATTTCCTTTCTTATATGCTGGATGTTTACCATAACTGAATTAGAAAGAAAATAGCTGCCACTGATTTTGTATCAGTCAACACAGATAAGTTAATGATATTTTCACAATTTCACAATTTGTCATAGTTGTTAGATATGTTTTCTCTTATTGCAAATTTACTTATTCATTATTTCAGACACTATATACGAGGAACGAGTTTAGATCTTTCACACGTGCTGTTCCACTTCTGCAATTCCTGTTCGAAAATAATTTGCGGAAGACTTTTAGTGAAACTCGTAAAAGTGGTTGTTACCATACCGGTGACATCATCTGAGGTAAGCGTTCTTTCTCTAACCTGAAGAGAATAAAAGTATTTCCGCAAAGTATTGTGAGAGAAACTAACAGCAATAGCAGCACTCTCCATCAAGAAAGACTTCAAACGCAGCACCCTATACTTGAAAAAATGCTTCACTGACAGAGTCCCTACTCTTAATGAGTACAGCAATTATTTATTTATTGGATTTTTGTATTAGTTATTTGAAGCTTGGTAGACCCTCTTCTAGTGAACCCCCTAGAAAAAAACTCCACGAAACGCCACTGCTAATGACATATGTATGTCCCACTTGAGTAGTTCATGCTCATTTTGTCATCAGTACTTCACGTCCACTTATTCCTCTGACGCCAAGTTAACTTCTGCTGGAATCTCAACAGTACATCTTTCTTCCTGGTAAGAATTTCGGTAAGATTCCTTTCCTCCCTTACTCTTTCTAATGTATTTTTTTTTATATCTAACGCACTTCTATGCTTAATTCTCAGCTTCTTCTACACCAGCACTCTACAAAGTTTTTAAATTTCTTTTTCTCCAGTTTTCCCACCGTATACGTCTCACGTTCATAAAATGCTGGGCTCCACTCAGAATCTCAATAAATGTCACACTGTAATAATATATTGGTGTGTAAAACTTATGGCTAAAGTAAAAACCATCATGTTCGACAATTCTGGACTTATCCTCATGTGATAAGAGCTGGGAACACTTAATGAACACAGGAACATCGTCGAACATGATTGTTTTGGTGGTCCAGGTTAATAGTGTGGTGAGGCATAATGACGCACGGGTATAATGAACTCTTGATATCTGAACAAGGTACACTCACTGGTCAACATCACTGTCCCACTGTGCTGCTTCCCCATTTGCGTCTTGTCAGGGTACAATCGGTCCTGACTTAATTTTTATGACTGGCAATTCGCGACCACGTTGAATACCCCAGGTGGAGCAACTCCTGGAACGTGAGGATATTTAGCGAATGGACTGGCCTGTCCGTTCCTCCGACTTAAATCCCACCGAGCTCGTGTTAAATTAGATGGGGAGGGTACTGCAGCGTATCCACATTCACCAACGACTATCTATCAATTGTCAGCAGCGCTGGGGAGGAACAAAACGCCCTACAACAAGAACTCTTTACCAGCCTTGGGCCAGTATAGAAGCACGTTGCATAGCATGCATTAGCGTCTATGGTAATCACACACCCCATGAAGAACAATGTCCTGCCTGTTGTAATGTCTAGGAGACCATCGAGAATCGCGGTGACATCTCTAACGTCGATCAGTTGTAGAATTTTGGAACACGTATTATGTTCGAGTATAATGACTTTCCTGGAGACTAGAAATCTACTCTTTAGGAATCAGCATGGGTCTCGAAAAAGACGATCGTGTGAAACCCAGCTCGCGCTATTCGTCCACGAGTCTCAGAGGGCCATAGACACGGGTTCCGAGGTAGATGCCGTGATTCTTGACTTCCGCAAGGCGTTTGATATAGTTCCCCACAGTCGTTTAATGAACAAAGTAAGAGCAAAAAAAATGGTTCAAATGGCTCTGAGCACTATGGGACTCAACTGCTGAGGTCATTAGTCCCCTAGAACTTAGAACTAGTTAAACCTAACTAACCTAAGGACATCACAAACATCCATGCGCCTTTAACCGCACGGCCACTTCGGCCGGCAAAGTAAGAGCATATGTTTTGTGTTAGCAGAAGAGCCAACACCGTGTTACGAGTGGAGGCCGAAATGCACGCGTTTTAGCTCACGCAGGCTGGCGTGAGGAGGGAAGAACTATACTGACGTGAGGTCTGGAACATGACAAGGAATGATAATTCAGAAAGCGGACGTAATTAGTTTGATACTTAACTTTAATCCATTAATGATGAACGTCGCTCATGAAGGTACATGATTCACAATATTATCTGTTCAGAATACATTCTTAAAGATAGTAATTATAGTAACTGAATAGGGCGCCTTGCTAGGTCGTAGCAAATGACGTAGCTGAAGGCTATGCTAAACTGTCGTCTCTGCAAATGAGAGCGTATGTAGACAGTGAACCATCGCTAGCAAAGTCGGCTGTACAACTGGGGCGAGTGCTAGGGAGTCTCTCTAGACTAGACCTGCCGTGTGGCGGCGCTCGGTCTGCAATCACTGATAGTGGCGACACACGGGCCCGACGTATACTAACGGACCGCGGCCGATTTAAAGGCTACCACCTAGCAAGTGTGGTGTCTGGCGGTGACACCACAATATGCACTATCGGACCAATTGTGTAATGGGATTGAAGAGTTCCTTGATAACAGAACGCAGCATGTCACTCTCAATGGAGAGAAGTCTTCCGAAGTAAGAGTGATTTCAAGTGTGCCGCAGGGGAGTGTTTAGTACCGTTGCTGTTCGAAATATATATAAATGACCTTGTGGATAACATCGAAAGTTCATTGAGGCTTTTTGCGGATAATGCTGCAGTATATCGAGAAGTTGTAACAGTGGAAAATTGTACTGGAATGCAGGAGGATCTACAACGAATTGAGCATGGTGCAGGGAATGGAAATTGAATCTCAATGTAGACAAGCGTAATGTGCTGCGAATACGTAGAAAGAAAGATCCTTTATCATTTAGCTATAATATAGCAGGTCAGTAACTGGAAGCAGTTAATTCCATAAATTATCCCGGAGTAGGCATTAGGAGTGATTTACAATGGAATGACCATATAAAATGAATGATCGGTAAAGCAGATGTCAGACTGAGATTCATTGGAAGAATCCTAAGGAAATGCAGTCCGAAAACAAAGGAAGTAGGTTACAGTACACTTGTTCGCCCACTGCTTGAATACTGCTCACCGGTGTGGGATCCGTACCAGATAAGGTTGATAGAAGAGATAGAGGAGATCGAACGGAGAGCAGTGCGCTTTGTTACAGGATCATTTAGTAATCGCGTAATCGTTACGGAGATGATAGATGAATTCCAGTGGAAGACTCTGCAAGAGAGACGCTCAGTAGCTCGGTACGGGCTTTTGTTGAAGTTTCGAGAACATACCTTCACTGAGGAATCAAGCAGCATATTGCTACCTCATACGTATATCTCGCGAAGAGACCATGAGGATAAAATCAGAGAGATTAGAGCCCACACAGAGGCATACCGACAATCTTTCTTTCCACGAACAATACGAGACTGGAATAGAAGAGAGAACCGATAGAGATACTCAAGGTGCCCTCCGCCACACACCGTCAGGTGGCTTGCGGTGTATGGATGTAGATGTAGATATAGATTATTATTTTTGAATAAAAGAGTCATTTCTCTTCGTCTTGACGCTTATTTCTTTCAGTTACATTCTGTACTATATTATGTGTTCTTTCTGTATATGGTCCAAGTTTCACTAAGCAGTGTTCCTTGGCGTAGACACGTCATGCGAAAGTAACTTTCGACCTTAAGTTTTGCGCATCAGTGTAACATGAATTAATTTCAGTCCTTGGGGATGTGTCTCAATTGAAACTGACCTCCATCACATAGCAAGTGTTTCAGAGAAAATAATTGAGATAGGTGTATTTAAGAACACATAAGTAGCTTGTGTGAGGAAACAATGGGAAACAGTGGATGGAGATAGGCTGTGGATTTATTTTAGCCGTATAAGTGAATCATAAGCATTGGCAGTTATTAGATGATATACAACACAACTGTCAAGATAAGACTGGGTGTTGTGTGATGTCCTTAGGTTAGTTAGGTTTAAGTAGTTCTAAGTTCTAGGGGACTGATGACCATAGATGTTAAGTCCCATAGTGCTCAGAGCAATTTGTCAAGATAATTCTGTAGTAAGAATAATGAAATTGGATAAACCATTGTCCCGGCGGAGATTCGAGTCCTCCCTCGGGCGTGGGTGTGTGTGTTTGTCCTTAGGATAATTTAGATTAAGTAGTGTGTAAGTTTAGGAACTGATGACTTTAGCAGTTAAGTCTCATATGATTTCATACACATTTGAACATTTGTTAAATCATTTGCTTGTATCCAAAGACTGTATAGGCCTACTGTTATTGAACAATGACTAATAAAATAGGAGGTCTAGAGAGAAACAAGTTCGTCGAAGCGGCTGTTTAGAATAACGCGTCCGTCATTTTCGTATTAGTGTCCCAACTTTAAGATGGTGGTGGTGGTGATGTGTTGGGGCTTTTGGGCGCTCAACATCGAGGTCATCAGCGCCCTGACACACATTAAAAGGAACGAATGTGGACAGACCTAAGAAAACTAAAGCACACACTCAAACAAAGCAGGAAAAGAAGGAAAATGCTACATAAGAAAGTAAAACCTAAGGAAAGGGGAAACATAGCAACAAGAAAGATACAAATAGTAAATGTTATAATATCAATGTAAACTATAGTTGATGACAGTAACTGTAAAATACATCTTAGACAATGTGTAATGTCAGCATCCTTAAAGGAATTGCTGCAGTCACATACGTAACGATAAGTTTCTTTACGTACATATGATCATAGGCTACTTGGCTTGTTGTGAGTTTCAACACTTGTGGAACAATCATCGCCGTTAGTTTACTCATGTTGAGCTCGAAGGGGCGATCTGTAGTGATTACTTACAAGGGAACCTCCCCATCGCACCCCCCTCAGATTTAGTTATAAGTTGGCACAGTGGATAGGCCTTGAAAAACTAAACACAGATCAATCGAGAAAACAGGAAGAAGTTGTGTGGAACTATGAAAAAACTAAGCAAAATATACAAACTGAGTAGTCCATGTGCAAGATAGGCAACATCTAGGAAAATTCGAATTGAGGAACGCCGTGGTCCCGTGGTTAGCGTGAGCAACTGCGAAACGAGAGGTTCTTGGTTCAAATCTTCCCTAGAGTGAAAAGTTTACTTTCTTTATTTTTGAAAAGTTATGATCTGTCCGTTCGTTCATTGACGTCTCTGTTCAGCGTAATAAGTTTAGTGTCTGTGTTTTGCGACCGCACCGCAAAACCGTGCGATTAGTAGCCGAAAGGACGTGCCTGTCAAGTGGAAACCGAAAACATTTGATTGCAAGGTCATAGGTCAACCGATTCCTCCACAGGAAAACACGTCTGATATATTCTATACGACACTGGTGACGGCATGTGCGTCACATGACAGGAATATGTTGTCGACCCACCTAACTTGTACACTTGGTGAATGGGTAAAAAGATTCTTCTACCTTGCCCAATTTAGGTTTTCTTGTGGATGTGATAATCACTCCCAAAAAAGTGTGAAAACATAAGAGTTTGTCACATAAACTGCAACAAATGAATGTAACAGTTTCACAGTCGCACAGTTTTGTCTCTGCTCTCTCAAAACATACGTTTTTAACGTTTTCAAATTTTTCTGTGTGTAGGCCGTCAAATCCTGCATATGTCCAAGCAAATCTGAACATGTCCTGGAAATTTGGAGAGCGAAGTTGATTATATGTGAGTGCCTGAACTTTGATAATTGTCTGAAAATAAAAAATTAAAGTTTTCCCCTGAGGGTAGACTTGAACCAAGGACTTCTCGCTGCGCAGCTGCTCACGCTAACCACGGGACCACGGCGCTCCTGTGCTCAGAGCAGCCTTGATGTTGCTTATGTTGCCCATGGACTACTCAGTTTGTACAATTTGCTTATTTTTTCATAGTTCCACACAACTTCTTCCTATTTTCTCGACTGATCTGTGTTCAGTTTTTCAAGGCCTATCCACTGTACCAAATTATAACTAATTCTGAGGGGGGGTGAGATGGGGAAGTTCCCTTGTTAGGAGAAGAAGACCTCCTTAGCCGAGATCGCTATAAAAAATACTTTTAGTAGATAGCCGGTTTCGACAACACTAAGTTACTATCTTCAGAATAAAATTACAAGAACTGCTACAAACCCTTACACAAATAATGCAAATTTCACTCTTAGAAGAACCAAATAATAACATACCTTCAGAAAGATTATTACAAACATCTTGTACCACCTGCACACAAAATCTTTCAATTGAATTTCCAGGTACATAAAACATGACAAGGGCGATGCGTTGGCACGTCAGAATTAAAGTTACTATGTACATAATAATTCGCCAAAACATCGTCATGCCTACCAGGGCACCACAAGGCTGACTGCCAAAAGCCAATGCACGAGACGAACTGATCATAAGCACAACAGGTGTACCTGCAGTGCATAGATTCTATCAGTAAAAGTCAAATATGTAATTTAAAACAACCATGATTCCAGATACACATAATTAAAAATTCTGAAATGTTTATAAAATATTATTGATGATTTCTTCATGACAGAGTGCTACTAAGACTCCCTATACACCATATTTACAAATCTTGCGTCATATCATTACGAAACTGCAAGTACCTTTTCTTGACTGTATCGCTATGTCAGGGACAAATACAACCACAAAAGAAAAACAAATTTTAAACTTATTATAAGATACAGAAGTTAGACTATATGCTAAAAATTTTTAATAAATTATTAAAATTAAAACGCATTGGTGTTCAACCAAATATCTGAAGCTAGTGCAACCAATCTGATGGTTGGTTGGTTTGTGAGGTTGAAGGGACCAGACTGCAAAGGTCTTCGGTCCCTTACCAATCTGAAAATTATACCATTATAGTGAGAGGAATCATATTTAGTGCACCAAAAAATTAAGGCGATGTGATAGTCTATAACAGGGACATGAACACTGATAGGTTATCAATGGAAAACCGTCACAAATAATTACAATCCTCATCTTAGATTGTGTACGTGGACGTCTGTAGCCAAAGAATAGTGAACATGAGAAACCAAAACGCAACCTTGACTCACAAACCCACGGAAGCTCATTCATTGTATTACATTAATATAAGTTAAGAACTAAAATATAACTTAATGCCTAGGGATGTAGTAATGTAGCCAACCAACTGTCTTCATACATAAACCTACAAAAAGGCTACCCAATGTGGATGGGAACTTGCATAATCCATAGGATACGACATAAATCTGCAAAAAGCTAAAATAGTTAATAATAGAAGGAATAGAGGCTTCCCTTAATGAATCGTTTATTACACCTCCGTAGCTCGAGGTACACGTGCAGAATCATACGGCTGAAATTACTGAAGAACAAACCACTCGGGATATACAGCACCTGTATGCAACAGGGTAATACCACCTTCTGTCTGAAGAGTAGAAGGCTATAACCTTGCTAGGTATCTACATATGAAATATATCACCACCTATGCGACGTATATACTGCTACGTAGCTCGAGTCTACGTTCAAACCATTTAACAAAAAAATACTGAACGAGTATTAACAAAATACGAGACATCCAACCACCTAAACGACAGCGTATGTTACGTTCTATTTACAAAATGAGATTAAATAGGATATTAAGAAATAATCAATAATCTTTCGTTTATACAACAGTGCAGCTCAAGGTCTAAGTTGTTCGAATTATTACAGAACAGACAAATTGGATGCGAGACATAATAATAACTTAACATCTGTATGCAACAGTCCTCTATCTAAAAGATAAAAACCAAACCATCACATTGTGGCGGCAAAAGCTGAGTAGCAGCGTGGTGTAGTGGTTATAATATTAAACTGTTGCATGGAGGGTCGCGAGTTCAAAACGCACCTGGACTGTACAGTTTTATTTTTTATATTCGGTTTGAGTACATTCTAGAAGTATCCACAAATATCAAGATTCATTGTACTGGAATGTGCTGTAGCTGTATATATATCGTATGTTTTCTGGACGGAGGCAGTTCGATCCGCGCTCTTGTATGTGCAAGTGCTGAATAAATCTTCGTTAAGTGAAGTTAGTGTTCGTCATTCATCTAATTATACCTTCTTCTGCGTGACATTATTCTGATGGAGACTTTGGGTATTGGAACTTGTGATACAGTACATTATCTATGACACAGTGGCTTCCGTCAGGTCACGACAGAGCCGCCGTTTACGTGGCGAGAATCCTAGTTCGAGCCATATTCAACAGATCGCAATCTATCGGAGACAGAAGAAGAAGACGACGTTACGATGACAGCAACTGTATGCCACCACATGAGATAAACTTCCGGGATCTCTGGGCATGATGGCCAAGATCCAAACAAGTGGCTGACGGTATAAGAGTGTATAGCCAAAATTAACAAATGAGATGACACCGTGTGTTTGGCTAACGTATTTTTCTACTTGGAGGGCACTGCCAAGCAGCGGTATGAGAACACCGAGGAGAAGTTCACAAGCTGGGAAGTATTAAAGGCGGAACTGCGCACGTATTTCGGTGACACACAACGACAGAAGTGCAAGGCTGCAGATAAAGTGCAGGGCACAGCGTCCAGGAGAAACTACAGCATCCTACACTTAAGACGTCTGTGTAAAATGGTGGATAATAGTATGAAGGAGGAAGATAAGGTTGCACATCGCATGAAGGGTGTTGCTGAGGACATGTATCAATCCCTTCTCCTGAAGGAGGTTTCTACAGCAGACGACTTCATAAAATGGTGCCAGTATATCGAGACAATGCATTATAAAAGAATTACACGCAAGAAGTTTGAACGCCTTCCAAACGTCGTATCGATGCCTGTGATGGAGGAAGCAAATGATTTCACATGTGTTCTTGGTCAGATAATGAGGGAGGAAGTTCAGACGCTACTTGGATTGCTCAGCGAGCAAAAAACCGAGATGCTTCAAGAGGTCATAAGGGAGGAAGTGGAACAGACATTGAACTCAATCTCTGGTCCTTCATTTCCCTTTAAAACGGTGAAAAAGTCGAGACTCAGGCGGAGTTACGTTCCTACAATGCCGCAAGAGGAACCTGTTTGGGCACGGGAAGACTGACGTCTGGAGGACCCAGGGTAACCAACCAGTATGTTTCCACTGCGGACGACCGGGACATGTGGTACGCTATTGTCGAGAAAGGCGGCGGATTTTTGATGGCGCGCGTGCCAGAAGACAGCAGACCGATCTCAGCCGACGAGAACTCGGGACGACGCAGATGAACAAGAAGATGTGGGTGCAGGACGACGTAGATCACCATCGCCGCAAGCTAGTCGCTGGGGAGGACGCTCCCCAACACGCCGATCAAGGTCTCCATCGCCGTTTAGAAGCTCCAGCCGATCACGCAGCCGCCGCTAACTGGAAAACTAAAGGGTGCGACCTTCTTTGGCGGTGAGGCCGACGAAGAGAAAAATCCTCCGCCGTCGATCACTACAAAAATGATAGGAAACTACGTCGATATCCTCATGGATGGCCGACCATCCCAAGCTCTTGTGGACTCTGGAGCATCATATCCAGTCATTTCGGAGAAGTAACGTCACCAGTTGCAGAAAACCGTATTCTTCGATAGCAAAACATCTCTGCTGAAGGTGGCTAATGGGAAATATGTAAAACCCACAGGAAGATGTACCATTCGTGTGGGTATAAGTGGCCACACACAGCCCTTACAATTCATAGTCTTACAAGAGTGTACAAATGACGTCATTCGCGGACTTTTTGAAAGCTTCTCAGGCAGTTGTAGATTGTGGTCTCTCGAAGATTATGCAAGACGAGATGAGATACCGTGGAGAGGAAGATGCGCATCCGTGTGTGTGGAGACTATGTGTGCTGGATGACGCGATCATTCCTGCAGTGAGCGCTAGAAAGGTAAATGTTACGTGTCATGCAATGCATCAACCCATGGATCTTGTAGTGGAGCGTAAGAGAAGCATACCACTGAAAAATAACTTGGTCATCCCAGCCTCTGTAGTTTCGTTGAAGAACGGATTCGGTGAATTGTGGATAGTTAACTGTCGCCGAGAACCGCAGATCCTTCCAAGACGCATGTGTGTAGCAAACGCTGAGACGTTAATTGAAGAACAGCTAAGCGTCGTAGAAACCTCCCATGCCGAGTCTGTGGACGAAATTAGCGCTACCACTACAAGATCTTCTAGCTCGACTATCAGCAGATCTCACTAAGGAACAACAGAAGAAGCTACTTGCCATTCTTCAAGAGTTCTCTGAATGCTTCAATCCACAGGTGAAGAGCAAATTAAACAATTCGACGGTGAAGCACAGCATTAGCACAGGATACCATCAATTAATAAGCCAGAGAACATACCGTGTGTCAGCAACGGAACGTCGAATAATTCACGACGAGGTAGAGAAAATGATGAAAATGACATCATTCAGTCTTCACAGAGCCCATGGTCGTCACCAGTGGTCCTCGTCAGGAAGAAGGATGGCAGTTGGCGCTTTTGTCTTGATTACAGGAAACTTAATAAGATAACTAAAAAGGACGTTTACCCTCTTCCACGAATTGACGATACCCTAGATTGTCTGAAGGGGGCTAAGTTTTCTCAACCATGGACATGTAATCGGGATACTGGCAAATCGAAGTTGATGCGGCTGATCGTGAGGCCTGTATGAGTTTAAGGTAATGCCTTTTGGTTTGTGTAATGCACCAGCAACTTTTGAACGGATGATGGATAATCTTCTGAACTGGACGACGTGTCTTTGTCATTTAGACGACGTTATAGCGTTCTCAGAGACTGATGGCCGTTCTTAAGTGTCTCCAACAAGGCGGACTAAAGCTTAATCCAAGAAAGTGTCTCTTTGGAGCAAAAGAAACACCTTGTGTCAAACAAAGGTGTGCGGCCAGACCCAGAAAAGGTGAGATCTATAACGGAATTTCCTATTCCTAAAAATACTAAAGATGTGAGAAGCTTCCTCGGATTATGTTCTTGTTACTGTCGTTCTAACAAAGACTTTTGTATCAAAGCCAAGCCACTCCAAGAGTTGTTAAAAGCCGATGCTATGTTTATCTGGGATGGTGCTCAACAGTATTCTTTCGATGTGCTGCGAATAGCTCTGACGACTGACCCTGTACTTGGTCTGTATGATGAGAGAGCACCTACAGAACTACACACAGATGCCAGTGGGTATGGGATTGGTACTGTTCTGATGCAAATTTCGGATGCTTCTAGGACACTTACAAAGTCCGAGAGAAACTACTCAACTACAGAAAGAGAATGTCTTGCTGTGATCTGGGCCATGTGTAAATTTCGACAGTATCTATATGGAAGGCCATTCACAGTTGTGACAAACCATCATTCACTTTGTTGGTTGACAGTTCTTTAGGATCCAACAACACGACTCGCCAGGTGGGCACTACGTCTTCAAGAGTATGACATTACCATAATGTACAGAAGTGGAAGAAAATACCAAGAAGCCGACTGTTTCTCAAGAAACCCTGTGCAAGACCATCAAGACTTTGCTGAAGATAGTGACTATCTCGCTGCACCCCACGATCTCTCTGCTGAGCAGAAAGAGGACTCCAATATATCTCAAATTATGCTTGCATTAAATCGGTCAGTGGAAGCGAAAGGACAGTAGGAAGGTAGTTAATGGATTACTTTGCAGGAAAAACTTTGGTCCGTTGGAAAGAAGTGGCTACCAGTGATTCCTAAACAAATGGTTCAAATGGCTCTGAGCACTATGGGACTTAACATCTGAGGTCATCAGTCCCCTAGAACTTAGAGCTACTTAAACCTAACTAACCTAAGGACATCATACACATCCATGCCCGAAGTCGGTTCCCGACTGAAGCCCCTAGAACCGCTGGGTCACACCGGCCGGCGATTCCTAAACATATGAGCTTAGATGTTCTACAGAAATCCCATGACAGACCTGAGGCCGGACATTTAGGATTTATTAGGACATGCGATAGGATCCGCAAGAGATTTTTCTTTCCAAGTTTATTTAGGAGTGTCCGTCGCTATGCGTCGCATTGTCGAGAGTGCCAGAGGAGAAAGGCAGTTCCTCGGAAACCACTTGGTCGACTCATACCAATTCCACCAGCCGAAACGCCTTTCCAGCGTGTTGGGATTGACCTCCTCGGACGGTTTCTAACGTCTGCTAGTGGCAATAGATTGATTATTGTTTGCACTGATTATCTGACACGCTATGCCATTACAAAAGCTGTGAAAACAGCCGAAGCATTCGAGGTAGCCAAATTCTCCTTAGAAGACATTGTATTAAAACACGGTGCCCCAAGGTTGTTAATCACGGATTGAGGGAAAAGTTTTTCAATCGAGTCTTGTGACAGAGATAAACCGTCGGTGCAACATTTCTCATCACATGACGTCTGCCTACCATCCGCAAACTAACGGGCTTACTGAACGCCTTAATAAGACCTTGGCCGACATGCTATCAATGTTCGTCAATGCTGAGCAGAGCAACTGGGATGAGGTGCTACCTTCCGTGACGTTTGCCTACAACACCGCCAAACAATACACCACAGGATTTACGCCATTTTTCCTGGCGCATGGGCGTGAGGCGCCGACGACGATGGGCACTGTGTTTCCGTTACATCCTGATGACATGGATGACGACTGCATCGGCCAGGTGTTAACCAGAGCTGAGGAAGCTCGGCAGTTAGGCCGACTCCTCACGCTGCTGGCTCAAGAAAGAGATCGGCCTGGTGACCTCCTATGGACCTTCACTCCTGTTCGCGAGGTTGTTCTCTCTGAGAAGCTCCTCAGGCGCTACTTTGGACCTTATAAGGTTGTAAGACAGTTGTCTGATGTTACTTATAAAGCTGAAGATTTCGACCCCAACACAAGACGACGAAAGATCAGAGATACGGTCCACGTCCTACGAATGAAGCCCTACAAGGATCCTGCCACCCAGGGTAAATTCGAAGCTCCAGCGACAAGCAACAAGCGAAAAGGTAACGAAGATCCTAGCGGCAGAAGAAGTTCTAAGAAGATCACCGCCAGGGCGAGCATCAGTCATCGGCAGTCGGAGTGTGCAGGACGAATGACTCGTTTGCGGACTAGGACGTAACACCGAGACGCTGGTTTCTTAAGGCGGGGTCGCAGAAGAAGCTGAGTAGCACCCTGGTGGAGTGGTTATCATACGAAACTGTTGCCTGGAAGGTCGTGAGTTCAAAACTCACCTCTGTTTAAGAATTTTAATTACTATATTCGATTCGAGAACATTCTGGAAGTATCCACAAATATCAAGAATCATTGTACTGGGATGTTCTGTAGCTGTGTATATACTGTATGTGTTCTGGCCGGAGGCAGTTCGCTCCGCGCTCTTGTATGTGTAAGTGCTGAACAAACCTTCGTTAAGTGAAGTTAGTGTTTGTCATTCATCTAATTATACCTTCTTCTACGTGACAATATACGCACTAAAGAAGTTCGAATTCCACGTCAAATCATTGTCCAATAATTCCCGAAGGATTAAAGGTTAGGATCTGAAACATTTCCACTCCCTAACAATTGAATACCATCCTGTATCTACAATAATTATTTTTGACGGTTTTCTGCTGGTATCCTACGTAGTACTCAAGGCCTAAAATTTTTTGGTGCAATATATGTGATGCGTTGCACTATAATGGTGTAATTTTCATATTGATTGCGCTGGCTTCAGATAATGGATTGACCACCGCTGTATTTTGATTTTAATAATTTATTAAAATTTTTTTGCGTAAAGTCTAAATTCTGTTTCTTATAATAAGCTCAAAAATATATTTTTTTTCTTTGTATTTGTCGCTGACTTAGCGATAATGTCAAGGGAAGGTACAGTTTTGTAATGATATAACACAAGTATCGTAAATATGGTGTGTAGGGACTATCAGTAGTATTCTGTCATGAAGAAATCATCAAAAATATTATTACACATCTGAAGATGGTAAATTAGATTTATCGAAATTATTTATCTACTAAATACTTTTTGTAGCGATCTCGGCTAAGTTTTTCTTCTCCAAAGCAGTCATCGTTGTGTAAAAGCGCCATTCTGTTTGCAAAAGGCAGAAAAAGTGCAGCGATCAATTTAGTTCAACAGTTAGTCGAGAGGGTGTATGACAAATTTTGAATATAAAATCCGGTGTATGGGTAGCAAATTTTGCTAAGGGGATCTTTGAGTGACTAGTATTGAGACCCCTACAGTGCGAAGTAAACGCTGGACAGTTATATGTGAGAAGTGAAATGAAAATATGTGTCCGGGAGCCTTGTTTCCTAAAATGTTCTGTGCTTTCCCTAAATCACCTGAAGCGAATGACGGGATGGTTCATCCAAAAATGACTGAATCCATATCTCTTCTTTGTCCAACTGAGTTTGTGCTTCGTTTATAATGAGTCAGAGAGACGCGAAAATCCAACATTTATGTTCCCTTAAACTGTGACTGTGGTGTCACCGCCAGACACCACACTTGCTAGGTGGTAGCTTTAAATCGGCCGCGGTCCATTAGTACATGTCGGACCCGCATGTCGCCACTGTCAGGGATCGCAGACCGAGCGCCACCACAAGGCAGGTCTCGAGAGACTGACTAGCACTCGCCTCAATTGTACGGACGACATAGCTAGCGACTAAACTGACGAAGCCTCGCTCCTTTGCCGAGCAGATAGTTAGAATAACCTTCGGCTAAGTCCATGGCTACGACCTAGCAAGGCGCCATTAGCCTTACATAGCTTGTATCTAAAGAGTCTCACTTGTATCGTCAAGAGCGATGTATACAACAAGGATGGATTAAAGTTAAGTATTCCAGAAGCTACGTACTTTTCTTTATAGCATTCATTACGTATCCTGTTACAGACCTATCTCTTGCCTGCGTGAACTAAACGCGTGCCTTTCGGCTACTTCCGTGGCGTGGCTGTCTTGCTACGCCACAACAGTGACCACTCATGATTTGCAACGTTAGAATCATGTCTCAGTTTAATGCCCCATTGGTGCGAAAGCCTGTGAAGTACACTGAGGTGTCAGAAATTATTGGAAGGTGATATGGACATACACAGTTGGCAGTAATATCGCATACACGAAGTATGAAAGGGCAGTGAATTGGCAGAGCTGTCATTTATACTCGTGTAATTCTTGTGAAATGGTTTCCTACGTGATTATGGCCTCACGACGGGAAATAACGGAATTTGAACGTGGATTAGTAGTTGGAGTTACACACATGCGCACTCGTGGGACATTTTGTTTCGGAAATCGGAAAGAAATTCAATATTCCAAGGTCCACAGTGTCAAGGGTGTACCGAGGGTATCACTTTTCAAGCATTATCTCTGACCATGGACAAGATAGTAGCCGACGGCCTTCATTTAACGACCAAGAGCAGTGGCGTTTGCATGGAGTTGTCAGTGCTAACAGACAAGAAACAGTGCGTGAAATAATATGCGACGTACGACGAATGTGTCAATTAGGACAGTACGGCGCAAATTCGAGTTAACGGTCTATGTCAGCAGACGACCGTCGCGAATGCCTTTGTTAACAGCACGACATCGCCTGCAGCACCACTCCTGGCGCACACCCCACGAGCCATGGACCCCAGTAGTCAACAAGGCACTCTGCAAGTTGGTGGGGCCTCCGTTTTGGTGTGGGCTGTGTTTACAAGAGAGAAACTGAGTCCTCTGGGTGTTCGGTTGCTTGGAGTCCATTTACAGCCATTCATGGACGTTATGTTCCCAAACAACGATGGAATGTTTAGAATGTTTATGGATGACAATCCGCCATGTCAACGGACCACAGTTGTTCACTATTGATTTGAAGAACATTCTGGAAAGTCCGAGGGAATGGTTTGGCCACCCAGATCGCCTGACATGAATCCTATCGACCATATATGAGACATAATCAAGAGGTCAGTTCGTGCACAAAATCCTGCACAGGTACCACTTTCGCAATTATGAACGGCTATAGAGGCAGCATGGCTCAATATTTCTGCTGGGGTCTTCCAGGGACTTGTTCAGTCAATGTCACGTCGAGCTGCTGCACTACTCCGGGCAGCAGGAGGTCCAACATGATACTGGAAGATATCCAATGACTTTTGTCAGCTCAGTGTATTTTGCAGCTTACCTAAAGAGGTTGCCAAGCAGCTGAAACTCGTGTTTTGTAGTATTTCATAACGACTTAATCTAAACTGCTAAGAGGTCATTAGAAAACTCTTCGAGAAAAGCCGGACACCAGAAAAAGAATTTTCAAGTGAAAGATAGCCTGCAGAGAAATCAGCTGTTCAGCTTTGCAGGTGGAAACAAAAAGATCCTTCATCTCATAATGTTATGAAGAATGACTTGCATCTTTATTTATTTATTGATTTACACGTCAAGTTCCGTACGACAAAATTGAGAAGCAAATCTCCAAGATCATGGAACGTTTCAGTACATTAAATTTCAACATAAAAGTAATAACAGATAAAAATAAAATGTTTATGAACCCTAAACAAGTCAAGCCATAAGTTTAATTAAACGCAATCAACAATACAACAAGAGTCAGCTTAATTTTTCAAGGAATTCCTCGACAGAGTAGAAAGAGTGACCCTTGAGGAAATTCTTCGGTTTAGATTTGAAAGTGCGTGGATTACTGCTAAGATTTTTGAATTTGAGTGGTAGCTTCACGAGAGTTAAGGAAGTCCAATCCAAATGCAGGTTTGATTTCTGCCGTGTATTAAATGAGTGAAAGCTGCTTATTCTTGGGAATAAGCTAACATTGTTAACATGAAATGACAGTAAAGAATATATACATATTGAGAGGCCAATGTCAAAATACCCAGACTCGTGAACAGGGGTCGACAAGAGGATCGTGAACTTACACCACTTATTGCCCGAACCGCCCGTTTCTGAGCCAAAACTATCCTTTTAGAATAGGAAGAGTTACCCCAAAATATAATACCATACGACACAAGCGAATGAAAATAAAGCAAAATAGACTAATTTTCGTGTCGAACGATCACTAACTTCAGATACCGTTCGAATAGTAAAAATGGCAGCATTAAGATCCTGAACGTGGCCTTTCCACGACAGTTTACTACCCGTCTGAACACTTAGAAATTTGAACTGTTGAGTTTCATTCATCATATGCCCACTCTGTGAAATTAAAACGTAAGGTTTTGTTGAATTGCGTGTTAGAAACTATAAAAACTGAGTCTTACTGTGATTTAGCGTTAGTTTATTTTCTTCAAGCCATGAACTTAGTTCATGCACTGCACTATTTGAAACCGAGCCAATGTTGCACACTACGTTCCTTACTACCAAACTAGTGTCATCAGCAGACAGAAATATTTTAGAGTTACCCATAAGACTAGAGGGGATATCACGTAACTAACAAAGGAACAGCATTGGCCCCAACACTGATCCCTGGGGCACTCCCCACTTGACTGTACCCCACTAAGACCCCACATCATAGCCATTCTCAACATTGTGAATAGTGACCTTTCGCTTTCTGTTGCCAGAGGTGAACCAATTGTGAGCTACTCCCCGTGTTTTGTAATGGTCCACCTTCTGGAGCAATATTTTGTGATCAACACAATCAAACGCCTTAGTTAAATCAAAAAATATGTCTGGAGTTCTAAACCTTTTTGTTTAACCCATCCAGTACCTCACAGAGAAAGGATCACACAGCATTTTCAGTTGTTAAACGACTCCTAAGGCCGAACTGTAAATTTGACAGCAAATTGTATGATATAAAATGCTCAATTATCCTTACATACATAGCCCTTTGAATAACTTTAGCAAACACTGATGGCATAGAAATAGGTCTAAAATTGTCTACATTATTCCTTTCTCCCTTTTTATAAAGCGGCTTTATTACTTAGTACTTTAATCGTTCAGAAAACTGACCATTCCTAAAGGAAAAGTTACAAATATGGCTGAATACTGGGCTAACATGTACAGCACAGTATTTTAATATTCTGCTAAGCACTCCATCATAACCATGAGAGCCCTTAGTCGTCAGCGACTTCATTATTGACTCAATCTCCCCATTGTCTGTATCGCAGAAGAGTATTTCAGACATCAATCGCGGAAAGGCATTTGCCAAGAAAGTTATATGGTTCTCTGTAGAAACTAAATTTTTATTTAATTCACCAGAAATGCTCAGGAAATGATTGTTAAATAGTGTGGATATATCTGATTTTTCAGTAACAGAAATATTTTTAATACGAACTGACTTTATATCGTCGACCTCGTGCTGCTGACCAGATACTTCCTTCACAATTGACCATATGGTTCTAATTTTATATTGTGAATTAGCTATTCTATTTGCATACCACATACTCTTTGCCTTCCTAATATCATTTTTAAGCACCTTGCAATGCTGTTTGTAATGGGCTATTATGGCTTGATTGTGACTACTTATAACATTTTGATATAATTCTCGCTTTGTTCCACATGATATCCTTATCCCACTAGTCAGCAACCTGGGATGCCTATTACCGCTAGTACACCTTTAAGAACGTTCTAATGGAAAGCAACTCTCAAAGAGCATGAGAAATGTGTTAAAGAAAGCATTATATTTATCATCTATGTTATCGGCATTATAAACATCCTGCCACTTTTGTTCCTTGACAAGGTTTAAAAAACCCTCTATTCCTGTTGCATTAACTTTCCTACATAGTTTGTAAATATATGTGACTTTTGATTAGTACAAAAGCCTGTTAGTGTTAAAAATTATGGCTCATGGTCTGAAAGGCCATTCACCCTTTTACTAAAAGAATGCCCATTTAGTATTGAAGAATGAATAAAAATATTGTTTGTGGCTGTGCTACCGCTCCTGTGCACCCTAGTTAGAAAAAATACAGTCTCCATCAGATCATATGAATTTAGGAGATCTATCAACATCCTTTTTCTTGCACCATCATATACAAAATTTATATTGAAGTCACCACTTATAACCAATTTCTGGTACTTCCTATAAAGTGAATCAAGAAACCTCTCTAGCTTGAGCAGAAATGCTCTGAAGTCAGAGTTAGGGGACCTATAAACAATAACAATTAGAAGTTTAGTTTCCCTAAATTCAACTGCCCCTGCACAACGTTGAAATATCTGTTCAGTCCAGTGTCGTGATACGTCTATGGACTCAAATCGAATACTGTTTTTTATGTACATAGCCACTCCCCCACCCCACAAGGAAAGAAAACTCTGAATTGTCAAATTATTTAAGTGGTGCTTATTTAAGTGGTATACCAATAATTTCAGAGTCAACGTCCATAAGCAGTTCACTAACTTTATCTCTAATACCTCTTATATTTTGATGAACTATGCTAATTCCTTCTCTACTTGGAAACATGACATCCTCTAAAGGTGAGCCCTTAGTTAGAGGGACTTCCTTTAATCAGGTACACCTATCAGCTGATTTAAATCTAAAAAAGGTGCAGCTCTAACACAAAGTACTACAGAAATTTTTCCACGACTGAACGCACCCACACCCACTACCTTCTCACCCATAAGCTTTACTAGCGTCCCCTTTCCATACCTATTGAGGTGCAGACCATGCCTAATGAAACCTGATCTACTGATAGACCCAACTGGCACCACTGAAATGTGAAACTTACCATCTGCCATCAGCACCCTCTCCAGCCCCATGTTAACGCGCCTAACAGCCGCATTAAAATGAGGCTGATCACGACGCTGAAACATTTGCGCGAAATGCACATTAGTGCTACCAGTTTGTGTAGCTACCTTTACCAGGTCACCACTTACAACATATTCCCGTCCCCATCAAGACTGTTCCCTGCTCCACCGACTATCACTACCTGATCCATACAGAATTTCCGTTGCCAGACGGACCTCCCAGTGTTTTCCTGTAGGATGTTCCCGAATGAAGCCGTGTCGGGCATTTGGAGCCTCAGGTTTTTTATCTTCTTCAGTCTTTAGCAGAATTCGAATTTATGTAACGCACGTTTTCATTCATCATATACCCTCATCACTAAGTCAAATAGCAGCTGCATAACGTTAAGTATTGGGTTTCATATGCTGTTTTAGGACCTCTTTTATTTGGTGACCTTCTATGAGGATGGGTTATTCAGTTTATACTGATCATACAGCCATCTACTTATTACAGTGACGTATCCAAAAGTTCTAGAAATCCGAATTTAGACGCGTGAATGGTTACTAGTCCACTGCAACACCAACAGCCGTCTCTCCGTACATCCCACTTTAATCAACGTGGCAAGTGGTTGCGAGCTGAGTAGCTCGGTTAGCTATCGGTCAGCATGTCTCCAATTTCATGTTACCGTAAGTTTTCGTTTTCGCGATAGCTGACTTGAAAGAACAGCGGGTATGAAAGAAATGTTGTTTTAAGCTTGCGAAGTCCACAGCTCGTGGTCGTGCGGTAGCGTTCTCGCTTCCCACGCCCGGGTTCCCGGGTTCGATTCCCGGCGGGGTCAGGGATTTTCTCTGCCCCGTAATGACTGGGTGTTGTGTGTTGTCCTTAGTTTAGTTAGGTTTAAGTAGTTCTAAGTTCTAGGGGACTGATGACCATAGATGTTAAGTCCCATAGTGCTCAGAGCCATTTGAACCATTTAAGCTTGCGAAAACCGCCGCATCATGCAGATGCGACTGGTATGTGTGTTGCAAAATCGGACGAACATCGTGTGGTAAAGTCGCGTCACTCTTGTTCTAAAAAGGTATTAGCGTGTGGGGACATGTGTAACTTACTTTAAGCAGTCCTTATGTGGGCTCTGCACTGTTCAGAATAATAGGAGAAACATGACTTTGGGCGTCTGCCATACTCCACTGGACAATACACTACTCGCCATTAAAATTGCTACACCACGAAGATGACGTGCTACAGACGCGAAATTTAACCGACAAGAAGAAGATGCTGTGATATGCAAATGATTAGCTTTTCAGAGCATTCACACAAGGTTGGCGCCGGTGGCGACACCTACAATGTGCTGACACGAGGAAAGTTTCCAACCGATTTCTCATACACAAATAGCAGTTGACCGGCGTTGCCTGGTGAAACGTTGTTGTGATGCCTCGTGTAAGGAGGAGAAATGCGTACCATCACGTTTCCCACTTTGATAAAGGTCGGATTGTAGCCTGTCGCGATTGCGGTTTATCGTATCGCGACATTGCTGCTCGCGTTGGTCGAGATCCAATGACTGTTAGCAGAATATGGAATCGGTGGGTTCAGGAGGGTAATACGGAACGCCGTGCTGGATCCCAACGGCCTCGTATTACTAGCAGTCGAATGACAAGCATCTTATCGGCATGGATGTAACGGATCGTGCAGCCACGTCTCGATCACTAAGTCAACAGATGGGGACGTTTGCAAGACAACCATCTGCACGAACAGTTCGACGACGTTTGCAGCAACATGGACTACCAGCTTGGAGACCTTGACGCTGCACCACAGACAGGAGCGCCTGCGATGGTGCACTCAACGACGAACCTGGGTGCACGAATGGCAAAACGTCATTTTTTCCGATGAATCCAGGTCCTGTTTACGGCATCATGATGATCGCATCCGTGTTTGGCGACATCGCGGTTAACGCACATTGGAAACGTGTATTCGTCATCGCCATACTGGCGTATCACCCGGCGTGATGGTATGGGGTGACATTGGTTACACATCTCAGTCACCTCTTGTTCGCATTGACGGCACTTTGAAGAGTGCACGTTACATTTCAGATGTGTTACGGCCCGTGGCTCTACCCTTCATTCGATCCCTGCGAAACCATACATTTCAGCATGACCACATGTTGCAGGTCCTGTACAGGCCTTTCCGGATACAGAAAGTGTTCGACTACTGCCCTGGCCAGCACTTTCTCCACATCTCTCACCAATTGAAAACGTCTGCTCAATGGTGGCTGAGCAACTGGCTCGTCACAATATGCCAGTCACTACTCTTGATGAACTGTGGCATCGTGTTGAAGCTGCATGGGCAGCTGTACCTGTACGCGCCATCCAAGCTCTGTTTGACTCAATGCCCAGGCGTATCAAGGCCGTTTTTACGGCCAGAGGTGGTTGTTCTGGGTACTGATTTCTCAGGATCTATGCACCCAAACTGCGTGAAAATGTAATCACATGTGAATTCTTGTATAATATATTTGTCCAATGAATAGTTGTTTATCATCTGCATTTCTTCTTGGTGTAGCAGTTTTAATATCCAGTAGTGTAATTAATGAATGCTTATGTCACCAAATTGTACCTTTATCTTTCAAAGATTGAGTACACAAGAAATCATTACAGCCTCGTTCATTTAATGACAAGAACAAGAATGTTCGTCACGTGTCTTACTTAAAGTGGAAACAATCATCCGTCACGTCATCCTGGACTTTCAGAGTTTCAGTAACGTGTATACCCTGTATGCCCTCCTTGACACCAAAATCTCATACTCCGTATAAGCCTTCGGAGGTCACCCTGTGGTAACCTTCCTCTTTCTTTAACGAGAGCCCTTGAGAATTCTTGGAGGATCTGTAGTGCAACAGGACTACCTCGAACACGTCTGTCAAGCATTTCCCACACATTCTCGATGGGGTTTACGTTGGGACTCACCGCTGGTCACTCCGTTACTTCAATGTCGAGGCTACGCAAGGGCCCTGGCGTTATTATGCTTGTCAAGGAATTAAGGAGCCACTCCCTAGTGCAGCTGCCACGAGGCGGCAAAGCGGCCATGTACAATGACAAGGTCCATACGGCTGTCAACACTGTCACTTCCCCACACCAGCTCAGTACCATGGCCGAATCAGTCGATTTCCTGGCGATCACTTGGCAGATATGGCTTACCACGGCGTCTCCACACAGGAACGCGGCCATCGCCTAATTTCAGAGGAAATTTGGACTCGTTTGTGACTAACACGTTTCGCTGGTGACGAAGTTGCCAGTTGACTTGAGAACGATAGAACTCAAGGCGAGATGCGAAATGTCGGGTCAAGTTGGGTAATTGAACAGGACTTCTGGTTCGTAAGGTCCTTTCTCGTAATCTGTTCCCTGTAGTCTAATGGGACACAGTGGTCATTCTGAGATCGTCTTTCAGTGCTCTGGCCGTAGCTCTACGCCGCCGCAATGCAGATGTGGACAATATTGCTCTCTATGCGGGTTGTAATGCGTCGACGACCTTTACCAACTCGCCATTTGTACTGACCTGCGCCCCTGTAGCGTGTCCATAACCTACGAATGACACTGGCATCTGCAGTAACACGACGGAAAGTCCATCGTTCTTGGATCAAACAGACTGTCGTTGCAATTTGTATTGCATTAAGATGTCGTATTGCATCTGCTTGGTTGAATACTACGTCCATAAATGACAACTGCTGCCGGTGTACCTCACTAGAGAACACTGGGACACCGGTACCGACTTCTTTCTGAGGGGTCAACTGATTCTGCAACGCATAAGACAGCCGATAGATGGCGAAAGTCGTTGCATATATTGAAAGAGAAGGTCTCAGGCTATGCAATAAGACCACAGATACTGCTGCATAAAAACAGATTTAAAAACGGTTCAAATGGCTCTAAGCATTATGAGACTTAACTTCTGAGGTCATCAGTCCCCTAGAACTTAGAACTACTTAAACCTAACTAACCTAAGGACATCACACACATCCATGCCCGAGGGAGGATTCGAACCTGCGACTGTAGCGGTCGCGCGGTTCCAGACTGTAGCGCCTAGAGCCGCTCAATTCGCTAATTCTTTTGAGCAGTATCTTTTATACACTCTTTTGTCATTCGTGGATGTTATTTATTTCTTTATTTATTGCTGCTAACAAACCAGACCTCCAGTCTCGTGACTAATGGAACTTGTATAACACAAATTGTAATTGTATATATATTGAAGAATGAATTCGTGCTGTCATTATTCGGTGTTGAACAACGTTAGTTACTGGGAGAAAAAGAAACCACCGTGTAACCACTAAATATCGTTCATAACAAGTAGGCGAGAGCAAGAGGTAGCTGTTGACCAGATTTTACCAAGATGGTCAGTAGATGCTTTTTGTGACTGTCGTACCGCATCCGGATAGTTGATTGGACCAATACTGGTACGCTGTGTTCTCTGCGACACACGTCGCACGATGACTTATGGGGGTCGTGTGTAAATCTACGAGAGTTATTCTGAAAGTAACGTCAGATCGGTTGCGAAATGGAAATCACAGTGAAAATAAAAGATGTTTTATTTGCAACAGTTTGCTACACCTTCCAGCTACTTCCGTACATAGTCGCCGCTCGGACTTACACATTTATCGTAGCGTTGTATCAACTTTCCATTATCCTCTTCATACAAGGCAGCGGCCTGTGCTTTCCGCCAATTCTCTGCGCTGGCGTGCAGCTCGTTGTTTGTGTCAAAATTGTGCCTTGATATCCAACGGTTCGTGAGAGTAGAGATGACATCAGAGGAGGACACATCCGGACTGTATGGTGGACGACGAAAGGCTTCCCTTCGAAAGCTTTGCAGCAGCATCTTCGTTGCTCCTGCAGTGTGCTGCCGCGAATTGACACGAAGAAGGAATTACATGGCAGTTAAATTTGTAGGCTGCTTGAAATCAGGCCACATCTCCCCGCAGGGATCTGTACTTGGTGGAAGGTACTATTTTCTAGGCATATTTAAGTGATCACTGGGCGTGCAGAACTGGAAACAGCGATCGACGAGCATACTGGCATACTAGAGACACCACCCTACACATGTGTGAAAAGCTTCTTCCAGTTTCCACTGTGGTTACATTTGCAACCCGATCGGACGTTACATTCCGAATAACTGTCGTATGCCGAGAAACCACGGTTTAATCTCTTAAAACTAAATATTGTGCATAGCAAGCAGTCGAGACAAGTGGTAACTACTGGCCAGATTTTTCCAAAATCGACATTAGACGTTTTTGGTGACTGTCTTACGGCATGCGGATGGTTAACTGGACTAAGTAGTATTGACACATTGTGTTCTCTGTGATACACGTCGTGCAATGGCTGGAGCGATCGGATGGAGATCTAGACTTGTTACTACAGCCACCGTTTGCGCTATTTCCATCACGAAGTGCGCTTCCTCTTGCTCTTGATAACCCGGAAACTAACGCAATATAAAAGACACTTTAAATATAATCTGCGTAGAGCCAAGTATTCGTATCGATAAGGGCGCGCGTCTAGTGCGCCTCAGCAAATTACGAAGTTGTTGCTTTCGCAGAAACAGCGGGAGCGGGCCTTGGGGGAAAAAGAAGGCTGGCCTTTAGAGCACTAACGTGCCTCGAGAGGCGGACGGGAAGTGCCTACACGGCCTCTTTTGAATTTAATTTCCTGTAGCGCGGGCTCATATCGGAAATGGAGAGAGAGCCGGTTTCAGGAACGCGAAAGCTTCGAATTTCGATCTCGCCCTCTCTCTTTTTTTCCTCTGTTCTGTTCTTTTTTTATTCGATATTCTCCCCTCGGCGTTCTTGGGTGTCGGTGGAGGACGAGATGGAGGAGGAGGAGGAGGGAGAAGAGTAGGAGGAGGAATTTTTTTAATTCGAGCGAGACAGGAAGGCAGGCGGGCGGCCGAAGAAGCGGCAAGTCAGCGCGGAGGCGGCGGCGGCGGGCACCAATGGTCGCGTGTGGCGGGCCCCGCCCCCTGCGCGCCGCGGGGGAGGAGCGACGCGCCGCCATTGGCCGCCGCGGCCGTCGCCGCCCGCCCCCGCGCGTCGGCGGGCCCGCGGCTGCGGTGCCCGCGGTGGCGGCGTCGGCAGCAGCGGCGGCGGTAGCGGCGGCGCAGCAGACGGCGGCCTCATTAGCGGGCTCAGTGTGCCCTGCGCTGCGGCCGCGTGCACCGCCAGCCAGCCAGCACCGCCTGCGCCTCCGAGCCAGCAGCGCCGCGCCTGCCATGCTCAACAACCTGGCCGTCAGCCTCAGCGGCGGCGGTGAGTTCCAGTGGCACGCTCTAATTGCGTTACGCTCTCTCTCTGCCTGTCTCTCTCCCTCTGCCGCGCCGCCGCCAGCGCCTCCACTGCCGCCGCTCTCTCCTCCGGCCCGCTCATTAGGAACTTCCCTTTTGATAGGTGAACTAAGGGATTAAATTGAGTTAGGACCGCCGCGCCCCAAATTAAACCCAATTCTGAAGGTAGCCTATTCCGACGGCGGCCGCTAAATACGATCAATTTACGGCGTCGACCGTGCGTAGGAGGCTGTGGGGCCGGCTCGCGCTGGCCGGCAGTCGCCGTGGGCCGCGGTCGCGAGTCGAGCCCGGCCGGGCCTCCTCCTCCTCCTCAAGACGGTGCCGCCGCCGACCGTCTTCTACCGCGTTTCCCGATCGAGACACGTTCTCCGTCCAGTGAAAGCAGTTTTGCCATCGCCGATCCGAGATAACAGCCTCTCGGGTCTTCCAAGTTCTCCATAGTTGATTAGTAGTGCCAGTGAACTTACGTTGGACGCAGAACAATTTTACGCTTGTTCTCCATTGTGCTACTACAGCCGTTACTGAAGTAAGGTATACGTAAATACAAGCCGAGCTGCTGTTAACAACAATCTTTAACTAACGCTTACTTCAGCTGACAGGTCGTTTAAGTAGGATGGGGTTTTCCACCAAGGGCTTTTCAGAAAATAAGGACCGACAGGTCGCGAAATCGAAACAGTGAAAATCCGATGAAGCTTTGCGCAGTTGTGCTGGCAGTGTATCTAGCATGCCGGTCGATTGCATCTAGTTGGTCTTTTCAGTTCTGAGCACACAGTGAGCACATAAAGACACCTACAACAGTGGCTCCCGCCAAGTATAGGCGCCTCCTGTGAGGTCTCGCCTGATTTCATGCAATCCTACATAACATAAATGTCATGCGTTTCTACTACGTTTCAATTCTCAGCAGCACACTGCAGGATCAATGAGGAGCACCTGCAGCGTTTTCGATGGGAAGTGTTTGATCATCCACCATACAGCTCAGATTCGGTTCACTCTGATTTTCATCTCTGCTCACCTGAACTGCTGGCAATGAAGACAGCATTTCGGCACAGTGAATGAACTGCAGACCAACGAGACAAGTGACAGAAAGCATAGGCGGAAGCCTTCTATGACGAGGGTATTTAGGAAGTTCGTACAATGGTACGACTAATTCCTAAGTTGGAGCGGCGACTGTATACAGAAGTAGCTGAAAGTTGTAGCCAGCTGTTGCAAATCAAACATTTATGACTTCACTGTCCTCCATTTCGTGACAGATCAGACCTTACTTTCTGAATAGCCTTCACAGAATAATAACGAGTACAAATACCACTATAGAGTAATGAGGAACCAAGCCGAAGTGAGCCAGATATACATTATGCCTGTCCACAAGAAAACAACATTTCGTACACATGTACGTTGCGGAAAACTGAACAGAACCCGCAGTGATAATCAGCAGTTTGGCTCGCTTCACCTCGATTCTCTCTCATTATCCTACAGTGTCACCAGTTGTCGTGAGGCTAGGCATAAAAACGCATGCTAATGAAACATTTTCGTGTGTAACTAAGCGCTCACCTAAGTCCGACACACTTATCACCTGAAGATATCAGTGGCCATAAGCGATAAAGAAATTGAAGTATTTCTTTTCAGCAGCTGAAGTGGTGTTTCCATATACCAATAAGAATTTGTAACCTCGACAGACATCCACCCACCACTAGAACTGCGCTCGTGAACCAAGCAATACACTTTTAAACATTCTCGTACTAGGTAAATCTAATAACCTAATAGGTGCGTAGTCTCTCTCAGCCAGTCTCGATAAAGATGTTTTCTGTGCCCCCAACCCAACTGTGTTAACTTTTTCATATTTCCCATTTTACTGCAAAAATTCTTCAGGAGGCACATCATCTTTAACTATGACACAAATTTTAGTCAATGCTCACATAAACTGTTTAATAGCTGTATCCATTTCGACTGATTAGTCATATTTGGTTCATTTAGCCTATGGCATTACATGCAAATGGGAGTATGGACATAATAGACAGGAAACTGCACAAAAGGATAAAAGAATTGACATTTTTGACAAACAACATATATTTAAATTTATCCATGTTATAAGGATGTTATCTGAGGGCTGCGACTATATTGTAAGATTTTTAGGAAATAGTATATACTACAAAGTCACTTGTTACTACTATTTTATTAGCAGAACGCGTTTCGGCAGCATGCTGCCATCATCAGGTGCATTTATAATTAGTTTTCACATTGTAAATAATATGTAGTTAGTTTTCTTTTCTGTGTGTGCCACCGAGGCTATGTGCCGAAAAAGACGCCGGTAAAGGAAAATAAATATGTTATAATGTGTATATAAAATATTCATCTTGCGGAATAGGCACACAAAAAAGGAAACTAACCTCACTTCACATTCATTACAATGTAAAACTGTAAATGGACCTTTAGATGACAGCATTCTGCCGAAACGGGCCGTGCTAATAAAATATTAGTAACAAGTGACTGTTGCTATATATATTATTCCATAAAAAGCAAACAATGTAGACGTTTAAGAATATGTATGTCTACGTAAAGATATTCATTCCTTTCCAGCACCCGTGCTGATGCCTCCAGGAAGTCAGTTCAGTTTCCCTTATGAGAGTCAAATGTTCAAATGTGTTTGAATTTCTAAGGGACCAAATTACTGAGGTCATCGGTCCCTAGACTTACATACTACTTAAAGTAACTTATGCTAAGAACAACACACACACACCCATACCAGGGGGAGGACTCGAACCCCCGGCGGGAGGGTTATGAGAGTCCAAAGGAGTTTCGCTGAGAAGAA